>NC_067244.2:71306217-71931217 GCF_019359855.2 Lolium perenne
AAATGGTCAGTGCTACGCCGACGGGATCACCCTCGGCGTAGAGAGCAACAGGGTCGCCCAGGCTGCAACACTTGTGCCCTCCTACGCCGACGGCCAGGCGCTCGGCGTAGAGTGTGCCAGGGGAGCGTCCAGGATGCACCACGTGGCCTCCTACGCCGACGGCCGCACCCTCGGCGTAGCGTGCGCCACGGCTCGCCAGGGCCCGCCGCGTGGTGGAGTACGCCGACGGCCGCACCCTCGGCGTAGCGGTAACGGCCGTCAGATCGACGTCGCCCGTTAGCGTGCTACGCCGAGGGCTAGTACGCCGACGGGTGGGCCTCGCCCTCGGCCCTCGCCGTCTACGCCGACGGTCTCCTCTACGCCGAGGGCCACGCGGCTTCTGCCGAGGCGGACCTTCCCCGAGGAGCTATGCTGAGGGTCCCCGTCGGCGTACCGTACGCCGAGAGCGAGGCGGTGGTACGCCGAGGGCCGCCGGCCGTTGGCACCTCGTGCAATTCCTGTAGTGAAGTTTATTTCAGAGATTAAGAAGAGAAAAGACGAGGGCTGTGTGATTCAGCCAAAGCCAAAGATATACTTGTCTCTGTGTATTTCTCGTGAGAGCTACGTGAGGTAGCAGAGAGAGGCCAAGGAGTTGAGCGATCAGCTCCTACATTATGGCCGTACACGCTTAGGTGGAGCTTACATGCTCATGACTACTAGTACATGCAGAACTAAAAGAACTAATGCAGATACAAATCAAGATTACAAGCCAACAATTTGAATAGATTTTCAGTACCTGTGATATAAATGCTAGCTGTTTGTATGATTGACGGTTTAAATGCAAACATCAGTGGTATAAAAAGGCTTCTCATCGGAAAGCAATTGTGAGTTTGTGAGGAGTAGGGCATGCCTGTTTGTGCCATGGAGCAATTGTGAGGGTGGTGAACCGCTCCTGCTCCTCACCCAAAGCAAGTAGGTGTGATTAGTTGAAAGAAGGGAAAACAATGGGAACCAGGAAGCTACAATGAGTTATGAGAATTAGTTTTATTGCTACTGCTAGAAAATAAAATGAAATGCTGTTGCTGCCGCTCTGTCTATCATGCTCACTGGTTGCTCAAAATGAATGCAGTTTATATGCTCATGCTCACTGGTTTGGTTGCTATATATGTGTATATGGTGTACATGGTTCTCTGGAAAAGAGCATATAGAAATAAAATGGGCATTCTCTGGTTATAAATGGTTCGTTTATAAATGATTTGGTCTTTAATTTTATTTGTATTTGCCAATGATTGGAATGTTTGG
Organism: Lolium perenne; assembly: GCF_019359855.2. Classification (NCBI taxonomy): domain Eukaryota; kingdom Viridiplantae; phylum Streptophyta; class Magnoliopsida; order Poales; family Poaceae; genus Lolium; species Lolium perenne. Next base: position 71,307,499 of record NC_067244.2, read on the forward strand.
TCGATCACTACACTCTGGGGTGGGGTGAGTGAACCTGGTGTGATGGCACAAATATCAATCTGTTATGCATTCTACTTGGCTTCACTTACTCCATCCCTGAATGTTAATATTTGTTTCGACCAACAAAGTATGAGTCATATGCTATCTAGTTGATACCACTTGACTCTTTCTTCCATTTTAGTGCCGATGATTAGAATGCTTGGTCACCTATACACTCCGGGGTGGTGCAAGCGAGCCTGGTGTGATGGCACAAATATCAATCTCTTGTGCATCCTACCTAGCCTCGCTTACACCATCCCGGTATATTAATATTTGTTTCGACCAACAAAGTATGAGGCATTCCATTTAGTTCATACTAGCTACTTGTCTCTTAATTGAGTTTGCACTTCTTAATTGCATTGGCCGATGATTAGAATGTTTGGTCACTTCACTTTGGGGTGGGGCCAGTGAACCTAGTGTGATGGCACAAATATCAATCTCTTGTGTATCCTACTTGGCTTCGCTGACCCCATCCAGGAATGTTAATATTATTTCGACCAACAAAGTATGAGGCATATGCTATCTAGTTGATACTTGACTCGTATTTGAGTTGGACTTATTTGTTTATTTTGGTCTTTCTTCCATTTTAGTGCCGATGATTAAATTTTGTGGTCACTACACTTGGGGACGGTGCCAATGAGCCTGGTGTGATGGCACAAATATCAATCTCTTGTGCATCGGACTTGGCCTCACTGACACCGTCCCTAAATGTTAATATTTGTTTCGACCAACAAAATATGAGGCATCACCACAAACTATTCACCGATGATTAAAATGCTTGGTCACTCTTACACTCTAGGGTGGAGCCAGTGAGCCTGGTGTGATGACACAAATATCAATCTCTTGTGCATCCTACCTGGCCCCACTGACTCCATCCCGGAATGTTAATATTTGTTTCGACCACCAAAGCATGAGGCATGCTATTTAGTTGATACTACATGGCTCGTATTTGAGTTGGACTTCGAGATAGGGCCGATGATTAGAATGTTTGGTCACCGTACACTCTGGGGTGGCGTAAGTGAGCCTGGTAAGATAGCACAAATATCAATCTCTTGTGCATCGGACTTGGCCTCACATACGCCATCACTGAATGTTAATATTTGTTTTGACAAATAATGTATGAGGAATTTATTTATTATATCCTAGTTGGCTCTTATTTGTGTTTGCCTTCTTCATTCATTTTGGTCTTTCTTCCATTTCATTCACTACATCTCGGGGGGCGGTGCAAGCGAGCCTGGCGGGTGAGATCGTGGAGGGATCAGAGGAGGAACCGGATGAAGACCCCGATGCAAGCAAGCCTGGCGGGAGAAAGGAGGGAGTAGAGGAGGAACCAGATGAAGACCACTTTGTATCTCGAGATGGTGAACTTTGTATGAATTAAGAGTTGTATGTAAAAAAAAATTGACACTTGCCACTATATGTGTATCTCGATCGGGCTCTAAGTAATGTGATGATGATGTTTATATTATATTTGTGCAATGTATATGCTATTCATATTATATCTGCATATTTCTGTATATAATCTGTATAATATATGTATATTGATGTATATAATCTGTATGTGTATAGTAGGCTTCAAAATCGTGTATAATACGAGAAAATTCTGTGGCGCACCAATTTCTGTGGCGCATCGTGGCATAGGTGCGCCACAGAATGTCTTAATTTGTGGCGCATGAGAAGGTGCGCCACAGAATCCTTATTTTAGTGGCAAAGATTTTGTGGCGCACTGGCCATGCGCCACAGAATATGTATATTGGTGCGCCACAGATGAGCCATTCTCTACTAGTGAAACCACAGGCAGACGTCGATTTTTTTGAGAAGTAAGCGATCTGCGTGCGACAAGGCCTTAAGAGCATCTCCACCGGCGCCCCCGATAGCGGCCCGATAGTTTTTTGGGGGCCGGGAGCGAAAATGGGCTCACACCGGCGCGCCCCATACGGCGCCGGCGATTTTTTGAGCCCAATAGAAGCGCCGGCAACCCCGTACCGGCCCCTTCGCCAAGGGCGCGAATCGGGCGCGCCGGCGCCTCGCGATGCTGAAAATTTTAGGCCTGGCATCTGCCTGTCAGTGACGCAAGGGCACCGCGCGGGATATTTTACCGCCACGACGCCGCGTGGGAAATTCTCCCGCCGCGACACCGCGCGGGAGGTTTCCCGCCTCGGCGGCGGTCTATATTATCCCTCCTCCCCTGCCTCATAGTGCAAAAACCCTACACAAATAGCACAATGTTCGATTCTTGGGACGAGACGGCCGTAGAAGTCGTGGAGGCGGACCCGCATGTCGCAGAGTACGAGGCGTGGGAGGAGGCGACGCTAGCGGCGACCGTAGATGCCTATGTTGCGGACGAGCGGCAGGACCAGGAGGCGGAGCGGCAGCTGCGGGTGATCGAGGAGGCGCGACGGCGGCGGGTGGCGTGGCAGGAGGTGGCGCGGCAACGAGAGGAGGCGGAGCGGCGGCAGCGGGAGGAGGCGGAGCGGCTAGAGTTCCTGGAGGCGCGGCGGCGGGAGGAGCTGACCCAGCGCCGGTGGGAGGTGCGCCAGCAGAGGGGGTGGGAGGAGCTTGTCTACGGCGGTTGTAGCGGGAGGAGACGCAGATTCAAAAGGAAGTCTGCGAGCGGCGGCGTTTGGCGGAGCTGCAACTCCGCCTACAGAGGCAGGAGTTGGATCACCGGCGGCGGCGGGAGGACCTGGAGCGGCAGCTGCGTCAGGAGGCGGTGGCTGCGGATAGAGCCGCCTACTTAACGTTCATGGCGGAGAGAGCAGGGGATCATCGACGGAGGAGCACCGTAGAGAGCAGGGGAGAGACCACCGGAGAGAGCAGCGGGCGATCGTCCACCTCCATAGAGCCAAGTGGCCAGTAGGTAGTAGGCTAGAGGTGAAGCAGGTTTCATATGTCATCCGGGGTTGAGGAGTGAATAATGTTTTACTCAGATTTGCCCAAAAATATTGTTCATTCCTCGATCATGAATGACATTAAAATGAAACTTTAAGCATAATATGTAGTTTGTGTAAAAAAATCTTCTATCTGGGCCGCCTGTTTGGGGGGGGGGGGGGGGGGGGGCGGGTTGGGAACAACTCCCCCAAATAGAGGATGCAGTGCCAGCGTCTCCCAAACGGAGGTGCCGGTATCCCTGCCGGCGCCTATTTGGGAGCTACCGGTGGAGATGCTCTAGTATGGCCGTTCTGTATTATTGTGAGACCCAAACAAATGTTACACGTGATATGTATTTGTTTTTTCTTCATCAAAAGTTTTATTCCACCAACGAGTACGACTTAACTACATAAATAAATCTTAATTTAATACTGCCATACAAAGGCATGCAAATAACAAAAAAAACTTGAAACATGGTGTGCATGCTTCCCTGGCTAACCGAGTCGGTGGCCCATGCATGCAAAGGCTACAAGCTCCAATACATGCATGTGCTTATTGCGTACCCAGACCTCGTCCTATCGTCTCCCCGCGCATGAAGATTACCACAGCGCCTTCGCGTTCCAGCTCTTGAATGAGCTGATGAGTCTTCTGATTTGATGGAGCAATGAATCCGTACATACCTCTCTGAGGAACCGATGAGCTTGGTGCATGAGACGAGGCAGCGCTGACGGCAGGAGCTGTTGTGGTAACGTCGGCGGCAACGGGATCAGCCGGAAGCATCAAGCTTGTTGCATGAGACGTGGCGGCAGGAACCGGCTCGGCAACTACGTCGGCAGCGTGTTCAGCCTGGCGACTTGGTGCATTAGACGTGGCAGTATCGGCGGCAGGAGCTGGAGTAGCAGCTTCGGCCACAGTGCGCTCAGCCGGAGGTGTCGACTCGTTCGGTCTAGCCAAGGAGTTTGTCCTAGCGCCTTTGTTCACATCTTTTTTGCCCACACAAGGACGTGAGCAATGCTGCCTCCCATTCCCTGGGCGTGTACCACGCATGGTCTGTTCTACTTCTGCATTGACCATATCCTCTCTGCGTTTGAACATACCCCATAGGTAGTGTTTCCCTTGAAAGGCTGCAAAGGACAACATGTAAGTGACTGAATCCACAAGCATATGGTAGAATGCAAAGAAAGGCTTAGGGAAAGAGGGACTAATTTCAAAAACCTACTTTGATGCCGCTCCGGTAGCAAAATAGAAGGAAATATCAACATCTCGGCTTCATCGACATAAGCTCGTAGGATCAAATTTTTGTCCATGACTTCCTTGACTAGCTTATCGAAACCCTCATTTGGCCTGGAAAATCTTGAGAATATAAGATTCCCATGGAGTGAAAAAAAATATAGAGTTGATGGCGCAAACTTAGATGTCAGGCAATTACCTCATTTCTTGTGGAAAGAAATACAGGCCAATGTTGTCCTCAGTTGGCCTTGATACCCTAAAGCACTTGGGTTCAGCATCCAACCTAGGAATCTTTGCTACTTCAACCATGTTTTGCAAAGATCTCGAGCATTCCCATACTTTTTCGCAAGATTTAGCCAACAAATGTGCTTCTAATGGGACATAACCCTCACCTCCTATCTTCAACATTCCACTGATGAAATAATAGAAATAATGGTTAGAAAGGTGATTTAATTAAGTTATTCTTAAATGGGTAAGGGCATCTATTGTAGTACCTCCAAATGGGTTCATCAATGGGCAGCGATCCATATAACTCCACAATAGCAGTTTGTGCTATCAATCCACCTATACCATCTTCAGCGCCAGCAGTATTATGATTATCACCAATAATAAGATTATGTTCATCGCCACTAATATCACCTTCATCTTCATCTTCATCACATATATATCTTCTCCTCGCTGACTTAACAATCTTAATATCCTCTTCATCCTCATCTACAATACCTATAAATCTTCCTCTCACCAACTTAACAGTCTTAGTTCCTTCAGTACCATTACCATGTTCTCCCTGTCGTTTTCTCTTACTCTTACAATTGTCTTTGTCGTTCTGATGATCCTCTACTAACGGGCCTCCACTCTGCTTTTTTGTATCATTGCTCAAGAATGGTGTCTCTATTCTCCCATGAGCATCTGAGTTGTCTCGGTGATCTTCCGTTTCTAAGATACCCTTACTCTTAAAAGGGTTTTTGTGTTCCCTCACCTTAAATTGTTGTTTCTCATGATGTTCATCCACCATATGAACTTTGCTTTCCATGGCATTCTCTTTGATTGATACTTTGTTTGAAACCAATGGTGCTTCAATCGAAGACGTCGAACCTCTGGAAGATGCATCCACTTTCCTAGATTGGAGCGGTTTCTTTGAAACTTTATTTGTGTCACTTGAGTTGTTCTTCAAAGCTTGGGGGGCAATTTTCTCCACAACTTCTGAAGAAAAGTCAACCATCAAATTAGAGGTCATAGACTTTTCTAAGAGCACAGACTTTGGTGAAACTACCACTCTTTTACTCTTGCCAACTGGAACAATACTTTCATTTGATATCACGAAGTTTTCTCCTAACGGGCATTTCCGCGAATTTATGACCACACCATTATCACCTCCTTGATTCACATAGACCGGTTCTGAAGATCGATTGATCTTGCCATTATATGCAAAACCTATATTTTCAACATCGTCACCTCTGCTAGCACTGGTGTTTCTATAGGGCGCACTTACTGGCATATATGTCTGCCTAAGCTGGACTTCCTTGCGAATCTTCATCATGCGTGGACCAGGCACCTTCTTCTTTAAAAAAGAGTGTTGCCTCGGGCCAAAAGAGGTAGTAGGCCTTTGGTACTTCATATTTTTGAAATGTAACAATTCAAAATATGTAGAAATTCCTACAAGTTAACAAAAGCAATTTATTTTTATATGAAAAAACAATGAATTAAATCAATTTATTTCTATAGGAAATCAATGATACTCCCTCCATTCCTAGATATAAGCCACATAGTTTTTTTAAAAATCAATAATATAAATATGTAGAAATTCCTACAAGTTGACAAAACCAATTTATTTGTATATGAAAAAACAATGATATTGAACCAATTTATTTATATAGGAAATCATTTATACTCCCTCCATTCCTAGATATAAGCCACATAGTTTTTTTAATCCATAATATAAATATGTAGAAATTCCTACAAGTTGACAAAACCAATTTATTTTTATATGAAAAAACAATGATATTGAACCAATTTATTTATTTAGGAAATCATTGATACTCCCTCCATTCCTAGATATAAGCCACATAGTTTTTGAAAAAATCCATAATATATGGTGTATTGTGTTGCACCACTTGTCTAGACACTTTTTAGGGATTTGTTATCATTTTTTCTATCTTATTTGAAGTCCTTTTTTTCTCACATCAATTTTCAAGGTCTAATCCCATCCAAACCAAGTATAATTTTTTCTACATGTGTTTTCTATAATTTTAATGCCAAAAACTATACAACTTATATCTAGGAAAGGGGGGAGAACTGAGCAAGAAATCTCAAACAAAAAAAACAAAATACAAGAAAACTTGTAGTGTCATCCTTTTATGCACAAATTATAAATACAAAAGGCAATGTTGTACTCCCTCCTTCCCAAAATATTTTACATATAAATTTTAGTTAAAGTTAAACGAATTAAAGTTTAACCAATTATATATATATATACATATATATATATGTATATATATATATATAATACACGAAAAGGTATCAATATCTATAATAACGAACCTATATAATGAGGACCGGTATTAAGTATATGTACATGGTGTATGCATTAGATATTGCAATGATCAATATTTGTCTTTATACATGATCAAACTCTAGGGCGTATGTCCTGCAAAGATTGATTTTTGGTTGTATTTACACTAATTTTTCAGGCATGCTATAAGTGAAAATCATAATCAGGAAAAAATATATAAATAGTAAAACATGATTTGTTTCTTTAGACGTACTAAAACTCGTTTTGCTGTTGCAGAGCTATATTGCGTAGAATTTAATTTATAATGTTCCAAGAAAACAAGATTAGGCATATTTCTCTTAAGTTGGACAAAAGCGGGGTTAGGCTCATAGCCAAGAACTAAATTATATATTATGTGTTCAGATGTACTGTGCTAGTGCAAAGTTTCTTCTATCTTTAATTAATTAAGTCTACTTTCCTTACAATAACTTCGAAAGGACGTGGAAATATTTGGTTTACAAAAGCAGACAAACTGAGAGGCCTATTATTTTGCTCACTAGACGCATGTACGACATCTGGCAAGACAACGAACTAAGGTCTGTGATTCCATGCAACTTAGGAAACCAATATACAACCGATCTGGTTGCCACGGTGCGCACATATACTTGTCACCTGTCACCAATCTAGCCCAGCCCCAGTAATTGTCACATGTAAATTGCGGCTGCACTAACCAAAACGGGACGAGCTAATCGGCTAACAAATCCTACAGAAGAAGCTAGCAATCACACACTGAGAGATGCATAGAGCCATGGCTAAATCGACTAACAGATCCTCAATCAACCGTGAACATAAATACAGATGACAACAGCTGGCGGAAATTTATATCATACAAAAAAGGAGAGGAAGCTAGCATGTATACCTTACGGCCAGCGGAAGAAGAAAAGGATCGGCGGCGGCGGCGGCTGGCGTCAATCAAATCCTCACGATCTTACTCGCCGGGAGCAGCGATACTATACGGCAGGTTGAGGAAGAAAACGCCGCGAGATCCAAAACCGGCGAGAGGCGTAACGCGCAGCTAAGACGAGTAGACGAGGCTGGCTAGGGTGTGCGGGCTGAAACCCTTTGGGGCGTCGGTGGTGCTCTATTTATTGTCGATCGGGAAGTCGTGGGGTGACCGGAGTCCAAGAGCCCAACGGCCTGGGGAAACGTATGGAAGTTGATTCATCCGTTTCGATTCCCGACGGGACTCTTGGTCGTTTTGGTTTATTTTCGCGATATCGGCGGGGTACAAATCGTAACGGCACCGGATTGCAGGGAAACGTGGGGACAACGACGTGTATACCGATCGATCGGTAATTGGGGCGCCAGCTGCACGTTCTTCCTTTCAACGTGCCTACTTTTTTTTTTTGTTTCTAAAAATCAAATCACCACTTTTTTTTTCGCATCCTAATCTCCCTCATCTCCTGTGATGAGCCTCACGAACAGAGCAGAAGCCGGCAAAGCTCTCCTAGCTCGTCCGTTCACAAAAGACCTCACCTTGGCCTTTTTGTTGTGGCCGCTTCGGCGTTGACGGCGAAGAGGCCAGCCATGTTCTGCTAGAAAAGCCTCAACAAAAAAAGCCGTGGAGCTAGAGCATCGTCAACACATGATGTAAAATATGGCACCACCAAATTTAGATTACAGGGCGCTGAACTAAAACTATAGAGCGCCACTTTCTGGTTTTAAGTACAACTTTTTAGGGCAGCAAATTTTCGGTAGCAATTCCAGACGATGTAAAATATGGCACATCAAACCAAAATCAGGTGAGCGCGACCTCCACCGCTGCTGCGTTGGTCGAGTCGACCTCGACCTGGACCTCTACCCCAGTTGTGCTGATCGATGCGGCCGAGGCGTTGGTCGATTTGATTTGGTTGTGCACCTCCCGTTCTACCTAGGATTCGCAGGCTCCAACGTGGGTCCGGCCAATGCCAGTACGCGGGTCTAGCTCCGCCTGTCCACATCTCCTTTTGCACCACCAGATGGGCCTCGACGAGTTGATGCGTCGTGCATCCCGAGCGTCCCCGCCACTTTCAAGAGAGAGAGGACGGTGCTACCACCGCCACTTGATTTGTTGCCTCGGCCGTACGAGAGGGACGGGAATGGTGGAGGAGGGATGGAGTCGCTGCCCGGTTCCAAGATTTTGTTGGTAGACAGCAGGGAAGGAGCACTCGCGCCGAGGAGTTTTCAGACGGCGGTTGAGCTTAGCGTTGTGCCTCAAAATGTTTTACGGGAGCATGTTGGTGATGTATGTTCGCAACACCAAATATCTTAGGGAGCGTTTAGGGCATATGTTGGACACTCGGGTTCTCAAAAATGCCTTGGTACCATGAAATCGTGAAGTTGTTCTTTTTAAAGAAGACGAGGGAAAAATAGGGATGTTGGAGAACCTAGGCACTATTAGGGACATTTGATTCATAGGATTTGTGTGTGATTTAGATCCTATTGATTTTTTTCTACACTATTTGTTTGATTTTTAGGAACATATTCTATAGGAATTAATCATATAGAAATCTTGTTGTGCAAATCATATAAAAACAAAACATTAGATCATACCTCATGCAAAATTTCTTTGATACAATTAAAGAGAACTCATCTTTTCATAGGATTCAACTAGCCGTGACATCTTAATCTATACTTTTCTCATTCCTATGATTTTCCTACCCTATAAATCATTGGAGCCATTAGCAGGTTGTTGGAAGATGTATGCTCGCCATTAAAGATGAGACGTGGCATGAGGATATTGGTCGTGGCTAGGAGGAACTTGTTATTCGTCGTGTTAACATAAAGACCATATGAAAATGAGAGTGGCTAAACGAGGCTAGAAACATGTAGCTATTTTAAAAAAAACATTCAAAACTAATAATTTAAAGTTCTTTTATTTTTTTGTACAAGTAGCTAATGATGTATACTAAAACGTGTAAAATCTCAATATGGACTATTTTATATATTCAAGGCTATACAAAAAGGATTAAATCTAAGAAATTATGTAGTGCTGAAACATGCACTATTTACTGTAAAAAAAACATTCAGATTTTGTCATTTTTGTGTAGCCTAATACAAAGTGATTTGCATTGAGATTTTATAGGCATCTAGTACACATTATTGGCTACCTCCAGAATTTAGTTTCATTTAAGAAAAGTTGAAATATGATTATGACTATTTGAAAATAAATGGGTACATGTAGTTCCGCCTCCATTTTAAATTTCTGATAGGAGAACCCACTTGCATGATTAGTTTTGTTACGTGTGTTGAATATGACCCAAAATCATATGTACTTCTTGTATTTTAGATGGAGTCCTAAAGGATTATGGTATACCAAACGTGCTAGACAGAACATCTACAACTTTGTTTCGTGTTCACCAAGAAAGAGAGTTGTTTGCCCCTATGTATAGTTTCAGGTAGTCATAGAATAGATTGTGAGGGTTCCACCATATTGATAACATGTCGAGGATTTGTAATCTCATGTATTGTAATACTCCTCTCAATTGCAGTAATACCTCGTCGTGCGTTCTGTGATTTTCCCGTTTGGATTTTCCACATAAAAATATGTGTTTTTATTTTTCATTTGATCTACTTTTGCTACACGATTTTGTAACAAGTGAAATCGGAGCGCAAGGTTTCAAGATCACACTGCCCTGGGAGACTTCCCTCTGTGCTCCTAGGGCAGCACCGCATAGTTTGAATCAACAAACACAGACTCGCGGCATCGCACCGCTTTTGCGGGTAGTGAGATTGGATCCATAAGATGTGACATATTTTTTGGTCAGCATTCCATGAGCCACTTCTGGCGATAGTCAACTCGTCAATTCACAGCTCATTGACACCGACAAGAATTTCGCCACACCGATCTGCCAAAGATAGACGATCTTTCCATTGCTGCCGTTTCTATACACGCTCCGCCATGGAGATAGATTTCATCTCGGTATCGAGTCTGACAGGAACTGCTGCCTCAATCCACTGAGTATTTTATTCGGAATTGTTCATCTCTGATCGATCTGAAGCACATGTGTGTGAAATTACTCATAGTGCAAGTAACTTTAGCAGTAACTTAGGGTCCAACTCAGCAAGTTTGCTTATGTAACACTAAGTTAATGAAGAAAAAGAAGAATAGTTACTGTAATATCACAATTTTTAAGACACAATGAGTATACAAGCTAATTAAAAAATTCATCTATAATGTTACCTTGACATTACTAAAGGTAGTAACTTCAACTAATGTCATGCACGTGACACAACTATGGACTATGACTGAAGCCTACTAAATTGATCAACTCTGCCGGATCAAGTACTGAGGAAAATCAACAGGGGAAACTCCTGATCTACTACTTCTTCACGTGAAGACAGTCAGCTATTAAAAGTTCAGATTTGCTTTCGGTTTGACTCAAATTATTACGTCCACGTCCGAGCCATACGAGGTGATATCTGTTTTTAATTTTCTGCTCCGCAAATTAATTCCATAAGGAGTTTTCCTCTTGGACTCGTACTACTTTGTGCCACAAGTTTTTCTACTCATGGCTATGTTGAAGTTCGATCTTTCGTTGTTGGATCGTGACACAAGATTTTTCCTTATGGCAAGTCAAGATGCAGGTGTTGTCGGCGCAAGCCGATCATGAGGATGCTCTGGATAGGTTTCAGAGATAAACATAACGTTGATTAGACTTATAAGGAGAAAAGAAAGGATCTCGCGCGACCTATATTCGATGATTTGCCACTAATATGATCATCGCTTTTGATAGTTTTTAGGTCAAGGTAGAGTTTGGTGAACTGCAACATGGCGGCAGATATTATATATGCAAATTCCAGATGTTATATTGCTGCAATTACATGAAAAACACAATTCAGGTATCAGGAAAAAAAGATAGAGGAGGTGATTATCAAGCCGGCCTGTTGGTAGCCAACATATACTCTTTGCCCTCCAGAGTTTTTGTTGTTATGCATGTGAAGGTTTTGCTTTGATACTCAAGTTCGCGATGAGAACATTTGAGGTGCAAGAAGGAGATTTGTTTTCTGCTAGATACTACAATATTTAGTGTTGTTAAGTTTCAATGCAATTCAGTTGTTTGTGCTTTTTAAGAGGGGTCTATTAATTGTAGAGTCGAGGCTCCTTCGCATGTTAAGGTTCTTTCATTAGGCAGTTGTTCTATATGGACAACTTTTGATCATGTCATGGATTTTTCATTAGCCATTACAAGTCAGTATTTTTCGGTGCGTGTGATGCCCTTCGTATCAGATGCTATTGCATTAGTAATTTTTTTGCCGAGGTTTGTGCTCTCTTGTTTGTAGCATGTTCATATTTCATGAGATGGGTCATTCACAATGCTACGTGCACCAATATGTTGCACTATGAGCTATGCACTCGCTCAGGCATCACAAGAGATATGATGATTTATGTCACTCGCATCCCTTCAAATACTCTTTCCAAAAAATACAATAAAGGCTTTAATCTAGACAAAATATGGTAATTTGTACGGATATCTCGGGATTATCCTATCCAAACCTAGAAAAGTAAAGATTATTAGATATTTTCCGGGATTCACGATAATCCCCTCCAATCCTCGTAAATACACTAGTGATAAACAAGACATAATACAGACATGCATGCATATAAACTATGACTGTATACATACTTTAGTGAATATTGCTTTTTGTTGCCTTTCTTAACCCCCTTCAGCCTCAAGCAAATGTTGCTTCGAACAATACTACATGGTGTTGATAAGTGATTAAGTAGCTGAAGTACATTTCTGAGGCAGGCTCTAGACTGATGCTCCACAAAATTATTGTCATGGATACTAGTTTAAGGGATCTTTTGATTCTCATGATTTTCATAGGGTTTTCGGAGGATTTAATTTCCTGGACTTTTTCATACGTCGGTTGTTTAATTAACACCATTGAAATCCTTCGATTTTCCCAAGAATTTAGGGGCACTTCTCTGGAGCAAATTTTGCTTCACCAAAACCTCTTGCTAAACTTTTTGTTGTTGGTGTCAAACACTCTCTATTACAAATTCACGTGGTTTCTGATCCTTCCACATGTGCAGTTGAAATGGTTAATCATATGAGTATTCCTGTGTTTAAGAACCATGCAAATAAAAAAGAACCTTAAAAGTAACAGGGAAAGTGTTGAAAATAATATCGAGAAGCAAACGAGAGAGACATCAAATGATTCAACTATATTCTTCACTGATCAACAAGGGGTATTTATACATGGGTTCCCGTCTGTTCAGGAAGTCGGTTACAAGAGGAGGCATCTATAGGAGATGCCTCTTAGATGAAAATGTGTCTATACAAGTAAAAGTCCGTACGGACGGTGGTGGTTTGGGCACTAATTAACTGCCTATGGCAGTTAGGATCTAATCCTAACACTCCCCCTTGCACAAAGCAACGTCTTGTATCCCTTGTATAACCTTGACAATATTCCATGTAGTCTTGATTTTCTTTGAAGTTCATAATCTCTACTTTAAAAACCCTGTGGGTAAAATATGAAGAGACTAGTGTGTATGATATGTTGCTAAAACTCCTTAAAAACCCAGTGGGAAAAATAAGGAGAAAATGGGGCAACATATAATGGTTGGATATACTGTTAAAACTCCTTCGAAACCCAGTGGAAAAACAAGGAGAAAATGACACATCATATAATTGGTATTGTCTCTTTGTTAACTCGATATGAGAAAAACCTTGTAAAAGGGAAAAACCCATAGAGTATAGAGAACACTATATGTCGTATATATTTTCCTAAAATCCCCGACGGGGAAAATAGAAAATATGACATATCATCTTGTGTTGATAATACCTCATTAAAAACCTTGATGAGAACCTATGTAGTAAACTCATAAAGGGAAAAAGAGTGTAATATGGTGCTTTGAACATGATTGATTCGGGAAGAACTCCCCCAATTCTTGCAAATTGGAAGCCGTCGCATACCAATTCCATAAAATACTTCTGGAATGTTGAAGTTGGTAGAGACTTGGTGAACAAACCAACAACATTATTGTGTGATTTGACTTGCAAGATGTTTATTCCCCAACCCTTCTGAAGTTCATGGAGATAAAATAATCTAGAGGCAATATGCTTAGTGATATTGCTCTTGATGTATCATGTTTGCAACCATGCAACACAAGCAACATTATCCGTGTCGATAATGATTGATGGTTCAAGGGAACCCATTGACATAGGCATCCCCAATGGGCCTGCCAAAGATGGTACCCGGGGTTTACCGAAGGCCCATGAGTCGAAGAATATGGAGTTTGGAAGCCCAAGTTAGTACCAAGGAAAGTTAGAGTTGTATTAGGAAATATAGACTTGTAATTTTACGGGACGGGTTAGAAACCCTCCCGGACTCTGTAACTTGTGTATTACGAATCCCTCGGCTCCGCCTCATATATAAGGGGGATTCGAGGGACAAAGAAAAGATCGACTCATTGTTTCATGCAACCCTAGTTCTCATAATCGTCGAGCACTTTTCGGCTGAAACCTTCGAGATCTACTTGCCCTCTACTTCCGACTAAAGCCTAGTCTACAATACGTAGGCATTGATAAGTTAATCCCTTGTCACCCATACCACATGACTGATGTATGTGGTTTATCATTCCATAAAGCTACATGTGTGTACGAGGCATTGTATTTTAGAATGATTGGTAGGTGTAGTCACCAGAGTCTATCTCAAAGACATCAATGAAGTGACAATTCTACCATGTCGATACACATTGTGGGGATCATTCAAGTAGCCAACATCAGTGTATCCTGATGATATTAGAGTTCAGATTTCTCTGAAATTACAAGAATATGTCAAGTAAGGTGTGGTGCTTTGGAGATATCGAAAGATATTCTTGATTCCCAACCAATTGCGTTGGTGCGTCCAATGGCACTGAGATATGGAACTTCAAATTCGAACATCCCTTCTACATCATCCCGTGGTTTGAGTGGATCTTTCTCTACGTCTAGAGATCGAATAACCGACATGGGAGATGGATATGACTTTTCCATTGTAAGTTTCTCCAATATTTATAATATAGGCAGCTTGGTGCACCATAATACTTGAGTGAAGTAGCTCGACTTGTAATATCAAGCACTGATTTGGACCAAATGATTCATCTCAAATTTCGTATTTTAGATGATCATGTGCTTCGTCACTGCAAGATTAATCCTGGTGTATGACAAACTCACAACATCAGTTGTACCAAAATATACCGACAACAATAAGCCATGTTGTGACTTATTAAATTTACACAATACATGTTGCATTTGCATTTCGACTCGGATTGAGATTCCATCGGGAACCATACATGTCCAAATCTAGTGATCCACATGGATATGTAGTCACTACATCTATCAACTGCATAGATAGATGATTTTGTACTGCCAATGATATAATGTATCGGAAATAGGATTTCACTCACATCTGGAGATTAGGTCTCGGATCTTTGCGTAAATCTGACCTTGTGCTACAAGCCTTGCTTTCTCACCACCTTGTTATCTCATTCCGTTGCTGGAAGAGAACATATTGAACCACATAGGGAATTCATTTGGAGGAGCGAGGCTAATTCTGCTTGGATTGCATCCTTTGATTGTTTCAGTCCAAGCAAGTGGTTTACACTCTGCCATGGCCATGGTCTTTCGATCTGAATCATTATGAAGGATGTTTGCAATCATACAAGAGAAATATTGTCAATATTTGTAGGCTTTAATCATATGATTCTCCGGAATCAATATAGTTGGAAGAAATCTCCCAAGCATCCACGATGACTCTTCGTGATTTCCCAATACGAGTGAGTGTGGATGTTCCGATGTCCCAGCCAGTGTGTGCAAGCTGAAGCTGGGTTGTGGAGGTTTCCCTTCCACTAGGTGTATACTACCCATAAGGTGTTAATCAACACTAGGTTGATATGCATTTACTGATTCAGAGGATTTCTCCTCATTTTACCTTGTTGCTTCTAGGAAGCTAGATCCTGGTTAGAGGCCGTACTACTACTCCTGTTTTAAGAAATAGGGAGTTGAGTAGTTTTATTGGTACCTCCACTCTTTTGGGCGTATTTCTAGCCGGATTAAAGCATTATATAACACCTTTGAGATCAGTAAATGAACCTGGCAGGTTATTTGCGAATTGTTGCAAATTTTTGAATCCTAGACGTATAGTCCATATTCTTGAGTACATGGACATGAGGAGGAACGTGGAGTTCCAAATGATTTCTTGGCATTCTATTTGGTACTTGAAATCTCCCCCTAATACCAGGAAATATCCATCCTTCAATATTTGCAATAAGCGTACAAGGCTATGAACAGATCCCTTATGAGGAGTTCATGGTACTTAGTGATCGACGGAGATTTGTATCCCACATAGATCCCTAATTTGTGGGCCTATGATGTACACTGCGGTGGTGAGATCGGTACGCGTGAAGCGATTCCGAACTTACGTAGATGGGAAATGCTCAGAGGATTTCCACATATAAATTGGAGAGGGGAAGTTATGCGATATGCGGTTAGTTAGTCAAGGGTGTGTAAATCCGCATGACTCCAAAGTGAAGTTGGTAAAACTTCAACTCATTAATAAAGGTCATGCAACGAGCCCAATCCTCTTGCTCAGATATTCAACCAAACCTTTTGTGTATGGACATATGTTACAAAGTGCTGAACTCCAATCTTCGAAAGTCATGCAATAATTATTAGAGGCACATGAAGAGAATTTTGCATCATTCTCCATTCAAATTGAATATAATTCGTTTTCAGTCCACACTATGGTTGGAAGAGGCCACAAATATCACCTCGAATGCATTTGATCAAGGGACATCAGTGATCCAGCTTTGATATTGAGGTATATGAGAACCTCAAAATGAGCTACATAATATCCAATTATTAAGGAAACTTAGCTTCATGCAAATCATGACCAATGGAATTGATTTATAGGCAACATGTGCTACGGGTTGGATGTACGTGTAGTACAATCCAAACAATAGAGAGGGTACCTTTTCAAATACTTATTCCTCATTCATTGGATTGAATCCCGTAGAAATCTATATATCGAATTCGAGAGTTTCTATTGTAGAAATCTTTATCATATATATAGAATATATTCAATCATATTCATACCAGAGTGCTGATACAATATATTGTGAAATACAATATATATGTTCTATTACAACAACAAAAATGGACATGAATATATCGATCACTAAGGAGATAATGAGACTAGTTTAAGTCTCCAAACATGTCGGTTGAGGCATACTCAATGATCATGTTCTCCGTGACCATAGGGTCCTGTGACCGCTAGAGAGTCATGGTGTTGTAATTTCGAAGAGGAACATCGGGCGAACAACCATCTCTATTAGTGCAATCTGGATGAAGGTTGAAGTGAGCTTCAAACCGTTTTCCCTGAGGTCCTTTGCATGCTAGGGATTGTGATACGTCTCAAACGTATCTATAATTTCTTATGTTCCATGCTACTTTTATGATGATACTCACATGTTTTATACACACTTTATGTCATTATTATGCATTTTCCGGAACTAACCTACTAACAAGATGCCACAGTGCCAGTTCCTGTTTTCTGTTGTTTTTGGTTCGAGAAAGGCTGTTCGGGCAATATTCTCGGAATTCGACGAAACAAAGACCAAACATCTTATTTCACCGGGAAGGTTCCAGAAGTCCGAAGGGGAGACGAAGATGGGCCAGGGGGGCCCCACACCACACCTGGGCGCGGGCCCAGGCTTGGCCGCGCCACCAGGTGGGGAGGACGCCCTGGTGCCCCTCTTGCGCCGCCTCTTTGCCTATATAAGCCCTCGTGACCTAAAACTTTGACACCAATTGACGAAACTCCAGAAAGACTCCAGGGGCGCCGCCGCCATCACGAAACTCCGTTTCGGGGGATAGAAGTCTCTGTTCCGGCACGCCGCCGGGACGGGGAATTGCCCCCGGAGTCATCTCCATCGACATCACCGCCATCTTCATAGCCATTGCTGACTCCCATGATGAGGAGGGAGTAGTTCTCCCCCGAGACTGAGGGCTCTACCGGTAGCTATGTGGTTCATCTCTCTCTCCCATGGTGTGATCTTTATGTGATCATGAACTTTGTATCACTATTAATCTATGTGCTACTCTAGTGATGTTATTAAAGTAGTCTATTCCTCCTCCATGATGTAATGTTGACAGTGTGTGCATCATGTAGTACTTGGCGTAGGTTATGATTGTAATCTTTTGTAGATTATGAAGTTAACTATTACTATGATAGTATTGATGTGATCTATTCCCCCTTTCATAGCTATTGTTGACAGTGTGTATGCTATGTTAGTACTCGGTCTAAATTGCAACGGTCTATTATGCACTCTAGAGGTTATTTAAATATGAACTCCGGATGTTGTGGAGCGTGTTTACTCCGGCTTGAGGTGTGCTTTTATAGCCCTACACAATGAATGGTTTTTCTTATCCAACAAGAGAGTGTAGAGTAGTTTTATTATGTGATCATTGTTGAGTGTCCACTAGTGAAAGTAGGATCCCTAGGCCTTGTTTCTAAGCATTGAAACACCGTTTTCAACAAGTTCTGTTACATGTTTGCTTGCTGCCATATTTATTTCAAATTGTTATTACCACTCATATTCATCCATATCACTTGCATCTTACTATCTCTTCGCCGAACTAGTGCACCTATACATATGACAAGTGTATTAGGTGTGTTGGGGACACAAGAGACTTCTTGTATCGTAATTGCAGGGTTGCTTGAGAGGGATATCTTTGACCTCTACCTCCCTGAGTTCGATAAACCTTGGGTGATGCACTTAAGGGAAACTTGCTGCTATTCTACAAACCTCTGCTCTTGGAGGCCCAACACTATCTACAGGAATAGAAGCGTGCGTAGACATCAAGCTATTTTCTGGCGCCGTTGCCGGGGAGGTAAGGTAAAAGGTATTCACATCCTCCGACTACTAAGCTATTTCCTAGCACTGTTGCCGGTGTGTGAGTGCTCGAAGCTATTTCCTTTAGATCTTGCAATTGCATCTTTTTGTTTCTTGTTTTTATTTCACTAGTTAGGCTTAATGGAAAACAACAAAAATATTAGAGATCTTTATAGTATTTATCTTGAGTTAGGGTATGAGGTGTTTGAAGAGAAAATTAAAAAACCTATGGAACTTTATATGCATGCTAATGGCAATGTTTTTAGTATGAATGCTTTGAAAACCATTGTTTCTAATGCTATGGAAAATTCTAAGCTTGGGGAACCTGGTTTTGATGAGCATGATATTTTTAGTCCCCCAAGTTTTGAGGAGAAAATTTTCTTTGATGATACTTTACCTCCTATTTATGATTATAATGATAGTGGTATTTTGGTGCCACCTACTATGGAGGATAAAGTTTATTATGATTACAATATGCCTCCTATATTTGATGATTATGGTGATGAGAATAATAATGATAGCTACTTTGTTGAATTTGCTCCCACTACAATTAATAAAAATGACTATGCTTATGTTGGGAGTAGTAATTATTTTATGCATGAGACTCATGATAAGAATGCTTTATGTGATAGTTATATTGTTGAGTTTGTTCATGATGCTACTGAAAGTTATTATGAGAGAGGGAAACATGGTTATATGCATCTTAATAATATTAAGTTTCCCCTCTTTATGTTGAGAATCTTGAAGTTGCGCTTGTGTTGCCTTTCTATGCTTGTTGCGTTATGCTTACATGACTTGTTTATGTACAAAATTCCTATGCATAGGAATCGGGTTAGGCTTAAATTTGTTTCATACTTGCTTTTTGATGCTTGATACATCTCCAACGTATCGATAATTTCTTATGTTCCATGCTTGTTTTATGACAATACCTACATGTTTTGTTCACACTTTATATCGTTTTGATGCATTTTCCGGAACTAACCTATTGACGAGATGCCGAAGTGTCAGTTCCTGTTTTCTGCTGTTTTTGGTTTCAGAAATCCTAGTAAGGAAATATTCTCGGAATTGGACGAAATCAACGCCCAGCATCTTATAATTGCACGAAGCTTCCAGAACACCCGAGAGGGACCAGAGGAGGGCCACAGGGGGCCCACACATGTGGCTGGCGCGGCCCAGGAGGGGGGCGCGCCGCCCTGTTGTGTGGCGCCTTCGTAACCCTTCCGACTCCGCCTCTTCGCCTATAAGAAGCCCCCTGACCTAAATCTTCGATACGGAATAAGCCACGGTACGAGAAACCTTCCAGAGCCGCCGCCATCGCGAAGCCCAGATCTGGGGGACAGGAGTCTCTGTTCCGGCACGCCGCCGGGATGGGGAAGTGCCCCCGGAAGGCATCTCCATCGACACCACCACCATCTTCATCACCGCTGCTGTCTCCCATGAGGAGGGAGTAGTTCTCCCTCGAGGCTAAGGGCTGTACCGGTAGCTATGTGGTTAATCTCTTTCCTATGTACTTCAATACAATGATCTCATGAGCTGCCTAACATGATTGAGATTCATATGAGTTATGTATCACTATTCATCTATGTGCTACTCTAGTGATGTTATTAAAGTACTCTATTCCTCCTTCATGATGTAATGGTGACAGTGTGTGCATCATGTAGTACTTGGCGTAGTTTATGATTGTGATCTCTTATAGATTATGGAGTTAACTATTACTATGATAGTATTGATGTGATCTATTCCTCCTTTCATAGCCTGATGGTGACAGTGTGCATGCTATGTTAGTACTTGGTGTAATTGTGTTGGTCTATCATGCACTCTAAGGTTATTTAAATATGAACATCGAATGTTGTGGAGCTTGCTAACTCCGGCATTGAGGTGCTCTTGTAGCCCTACACAATTAATGGTGTTCATCATCCAACAAGAGAGTGTAGAGTGGTTTTATTATGTGATCAATGTTGAGAGTGTCCACTAGTGAAAGTATGATCCCTAGGCTTTGTTCCAAATACTACAGTCATTGCTTGTTTACTGTTTTACTGCATCTCTACTTCCTGCAATATCTCCCACGTCAACTGCACGCCAGCAAGTATTTTCTGGCGCCGTTACTACTGCTCATATATATTCATACCACCTGTATTTCACTATCTCTTCGCCAAACTAGTGCACCTATACATCTGACAAGTGTATTGGGTGTGTTGGGGACACAAGAGACTTCTTGCATTGTGATCGCAGGGTTGCTTGAGAGGGATATCTTTGACCTCTTCCTCCCTGAGTTCGATAAACCTTGGGTGATCCACTTAAGGGAAAACTTGCTGCTGTTCTACAAACCTCTGCTCTTGGAGGCCCAACACTGTCTACAGGAAAAGAAGCGTGAGTAGACATCAATGCTCTCTTTGCTTCAACTCTCATCCTTATGTGAGCACCATTAAAATTGTTGAGCCCATCTTAATGGCTATAAAGAAAGCACTTCTTGGGAGATAACCCATGTTTTTATTTTGCTACTGTTTTGTTGTGTCTTGGAAGTTCTTAGTACTGTAGCAACCTCTCCTTATCTTTATTTTATTGCATTGTTGTGCCAAGTAAAGTCTTTGATGGTAAGGTTGATACTAGATTTGGATTACTGCACAGAAACAGATTTCTTTCTGTCACGAAATTGAGTAGCCCCGTCTGTAGGTAAATTAGAAAAATCTGCCAATTTACGTGTGTGATCCTCAGATATGTACGCTCATTCAATTTGAGCTTTTTCATCTGAGCAAGTTAAGTGCCCCAGAAAAATTCGTCTTTACGGACTGTTCTGTTTTGACAGATTCTGCCTTTTGTTTCGCATTGCGTGTTTTGCTATGTTTGATGGATTTCTTTGTTCCATTAACTTTCAGTAGCTTTGTGCAATGTCCAGAAGTGTTAAGAATGATTATGTCACCTCTGAATATGTGAGTTTTTGATTATGCACTAACCCTCTAATGAGTTTATTTTGAGTTTGGTGTGGAGGAAGTTTTCAAGGGTCAAGAGAGGAGGATGATACAATATGATCAAGAAGAGTGAAAAGTCTAAGCTTGGGGATGCCCCCGTGGTTCATCTCTGCATATTTCAAGAAGACTCAAGCATCTAAGCTTGGGGATGCCCAAGGCATCCCCTTCTTCATCGACAACTTATCAGGTCACCTCTAGTGAAACTATATTTTTATTTCGTCACATCTTATGTACTTTACTTGGAGCGTCTGTGTGCTTTTATTTTCGTTTTGTTATTTTCATTCTCTGAATAAATTCATGCTTATGTGGGAGAGAGACACGCTCCGCTGTTGCATATGAACACTGGTGTTCTTAGCTTTACTTTTAATGCTCATGGCGAAGGTTGAAACTGCTTCGTTCATTGTTATTTGGTTGGAAACAGAAAATGCTTCATGTGGTAATTGGTATATTGTCTTGAATAATTTGATACTTGGCAATTGTTTTGCTCAAATAGATCATGTTTAAGCTCTTGCATCATGTACTTTGCACCTATTAATGAAGAACTACCATAGAGCTTGTTGAAATTTGGTTTGCATGATTGGTCTCTCTTAAGTCTAGATATTTTCTGGTGAGGTGTTTGAACAACAAGGAAGACAGTGTAGAGTCTTATAATGCTTGCAATATGTTCTTATGTAAGTTTTGTTGTACCAGTTCATACTTGTGTTTGCTTCAAACAACCTTGCTAGCCAAAGCCTTGTACTGAGATGGAATACTTCTCGTGCCTCCAAAACCTTGAGCCAAAACCTATGCATTTGTGTCCACCATACCTACCTACTATGTGGTATTTCTCTGCCATTCCAAAGTAAATTGCTTGAGTGCTACCTTTAAAATTTCATTCCTTGTCTTTGCAATATATAGCTCATGGGAAAATAGCCTTAAAAACTATTGTGGTAGAGAATATGTAGCTTATGTATCTTATTTCTTATAAGTTGCTTGTTGAGCGGTAACCATGTTTCTGGGGACGCCATCAACTATTACACCTTTGTTGAATATCAAGCGAGTTGCTATGCATGTTCGTCTTGTCTGAAGTAAGGGTGATTTATCATGATCAAATGGTTTGAGTATGCATATTGTTAGAGAAGAACATTGGGCCGCTAACTAAAGCCATGAATCATGGTGGAAGTTTCAGTTTGGACATTAATCCTCAATCTCTTATGAGAATATTATCTGTTGTTGAATGCTTATGCATTAAAGAGGAGTCCATTATCTATTTTCTATGTTGTCCCGGTATGGATGTCTAAGTTGAGAATAACCAAAAGCGAGAAATCAATGCGAACTTTCTCCTTAGACCTTTGTACAGGCGGCATAGAGGTACCCCTTTGTGACACTTGGTTGAAACATATGTTATGCAATGATAATCCATGTAAATCCAAGCTAATTAGGACAAGGTGCGAGCACTATTGGTATTCTATGCATGAGGCTTGCAACTTATAAGATGTCTTATGCATAACACATATGAATTATTACTACCGTTGACAAAATTGTTTCTATGTTTTCAAAATAAAAGCTCTAGCACAAAAATAGTAATCCATGCTTCCCTCTGCGAAGGGCCATTCTTTTACTTTTATGTTGAGTCAGTTTACCTACTTCTTTCTATCTTAGAAGCAAACACTTGTGTCAACTGTGTGCATTGATTCCTACATACTTGCTTATTTGCATTCATCATATGACCGAGTACGGAGGTGCTGCCCGATCGTGGCACCGTGATCAAGATCTTCTACGCGCTTTTGCAAGCGGCAAGTGATCGTCTACCGCAGCAATAAGAGCCTACTCTTATAGGCTTTGGAAATCTTCAAGGGTGAGTCTCGATCATCCCCTCGTTGCTCCCGTCTTCTAGATTGCATCTTGGCTTGGATTGCGTTCTCGCGGTAGGAAATTTTTGTTTTCTATGCAACGAATCCCTACAGTGGTATCAGAGCCGTGTCTATGCATAGATGGTTGCACGAGTAGAACACAATGGTTTTGTGGGCGTTGATGCTCTTGTTATCTTTAGTTTGAGTACTTTGCATCTTTGTGGCATAGTGGGATGAAGCGGCTCGGACTAACTTTACATGACCGCGTTCATGAGACTTGTTCCTCGTTCGACATGCAACTTGTATTGCATAAGAGGCTTTGCGGGTGTCTGTCTCTCCTACTATAGTGAAGATTCAATTTACTCTTCTATTGACAACATTAGTATCAACGTTGTGGTTCATGTTCGTAGGTAGATTAGATCTCTCTCGAAAACCCTAAACCACGTAAAATATGCAAACCAAATTAGAGACGTCTAACTTGTTTTTGCAGGGTTTGGTGATGTGATATGGCCATAATGTGATGATGAATATGTATGAGATGATCATTATTGTATTGTGGCAACCGACAGGAGCCTTATGGTTGTCTTTAAATTTCATGTTGAGTAGCATTTCAAAGTAGTTGTAATAGTTGCTACATGAGGTGAACAACCATGAAGACGGCGCCATGGACCTTTACGCTACGCCGACGATGATGGAGATCATGCCCGTTGATGATGGAGATCATGTCCGTGCTTTGGAGATGAAGATCAAAGGCGCAAAGACAAAAGGGCCATATCATATCACATATGAACTGCATGTGATGTTAATCCTTTTATGCATCTTATTTTGCTTAGATCGCGACGGTAGCAATATAAGATGATCCCTCACTAAAATATCAAGATAATAAAGTGTTCATCCTTAGTAGCACCGTTGCCAAGACTTGTCGTTTCGAAAAATCTCGTGATGATCGGGTGTGATAGAATCAACAAGTGCATACAACGGGTGCAAGCCAGTTTTGCACATGCGGATACTAAGGTGGCCTTGACGAGCCTAGCATGTACAGACATGGTCTCGGAACACGTGATACCGAAAGGTAGAGCATGAATCATATGATTGATATGATGAACACTTTGAGTGTTCGCCATTGAAATTACATCTTGTCTCATGATGATCGGACTTAGGTGTGATGGATTTGGTTCGTGTGATCACTAAGACAATTCGAGGGATATTGTTTTGAGTGGGAGTTCACCTAGATTTTTAATTATGTTGAATTAAAATTTGAACTCAATTTGTCATAAACTTAGTCTAAACTATTGCAAATATATGTTGTAGATATGGCATCCCCAATCAATTTTAACCAGTTCCTAGAGAAAGAAAAGCTTAAGAGCAACGGTAGAAACTTCACCGACTGGTTCCGTCATGTGAGGATCTTCCTCGCTGGCGGAAATCTGCAATATGTGCTTGATGCACCGCTAGGTGACCCTCCTGCAGAAACTGAAACCGATGAAGTAAAGAATGTTTACGCGACTCGGAAAGCTCGGTACTCTCAAGTTCAGTGTGCCATCCTGTGCAGTCTGGAAGCCGATCTTCAAAAACGTTTTGAGCACCACGATCCTCATGAGTTGGTCAATGAGCTGAAAGCTATATTTGAGACTCATGCGGCTGTGGAATGCTATGAAGCATCGAAACACTTCTTCAGTTGTATGATGGAAGAAGGCAGTTCCGTTAGTGAGCACATGCTCGTTATGACCGGGCATGCGAAGAAACTCAGTGACTTGGGAATAGTGATTCCTAATAGACTGGGGATTAATCGTGTCCTTCAATCACTGCCACTGATACGTCTCCGACGTATCGATAATTTCTTATGTTCCATGCCACATTATTGATGATATCTACATGTTTTATGCATACTTTATGTCATATTTATGCATTTTCCGGCACTAACCTATTAACGAGATGCCGAATAGCCAGTTGCTGTTTTCTGCTGTTTTTGGTTTCAGAAATCCTAGTAAGGAAATATTCTCGGAATTGGACGAAATCAACGCCCAGGGGCCTATTTTCACACGAAGCTTCCAGAAGACCGAAGATGATACGAAGTGGGGCCACGAGGTGGCCAGACGCTAGGGCGGCGCGGCCCAAGCCCTGGCCGCGCCGGCCTAGTGTGTGGGCCCCTCGCGTTGCCCCTTGACCTATCTCCTCCGCCTACTTATAGCCTTCATCGCGAAACCCCCAGTACCGAGAGCCACTATACGGAAAACCTTCCAGATACGCCGCCGCCGCCAATCCCATCTCGGGGGATTCAGGAGATCGCCTCCGGCACCCTGCCGGAGAGGGGATTCATCTCCCGGAGGACTCTACACCGCCATGGTCGCCTCCGGAGTGATGAGTGAGTAGTTCACCCCTGGACTATGGGTCCATAGCAGTAGCTAGATGGTTGTCTTCTCCTCATTATGCTTCATTGTCGGGTCTTGTGAGCTGCCTAACATGATCAAGATCATCTATCTGTAATACTATATGTTGTGTTTGTTAGGATCCGATGGATAGAGAATACTATGTTATGTTGATTATCAATTTATATCTATGTGTTGTTTATGATCTTGCATGCTCTCCGTTATTAGTAGAGGCTCTGGCCAAGTTTTTACTCTTAACTCCAAGAGGGAGTATTTATGCTCGATAGTGGGTTCATGCCTCCATTAAATCTGGGACAGTGACAAAAAGTTCTAAGGTTGTGGATGTGTTGTTGCCACTAGGGATAAAACATCGATGTTATGTCCGAGGATGTAGTTATTGATTACATTACGTACCATACTTAATGCAATTGTCTGTTGTTTGCAACTTAATACTGGAAGGGGTTCGGATGATAACCTGAAGGTGGACTTTTTAGGCATAGATGCATGCTGGATAGCGGTCTATGTACTTTGTCGTAATGCCCAATTAAATCTCACAATACTCATCATATCATGTATGTGCATTGTCATGCCCTCTCTATTTGTCAATTGCCCAACTGTAATTTGTTCACCCAACATGCTATTTATCTTATGGGAGAGACACCTCTAGTGAACTGTGGACCCCGGTCCATTCTTTTACATCGATACAATCTACTGCAATACTTGTTCTACTGTTCTCTGCAAACAATCATCATCCACACTATACATCTAATCCTTTGTTACAGCAAGCCGGTGAGATTGACAACCTCACTGTTTCGTTGGGGCAAAGTACTTTGGTTGTGTTGTGCAGGTTCCACGTTGGCGCCGGAATCCCTGGTGTTGCGCCGCACTACATCTCGCCGCCATCAACCTTCAACGTGCTTCTTGGCTCCTACTGGTTCGATAAACCTTGGTTTCTTACTGAGGGAAAACTTGCCGCTGTACGCATCACACCTTCCTCTTGGGGTTCCCAACGGACGCGTGCTGTACGTGACATGGGCATACCCTTCGGGTACCCATTATTAGTATACCCGGCTCGGCCCAATATGGAGAAGACTCAATATGGAGAAGGCCCAACAAGGCAACCCGAAGAAGTAGTCGACTAGGACTCTTGTAAAACCCTAGGCTGGTTGCATATATAAAGCTAGCCAGGGCACCCGAAATAAGGAGGCCAACAGATAGACAGAATATAGACATCATAGCTCCGCTACGGCGGCACCCTGTAAAACACATCTATGATCATATACTGGATTGCTAGCAGCACGTAGGGATCCTCCACCGAGGGGACCCGAAGCTGGGTACGTCGTGTGCCTAATCTCGCTCCCGGAATCTCCATCGTCGCTCTCTCCCGAAACCCAAGTCTACAATACGTAGGCATTGCCGAGGTGATCCCTCGTCAATTGACGCCGTCTGTGGGAATTGCGACGACTGGATTTTGTTATCCGGGCGAGATCCCTCGTCGTCAACATAGATGGCATCTGTTACGGCTCGACATCGGCGGCTACGTCGTTGCCCAGATTCCGGCATGATCAATGTTGTCTGGCTCGCCTGTTCAGATCTGGAGAAATCGACGTTGGCAGCGCTACTCGACGTTTTTTCGGTAGCAATCAATCTATCGAGATCGGTCCGGCTGGCCTTTGAAGCAAGTGGATCACAGCAGCCAAACACGCATGAAGTACCAAGGATGGAGCCTGGGCAGTGGTTTCGTATCTCCAAAAAAAAAAAAAAAAAAAGGAGAGATCGAGAAGAGAAGAGGGATTCGAATATGACCAAGAAAAAGACACCAGCCACGTGATCGTGTCTCTGCAATGGAAGAGCTCAAGCGATCTAAATGAATTTTTCCTCTCTTACGTGTTTGACTATTATATCAATTAATTATTTTTATTTACATCTAATCAATTGTATGTTGGTTTACTGTGCATGCATCGCTTGAACAAACAGGTTATGGAGACTCTCCCTGCCAGGCGAGACGAGCCAGTCCCCGTGGCAGTAGCCAAGCGCCGCGCAGCAGGTTTCTTCTCGAGTTTGGAGGCCACCGAGTAGTACAAATACGTTTCACATGGATCAATCAGGGAAATTAATTCGCCTGAGGCGAGGATTGAAATATGTGACTACTCAATATAAAAGAATACGACGATCGAGATCAGGTGAAGCTCGTCGTCGCGTACTCGTCCGTCGAGGATCCGCCACATCAACTGCGTCCTCTTGACCGACTACACCCAGCTAGGCGTCGACCACATCGACTGCGTCTGCCACATGACCTGCTTTCACGTTGGCTCCGCCGCACACGATAATAAAGCTAAGTGTTCCTCTTTCAAAAGTTAATTATTATTTACTTTCACCACACCCGAATACTCGGGGGCTGCATCCTTACATTTTTTTTTTTTTGACACAAAACTGCATCCTTACATCATTAGAGAAAATTCACCTAACACTGAGGGCTGTACCATTACTTCGTTACCACAAATATATTCGGTTACTTGATGGATTTCTTTACTTCGGCTCTGGATATATCTTCTCCGGCTCAGTGGAATTATTTTCTTCGGCTCAGTGGAATTATTTTTTCGACTTAGTGGATTTATCTTCTTTGGCTTGCTGGATTGTTTCTCTTCAGGTTATTATTGGTTCACTCTTATACAATACTACCCGATGCGTTTCCGGGTCAGTGGATTCATCTTATGTGAATATTACTGGATATATTTTCTTCGGGGAAATGGATTCATCCTCTATGATATCGCCCGATTCATCTTCTATGGTTATTACTGGATTCTTCGGGTCAATGGATTCATCCTCTATGATATCGGCGGATTCATCTTCAATATATGATTCATATTTGATAGTGCAATCTTTAATATGGATTCATCTCAAGTACTTCATCTCGGATTCATCTTCAGTATTTCATCCTTAATGGTTTTCTTTCGGCGACACGGATAATACTCGGGGGCTCGACAACGACTTCGCCCCGAGTAATAATT
The DNA here is from genome assembly GCF_019359855.2 of Lolium perenne. Classification (NCBI taxonomy): domain Eukaryota; kingdom Viridiplantae; phylum Streptophyta; class Magnoliopsida; order Poales; family Poaceae; genus Lolium; species Lolium perenne. The sequence continues at coordinate 71,336,231 of NC_067244.2, forward strand.
GTGACACATCGTTTCAGCAACAATCATGACATCACCCCAGTAACGCTCGGGGGCTCGGTTATTTCTTCATCAACAATTTTGCGGCATCCATTTTACTATTTGGTGGTTTCTACTTCGGCTATACTTCTTATCTACACTCGAAGACCTCATCACGCATCGACTCCATCGTGCCCAATAAGCTAAGTGTTCCTTTATTTCACATAAAGTTGATTATCATTTACTTTTGTCGCACCCGACACTTGGGGGCTGCGCGGCATATATTCACTTTACATATCATCGAATCCGAGCATCTGACACCGCATGCGAAAAAGAGAGTCAAGGAAAAGATAGAAAAAGTTTGTTTATTTGTGCAGGAGAAAGCAAAATTTAAAGTATATAAGAGAGAACCCGACAAAATTGTCTACAGGGAGAACTCGACGAAATTGTCTTCAAAAAAAGAGAAGGTCCCGAAAAATTATCCTCAAGGAGGTCCCGAAGAAACTTTCTTCAAGAAAGAACCCGACGAAATTTATTCAATGAGAACCCGAAGAATTGTCCTCAAGGAGGACCCGAAGAATTGTCCTCAAGGAGGACCCGGAGAAATTTTCCTGAGGGAGGAACTCGACAAAATTATCATCAAGGAGAAACCAAAAAAAAAGGAGGAAAAAAAAGGGATGGACAAATCTTCGGGTCCATTGACTCATCATTTGTTCTGAGCAAGAGCATCGGCGATGTGCCTGACGACAATATAGAAGAACCCAGTATATTCGGCGGTCTCATCACACCCGAGAAAAATATAGAAGAACCCGCAAAATGGGTCATTGCATCAGCCAAACAAGGCACTCGACAATATATTCTCAGAGCGCTAAAAGTCGCGAATAATCTCTGAATGCCGCAAAACTCTGCGAAGGTAAGACCCCGGGATCCGTCCTGTGTGGCGTGGCATCGCCAAAGACTGCGCTCTGCTACTTTTTTCCACATCAACAGATGTGAAGAAATATCCCAGCGGACGCGCTGTGGACCCGATAAAACATGACTGGGGCTCGACAGATGGTAAGACCTTAAGCGGCACCTGTCGAGTTAGCACCAGTATCCCGAGATCATGTCCAGGGACGTGATCTTGAAGTAGGTTTTTGCGGATTGCCACTAGAGCAGTTAACTAGTACCTGATCCGTCAGATGAACTAGCCCCAATTACCATTATCCCTGTACAATATAGATATGGATGTCAAATAAAAATAGCAATGGCCTGGAGTCGATAAAAAGAGGGGCTGCACCAAGTTGTTTATCGAGTAGTACAACTTGAGCCTATGCCTAGGTGCAAGCACCTGCTCATAGGCTCGGGGGATACTCTTATCGAGAGTATTATTCACCCTCCTGATAAGATAAAAGAAAGAGGAAAAATTGTGGAGTCGATTAAAAGCAAGTTGAGCCTACACCCAAGTGCAAACACTTGGCTGTAGCCTCGGGGGCTACTCCCATCGGGAGCGCTGGTCGCGCACCCGATAGAAAAATAACTTCGACAGCATCTACGACAATCAAGTTTTGTAGACTCAACTCGATTCTACGACTCGAGTGGAGCCTACTCCCATCGGGAGCACATGGATTTCATCAAATCCTCCAGAAATATAGTTAAGTTCTTTATCGAGTAGTACAACTTGAGTCTATGCCCAAGTGCAAGCACTTGCCCATAGACTCGGGGGCTACTCCCATCGGGAGCGCTGCCGCGCACCCGATAATTTCAAGAATCGTCGACATCATCTACGCTACACATGATCTACGACATGGACCTCGCCTTGTATTTTCTACGACTCCGAAGATGGTTATGCTTGGAGTTTCTACGCAAGTCTTCAACTTCCCTATAAACTCGGGGGCTACTGACATGGGCATACCCTTCGGGTACCCATTATTAGTATACCCGGCTCGGCCCAATATGGAGAAGACTCAATATGGAGAAGGCCCAACAAGGCAACCCGAAGAAGTAGTCGACTAGGACTCTTGTAAAACCCTAGGCTAGTTGCATATATAAAGCTAGCCAGGGCACCCGAAATAAGGAGGCCAACAGATAGACAGAATATAGACATCATAGCTCCGCTATGGCGGCACCCTGTAAAACACATCTATGATCATATACTGGATTGCTAGCAGCACGTAGGGATCCTCCACCGAGGGGACCCGAAGCTGGGTACGTCGTGTGCCTAATCTCGCTCCCGGAATCTCCATCGTCGCTCTCTCCCGAAACCCAAGTCTACAATACGTAGGCATTGCCGAGGTGATCCCTCGTCAGTACGCGTATCAAGCTCTTTTTCTGGCGCCGTTGCCGGGGAGATCAAGACACGCTGCAAGGGGAGTCTCCACATCCCAATCTCTTTACTTTGTTTTTGTCTTGCTTTATTTTATTTACTACTTTGTTTGTTGCATTATATCAAAATACAAAAAAATTAGTTGCTAGTTTTACTTTATTTGTTATCTTGTCTGCAATCTCTATATTAAAAACACAAAAAAATTAGTTACTTACATTTGCTTTACTTATTTCATCATGTTTCCTTTTAATTTTACTGTAAAAGATATACCGGTGGGGCAAGGGTCTATAATTGGAAGAGATAATATAGAAGAATTTTTCACCCACGTTAGTATGCATCAAGATCTTAAAGATATACCCCTTGCAAAAGCTGTCCCTACTTACGAAGATGCCTCTGTTTGTTTGGTACGCATGATGGAAGCTAGATTTATTAGTCTCAACCCCATGATACACATGTTTCTTACACTTTCTGATATGGAGAGGGGAGAGAAGAGAGATTTTGTTCTAAAGGTCTTAGTGCGAGAATTTGCGGATATAGCTAAAGAAGCTAGAAAAGTTTTTAGTAAGCATGATAGGCTTGGCATGATCACCGATTTTAAAAGAACACTTGAAAAGATGGATATGGATAGAATTAAGTATACTAATAATGTTAATAATGGTGGGGAGATTAAAGCACCAATACCATGTAAGCTCCTAGCAATGCATGAGGCACTAGAAAATAACTATGCTTGGCTTGTTCCTGAAAATTTGTTTGATGAGAGTAGCAAGCCCAAGACTAATGAAAAGGGAGCCGCTGAAACTTATGTATCCAATATACTATGCATGGTTGAGAAAACTCCACACCCCGCTGTAGGTGCTCCATCTCTCGATAATACTTGATACACACTTTCTGCGCCTAGCTGAAAGGCGTTAAAGAAAAGCGCTTATGGGAGACAACCCATGTTTTTACTACAGTACCTTTATTTTATATTTGAGTCTTGGAAGTTGTTACTACGTAGCAACCTCTCTTTATCTTAGTTTTTTGCATTGTTGTGCCAAGTAAAGTCGTGGATAGTAAGGTTCATACTAGATTTGGATTACTGCGCAGAAACAGATTTCTTTGCTGTCACGAATCTGGGACAAATTCTATGTAGGTAACTCAGAAAATTATGCCAATTTACGTGAGTGATCCTCAGATATGTACGCAACTTTCATTCAATTTGAGAATTTTCATTTGAGCAAGTCTGGTGCCTCAATAAAATTCGTCTTTACGAACTGTTCTGTTTTGACAGATTCTGCCTTTTATTTCGCATTGCCTGTTTTGCTATGCTTGATGGATTTTTCGATTCCATTAACTTTCAGTAGCTTTGTGCAATGTCCAGAAGTGTTAAGAATGATCATGTCACCTCTGAACATGTGAATTTTAATTGTACACTAACCCTCTAATGAGTTGTTTTGAGTTTGGTGTGGAGGAAGTTTTCAAGAATCAAGAGAGGGAGATGATACAATATGATCAAGGAGAGTGAAAGCTCTAAGCTTGGGGATGCCCCAGTGGTTCACCCCTGCATATATCAAGAAGACTCAAGCGTCTAAGCTTGGGGATGCCCAAGGCATCCCCTTCTTCATCGACAACATTATCAGGTTCCTCTAGTGAAACTATATTTTTATTCCATCACATCTTATGCACTTTGCTTGGAGCGTCGGTTTGTTTTTTGTTTTTGTTTTGTTTGAATAAAATGGATCCTAGCATTCTTTGTGTGGGAGAGAGACACGCTCCGCTGTTGCATATGGACAAATATGTCCTTAGGCTTTACTCATAGTATTCATGGCGAAGGTTGAATCTTCTTCGTTAAATTGTCATATGGTTGGAATCGGGAAATGCTACATGTAGTAATTGCTAAAATGTCTTGGATAATGTGATACTTGGCAATTGTTGTGCTCATGTTTAAGCTCTTGCATCATATACTTTGCACCTATTAATGAAGAAATACATAGAGCTTGCTAAAATTTGGTTTGCATAATTGGTCTCTCTAAGGTCTAGATAATTTCTAGTATTGAATTTGAACAACAAGAAAGACGGTGTAGAGTCTTATAATATTTACAATATGTCTTTTATGTGAGTTTTGCTGCACCACTTCATCCTTGTGTTTGTTTCAAATAAACCTTGCTAGCCTAAACCTTGTATCGAGAGGGAATACTTCTCATGCATCCAAAATACTTGAGCCAACCACTATGCCATTTGTGTCCACCATACCTACCTACTACATGGTATTTCTCCGCCATTCCAAAGTAAATTGCTTGAGTGATACCTTTAAATTTCTATCCTCTACCTTTGCAATATATAGCTCATGGGACAAATAGCCTAAAAACTATTGTGGTATTGAATATGTACTTATGCACTTTATCTCTTATTAAGTTGCTTGTTGTGCGATAACCATGTTCATGGGGACGCCATCAACTACTCTTTGTTGAATATCATGTGAGTTGCTATGCATGTTCGTCTTGTCTGAAGTAAGGGAGATCTACCACTAAAATGGTTAGAGCATTGCATAATGTTAGAGAAGAACATTGGGCCGCTAACTAAAGCCATGATCCATGGTGGAAGTTTCAGTTTTGGACAAAAATCCTCAATCTCATATGAGAAAATTAATTGTTGCTACATGCTTATGCATATAAGAGGAGTCCATTATCTGTTGTCTATGTTGTCCCGGTATGGATGTCTAAGTTGAGAATAATCAATAGCGAGAAATCCGATGCGAGCTTTCTCCTTAGACCTTTGTACAGGCGGCATAGAGGTACCCCTTTGTGAAACTTGGTTAAAACATGTGCATTGCGATGATAATCCAGGTAATCCGAGCTAATTAGGACAAGGTGCGGGCACTATTAGTATACTATGCATGAGGCTTGCAACTTGTAAGATATAATTTACATAACACATATGCTTTATTACTACCGTTGACAAAATTGTTTCTTGTTTTCAAAACCAAAGCTCTAGCACAAATATAGCAATCGATGATTTCCTCTTTGAAGGACCTTTCTTTTACTTTTATTGTTGAGTCAGTTCACCTATTTCTCTCCATCTCAAGAAGCAAACACTTGTGTGAACTGTGCATTGATTCCTACATACTTGCATATTGCACTTGTTATATTACTTTACATTGACAATTATCCATGAGATATACATGTTACAAGTTGAAAGCAACCGCTGAAACTTAATCTTCCTTTGTGTTGCTTCAATGCCTCTACTATGAATTATTGCTTTATGAGTTAACTCTTATGCAAGACTTATTGATGCTTGTCTTGAAGTACTATTCATGAAAAGTCTTTGCTATATGATTCATTTGTTTACTCATGTCATTTACATTGTTTGGATCGCTGCATTCATTACATATGCTTACAATAGTATGATCAAGGTTATGATGGCATGTCACTCCAGAAATTATCTTTGTTATCGTTTACCTGCTCGGGACGAGCAGAAACTAAGATTGGGGATGCTGATACGTCTCCGACGTATCGATAATTTCTTATGTCCCATGCCACATTATTGATGATATCTACATGTTTTATGCATACTTTATGTCATATTTATGCATTTTCCAGCACTAACCTATTAACGAGATGCCGAAGAGCCAGTTGATGTTTTCTGCTGTTTTTGGTTTCAGAAATCCTAGTAAGGAAATATTCTCGGAATTGGACGAAATCAACGCCCAGGGGCCTATTTTCACACGAAGCTTCCAGAAGACCGAAGATGATACGAAGTGGGGCCACGAGGTGGCCAGACGCTAGGGCGGCGCGGCCCAAGCCCTGGCCGCGCCGGCCTAGTGTGTGGGCCCCTCGCGTCGCCCCTTGACCTATCTCCTCCGCCTACTTATAGCCTTCGTCGCGAAACCCCCAGTACCGAGAGCCACGATACGGAAAACCTTCCAGAGACGCCGCCGCCAATCCCATCTCGGGGGATTCAGGAGATCGCCTCCGGCACCCTGCCGGAGAGGGGATTCATCTCCCGGAGGACTCTACACCGCCATGGTCGCCTCCGGAGTGATGAGTGAGTAGTTCACCCCTGGACTATGGGTCCATAGCAGTAGCTAGATGGTTGTCTTCTCCTCATTATGCTTCATTGTCGGGTCTTGTGAGCTGCCTAACATGATCAAGATCATCTATCTGTAATACTATATGTTGTGTTTGTTGGGATCCGATGGATAGAGAATACTATGTTATGTTGATTATCAATTTATATCTATGTGTTGTTTATGATCTTGCATGCTCTCCGTTATTAGTAGAGGCTCTGGCCAAGTTTTTACTCTTAACTCCAAGAGGGAGTATTTATGCTCGATAGTGGGTTCATGCCTCCATTAAATCTGGGACAGTGACAAAAAGTTCTAAGGTTGTGGATGTGTTGTTGCCACTAGGGATAAAACATCGATGCTATGTCCGAGGATGTAGTTATTGATTACATTACGCACCATACTTAATGCAATTGTCTGTTGTTTGCAACTTAATACTGGAAGGGGTTCGGATGATAACCTGAAGGTGGACTTTTTAGGCATAGATGCATGCTGGATAGCGGTCTATGTACTTTGTCGTAATGCCCAATTAAATCTCACAATACTCATCATATCATGTATGTGCATTGTCATGCCCTCTCTATTTGTCAATTGCCCAACTGTAATTTGTTCACCCAACATGCTATTTATCTTATGGGAGAGACACCTCTAGTGAACTGTGGACCCCGGTCCATTCTTTTACATCGATACAATCTACTGCAATACTTGTTCTACTGTTCTCTGCAAACAATCATCATCCACACTATACATCTAATCCTTTGTTACAGCAAGCCGGTGAGATTGACAACCTCACTGTTTCGTTGGGGCAAAGTACTTTGGTTGTGTTGTGCAGGTTCCACGTTGGCGCCGGAATCCCTGGTGTTGCGCCGCACTACATCTCGCCGCCATCAACCTTCAACGTGCTTCTTGGCTCCTACTGGTTCGATAAACCTTGGTTTCTTACTGAGGGAAAACTTGCCGCTGTACGCATCACACCTTCCTCTTGGGGTTCCCAACGGACGCGTGCTGTACGCGTATCAGCCACCTAGTTACAAGAACTTTGTGATGAACTACAATATGCAGAACATGAACAAAGAGTTACCTGAACTCTTTGGCATGCTAAAAGCTGCAGAGATTGAGATCAAGAAAGAGCACCAAATGTTGGTGGTCAACAAGACCACCAGTTTCAAGAAACAGGGCAAGTCTAAGGGAAAATTCAAGAAAGGTGGCAAGAAAGGTGCCACGCCTCCTATGAAACCTAAGAACGGCCCTAAGCCTGATGCTGAGTGCTATTACTGCAAGGAGAAGGGACACTGGAAGCGTAATTGCTCCAAGTATCTGGCTGATCTGAAGAGCGGCCTTGTCAAGAAGAAGAAAGAAGGTATATCTGATATACATGTTATAGATGTTTATGAAGGAGATATGCCCTAGAGGCAATAATAAAGTGGTTATTATTTATATCCTTATGGATATGATAAATGTTTATATATCATGCTATAATTGTATTAACCGAAACATTAGTACATGTGTGATATGTAGACAACAAGAAGTCCCTAGTATGACTCTTAAACTAGCTTGTTGATTAATGGATGATTAGTTTCATAATCATGAACATTGGATGCTATTAATAACAAGGTTATATCATTATATGAATGATGTAATGGACACACCCAATTAAGCGTAGCATAAGATCTCGTCATTAAGTTATTTGCTATAAGCTTTCGATACATAGTTACCTAGTCCTTATGACCATGAGATCATGTAAATCACTTATACCGGAAAGGTACTTTGATTACACCAAACACCACTGCGTAAATGGGTGGCTATAAAGGTGGGATTAAGTATCCGGAAAGTATGAGTTGAGGCATATGGATCAACAGTGGGATTTGTCCATCCCGATGACGGATAGATATACTCTGGGCCCTCTCGGTGGAATGTCGTCTAATGTCTTGCAAGCATATGAATGAGTTCATAAGAGACCACATACCACGGTACGAGTAAAGAGTACTTGTCAGGAGACGAGGTTGAACAAGGTATAGAGTGATACCGAAGATCAAACCTCGGACAAGTAAAATATCGCGTGACAAAGGGAATTGGTATTGTATGTGAATGGTTCATTCGATCACTAAAAGTCATCGTTGAATATGTGGGAGCCATTATGGATCTCCAGATCCCGCTATTGGTTATTGGTCGGAGTGAGTACTCAACCATGTCCGCATAGTTCACGAACCGTAGGGTGACACACTTAAATTTGGATGTTGAAATGGTAGAACTTGAATATGGAATGGAGTTCGAATATTTGTTCGGAGTCCCGGATAAGATCCCGGACATCACGAGGAGTTCCGGAATGGTCCGGAGAATAAGATTCATATATAGGATGTCATTTTATGTGAATTAAAATGTCGCGGAAGGTTCTATGGAAGGTTCTAGAAGGTTCTAGAAAAGTCCGGAAGAAACCACCAAGGAAGGTGGAGTCCACATGGGACTCCACCTCCATGGCCGGCCAACCCTAGTGGGGGAGGAGTCCCAAGTGGACTCCCCTTAGGGGGCCGGCCACCCCCATATGGGAGGTGGAACTCCCACCTCTAGTGGGAGTCCGAGCTTGGCTAGGTTTCCCTCCATATGGAAGGTTTTGGTTCGGGTCTTATTCGAAGACTTGGAGTCCAACACTTGGGGTTCCACCTATATAATGAGGGGCCAAGGAGGGGGCCGGCCACCCCAAGACCACAAGCTGGCCGCCCCTTGAAGTGGCGGCCACCCCCTCCCAAACCCTAGCCGCCCCCTCTCCTCCATATCTCCCGTGTAGCTTTAGCGAAGCTCCGCCGGAGTTCTCCACCGCCACCGACACCACGCCGTCGTGCTGTCGGATTCAAGAGGAGCTACTACTTCCGCTGCCCGCTGGAACGGGAGGTGGACGTCGTCTTCATCAACAACCGAACGTGTGACCGAGTACGGAGGTGCTGCCCGTTCGTGGCGCCGGAACCGATCGTGATCAAGATCTTCTACGCGCTTTTGCAAGCGGCAAGTGAACGTCTACCGCAGCAACAAGAGCCTCCTCTTGTAGGCTTTGGAATCTCTTCAAGGGTGAGACTCGATAAACCCCTCGTTGGTACCGTCTTCTAGATTGCATCTTGGCTTGGATTGCGTGTTCGCGGTAGGAAATTTTTTGTTTTCTATGCAACGTTATCCTACAAAGGGTATCGAGCCGTGTCTATGCATAGATGGTTGCACGAGTAGAACACAATGGTTTTGTGGGCGTTGATGCTCTTGTTATCTTTAGTTTGAGTACTTTGCATCTTTGTGGCATAGTGGGATGAAGCGGCTCGGACTAACTTTACATGACCGCGTTCATGAGACTTGTTCCTCGTTCGACATGCAACTTGTATTGCATAAGAGGCTTTGCGGGTGTCTGTCTCTCCTACTATAGTGAAGATTCAATTTACTCTTCTATTGAAAACATTAGTATCAACGTTGTGGTTCATGTTCGTAGGTAGATTAGATCTCTCTCGAAAACCCTAAACCACGTAAAATATGCAAACCAAATTAGAGACGTCTAACTTGTTTTTGCAGGGTTTGGTGATGTGATATGGCCATAATGTGATGATGAATATGTATGAGATGATCATTATTGTATTGTGGCAACCGGCAGGAGCCTTATGGTTGTCTTTAAAATTCATGTTGAGTAGTATTTCAAAGTAGTTGTAATAGTTGCTACATGGAGGACAATCATGAAGACGGCGCCATTGACCTTGACGCTACGCCGACGATGATGGAGATCATGCCCGAAGATGATGGAGATCATGTCCGTGCTTTGGAGATGAAGATCAAAGGCGCAAAGACAAAAGGGCCATATCATATCACATATGAACTGCATGTGATGTTAATCCTTTTATGCATCTTATTTTGCTTAGATCGCGACGGTAGCATTATAAGATGATCCCTCACTAAAATTTCAAGATAATAAAGTGTTCATCCTTAGTAGCACCGTTACCAAGTCTTGTCGTTTCGAAGCATCTCGTGATGATCGGGTGTGATAGATTCAATAAGTACATACAACGGGCGCAAGACAGTTTTGCACATGCGGATACTAAGGTGGCCTTGACGAGCCTAGCATGTACAGACATGGTCTCGGAACACGTGATACCGAAAGGTAGAGCATGAATCATATGGTTGATATGATGAACACTTTGAGTGTTCGCCATTGAAATCACACCTTTTTTCGTGATGATCGGGTTTAGGTGCGGTGGATTTGGTTCGTGTGATCACTAAGACAATGCGAGGGATATTGTTTTGAGTGGGAGTTCACTTAGATTTTTAATTATGTTGAACTAAAATTTGAACTCAATTTGTCATAAACTTAGTCTAAACTTTTGCAAATATATGTTGTAGAGATGGCGTCCCCAATCAATTTTAATCAGTTCCTAGAGAAAGAGAAACTTAAGAGCAACGGTAGCAACTTCACCGACTGGTTCCGTCATGTGAGGATCTTCCTCTCTGGCGGAAATCTGCAATATGTGATTGATGCACCGCTAGGTGACCCTCCTGCAGAAACTGAAACCGATGAAGTAAAAGCTGTTTACGAGACTCAGAAAATACGGTACTCTCAAGTTCAGTGTGCCATCCTATGCAGTCTGGAATCCGATCTTCAAAAACGTTTTGAGCACCACGATCCTCATGAGTTGATGAAAGAGCTGAAAGCTATTTTTGAGACTCATGCGGTCGTGGAATGCTATGAAGCATCGAAACAATTCTTCAGCTGCATGATGGAAGAAGGCAGCTCCATTAGTGAGCACATGCTCGCCATGACCGGGCATGCGAAGAAACTCAGTGACTTGGGAATAGTGATTCCTAATGATCGGGGATTAATCGTGTCCTTCAATCACTGCCACCAAGTTACAAGAACTTCGTGATGAACTACAATATGCAGAACATGAACAAGGAGTTACCTGAACTCTTTGGCATGCTAAAAGCTGCTGAGATTGAGATCAAGAAAGAGCACCAAGTGTTGATGGTCAACAAGACCACCAGTTTCAAGAAACAGGGCAAGTCTAAGGGAAAATTCAAGAAGGGTGGCAAGAAAGCTGCCACACCTCCTGTGAAACCTAAGAACGGCCCTAAGCCTGATGCTGAGTGCTATTACTGCAAGGAGAAGGGACACTGGAAGCGTAATTGCTCCAAGTATCTGGCTGATCTGAAGAGCGGCCTTGTCAAGAAGAAGAAAGAAGGTATATCTGATATACATGTTATAGATGTTCATTTCACTGGTTCTCGTTCTAGTACCTGGGTATTTGATACTGGTTCGGTTGCTCATATTTGTAACTCGAAACAGGAACTAAAGAATAAACGACAACTGCTGAAAGATGAAGTGACGATGCGCGTTGGAAACGGATCCAAGGTCAATGTGATCGCAGTCGGTACACTTCCTCTACATCTACCTTCGGGATTAGTTTTAAGCCTAAATAATTGTTATTATGTACCTGCGTTGAGCATGAACATTATATCTGGATCTTGTTTAATGCAAGACGGTTATTCATTCAAGTCTGAGAATAATGGTTGTTCTATTTTTATGAATAATATCTTTTATGGTCGAGCACCACAGAAGAATGGCTTATTTCTGTTAGATCTCGATAGTAGTGATACGCATATACATAACATTGATGCTAAGCGAATTAAATTGAATGATAATTCTACTTATATGTGGCAATCGCCGTCTTGGTCATATTGGAGTGAAACGCATGAAGAAACTCCATACTGATGGATTACTTGAATCACTTGACTTTGAGTCACTTGATAGATGCGAAGCATGTCTAATGGGAAAAATGACAAAGACTCCATTCTCTGGTATGATGGAGCGAGCTACTGACTTATTGGAAATCATACATACCGATGTATGTGGACCAATGAGCGTAGCATCGCGCGGTGGTTATCGTTATGTTCTAACCTTCACAGATGATCTGAGTAGATATGGGTATATCTATTTCATGAAACATAAATCCGAAACTTTCGAGAAGTTTAAGGAGTTCCAAAGTGAAGTAGAAAATCAACGTAACAAGAAGATTAAATTTCTACGATCTGATCGCGGAGGTGAATATCTGAGTTATGAGTTTGGCATGCATTTAAAGAAATGTGGAATACTTTCACAATTGACACCGCCGGGAACACCACAACGAAACGGTGTGTCCGAACGTCGTAATCGAACTCTCTTAGATATGGTTCGTTCTATGATGTCTCTTACTGATTTGCCGTTATCATTTTGGAGTTATGCATTAGAGACAACCGCATTCACTTTAAATAGAGCACCATCAAAATCCGTTGAAACGACACCGTATGAATTATGGTTTAATAAGAAACCTAAGCTGTCGTTCCTTAAAGTTTGGGGTTGCGAAGCCTATGTAAAGAAGTTACAATCGGACAAGCTAGAACCCAAAGCGGAGAAATGCGTCTTCATAGGATACCCTAAGGAAACTATAGGGTACACTTTCTATCACAGATCCGAAGGCAAAATCTTTGTTGCTAAGAACGGAACCTTTCTTGAGAAAGAATTTCTCACTAAAGAAGTGACTAGAAGAAAAGTATAACTCGATGAGATTGATGAATCTTTACTCATTGATCAGAGTAGCGCAGTACCGGAAGTTGTTCATGTGCCGCCTACACCGGCAACAGAGGAAGCTAATGATAATGATCATGAAACTTCGAACGAGGAAACTACTGAACCTCGCAGATCGATAAGGGAACGTGCCACTCCTGATTGGTATGATCCTTGTCTAAATGTCATGATTGTGGACAACAATGATGAAGACCCTGCGACGTATGAAGAAGCGATGATGAGCCCAGATTCCAACAAATGGCAAGAAGCCATGAAATCCGAAATGGGATCCATGTATGATAACAAAGTATGGACTTTGGTAGACTTACCTGATAGCCGCAAGGCTATCAAGAATAAATGGATCTTCAAGAGAAAAACAGATGCTGATGGTAATATTACTGTCTATAAAGCTCGACTTGTCGCAAAGGGTTTCCGACAAATTCAAGGAGTTGACTACGATGAGACTTTCTCACCTGTAGCGAAGCTAGAATCTGTGAGGATTTTGTTAGCAATAGCTGCATTTTTCGATTATGAGATTTGGCAGATGGATGTCAAAACGGCGTTCCTTAATGGAGACATTGAGGAAGAGTTGTATATGGTACAACCCAAAGGTTTTGTCGATCCTAAAAATGCTGACAAAGTATGCAAACTTCAGCGTTCAATTTATGGACTGAAGCAAGCATCGAGAAGTTGAAACCGACGCTTTGATAAGGTGATCAAAGACTTCGGGTTTATACAGTGTCATGGAGAGGCCTGTATTTACAAGAATGTGAGTGGGAGCTCTGTAGCATTCCTGATATTATATGTAGATGACATATTATTGATTGGGAATGATATAGAACTATTAAGCAGTGTAAAAGGTTATTTGAATAATAGTTTTTCAATGAAAGACCTTGGTGAAGCATCGTATATATTAGGCATCAAGATTTATAGAGATAGATCAAGACGTCTAATAGGGCTATCACAGAGTACATACTTGGACAAGATTCTAAAGAAGTTTAGAATGGACGAAAGTAAGAAAGGGTTCTTACCTATGTTACCAGGCAAGGTCTTGAGTAAGACTCAATGACCGGCTACGGCAGAAGAAAGAGAAAGGATGAGTCAGATCCCCTATGCCTCGACAGTAGGCTCTATTATGTATGCCATGCTATGTACTAGACCGGATATAGCACATGCTGTTAGTTTGACTAGCAGATATCAAAGTGATCCAGGGATGGAACACTGGACAGCGGTCAAGAATATCCTGAAGTACTTGAAAAGAACTAAGGATATGTTTCTTTGTTATGGAGGTGACCAAGAGCTCGTTGTAACAAGTTACACCGATGCAAGTTGGAACACTGATCCTGATGACTCTAAGTCACAGTCTGGGTACGTGTTTATATTGAATGGTGCTGCAGTAAGCTGGGCAAGCTCGAAGCAGTGCACGGTGGCAAAGTCTTCAACAGAATCAGAGTACATAGCGGCTTCAGAGGCTTCATCAGAAGCGGTATGGATGAAGAGGTTCATTGTAGAGCTCGGTGTGGTTCCTAGTGCATTGGACCCACTAGTCATCTACTGTGACAACATGGGTGCCATCGCCAATGCACAAGAACCAAGGTCACACAAGAGGCTGAAGCATATCAAGCTGCGTTATCACTCGATTCGCGAGTACATCGAAGATGGAGAAGTAAAGATTTGCAAAGTACACACTGATCTGAATGTAGCAGATCCGTTGACTAAAGCTCTCCCTAGGGCAAAGCATGACCAACACCAGAATGCCATGGGTGTTAGGTACCTTACAATGTAATCTAGATTATTGACTCTAGTGCAAGTGGGAGACTGTTGGAGATATGCCCAAGAGGCAATAATAAAAGTGGTTATTATATATCTTTATGTTTATGATGAATGTTTATATACCATGCTATAATTGTATTAATCGAAACATTGATACATGTGTGATATGTAAACAACAAAGAGTCCCTAGTATAAAGAGTCCCTAGTATGCCTCTTAACTAGCTTGTTGATTAATGGATGATTAGTTTCATAATCATGAACATTGGATGTTATTAATAACAAGGTTATATCATTGTATGAATGATGTAATGGACACACCCAATTAAGCGTAGCATAAGATCACGTCATTAAGTTATTTGCTATAAGCTTTCGATACATAGTTACCTAGTCCTTATGACCATGAGATCATGTAAATCACTTATACCGGAAAGGTACTTTGATTACATCAAACGCCACTGCGTAAATGGGTGGTTATAAAGGTGGGATTAAGTATCCGGAAAGTATGAGTTGAGGCATATGGATCAACAGTGGGATTTGTCCATCCCGATGACGGATAGATATACTCTGGGCCCTCTCGCTGGAATGTCGTCTAATGTCTTGCAAGCATATGAATAAGTTCATAAGAGACCACATACCACGGTACGAGTAAAGAGTACTTGTCAGGAGACGAGGTTGAACAAGGTATAGAGTGATACCGATGATCAAACCTCGGACAAGTAAAATATCGCGTGACAAAGGGAATTGGTATCGTATGTGAATGGTTCATTCGATCACTAAAGTCATCGTTGAATATGTGGGAGCCATTATGGATCTCCAGATCCCGCTATTGGTTATTGGTCGGAGAGAGTTCTCACCCATGTCCACATAGTTCGCGAACCGTAGGGTGACACACTTAAGGTTTGATGTTGTAATTGTAGAACTTGAATATGGAATGGAGTTCGAAGTATTGTTCGAAGTCTCGGATGGGATCCCGGACATCACGAGGAGTTCCGGAATGGTCCGGAGAATAAGATTCATATATAGGAAGTCATTTTATAAGATTTAAAAAGATCCGGAAGATTTTATGGAAGGTTCTAGAAGGTTCTAGAAAAGTCCGGAAGAAATCAATTTGGAAGGCGGAGTCCCGAAGGGACTCCACCTCCCATGGCCGGCCAACCCTAGAGGGGGGAGTCCAAGGTGGACTCCACCTAGGTGGTCGGCCACCCCCCCTCATGGAAGGGTGGGAATCCCACTTGGGTGGGAGTCCCACCTTGGGTAGGTTTCCCTACTACATGGAAGGTTTTGGGTTGGGGTCTTATTCGAAGACTTGTAGTCCAACACTTGGGGGTTCCACCTATATAATGAGGGGCATAGGGGAGGGGGCCGGCCACCACAAGCCCTCAAGGAGGCTGCACCCCATAGTGGCCGGCCACCCCCTCTCCCAAACCCTAGCCGCCCCCCTCTCCTCCACCTCTCCTGCACGCTTAGCGAAGCTCCGCTGGAGTTCTCCATCGCCACCACCACCACGCCGTCGTGCTGCCGGATTCAAGGAGGAGCTACTACTTCCGCTGCCCGCTGGAACGGGGAGAAGGACGTCGTCTTTATCAACACCGAACGTGTGACCGAGTACGGAGGTGTTGCCCGATCGTGGCACCGTGATCAAGATCTTCTACGCGCTTTTGCAAGCGGCAAGTGATCGTCTACCGCAGCAATAAGAGCCTACTCTTATAGGCTTTGGAAATCTTCAAGGGTGAGTCTCGATCATCCCCTCGTTGCTCCCGTCTTCTAGATTGCATCTTGGCTTGGATTGCGTTCTCGCGGTAGGAAATTTTTGTTTTATATGCAACGAATCCCTACAGGATGTCGGAAGCCAGCAGCGGAGAAGCAGCGTGGCTTCCACGGAGGCCCCACCGGCTGGTGCACATGCACCGACGATCGAAATTACTGCACCGGAGCCTCCGGCGATCGAAATTACTGCACCGGAGCCTCCTCGCTACCCCGTGGACGATGTAAAGGAGATGAAAGAATGTCATCTGTATTATCCAATGGGGAACATGTCCATGAAGGTAGCCATCGGCAGTGCTTTACCATGTGAACCTGGACCACTCCACCACAACAAGCCCATTCAAGATGGCTATGCTCGTGTCACGGTGGAGGACATAGTACAAGGGTTTGAGGACCTGGAGATTGACATTGCTACACCTGAAGGGGAGAGAAGACTTGGAGATGTCAAGCGCCATTTCATTCTATGGCAAAAGAAGTTTATCAAGTTTCCAGGCGAGGCGCCAAGGCCAACAAGTCCACCCCCCTACGGTGGTGGTGGTGGTGGTGCTTCACCTACACCTCCTTCACGTCAGCCGACGCCGCCCCCCAATTCACCTCCGGCGGGTAAGCAGCCGCCGCCCCGCAGTCCGCCCCGGGCGGGTAAGCAGACGCCGCCCCCCAATCCACCTCCAGCGAAGAAGCAGAAGCAGTCCTGGACTATTAACCCGGACCCTTATGTACCTAAGAGCACAAAGGTACCGGAGCCATCACTGAATCCTCTCCCTACGAGGCCTTAGGAACGTAGTGCCGAGGAAGTCGATGCGGCCGCGGCTGCTCACCATGAGAAATGGAGGGCGGAATGCCAGGCGAGAAGAGAGCCCGAGCCCAAGCCAGTATATTCTGACAAGGAAAAGAAGTGGGCTAAGTCATTTTTGAGCACACCGTCCCAAGCCGCGAAGAATCTACCTGACGACTATGCACGTGAACTTCGTAGGCAGGCACTCATGTTGAAGGAGAAGAAAGAGCTGGCGGAGAAGCAGGAGAAGAAAGCCTTGGAGGAGGCCGAGAAAGAATTAGCAAGTAAAAAAAGCGGGAAACGAGTTTCCCAGCTTGGGGAACAAAGTAAACAATCGATCGCCCCGCTCATAGTGAAAGCCGCCGGACCGGATGCTGAACTAATGGACCCCACAATCATAGCAGCTGCGGCAGAACAGGGAATGACCGTGACGGGTGCCAGAGAACAAGCGGCCCTGATCGGTATGACTCTTCGTGCACTGTTAGGCCTTGATGAGGCGCCAGTGAAGGAGGTAGTAATTACATATGTGTCGAATGGGCCTCTCGTTGAGCCTGCGCAGGAAGAGGATCTACCTCCACAAATGAAAATTCTGCTGAAATGGTACAAGGGTTACATAAAAAATAAAAACGCCAAAGAATATATTTATGCGGAAGTTAGATATGAGCATCACTTCAAACATTACTGTGTAACAATTCATCTGAGTGAATTGTTCCAGCTTTTCAATCTGCGCGAGCTCGACAAAATCTATCATCAGTTGCTACGTTCTGTAAGTGATTTATTTCTACCCCATCTCGTTCATATTGCCTGCACTATATATATGTCCTAACTATATTGTTGTGTACGCTATTATATATGCAGAATGAAGATTAAGGAATGCGGAGTAAGGAACATCCATGATATTGGGTTCATTGACCCACACATCTTTAATGAATATGTGTTAGAAAAACACCCCGCCGACGTGGAGGAAGACCTGTGGCGGTTTCTTACAAAGCAGGAACTCAAAAGTGATATTCTATTTCCTTACCATTTTGGGTGAGCGTTTCTGTCTTGAGCACATTCTCTTTTGTTTACTCCATGCATGGTATGTGGCCGGCTAATCGATGAGTTATGCATGACTGTGCATGTATCGTGTCCGCAGGTTCCACTGGATTCTGCTAGTAATTCAATTTCACACCTCCACATGTCTCGTCCACGACTCTCTGACTCTGGATGCAAAGCTTTGGGGCGACATGAGAAGAATGCTGCAGAAGTAATTATTTTCATTCATTTGCGCTCTATATCGATCGGCCTATTTCGTTCATTTCCTAATATCAAGTAACTAATAACTCTCTTGTTCATTTAATTTTCTTTGCATCGTAGGGTTTGGAGACAGTTCGCAGATGAAAGGGTCGGTGAATTCAAAAAAGAGCTACAATTCATGCGGTCAGTGGCTGCGACTGGGGATATTCAGCCACCGGGGACCAATCTATGTGGATACTATGTTTGTGAGATGATCCGGAGATACACCTCTGAGCGGGTTCCGTGTGATAACAATGTCAAGAGGAATAACCTCCGGAAGATGCTTAGTCCAGAAGCTCGCTTCCGACCACTTCAAAAGGAACTAGCTGGATGGTTCACGAGGGAAGTCGTCGATCCTAAAGGAGAACACTATGTAGAGGACGTAGAACTTCATATGCATTAAATTATGTATGGAAACTTGTTCAAAATTGTATATGGTCATCCGATGATATTGAATATATATTGTATATTCCTCTTGAATTCTTTTTTGTTCTAATTTCAAATTTGTTTGAAATTGTACATTCATATGCATGTATGTAGTACCGTAGAATATGTGAAACTCCTTCAAAACTAAAATAAAACACAAAAGAAATAAAACAATACAAATTAAAAAGAAACCAGGTTTAGGGGGGGGCTAAAACCTAAACCTGCGGCGGCCTTTAGTCGTGGTTGGCCAGAAGAACCGCGACTAAAGGTCCTCCGCCCCGACCGTCGCTTGGCGTCCACGTGGACGGGCCTTTAGTCGCGGTTCGTAACCAACCGCGACTAAAGAGGAGGGGGGGCTTTAGTCCCGCATGTTTAATACCGATTGCACAACCGGTATTAATGGACGTTGCAAACCGCGACTAATGGTCCTTTTTCCACCAGTGAGCCCGCACCGCACCAGCTCAACAATTTATTTTGGATTCGCTGGATTTTGGTTTCAACCCGCAAGCAGAAAATCATTAGCCGGGTTGAGACATGTTGGACATGAGGAAACCGTTCAAACCGATATGAATGGCACACAATGCTCCCATGCCATGCATGCGTGTATGCCCACACGCTGCAGCTCTCTGGGAGGTGATGCGTGAGTGGTGCACTATCACTATGCCAAAAGATGAAGCCTTGTTTGGCCATAACCCGAACTGGTTCCTTCATTGCCTAAGGGTCTGTTCGTTTTTCGGATCAAGTGGAATGGAATGGAACCATTCCATTCCATTTCATTCCATTCCACTTTATCCCATTCCAATTCATTCCCATGTTCGGTTCATCCCAAAAAATGTGGGATAGAATTGAATCGAATTAGTGACTAATTTAATTAATCATTGCCTAAATTAATCTAAAAAATCCTAAATCCCGCCCGACAGCCGCGTCCGTGCTCGAGATGGCCTGCCTCCGGCCGTGCTCGAGGTGGCCGGACTCCGGCCGCCGCGCCGTGCTCGAGATTGGGGCGGCGAGGGCGGCGTGCTCCGTCTCGCGTTGCTCCGGCCGGCCGCCGCCTCACCTCCGGCCGCCACGGCCCCGCGTTGCTCCGCTCGGCGGCCGCCACCGCCTTGCTCAAGCGAGCCACGGCCTCGCCTCCGGCCGGCCGCCACGGCCTCGCCTTGCTCCACTCGGCGGCCACCTCTATTCGCCTCCGGCCGACCTCCACCGCCTTGCTCCGCCGCCGCGTGCCTGGCCGACGTTGACCTGGAGGAGAGCACCGCAGTGAGGGAGACACGGGAGAGAGAGAGGTTAGCACAGGGGAGAGAGAGGGATTAGCACGCAGATCGAGACATTCCACCTCGTCCGGCCGATTTTCCCGGACGGGCGCGTTCCGCATCTGGGCGGAATATTCCCTTTCGAGGAACATCCTATCCCTAAACCGAACGCGAGAATGGCTCCGAGGAATGGAATGGTTCCATTCCATTCCACCTAATTCTACAACAGAACAGACCCTAAGAGGCCTGAATGCGGCCTAGCGGGCTATGCTCCTCACGATGTTGTGGCATGTGTGGCATAAGGGCATCTCCAGCGGCGCGACGCATTTCGGACGCCCAAAGTCCGCTGGCGTCCGTTTGCGTCGCATGGCGGACGCCAAAATGACCGCCAGGGGCGAAATGTCTGTTTGCGTCGGGGGCTATCTCCAGCGGTCCGACGCATTTTGGACATACAAGTGTTTTTTTTTTGTGCTACTTATTTTCAAATTTGTTGAATGATCAAGTTTAAACGCAAAAAATTAGTACTCAATGATATCATGTTGCTCCAATCGAATAGATTATCTCTACTATCTAAAAAGAAGGAATGTGTTCCGTCGTCAATCCAGTACATCGTCTGTTTCGTCCAACTCCTTCGTCGTCCAACATACCGCACAAAACAGAAAACCAGGCAAGTGTAAGAGCATCTCCATTCGTCTCCCCGACGAGGCCCCCGAACGACGTTTTTTCCATCCGGACGGCGTAATTCGGCCCAGTCGCGCCCCCGGTTCCTCGTTTTCGTCCGGATTTGGGCCTAAATTCATCCGGCGATCCCACGCCATCCCCGGTCCCCCGGGGAGCTTTCGGGGACTCCGGACGAAACAAAAGCGCGCGTGGCCCCAACTTGTCGGCGACAATGGCCTGGGTTTGTACGGCAATACCCTCGTCTTCCCGATCTACGACAATACCCTCGTCGAACGAAAGCTTTGAACTCTCAAGTGGTGCAACATAGATAGATTATATATATTTCGAATATAATTCGAATAAACATAAAAATTACATAAAAAAACTTTAAAACAAACTTAAACTACTTCTTCTTCCTACATGGCCCCGCCTCATCGTCGTGGCGGCGACGCTTCTGGCTCGTCACCTCCTCGTTGGAGGAAGTTGAGTCCTCCTCCTCGTCAGCGTCCTCAGCCTCTTCGTCGTCCTCCTCCTCCTGCTCCTCCTCCTCTTCCTCGGCCTCTTCCTCGGCCTGCTCCTCGGCCTCTTCGTCCTCCTCCTCGTCGTCATCCCATGCGTCCTCCTCCTCGTCGTCATCCCATTCATCCTCGCTGGCCGGCGGGGGGGAATCGTCGCTGCTGGACGATGCAGCTTTATCCCACCAATGGCGCCATCCAGGCGGCTTCCCCTCGCTGTCGGTGTCCGATGGCCAAGAGAGATCGCTCATGGTTGACGGAGGATGGTGAGGAGAGAACAGATGAATGGCGTCGGCCGTCGGAAACCGTATATGTAGGTCTCTCGACGAAGAGAGCGGCGGTTACTCTTCTGCGGAGTTCGTGCTCCATTACGGCGGTTCTCGTATCGAGGCCACTTCGACCGTTCCCGACGAGTTGTTTGGGCTCTCCAGACCACTTCGCGACGGTTCAATGCGTCGAGGGCACTCCGACGATTGCCCTTCTCGTTGACTGCACCGTCGCTATGCACGCGGTGGATGCGCGTCAGAAGGCGACCATGGGCTCGTGGCTGGGAAAATGGGCCTCCCCAGGCCACAAAATACATCCATCCGGCGCTAAATAACGCCGGATTTCGGCCTGGGGAGCCCCAACGGCTGGGATGCTCTAACTTCCCCGTTTCGATCCAAAAATCACGCCGCATGGACTCCTCCACGTTGACCCGCCCGAGTCCGGAGAGGAAGGGAACGCGCGGCTCGCACAGGATGCGCCACGAGCGGCGAGCTCGAAGCGACACGGCGGTGAGCGGTGGCGACTTGCTGGCGTATAGCGGCGGCAGCATGAGGCTGGGCAGCGCCGCCCCCAACGCCGATTCCTCTCCTCCGCCCCTCCCCCATATGCGCCGCCATGGAGCTGGCAACGCCAGCTCTTACCCTGTTGACTCCATCGCACCGCCCAGATTGCCGTCAGCTCCACGCGATTAGCGTCTCCTCTCTGAGCGCACTCTCCTCCATGGGATGCATCGCCGTCCTTCTCCATGAGCTGTTACAGGCGTCCTCTCATTTGCTCCGACCTCCTCACGTTCGAGCTCCCTGGCCCCTTCAGCTAGGTACACAGTTTTTTAAATAGAAGGCCCATCGGCCCAGCTTTATAGATAAAGCCACACAAGCATAAGGTTCGGTACAACACAACACCACCCACACACATAGGAATATAGGTTCGCATACAAGATCAAACACAGCTCCCAAACCCTCACGGGAAGCCCTACACCACACCATGAGACTCCTGATATCCTGAGAGCTCGCTGCAGCCGCTCAAGGTGTAGATGTAGTCCTCATGTCCCCTCAGACCGCGTCCGCGAGTAGAGCCTCCTGACGTCTCCCACCGCCAAGACCAGCAAGTCCCTGTCCCTCGGTCTGACCAGAACCCTCCAGCACTGCATATGAATAGACATTCGGTAGAACACGTCAGCCGGGTTGCCGATCAACTTTCCCTCAATAGCTAGCTTATTGCGAATGTTCCAAAGCGTCCAACATTGCGCCGCGAAAGTAAACCAAGCCAGCCTTCGGAGGGGGTTGCTCAAGCCCTGAGCAAGTGCAATGAAGTCCCCGGCCCCCGCCGGGTTCCAATTGCACGCAAGGAGCTCCCTCACCCCAGCCCACATCAGTCTCGCGGTAGGGCAGGTGAAGAAGATGTGGTTGCAGTCCTCCCAGGCACCACAAAGCGCACACAGTCCATTGGACGGTCCATGCCGCTTAAGCAGCTGCTCCCCCGAGGGCAGCCGCCCCTTAATCAGTTGCCAGAGGAACACCTTGATCTTCGGTGGAACCCTGGTCTTCCAAACATCCTTGAATGATGCAACGGCCGCCCCTTGCGCCAGACGAACATAGACCGAGCTAGTCGAGAAAACGCCCGAAGGCTCTAACGCCCAAGACACCTCGTCTTCCGTATGTTCCGTGGGAAGCCCCTGTACCTCCCTGCAGAGATTGTCCCATTCGACTCGCTCTGCAAGCCCTAATTGGCGTCGGAAGCGGAGGCGCCATTCCCCTGGCGCCCCGTCGTGCACCCTCGCCCCCTCGACGGTGATGAACGGGGACTCACAACAGCTAAACAGCCTAGGGAATCTCGTCCTTAGTGGACCATTGCCCGTCCACCAGTCCGTCCAGAAGTAAGTCCTCCTTCCGTTCCGCACCCGATGTTTGGCCCCCATTTTGAAATGCCACTTAATCTTTTGTATTGCATTCCAAAATTGGGAGCCATGAGTTGGGACCCCTCCCGCATAGAGGTCCCTGCCCCGCAGGTACTTAGCCCTAATTAGGTCTGCCCATAGACCTTCAGCGCCTTGGTACAGCTTCCATATCCATTTGACCATGAGAGCGATGTTCATGGCCTTGGTGTTCATGACCCCCAGGCCCCCCAACGCCTTGGGTTTACACACCGTGGCCCAGTCCACCATGTGATACTTGCGCTTGTCCCCCACGCCTTCCCAGAAAAAGCGCGAGCGCGACTTGTCCATAGCCTTGTGGGTGCCATCGTGCAGCATGTACATGCTCATGGCGAACAAAGGCAAGCTAGACAGGCAGGAGTTTGTGAGCTCCAGCCTTCCTGCAGCCCCCAGGTACAGGCCCTGCCATGGCTCAACCCTATGAGCCACGACCTCCGGCAAAAACCCCCAATCTGAAACCCTCAGCGGCTTATCACTAATTGGCAAGCCCAGATAAGTGATAGGGAATTTGCCAAGACGGCAGTTGAGCAGGTTGGCCACCCTTTGTTGTGCGGCCGGGGTGACCCCCATCACCACCACCTCGCTCTTGTCGAAGTTAATCTTCAAACCCGACATATTCTCGAAGCACAGGAGCAGGGTTTTCAGATTAGCAATACCCACCCCTGTGGGTTCCAAAAGGATCATGGTGTCGTCCGCGTACTGCAGGTGAGTAACCCCTCCCGGGATCAGATGTGACACTAGCCCCCTAACGTGTCCTGCCGCCCTGGCCTTGCAGATGATCGCGGCCAGGCCGTCCACCATAAAATCGAAGAGGATCGGCGAGAGTGGGTCCCCTTGCCTCACTCCCCGCGCGTTACGGAAGAAATGCCCTATTTCCCCGTTAACATTGATCGCAGTCTGGCCACCCCTGACCAGTTGCATCAATCTGTGCACCATCATGGCGGAGAAGCCTTTCCGCAGGAGGATCTCTTGGAGAAAATCCCAATCGACCCTGTCGTAGGCCTTCTCGAAGTCAAGCTTCAGGAGCAAACCCTTTTGCTTCCTGACGTGCATCTCGTGCACAATCTCATGTAGGGCCAGCGCCCCCTCGTGTAGGCAATGCCCCTTAATAAAGGCCGTCTGACAACGATCGATGACCCTATGCGCAACGGGAGCTAGTCTAATCGCGTAGGCTTTCGCAATAAACTTGAAAATGACGTTAATAAGTGTAATCGGCCTAAACTGTCTAATATGGTCCGCCCCTTTAACCTTGGGGATAAGAGTGATGATCCCATAATTGAGCCGCGCAACGTCAACCCTCCCTAGGGCAAAGTCGTTGAGAAGCTGCAGGATTGGACCTCGAAGAGTTCCCCAGAACCGTTTGAAGAAGATGACTGGTAGGCCGTCAGGACCTGGCGCCGAATCTTGCTTCATGCTAGCCAGAACTTCGTCTAATTCGTCCGCAGTAAAAGTAAGCTCCAGCTCATGGTTTTCCTCCTGGGACACCCTTTGGTTCCCTTCCCAAAGGTTATGTCCCAGGGAGAACCGCCTGGTCTCCCCGACCGATCCCATGAGGCCCTGGTAAAACACATATATGTGTTCCATGAGCCCTTGCTGTTCATGGACCTCCCCTTGATCCGTGATCAGCCGCGGTATCGAACACTTCCGTCTACGCCCATTCGCGATGGCATGGAAGTAGGCCGTGCAAGAATCTCCCCTGAGAGTCCATTGCACCCGGCTGCGCTGGCGCCAGTACTCCTCATCAGCCCTGTCCAGGGCCGATAACTGGTCTTCCAAGTGGTATCTAAGCGCCCAGCCATCCTCATCCAAGCCAGTGGCGTCCGCCACCTTGTCCAACTCAGAGACCTGCAGGAGCAAGCTAGCCCTGAAGTCCCTTTTCTCCTTTCCCAAATTGGCTCCCCATCCCTTGAGGAATTGACGAGTGTTGCGCGCCACGCACTGCCACTGGTCAATGCAACACCTGTGCGCTCCCCGCTCCTGGATAAAGCTGCCAAGCTTGGCCTTGAGGAGGTCCCCAAAGCCCGGTACGCCAAACCACCACGTCTGGAAGAAGAATCTCGGCGGTGGGCGCCTTGTCTCTTCTCCGGTAGATAGTAAGAGAGGCGTATGATCCGAGCCAATCCACAGTCACAAGTCACAATTATTTTTTAGCAATCTGTTCCCAATCTCTTGTATTCAGTTCCAGGTTCTTAATCAATCTGACTTCCTTTCTACCTATCTATCTTTTACCCTGTTCATTCACGAGCCCCTGAGTTTTTTATGTGTTGTTCCATGTGATGTTGTGTATGACAGCAAACCTCATATAATTTGGCTTGCCAATGTCTCCTGAACCTGTGTCCATTAGATTTTAATTCCATGTTGTTGAATTACCAATACTGTGCAACTCACAAAAAAATTAGAATTTCCAACTCAGTTAACATTGGCTTCTAACTCTTATAGATAAAATGCAGATCAACGTTTTTAGAATACACGTGGCCGCCCCTTCCTAGATAGTTCAACAGGGTTGGCCACAAGGATTTTGTGTCAGGTGCACGGTTGATGATCATCACCCTTAGAGGATGGAGCATCACAGGCATCATTCATGACTGCAGCACATCCTGTTTCAGAATCAATAACCCTATTTCCATCTCCTTGCTTGATAAAAGATATGATGGGCAAAATGTTTGTGTGTAATATAGCTTCTCCATGTCTGATTGGTGGTGGGAGAGCAACTGATTGATGTGTTTATTCTAGCAGCCAGAGTTTCCCCTCCACCTTCAGATGCCCTCGATCGTGATACGTGGTTTACCTTTCCGTCGACATGCCCTGCTAGACTTGATTCTGGCGGTCTGACCCAATCGACAACGCCTGAGCATCAGCTCAGTTCAGAATCCACCACCGGCCGCCAGCCCCTCCGACTCTCTGCCACACAAAATCAAGAACCGCAGCCATGTGCCCGAGAAAGATTTTGTTTCTTTGGACCACTAGCCTCAGTTCGTTCCGACATTTCTTGGGCATCATCTTTTACCTATAACTATGTCGATGTTGTAGCACATGTACGCTGCACAAGGTTGGAATACACACGATCTGTTTTTAAGGTGATCTCAATGAAATACTGGAATGATGATTTATTTCCAAACTGATGAAAATGTCAGGGCTTTACATCTTATGTAAAAATTAGGCATTATCTATTCTCCAAGGTAAAAGCGAGAGTAGTCGTAGGATCTAAATTATTGCAAGTACACATCGCTGCACTATTAAGC
Organism: Lolium perenne; assembly: GCF_019359855.2. Classification (NCBI taxonomy): domain Eukaryota; kingdom Viridiplantae; phylum Streptophyta; class Magnoliopsida; order Poales; family Poaceae; genus Lolium; species Lolium perenne. The sequence goes on from NC_067244.2 coordinate 71,363,005, forward strand.
ACCTTTTTTGTTTTTAGAGGCGAGCTTCTTAGTTTTATTGTTTCTTCTGTAGAGATCTTCTTTATGTACTATCATTTTACTCAAGTTGGAAATAAAGTAGGAGTTCTGCATCTAAATACTCATGGCTACCCGTATATACAGTGTTTCCTTTCTTTAAAAAGTACCCCAATATGTCTCTCTATGTGAAACTGTTTTTCTTTTAACTTATTTTTGCCCCTTCTCAGTTCTCCGTATTCTTTCTTCACCCATTTGTATTTGCTAAAGCTTTGTAAACACATTCATTTCGTTGGTTCATATCAAACTTGGTTAATCTTAATATTGTTAATGGGGATGCTAATATTTTTAGTAGCCTACAAGAGTATGATGAATCCCATCATGTTGTCATAGAAAATGCACATCCTCCTATTACTACCATCACAATAGAATTATTCTCCCGTCTTGCGGAAAGATCTTAGCAATTTTATTCGCATACAGGTGTGTTTGAAAGATGACAGGAAGACAAGTGCCATTACATTTTTTCAAGAAAAAATTGGTGGAGATATTATTATGGTTTGTCGGGTTCAGTTTCTGGGGATGAGGAGCTGACGACAACGGAGATGGTAGAAGAAAACAATTGAGGTGAATACGTTGGAGGATCGTAACACATGGAAAGGACCAGGCTGAATGGCGAGCCCACCACGGTTGGTTACTACTAATTGGTTGTGCTCTTGGTTTATTGATGTTTCTTTGCACTCGACAATTTAACCCCATGTCGGAATCTTACGTATAAGATTTGCATTTAGATGCAACTGAATAGTTACTTTGTATTGACATTTCTCTCAACAATATTGAGTGTTATAATGGGTAGTGTTGGACAAACTTATGGGATGTTACTGATATATATTAATTCTGAGCATACACAGAGAGCTCTTTTAGCACATATTTTTAATATTTTGCGTATTGTGTTGAGGACCTGATGTAGCAGAGAAAGTAATATACTATTAATTACAAAACCCGACGACGATAGCAAATGGTAACTTTTGTTCGATTTATCATTTAAATTCATCCATATAAATTAGCCTATAGACATTAGCACCATATTTCTTTCATGCTTTCATGGTGATTTAGAATATTGTAATGGTACCATAGCTCTTTAGAATCTGCTAGAAGGGCATGATTCTTAATATGTTCATCAATTTAAATTCTCGCATGATGCATTATCATGTTTTTCTTTTGGTATGTATGGGTCTGCTGTATCTTGATTTTACCGTGCTTTATCACTCTTGAGCCTATGTTTTTAAACCTGACAATAGTTGTTATGGAAGAATTACACTATATGGTTTTTTTCAGTGTGTATATATAGGGTGGAAGCTGGCAGTGGATAGTTCATATTATCCGACATTCGTATTCGGGAAATTGAAAATGGAAATGGTAATATCCGAATCCGGACGTCAGTGGAAATGAATATGGTAAATATCCGGATCTGTTTTACAAAAACAAATACAAATATGGTATTGATTTTTTAAGAAAATATGGATATGGAAATGGATATATCCGTATCCGAATAAGATTATGTTAGCCAATTTTATCAATTCGATCCCAATATTTCAATTAACTAACTCAGAAAACCTAACAAGTCGATCAAATGTTATTTTATGGGATTGAACTTCAAACTACTATACATTATATCAGTTTAGTTAGCTCTCTACCATTCTATAGTTGGCTTATTATAAGACATAATTTTATTATTTCCTTATATTCGTATGCGCTCCGAATTGAGAAAACATCCGATTCGTATTTGTATTCGACTAACATCCGCTCCGAATTCGTATTCGGCAATATCCGTATTCGCATCCGTATTCGTTTTGCAAATATGGAAACGGATATGGGAAGGGCACTATCCGATCCGTTTCCACCAGTGTACTGAACTAAGCTCGTACAATTTTTCATTGGTTAAACGATCATGCATCAATGACAGAAGTTCTCATATCTGTATGCAGGTTGCGGACTACAACTAAAATATTGGCTAGGATAAGGATCCGTGAACAGATCGAGATTGTTCATCATTAATGCATACACATAATCCTATTTTGTTTGTAATGGGAGAAGAGTATACGTTAGTTTGTTCCATCAAGAAAGAATGAAAGAAACTGACATTTATTTTCTGTAACTTCTCTACATTCTAGAATTTGGTTGAGGGCATGAGGCAATGGAGAAATTAACAAATGTTTGCTTTTGAGTGATGTTTGCTGATCCTTTGTACAAAAATCTTGGTGTTATGCAGAGTAGGGGCTCAGGGTAAGCTTCTCATCTCGGTAAAAAAAGGGGTAAGCTTCTCATTTTCCAAGTATACAAGGAGAACAAGGTAGATTCTAAAGATTGAGAGATAAATTGTATTCTATTTCTTGTTTTACGGGTGTGAGTCACGGAGTCTGAGGCTTATACATGATCTGCCTCTGATCTTCCAGTGGCAATGATATAAAGCAATAATAGGTGAGATTCTTGTTAATTAATTATTACATCAGGGTTGTACATATTCGCAATGTATCGTCAAGTTATTGCTGGTGATTACTGGAGACAAAAGGTATATGCTTATATTGTAGTATTTCAATTATATATTTTATTGCACAATTAGTATATTTCCTTTCTTCCGTTGCGGACCCATATTTTCAAATTCTCTATGCTCCCTATATTTTCCAGTTGTAGATCCTAATTCAGAGTACTGACTTTCCACAATCAACATGGATGATTTTTTTTTTGAAACTATCAACATGGATGATTAGTCTCGCATCATCTCTCCTTGCCTGTGCAGCCGGGGCTAAACAACGGATCGAGTCTGATGCATGAATTCCATCATGGGAAGAGAGATTTCGAGCATGCCGTTGAATAGCAGGTTTGTTGCATAATACAATTGCTGAACGCATTGCATGTATAATGAACCTTTTCTTTGCTTTGGCTGCATATATATGATGACCATCGATTTGTTAGACTTGCAGAAAACACGGGCTGATAGCAGCGAGTGACACATGTGACTGCAAAACATGTCGTGTGATCTATACACGAATTGTTAGTCCATGTACGAACCAACATCAAAGAGCAAAATCAATATGAAAAAGAAGTGTGCTGTGAAACGATAATTTATGTTGTTGCCCTTGGGCCTTGGCGAAAGTGGTTTGAAATTTGAAATCATGATTAATATAGTATTTTCTTTCATATATCACCAAAAAATTATATGCACTATATTTACACGTGCGTTGAACAAAATAACTTAAGTACCCGTGGCAAAGCATGGGCATTTAACTAGTATAGCCTAAACAATTAATAATCGGATACTTCAATCGACTACATTCAAACATATTTAACATACAAAGAAGAACAAATTTAAAAACATATAAACTAAAACTATTTTTTGGCCTTCTTGTTAGAAGGCCCTGCCTCGTCGTCGAAACTCATGCGCCTCTTGTTTGTCACCTCCTCGTCGGAACTGGAGGACGACTCGCCCGTTGAGGAGTTGAAACTGGAAGAAATGGCGTCTTCGTCGTCGTCGTCAGTGAACGGATGACGATGCGCCGCCCGCGCTAGCGCCCTTGCCCGGGCCCTGGACTTCTTCCTTGCCGCCGCCTCCTGCGCCTCCAACCGGGCGAACTTGGTGTCAGAGTCCTCCTCCTCCTCCTCATCCTGGCCCTCCTCCTCGTCCTCGGTGTCCCTGGCAGCGCCGCCTCCGTCCTCCTCATGGCCTTCGCTGCCATTGCCGCCTCCGTCCTCCTCCTCCTCACTCGGCGTGTGGGTCGCTAGGCGTGGAGCCCGAATCGCTTGGCGTCGCAGGGGATTCCCACCAATGCAGAAATCCGGGAGACTTGCCCTCGCTCTCCGAGTCGGACGGCAGCGTGTAGTCGCTCATGGCGTGCCGGTGTTGGAGAAGAAGAACAAGAGGAGGTTGAACTTGAATTACTGTGCGGGGGTTATAATGTGCGGGGATTAACGGCGGCGCGTTTAACCAAGAGGCCGGCGGTTGCTCTTCCGCGGCGGTTCGGCGCTCCATGGCGGCGGTTGCTCTTCGCGGTTGCCACACCGGCGCGCGTTGTGAATTCGAGACCGATCGAACCTGGGTCGCTGCCATGAGGGCCCGTGGGGAAGCGAGCGGACGCTAGGTGAGACCGTCGAGCGTCCGCGGAGACGCAAATCTGGCGCATATTTGGGCCAGGTTTGCGTCTCTGCGGATGGCCCGATCACTTTGCGTCGCTAGGTGGTGTCAGACGCATTTCCGGTCGGCGCGGACGCAAACGGTCGCTCAGCGTCCGTTTGCGTCGCGCCGCAGGAGATGCCCTAACCACAACGAACTGACACACCAAAAATAAACCATCCCTGGTGGTTCCCTCGATAGGTTTCTCCAGAGCTACCTGGAGTTATCTTGGCGGTAAACTGCTACAAGGTGACAACACAGCTTCCCGCCGGAAACCGCTGAGGCGATGAACCTTGATTGTACACACCTGAATGGTTAATACAATCTCTATTTTCCTCGCATTTTTTTCTCACGCCTGACCGAGCCCTAGGGAAGGTGGAGGACAAGTGATACCTTCGATCCGGATTATAGATTGTAGTATGCTAAGTTTTTTCCTAGTGGATCTAAGTTTAATCGAATCTTGAGAAGCGCCGCTAAAATGGTATAAAGAAAACGTCTACAAGACTTGCTAGTTAATTTGATTTTATGTTTACCAGACCTATCTAGTTTAATTTTAAAGGATTGTGGTCAATGATGGAAATAGGTTATGGTTAACGTTTCTCCTGCAGCTATGCATACATATGTAATTTAAACCCAAATGTGTAACACATAAAATAGAGATAAGAGATTTATGAGTAGCACATCCGTAAATACTCTTGCCTTATAGCCAGATGTGACAAGAGCCTCAAGGTCCAACCACTGTCCTCACATTCGCAAGTAACAACCGTTATTAAGCATATAAATACAAACCAAAGCATTAAGCTAGATGATTGTGTCATGATCCAAATGAATCACTAAACATGTACCGTTGCTTTCCTCTTTCTGTCACTGAGGTTATGTTATCGCCGGATTTTAACCAAATCAGGAGATGGGCCGTGATTGAGATGGGCTTAGAGGATATGCACATAATATGTTTTTTGAATCGGCCTTGTACGAGAGTTTGGGCTAGATTGCCCGTGTATCTGTACATTATGGTAGATTACGTTTAAGTTTGGAATTAAGAGATAGAGTTTAGTTCGTACACAGTTAGGTTTATTCCAGAGGTAGAAAGTCTACGGACTATAAATATGTACCTAGGGTTATTGAGAAAAGAGGACGATCACGTTCACAACAAACACAATCTAGGCGCATCGCCACCCCTTGTTTCGAGGGTTTCTTCCGGGTAAGCGCCATGCTGCCCAGATCGCATCTCGCGATCTAGGCAGTATCAGTTTATTCGTTATTTTGTATTGCTCGTGCTGAAGCCTTTTTGATGACGAGTAATACTGTTATCATGGATGTTTTGGGGCTAATATTGCTACTTTTCTGATATGTATGCTTAGTTATGCTGCCCCTAGATATCTAGCTGCCCTTGCACCTATCTTAGGTGTAAGGGCAGCATCTTGCTTAGTCTTTATTTAGTAGATTCGATCTGTTATGGTTGTTCCTTGTTTTTCCAAGGATTAGTTTGATATCCGCATGGTTAGGCCTTGCAAACGGGTTGAATGATCCAGTAGTGCGTAAGGCACGGTTTGCCGATCCTAGAGAAGTTGTTCCGGGAATCAACTCTATGTTGGTTTTTAGGCCTTTTCTAGGGTTAGTTTTCTGTTATCTTTCGTATCTGGCAGGCTCAACTACGTGTAGGACGTTCCAGTTATGCGGTGAAAACCCTAGACTGTCGTAGATTGATTTAACTTGGTATTGATAAAGCAGGACCCCCATGTTATCGTAGATCCAATACGAATCATGGGTCGATCGGCTCCTTGAGCCGATTCACAGGGTAACCTGAGAGCCGATCGAGGCTCGGATTTAATGTTTACGTGTCTGCCATGCAGGAAACCAATTGAAGCAATTCATCACCTTCCTGACCAGGTATAGGTCAGGTGGCACGCCCTCGCAACAGCCAGGACGTGTGCCGGAGTTTTGCGGGCCGTTGCCCGAGGGACCAGGGCCCACCAGCAGTTCTGGGAGCCTCCCGGCTCTTCGTGTTGCTCGTCGCTGCTCGCCGGTGGGTTTTGGCAGGCAACAGGTTACGCGGTAGCATGCCGTTCTCTCATCCCACCTCTTCCCTTGATCGATCCGAATGATATAGGTACATTGAAACGAGGGAAAGAGACGGGGATATAAGATTGTAAAACTCATATTTAATCATTACACATATAATTACACATATAATAAGATTAGATGCACATAAACGCTGCGAGTATTTACCTCAACCCGCAGCCTGTGAGAACTACTCTCACAGAATATCAAGATCAATAACACAGATAGAAATCATTGTGGCAAATACTTGGATTGAAATCACAATATTCTTACAATGGTCGCCAATTCTTAAGGAGATCTCTATTACAATGGTGATGGCTATGGCCATGGAGGAGATTGTAGATGGAATTGATGAACTATGGTGGTGGATCTCCTTCGGTGTGGTGCAGATAGATCTGATTGATGGCGGCTCTGTTTGGCGACGAATGACTCTCCTTTTGGCGCCGGGTCCTTCATAGAACTTATAGGATTTGACCTTCATATGTCTCCAACGTATCTATAATTTCTGATGTTCCATGCTAGTTTTATGACAATACCTACATGTTTTGCTCGCACTTTATAATGATTTTATGCATTTTTCGGAACTAACCTATTAACAAGATGTCACAGTGCCAGTTCCTGTTTTCTGCTGTTTTTGGTTCCAGAAAGGCTGTTCGGGCAATATTCTCGGAATTCGACGAAACAAAGACCAAACATCATAATTCACCAAGACGGATGATACGTCTCAAACGTATCTATGATTTCTTATGTTCCATGCTAGTTTTATGACAATACTCACATGTTTTATACACACTTCACATCATTTATACGCATTTTCCGGCACTAACCTATTAACGAGATGCCGAAGCGCCAGTTCCTGTTTTGTGTTGTTTTTGGTTTCAGAAATCCTACACAGGAAATATTCTCGGAATTGGACGAAACGAAAACCCAGGGTCTTATTTTTCCACGGAGCTTCTAGAAGACCGAAGAGGATACGAAGTGGGGCCACGAGGCGCCCAGACCACAGGGCCGCGCGGCCAAGATGGGGCCCGCGTAGGCCTATGGTGTGGGGCCCCCATGCCTCCTCCGACTCTGCCCTTCCGCCTACTTAAACTCTCCGTCGCGAAAACCCTATTACCGAGAGCCACGATACGGAAAAAGTTCCAGAGACGCCGCCACCAATCCCACCTCGGGGGATTCAGGAGATCGCCTCCGGCACCCTGCCGGAGAGGGGAATCATCACCCGGAGGACTCTACATCACCATGATCGCCTCCGGACTGATGTGTGAGTAGTTCATCCTTGGACTATGGGTCCATAGTAGTAGCTAGATGGTTGTCTTCTCCTTATGTGCTATCATGTTTAGATCTTGTGAGCTGCCTATCATGATCAAGATCATCTATTTGTAATGCTACATGTTGTGTTTGTTGGGATCCGATGAATATGGAATACTATGTCAAGTTGATTATCAATCTATCATATATGTGTTGTTTATGATCTTGCATGCTCTCCGTTGCTAGTAGAGGCTCTGGCCAAGTTGATACTTGTAACTCCAAGAGGGAGTATTTATGCTCGATAGTGGGTTTATGCCTCCATTGAATGCAGGACAGTGTGAGAAAGTTCTAAGGTTGTGGATGTTCTTTTTCCAGTAGGGCTAAAACATCAAAGCTTTGTCTAAGGATAATTGTGTTGATTATATTATTCACCATACTTAATGAAATTGTCTGTTGTGTGAAACTTAATCTTTGGAAGGGGTGCGGATGCTAACCCGAAGGTGGACTTTTTAGGCATAGATGCATGCTGGATAGCGGTCTATGTAATTTGTCGTAGTGCCCTAAGTAAATCTCATATTAGTCATCATGATATGTATGTGCATTGTTATGCCATCTCTATTTGTCAATTGCCCAACTGTAATTTGTTCACCCAACATGCTATTTCTTATTGGAGAGACACCACTAGTGAATTGTGGACCCCGGTCCATTCTTTTACATCTGAATACAATCTACTGCAATCATTGTTCTCTGTTGCTCATTGCAAACAAACATCATTTACCACACCATACATTTAATCCTTTGTTTACAGCAAGCCGGTGAGATTGACATCCTCACTCTTACGTTGGGGCAAAGTATTTTGATTGTGTTGTGCAGGTTTCACGTTGGCGCCGGAATCCCTGGTGTTGCGTCGCACTACACTCCTCCGCCAACAACCTTCACGTGGCCTTCATCTCCTACTGGTTCGATAAACCTTGGTTTCATACTGAGGGAAACTTGCTGCTGTACGCATCACACCTTCCACTTGGGGTTCCCAGCGGGCGTGTGCTTTACGCGTCAACAAGCTAAATTTCTGGCGCCGTTGCCGGGTGATGCGCGTGGTTGACGTATTGTCTTTCCGTTCGACACGCGTCCGTTGGGAACCCCAAGAGGAAGGTGTGATGCGCACAGCGGCAAGTTTCCCTCAGTAAGAAACCAAGGTTTATCGAACCAGTAGGAGTCAAGAAGCACGTGAAGGTTGATGGCGGCGAGATGTAGTGCGGCGCAACACCAGGGATTCCGGCGCCAACGTGGAACCTGCACAACACAAACCAAGTACTTTGCCCCAACGAAACAGCGAGGTTGTCAATCCCACCGGCTTGCTGTAACAAAGGATTAGATGTATAGTGTGGAAGATGATTGTTTGCAGAAACAAGAGAACAAGTATTGCAAAGAGATTGTATTTCAGTATAGAGAATTGGACCGGGGTCCACAGTTCACTAGAGGTGTCTCTCCCATAAGATAAATAGCATGTTGGGTGAACAAATTACAGTTGGGCAATTGACAAATAAAGAGGGCATGACCATGCACATACATATTATGATGAGTATTGTGAGATTTAATTGGGCATTACGATAAAGTACATAGACCGCTATCCAGCATGCATCTATGCCTAAAAAGTCCACCTTCAGGTTATCATCCGAACCCCTTCCAGTATTAAGTTGCTAACAACAGACAATTGCATTAAGTATTGCGCGTAATGTAATCAATAACTACATCCTCGGACATAGCATCAATGTTTTATCCCTAGTGGCAACAGCACATCCATAACCTTAGAGGTTTCTGTCACTCCCCCAGATTCACGGAGACATGAACCCACTATCGAGCATAAATACCCCCTTTTGGAGTTACTAGCAAAAACTTGGCCAGAGCCTCTACTAATAATGGAGAGCATGCAAGATCATAAACAACACATAGATATAAATTGATAATCAACATAACATAGTATTCTCTATTCATCGGATCCCAACAAACACAACATATAGTATTACAGATAGATGATCTTGATCATGTTAGGCAGCTCACAAGATCCGACAATTAAGCACAATGAGGAGAAGACAACCATCTAGCTACTACTATGGACCCATAGTCCAGGGGTGAACTACTCACTCATCACTCCGGAGGCGACCATGGCGGTGTAGAGTCCTCCGGGAGATGAATCCCCTCTCCGGCAGGGTGCCGGAGGCGATCTCCTGAATCCCCCGAGATGGGATTGGCGGCGGCGGCGTCTCTGGAAGGTTTTCCGTATCGTGGCTCTGCATCGGGGTTTCGCGACGAAGGCTATTTGTAGGCGGAAGGGCAGGTCAAGGGGCGTCACGAGGGGCCCAGGAGACAGGCCAGGGCGGCCAAGACCTGGGCCGCGCCGCCCTACCTCCTGGCCACCTCGTGGCCCCACTTCGTTGACTCTTCGGTCTTCTGGAAGCTTCGTGTGAAAATAGGCCCCTGGGCGTTGATTTCGTCCAATTCCGAGAATATTTCCTTACTAGGATTTCTGAAACCCAAAACAGTAGAAAACAGCAACTGGCTCTTCGGCATCTTGTTAATAGGTTAGTGCCAGAAAATGCATAAATATGATGTAAAGTATGCATAAAACATGTAGATATCATCAATAATGTAGCATGGAACATAAGAAATTATCGATATGTCGGAGACATATCAGCATCCCCAAGCTTAGTTCCTGCTCGTCCCGAGCAGGTAAGCGATAAAAAAGATAATTTCTGGAGTGACATGCCATCATAACCTTGATCATACTATTGTAAAGCATATGAGCTGAGATCAAATCATTCAAAGCAAGTGTCTATATTGATATAAGAGATGATAATGCAAGAGTTAGACAAGCTAGAAGTTTTCATGAACTATTGCTTCAAAGACATGCAACCGTACAAAGTTCATTAAGGATGTATTAAGTATCCAGCATAGAAGTTCTATCCTTCATTCCAAGCATCAAGTAAATTTTCAAAACATAAGAAGGATTCAGTCAAGTAAACATAAACATGAACGTCATGAATCAACTGTTTTGAAGTCTACTCAACCGGTGAGCGCAAGCATTTGGTATTAGCACCAGGATGTTATGGCATAAAGAACGTTAATGGGGGTTTGGAAGCCCAAATGGAAGAAAGGCTTGCAAATCTGTAAATGACCATTAGACAAGAGGAAGCCTTATGATCGAAGCTATGCAAGGAGTAGTGATTGCCATGCAACGGATGCACATAGAGCTATATGTGTATGAAAGCTCTCCAATGGAACTAGTGGGGGTGCATCCAACTTGGTTGCTCACGAAGACCTAGAGCACTTTTGAGGAGGCTCATCATTGGAATATACAACCCAAGTTCTATAGTGTAAATTCCCCACATAGTTATACTAGTAAAACATGAAAACTCTTTCATATGAATGTAGGTGCTAAACATGAGCACAAATGATGACTATGAATAATGCGGGTGCTAAAACATGAGCACAAGTGTGGATAAAAGATAGTAATGCTGCCCCCTTTTTCTTTATTCTCTTTTTTCCTTTTTTTTCTTTTTTTTTCTTTCTTTTCATTTCATTTTTTTTCTTTTTTCTTTTTTTCTTTTTTTTTGATGGCCTCCATGGCTCTTTTCATTTTTAGGGGCAACATCCTAATATGACAACACACACTTTCTGGTACAAATAACTCATAATGAATGAAACATGATGTATGAAACTGTATGCCTCTGCCAATGTAGCAGGATGTGCAATGATCTAGCGTAACATGGGTAAACCACACATCAGCTGTATATGATCATGCAAAGCAATATATAAATAATAAATGACAACATGGCATGTAATGTAAAATGGATGTTGCATGGCAATATATCTCGGAACAGTTATGGAAATGCTGTGGTAGGTAGGTATGGTGGCTGTTTTGAGGAGATGTATGGGCTTATGTGTAGGAGAACAAGAGAAAGTCCTCCCACGAGTTTGGATGTACTGGCGAAGTATGCACAATTCTCAATGTGAGCAAAAGGCAATGCACAGTACCGAAGAGGCTAGCAAATTTGGATGGTGGAAGTGCCAAAAACCGTAGCTTAACATTAGTCAAAAAGAACTCACAAGCTTATTGCAAACAACTAGCAGGTTCATCATTAAGAGCATGATTAAAATTTACTCCAAGGAGGGCCGTTCACGGTGGCACAAGTACCCCGCTAGCTCCCTCGACCTTCAGCACAACTTAGTTATTATGATGAACTATCAGACATGGAAAGCTATCAAGTCCAACTACGCCTTCAACTATTTAAATAGAGTTTGTAGTACGACACAAGCTTAAAGACAACAATCCACTACTAATTTTAACTTATTTATCCAGCAAGCCTTACCATCTAAATACCTCAAAACATTTGCAAAGAATCAAGTTATCAAAGCTCAATGTTCTACAAGTATTTTATTATACACTACCACATGCAACATTTCCCGTTTCCAACCATACAACAATTTAACGAAGAAGAAACTTCGCCATGAATATTATGAGTAAAGCCTAAGGACATACTTGTCCATATGCAACAGCGGAGCGTGTCTCTCTCCCACACAAAGAATACTAGGATCCATTTTATTCAAACAAAACAAAAACAAAACAAACCGACGCTCCAAGCAAAGCACATAAGATGTGATGGAATAAAAATATAGTTTCAGGGGAAGAACCTGATAATGTTGTCGATGAAGAAGGGGATGCCTTGGGCATCCCCAAGCTTAGACGCTTGAGTATTCTTGATATATGCAGGGGTGAACCACCGGGGCATCCCCAAGCTTAGAGCTTTCACTCTCCTTGATCATGTTGTATCATCTCCCTCTCTTGATCCTTGAAAACTTCCTCCACACCAAACTCAAAACAACTCATTAGAGAGTTAGTGCACAATCAAAATATACATGTTCAGAGGTGACATAATCATTCTTAACACTTCTGGACATTGCACAAAGCTACTGAAAGTCAATGGAATCGAAAAATCCATCGAACATATCAAAACAGGCAATGCGAAATAAAAGGCAGAATCTGTCAAAATAGAACAGTTCGTAAAGACGAATTTTATTGAGGCAGCAGACTTGCTCAAATGAAAATGCTCAAATTGAATGAAAGTTGCGTACATATCTGAGGATCACTCACGTAAATTGGCATAATTTTCTGAGTTACCTACAGAGAATTTTGCCCAGATTCGTGACAGCAAAGAAATCTGTTTCTGCGCAGTAATCCAAATCTAGTATGAACCTTACTATTAACGACTTTACTTGGCACAACAATGCAACAAAACTAAGATAAGGAGAGGTTGCTACAGTAGTAAACAACTTCCAAGACTCAAATATAAAACAAAATACTGTAGTAAAAACATGGGTTGTCTCCCATAAGCGCTTTTCTTTAACGCCTTTCAGCTAGGCGCAGAAAGTGTGTATCAAGTGTTATCAAGAGACGAAGTGTCAACATCATAATTTGTTCTAATAATAGAATCATAAGGTAACTTCATTCTCTTTCTAGGGAAGTGTTCCATACCTTTCTTGAGAGGAAATTGATATTTAATATTACCTTCCTTCATATCAATGATAGCACCAACAGTTCGAAGGAAAGGTCTTGTGGAGCTCTTTCCGTGTGCCATTCAGAATAATTGATCATCATATTATCAAGAAGCTTTGTTGCTTCACCAAGAGTGATGGACATAAAGGTACCTCCAGCAGCTGAATCCAATAGGTTCCGCGAAGAAAAATTCAGTCCTGCATAAAAGGTTTGGATGATCATCCAAGTAGTCAGTCCATGGGTTGGACAATTTTTAACCAAAGATTTCATTCTTTCCCATGCTTGTGCAACATGCTCAGTATCCAATTGTTTAAAATTCATTATGCTACTCCTCAAAGATATAATTTTATCAGGGGGGTAATATCTACCAATAAAAGCATCCTTGCATTTAGTCCATGAATCAATACTATTCTTAGGCAGAGATAGCAACCAATCTTTAGCTCTTCCTCTTAATGAGAAAGGGAACAATTTTAATTTTATAATGTCACCATCTACATCTTTATACTTTTGCATTTCACATAGTTCAACAAAATTATTAAGATGGGCAGCAGCATCATCAGAACTAACACCAGAAAATTGCTCTCGCATAACAAGATTCAGTAAAGCAGGTTTAATTTCAAAGAATTCTGCTGTGGTAGCAGGTGGAGCAATAGGTGTGCATAATAAATCATTATTATTTGTGGTTGTGGAGTCACACAACTTAGTATTTTCAGCAGTACGCATTTTAGCAACAGTAAATAAAGCAAACTAGATAAAGTAAATGCAAGTAACTAATTTTTTTGTGTTTTTGATATAGAGTGCAAGATAGTAAATAAAGTAAAACTAGCAACTAATTTTTTTGTATTTTGATTTAGTGCAGCAAACAAAGTAGTAAATAAAATAAATTAAGACAAAAACAAAGTAAAGAGATTGCGATGTGGAGACTCCCCTTGCAGCGTGTCTTGATCTCCCCGGCAACGGCGCCAGAAATTTTGCTTGATGCGCGTGGTTGATGTATTGTCTTTCCGTTCGACACGCGACCGTTGGGAACCCCAAGAGGAAGGTGTGATGCGCACAGCGGCAAGTTTCCCTCAGTAAGAAACCAAGGCTTATCGAACCAGTAGGAGTCAAGAAGCACGTGACGGTTGATGACAGCGAGATGTAGTGCGGCGCAACACCAGGGATTCCGGCGCCAACGTGGAACCTGCACAACACAAACCAAGTACTTTGCCCCAACGAAACAGCGAGGTTGTCAATCTCACCGGCTTGCTGTAACAAAGGATTAGATATATAGTGTGGAAGATGATTGTTTGCAGAAAACAGTAGAACAAGTATTGCAGTAGATTGTATTTCAGTATAGAGAATTGGACCGGGGTCCACAGTTCACTAGAGGTGTCTCTCCCATAAGATAAATAGCATGTTGGGTGAACAAATTACAGTTGGGCAATTGACAAATAAAGAGGGCATGACCATGCACATACATATTATGATGAGTATTGTGAGATTTAATTGGGCATTACGACAAAGTACATAGACCGCTATCCAGCATGCATCTATGCCTAAAAAGTCCACCTTCAGGTTATCATCCGAACCCCTTCCAGTATTAAGTTGCTAACAACAGACAATTGCATTAAGTATTGCACGTAATGTAATCAATAACTACATCCTCGGACATAGCATCAATGTTTTATCCCTAGTGGCAACAGCACATCCATAACCTTAGAGGTTTCTGTCACTCCCCCAGATTCACGGAGACATGAACCCACTATCGAGCATAAATACCCCCTCTTGGAGTTACTAGCAAAAACTTGGCCAGAGCCTCTACTAATAACAGAGAGCATGCAAGATCATAAACAACACATAGATATAAATTGATAATCAACATAACATAGTATTCTCTATTCATCGGATCCCACCAAACACAACATATAGTATTACAGATAGATGATCTTGATCATGTTAGGCAGCTCACAAGATCCGACAATTAAGCACAATGAGGAGAAGACAACCATCTAGCTACTGCTATGGACCCATAGTCCAGGGGTGAACTACTCACTCATCACTCCGGAGGCGACCATGGCGGTGTAGAGTCCTCCGGGAGATGAATCCCCTCTCCGGCAGGGTGCCGGAGGCGATCTCCTGAATCCCCCGAGATGGGATTGGCGGCGGCGGCGTCTCTGGAAGGTTTTCCGTATCGTGGCTCTCGGTACTGGGGGTTTCGCGACGATGACTATTTGTAGGCGGAAGGGCAGGTCAAGGGGCGTCACGAGGGGCCCAGGAGACAGGCCGGCGCGGCCAAGACCTGGGCCGCGCCGCCCTACCTCCTGGCCACCTCGTGGCCCCACTTCGTTGACTCTTCGGTCTTCTGGAAGCTTCGTGTGAAAATAGGCCCCTGGGCGTTGATTTCGTCCAATTCCGAGAATATTTCCTTACTAGGATTTCTGAAACCAAAAACAGTAGAAAACAACAACTGGCTCTTCGGCATCTTGTTAATAGGTTAGTGCCAGAAAATGCATAAATATGATGTAAAGTATGCATAAAACATGTAGATATCATCAATAATGTAGCATGGAACATAAGAAATTATCGATACGTCGGAGACGTATCACCGGGGAGATCAAGACACGCTGCAAGGGGAGTCTCTCACATCCAATCTCTTTACTTTGTTATTGTCTTGCTTTACTTTACTTTATTTACTACTTTGTTTGCTTTCTCTATATCAAAAATACAAAAAAAAATTAGTTACTTGCTTTACTTTATTTACTGTCTTGTTTGCGTTCTCTATATTAAAAATACAAAAAAATTAGTTGCTTGCATTTACTTTATTTAGTTTGCTTTATTTACTATTGCTAAAATGGGTACTCCCGAGAATACTAAGTTGTGTGACTTCACTAGCACAAATAATAATGATTTCCTATGCACACCTATTGCTCCACCTACTGCTACAGCAGAATTTTATGAAATTAAACCTGCTTTACTAAATCTTGTTATGAGAGAGCAATTTTCTGGTGTTAGTTCTGATGATGCTGCTGCCCATCTTAATAATTTTGTTGAACTTTGTGAAATACAAAAGTATAAGGATGCAGATGGTGACATTATAAAATTGAAATTGTTTCCTTTCTCCTTAAGAGGAAGAGCTAAAGATTGGTTGCTATCTTTTCCTAAAAATAGTATTGATTCATGGACTAAATGTAAGGATGCTTTCATTGGTAGATATTATCCTCCTGCTAAAATTATATCTTTGAGAAGTAGCATAATGAATTTTAAGCAATTGGATAATGAGCATGTTGCCCAAGCATGGGAAAAAATGAAATCTTTGGTCAAGAATTGCCCTACCCATGGACTGACTACTTGGATGATCATCCAAACCTTTTATGCAGGATTGAATTTGTCTTCACGGAACCTATTGGATTCAGCTGCTGGAGGTACTTTTATGTCCATCACCTTAGGCGCCGCAACAAAGCTTCTTGATGATATGATGATAAACTACTCTGAATGGCACACTGAAAGGGCTCCACAAGGTAAGAAGGTAAATTCTATTGAAGAAACCTCCTCCTTAAGTGATAAGATTGATGCTATTATGTCTATGCTTGTGAATGGTAGATCTAATGTTGATCCTAATAATGTTCATTAAAAATAATAAGAAGAGCATGTTGATGTGAACTTCATTAAAAATAATAATTTCAACAACAATGCTTATAGGAATAATTTTGGTAACAACAATTATATGCCATATCCTTCTAATAGTGGAAATTCTTATGGTAGATCTGTTTTCCCTAATGAGGAAAAGATGCTAGAAATTGAAAGAGCTACTAAGAGCTTTATGCAATCACAATATGAGCAAAATCAATTGTTTACTAAAACTATGAATGAACAATCTACCTTGTTGAAAAATATAGGGAATCAACTTGAAAATTTGAATATGGAGATTTTTGGTTTGCAAACTAAGCTTTCAAATGCTGAAAACCGAATCTCATACATGTCTGAGTCACAATCTTCTTTAATTAATAAAATGGCTGCTAAACCTGAGGATAATGATAATAAAATTGTTACTACAGCAAACGCTATCCAAGTTCAAATTAATGAAAATATTAGATTGATGGCTGAATTGCATGCTAGGTGGGAAAAACAAGAAAAATTTGCTAGAAAGAATAATGTAGCTAAAGTTTGGACTATTACTACCACTAGTAATGTTGATGCTTCACATGTTGCTAGACCTCCTACTATCAATGGTAAAATAATTGGTGTTAGCAATGTTTTCACTCCTAATGCAAAGCGTGCAAAACTGCCTGAAACTGCTAAAACTACTGAAACTGCTTGTGATAAAACTGCTGAAATTTTTCAAAATATTGGGGACAATGATCTCATTGCTGTAGATCATAATGGTTTAGATTTTGATGATTGTCACATCTCTGAAGTTATAAAGTTCTTGCAAAAACTTGCTAGAAGTCCCAATGCTAGTGCTATAAATTTGGCCTTTACAAAACATATTACAAATGCTCTCATTAAAGCTAGAGAAGAGAAATTAAAACTTGAAACTTCTATTCCTAGGAAGTTAGAAGATGGTTGGGAGCCCATCATTGAGATGAAGGTCAATGATTTTGATTGTAATGCTTTATGCGATCTTGGTGCAAGTATTTCTGTTATGCCTAAGAAAATCTATGATATGCTTGACTTGCCACCATTGAAAAATTGTTATTTGGATGTTAATCTTGCTGATAATTCTATAAAGAAACCTTTGGGGAGGATTGATAATGTTCGCATTACGGTTAACAATAACCTTGTCCCCATTGATTTTGTTGTCTTGGATATCGAATGCAATACATCTTGTCCCATTATTTTGGGAAGACCTTTTCTTCGAACTGTTGGTGCTATCATTGATATGAAGGAAGGGAATATTAAGTATCAATTTCCTCTCAAGAAAAGTATGGAACACTTCCCTAGAAAGAGAATGAAGTTACCTTTTGATTCTATTATTAGAACAAATTATGATGTTGATGCTTCATCTCTTGATAATACTTGATTCACACTTTTTGCGCCTAGCTGAAAGGCGTTAAAGAAAACGCTTATGGGAGACAACCCATTATTTTACTTCTGCACTTTTTTTTTATATTTGAGTCTTGGAAGTTGTTAATACTGTAGAAACCTCTCTTTATCTTTATTTTATTGCATTGTTGTGCCAAGTAAAGTCTTTGATAGGAAGGTCGATACTAGATTTGGATTACTGCGCAGAAACAGATTTCTTGCTGTCACGAATTTGAGTAGGACTCTCTGTAGGTAACTAAGAAAAATCTGCCAATTTACGTGTGTGATCCTCAGATATGTACGCAACTTTCATTAAGTTTGAGCTTTTTCATCTGAGCAAGTTAAGGGCCTCTAAAAAATTTGTCTTTACGGACTGTTCTGTTTTGACAGATTCTGACTTTTATTTCGCATTGCCTCTTTTGCTATGTTGAATGGATTTCTTTGTTCCATTAACTTTCAGTAGCTTTTTGCAATGTCCAGAAGTGTTAAGAATGATTATGTCACCTCTGAATATGTGAATTTTTGATTATGCACTAACCCTCTAATGAGTTTGTTTTAAGTTTGGTGTGGAGGAAGTTTTCAAGGGTCAAGAGAGGAGGATGATACAATATGATCAAGAAGAGTGAAAAGTCTAAGCTTGGGGATGCCCCCGTGGTTCATCCCTGCATATTTCAAGAAGACTCAAGCATCTAAGCTTGGGGATGCCCAAGGCATCCCCTTCTTCATCGACAACTTATCAGGTCACCTCTAATGAAACTATATTTTTATTCCGTCACATCTTATGTGCTTTACTTGGAGCGTCTGTATGTTTTTATTTTTGTTTTTGTTTGAATAAAATTGGATCCTAGCATTCTTTGTTTGGGAGAGAGACACGCTCCGCTGTTTCATATGAACACTGGTGTTCTTAGCTTTACTTTTAATGTTCATGGCGAAGGTTGAAACTGTTTCGTTCATTGTTATTTGGTTGGAAACAGAAAATGCTTCATGTGGTATTTGGTATATTGTCTTGAATAATTTGATACTTGGCAATTGTTTTGCTCAAATAGATCATGCTTAAGCTCTTGCATCATGTACTTTGCACCTATTAATGAAGAACTACCATAGAGCTTGTTGAAATTTGGTTTGCATGATTGGTCTCTCTAAAGTCTAGATATTTTCTGGTGAAGTGTTTGAACAACAAGGAAGACAGTGTAGAGTCTTATAATGCTTGCAATATGTTCTTATGTAAGTTTTGCTATACCGGTTCATACTTGTGTTTGCTTCAAACAACCTTGCTAGCCAAAACCTTGTACTGAGAGGGAATACTTCTCGTGCATCCAAATCCTTGAGCTAAAAACTATGCCATTTGTGTCCACCATACCTACCTACTACGTGGTATTTCTCTACCATTCCAAAGTAAATTACTTGAGTGCTACCTTTAAAATTTCATTCTTTGTCTTTGCAATATATAGCTCATGGGAAAATAGCTTAAAAACTATTGTGGTAAAGAATATGTAGCTTGTGTATCTTATTTCTTATAAGTTGCTTGTTGAGCGGTAACCATGTTTCTGGGGACGCCATCAACTATTACACCTTTGTTGAATATCATGTGAGTTGCTATGCATGTTCGTCTTGTCTGAAGTAAGGGTGATTTATCATGATCAAATGGTTTGAGTATGCATATTGTTAGAGAAGAACATTGGGCCACTAACTAATGCCATGTATCATGGTGATAGTTTCAGTTTGGACATTAATCCTCAATCTCCTATGAGAATATTATCTGTTGTTGAATGCTTATGCATTAAAGAGGAGTCCATTATCTGTTTTCTATGTTTTCCCGGTATGGATGTTCTTAGTTGAGATCTATCAAAAACGAGAAATCAAATGCGATCTATCTCCTTGGACCTTTGTACAGGCGGTATAGAGGTACCCCTTTGTGACACTTGGTTAAACATATGTTATGCAATGATAATCCATGTAAATCCAAGCTAATTAGGACAAGGTGCGAGCACTATTGGTATTCTATGCGTGAGGCTTGCAACTTATAGGATGTCTTATGCATAACACATATAAATTATTACTACCGTTGACAAAATTGTTTCCATGTTTTCAAAATAAAAGCTCTAGCACAAAAATAGTAATCCATGCTTCCCTCTGCGAAGGGCCTTTCTTTTACTTTATGTTGAGTCAGTTTACCTACCTCTTTCTATCTTAGAAGCAAACACTTGTGTCAACTGTGTGCATTGATTCCTACATACTTGCTTATTTGCATTCATCATATTACTTTGTGTTGACAATTATCCATGAGATATACATGTTGAAGTTGAAAGCAAGCTATTTGAAACTTATATCTTCCTTTGTGTTGCTTCAAAACTTTATACTAAGAATTTATTGCTTTATGAGTTAACTCCTATGCAAGTCTTATTGATGCTTGTCTTGAAAGTACTATTCATGAAAAGTCTTTGCTATATGATTCAGTTGTTTAGTCATTATCTTTACCATTGCTTCGAATCACTTCATTCATCTCATATGCTTTACAATAGTATTGATCAAGATTATGATAGCATGTCACTTCAGAAATTATCCTTGTTATCGTTTACCTACTCGAGGGCGAGTAGGAACTAAGCTTTGGGATGCTTGATACGTCTCAAACGTATCTATAATTTCTTATGTTCCATGCTAGTTTTATGACAATACTGACATGTTTTATACACACTTCACATCATTTATACGCATTTTCCGGCACTAACCTATTAACGAGATGCCGAAGCGGCAATTCCTGTTTTGTGTTGTTTTTTGTTTCAGAAATCCTACACAGGAAATATTCTCGGAATTGGACGAAACGAAAGCCCAGGGTCTTATTTTTCCACGGAGCTTTTAGAAGACCGAAGAGGATACGAAGTGGGGCCATGAGGCGCCCAGACCACAGGGCCGCGCGGCCAAGATGGGGCCCGCGCCGGCCTATGGTGTGGGGCCCCCGTGCCTCCTACGACTCTGCCCTTCCGCCTACTTAAACTCTCCGTCGCGAGAACCCTATTACCGAGAGCCACGATACGGAAAAAGTTTTAGAGACGCCGCCGCCGCCAATCCCATCTCGGGGGATTCAGGAGATCGCCTCCGGCACCCTGCCGGAGAGGGGAATCATCACCCGGAGGACTCTACATCACCATGATCGCCTCCGGACTGATGTGTGAGTAGTTCATCCTTGGACTATGGGTCCATAGCAATAGCTAGATGGTTGTCTTCTCCTCATGTGCTATCATGTTTAGATCTTGTGAGCTGCCTATCATGATCAAGATCATCTATTTGTAATGCTACATGTTGTGTTTGTTGGGACCCGATGAATATGGAATACTATGTCAAGTTGATTATCAATCTATCATATATGTGTT
The DNA here is from genome assembly GCF_019359855.2 of Lolium perenne. Classification (NCBI taxonomy): domain Eukaryota; kingdom Viridiplantae; phylum Streptophyta; class Magnoliopsida; order Poales; family Poaceae; genus Lolium; species Lolium perenne. Next base: position 71,384,408 of record NC_067244.2, read on the forward strand.
GTTTATGATCTTGCATGCTCTCTGTTGCTAGTAGAGGCTCTGGCCAAGTTGATACTTGTAACTCCAAGAGGGAGTATTTATGCTCGATAGTGGGTTCATGCCTCCATTTAATCTGGGACAAAGGATGAAAAGTTCTAAGGTTGTGGATGTGCCGTTGCCACTAGGGATAAAACATCAATGCTTTGTCTAAGGATATTTGTGTTGATTACATTACGCACCATACTTAATGCAATTGTCTGTTGTTTGCAACTTAATACTGGAAGGGGTGCGGATGCTAACCCGAAGGTGGACTTTTTAGGCATAGATGCATGCTGGATAGCGGTCTATGTAATTTGTCGTAATGCCCTAAGTAAATCTCATATTAGTCATCATGATATGTATGTGCATTGTTATGCCCTCTCTATTTGTCAATTCCCCAACTGTAATTTGTTCACCCAACATGCTATTTCTTATTGGAGAGACACCACTAGTGAACTGTGGACCCCGGTCCATTCTTTTACATCTGAATACAATCTACTGCAATCATTGTTCTCTGCTGCTCATTGCAAACAAACATCATTTTCCACACCATACATTTAATCCTTTGTTTACAACAAGCCGGTGAGATTGACAACCTCACTGTTACGTTGGGGCAAAGTATTTTGATTGTGTTGTGCAGGTTCCACGTTGGCGCCGGAATCCCTGGTGTTGCGCCGCACTACACTCCTCCGCCAACGACCTTCACGTGGTCTTCATCTCCTACTGGTTCGATAAACCTTGGTTTCTTACTGTGGGAAACTTGCTGCTGTACGCATCACACCTTCCACTTGGGGTTCCCAACGGGCGTGTGCTTTACGCGTCAACAACGGACCAGAACACCGAAGGAGAGTCGGAGGGGAGGCCCAGGGCTCCCAGACCACAGGGCGACGCGGCCTGCAAGGGGGGCGCGCCAGCCTATGGTGTGGGCCCCCCAGGCACCCCCTTGCGCCGCCTCTTCACCTATAAAATCCCTCGAGACCTAAAACCCCGATAACAATTGACGAAACTCCAGAAAGACTCCAGGGGCGGCGCCGCCATCGCGAAACTCCAATTCGGGGGACAGAATCTCTGTTCCGGCCCGCCGCCGGGACGGGGAAGTGCCCCCGGAAGCCATCTCCATCGACGCCACCGCCTCCATCATGCTCCGTGAGTAGTTCCCCCCATGGTCTACGGGTTCTAGCAGTAGCTAGTTGGTACTCTCTCTCCCATGTACTTCAATACAATGATCTCATGAGCTGCCTTACATGATTGAGATTCATCTGATGTAATCGGTGTTGTGTTTGTTGGGATCCGATGGATTGTTACATTATGATTAGTCTATCTATAAAGTTTGTGAAGTTATTGTTGCTGCAATCTTGTTGTGTTTAATGCTTGTCACTAGTGCACGAGTGGCATGATCTTAGATTTAAGCTCTATAATTATTGCTTAGATTGTATCTACAAGTTGTTTGCACATATTGCTGTCCGGAACCCGAGGCCCCAAAGTAACAGAAATTGGGACAACCGGAGGGGAAGGCTGTGATATGAGGATCACATGTTTTCACCGAGTGTTAATGCTTTGCTCCGGTGCTCTATTAAAAGGAGTACCTTAATTGCCAGTAGATTCCCTTGAGGCCCGGCTGCCACCGGCTGGTAGGACAAAAGATGTTATGCAAGTTTCTCATTGCGAGCACGTATGACTATATATGGAAAACATGCCTACATGATTAATAATCTTGATGTTCTGTCTTAATGCTATTTCAATCCTATCAATTGCCCAACTGTAATTTGTTCACCCAACACTTGTCACTTGTTATTGGAGAGTTACCACTAGTGTAGATCGTTGGGAACCCCGGTCCATCTCTCATCATTATATACTCGTTCCTATATGACATTGGAAGTAGTATCAACTATTTTCTGGTGCCATTTCCTCTGTGTTACTGCTACTGCTCTTGTGTTACTGTTACTATTGCTCTCATATTACTGCTGCTTTCACATCACCCCTGTTACTAGTGCTTTCCAGGTGCAGCTGAATTGACAACTCAGTTGTTAAGGCTTATAAGTATTCTTTACCTCCACTTGTGTCGAATCAATAAATTTGGGTTTTACTTCCCTCGAAGACTGTTACGATCCCCTGTACTTGTGGGTTATCAAGACTATTTTCTGGCGCCGTTGCCGGGGAGGCATAGCTCTACTCATAAGTTCACTTGGGGAGTACACTCTACCCCTCTCTCTGTTTTTATTTTATTTTATTTTGCCTAGTTTACTTTTGTCTAGTTTGTTTTTGACGTGTTTTATTTTTCTCATATACCCAAAATCCATAAAAATTTGAAAAACCTAAAAAATAAAAACTGTTGTTATGGGAGAACCCACAACCTATTTGGAGCTTATTGAAATATATAATAATTATAGAGAATCAAGAACGGGTAAAGTCATGAGTGCTGTGATAGAAAAATTGAATACAATTGCTAAAATCTTGCTTAAACGCCATGATATAAACTGTTGCTCTAAACAGGATACTAAACATCTGAAATTCGAATATGGCTTTAGTGAAGAAGTTTTAATTAAGAACTACAATTGGAATAAATATACGGAAATGCATTTGTACACGCAGGGATGGGTACCCGAGCTATGAGAAAATATTCATTGTCCCTGTCAAGCTTACTACTCCACGCCGGGTCTCTCTGTAAAGCTGTTGATAGGACGCGTCTCTCTGTAGCTGCATGTAGGCACACTCCCTCTCTTGTCTCTCTCCGCTCTTCACCGCACCATCTGCCATCTCACTGTCCCTGCGATCTCATGTCCGATGATGAGGACTGCGTGCATGTCGTGGCTCTCGACATGTCCCTGCCTGAGGTCACCGGAGATATGCCCGCGTGCCTGTGACCCTGTGTGCGTGTGACGCGTCCATGCCTAGGTCCTCGCTCCTCGGGCGCCGCCCGCGCCATAAACGCCACCGCGTCCTCGGCGCACCCGGTGTGCACCACTCCGACCTCCACCGTGGGCTTGCTGCATCGGCCTTCACCTTGTACCGCTGCTGACATCACGAACCTGCGGTACTGTTGCCATGTGGCCACTGGCTGAAGTCGCCGCTGCCGCGAGGGCTGCAGCCCGGGGTGCCGCCCCGGCTCGCTCAGGGGCTGCGCGCCAGTCAGGTCGAGCGCGAACTTGCCGCCCTTGGACGCGGCAACGGTGGCGTCCGCGATGGGGACGGAGAGATCCACGCCGGGGACGAGAAGGACGCGCCGTCGCACGCGGGCCGGAGGATGAGCCATGCACCTAGGTTGGGGTTGGACCTGGCTCATGGAGTCCATCTCGGGGGATGACAGTGCCACAGTGTGTGCACCGTGACGGACCACCCCTTGCTCCTTCCGAGCCACCTCGCGCTCCGCCTGCGTGAGCTGACGGAGAACTCGGACAGCGTGTGGCCGTGTGGGCCGTGTGCGCGCATGGTGGCGTCACCACCCTGCTGCACGCCATCGCCGACGCAGCCAATGGTGGAGTCCGTCAAGTGCATCGGCATCTGTCAAGTGCGCGCACTCCGCCGTGATGGTACGTCTAGGCGCGGCGCCGGCGGCCATAGGCGTGCTGGCCACGGACGCCTTCCCTTACCAGGTCGTACGCGTCCTGAAGGCCACTTTAGGCTGCGCCGAAGGGCGTCTGACGAGGCTGCTTTTGCTGATGCAGAGCAGGAGCTGCTCATGCACTCCGGCTCCACTGCAACAGGTAGGGAGGAGCGGGCGTTGACCGCATCTCGACCTGCCGGCGGAGCTGGCGCTGGTGTTTAGGCCCTGGGAACGGAGAGCCGGAGACAGGGACGACATAGAGGAGCTGTGCCCAGCAGCGGAATTGATCGACCTGGCTCCGACCTGGCGGCACCTTCTGGGGAAGCCACGGCCACGGCTGCAGCCGCGTCGGGAAAGGATAGCCAAGTTCAGCTGGACAAGAGAGAGAGAGAGAGAGAGAGAGAGAGAGAGAGAGAGAGAGAGAGAGAGAGAGAGAGAGAGAGAGAGGGAGGACAGAGGCGTGACCGGGTGGTCTGGTCTAGTTCGAGAGAGATAGAAAGAGAGCGCCTAGGCAGAGAGGCTATGCAGCTATGGCGTACAGTATGCGGGGGCTGTCAAAGGTACAGGATGAAGTGACTATAACAATAGTGGTAACAATCTAGGCTTTTGCAGCACGGATCTCCAACAGCAACGTATGGACATGATAGCATCCATACCCATACTTGTGTGTACAAAATCCACTCTCATAAATATATTCATTTTGGGTTCGAAGAGGTAGAACAATTTGTCTTATTTATGGGAGCTTCTGAGATCGAATCCTTCATGGCTAAAAATTATGAAACTTGTGTTGCTTGTAAGGACCTTAAAGATTATGTCTCTTCTATCCTTAATTTTTGCATAGAAAGTTACAGTGATAATCCTTATATCATTGATTATAAAGAGAGACTCATTAATGCACAAGAATGCACTCACAATTTGCAGGAACCTGTGGAAGAAGAAATTGATGAACTTGAAAGCTCAGTTGATGAAAAAGAGGAGGAAATTGATGAACCTGAAAGCTCATTGGATGAAAAAGAGGAGGAGAGTGATGAACAAAAGGAGTAAGAATGGATTAGCTACCCATGCCAACCTTCTAATGAGAGTAACTCTTTATCTCTTACACTATTTGATCGTCCTCCATGCTTAGCAAATGAGGATGAATGTTATGTTCCTGTGGATTCTCTTGAAATACTACCTATGAGTAAAACTTGTGAGAATAATTATGCTACTGTTATCTATGATAATCCATGCTATTTTGATAAATCTTATGATAATGCTTTGTTTGTTCCTAATATCGAAATGCATGGTACTAAAGAGTTTTGCTTGGCAAATGTTTATGATAAACCTCTAGATGATGGTCCTATGTTACTTGATAATATTAATTGTATTACTAATGAAAATGGGATTAGAGAGTTCTTGACTTTATGTAGGAGTTCCATATCTCTTGAGATTGATCAATCATCTTGTTATATTATTGATAAAAGTGGGTTTGAAAGTTTTAATCCCATTATTTTTGAGCTTGATGAAAATTATGTGTTTGTGGATCATGAAAAGCATGCTTTATGTGATAGTTATATTGTTGAGTTTATTCATGAAGCTACTGAAAATTATTATGAGAGAGGAAAATATGGTTGTAGAAATTTGCATGGTACTAAAACACCTCTCTATATGTTGAAACTTTTGAAGTTACTCTTGATTTATCTTCCTATGCTTGTCACTCTGTTCTTCATGAATTTATTTTTGTACAAGATTCCTATGCATAGGAAGTGGGTTAGACTTAAATGTATTTTGAATTTGCTTCTTGATGCTCTCTTTTGCTTCAACTCTTATTTCTTGCGAGTACATCATTAAAATTGTTGAGCCCATCTTAATGGCTATAAAGAAAGCACTTCTTGGGAGATAACCCATGTCTTTATTTTGCTACTATTTTGTTGTGTTTTGGAAGTTGTTACTACTGTAGCAACCTCTCCTTATCTTTATTTTATTGCATTGTTGTGCCAAGTAAAGTCTCTAATAGAAGGTTGATACTAGATTTGGATTTCTGCGCAGAAACATATTTCTTGCTGTCACGAATTTGAGTAGCCCCCTCTGTAGGTAACTCAGAAAAATCTGCCAATTTTTGTGTGTGTTCCTCAGATATGTACGCAACTTTCATTAGTTTGAGTTTTCTGATTTGAGCAACGGAAGTACCTCTAAAAAATTCATCTTTACTGGCTGTTCTGTATTGATAGATTCTGTCTCTGTTTTTTTGCAGTATCTCTTGTGGACTTTAAGCAAGGCTTTCTAGACGTGGAGAGCTGTAGCTAATGTTTTATTGAGTTCTTGCAATGTGTCACTACAGGACTAAAGTGGATTAAAGTTTTTTGAGTACTAACCCCTCTAATGAAGTTTATGAGAAGTTTGGTGTGAAGGAAGTTTTCAAGGGTCAAGAGAGGAGAATGATATATGATCAAGAAGAGTGAAAAGTCTAAGCTTGGGGATGCCCCCGTGGTTCATCCCTGCATATTTCAAGAAGACTCAAGCGTCTAAGCTTGGGGATGCCTTGGGCATCCCCTTCTTCATCAACAACTTATCAGGTCACCTCTAGTGAAACTATATTTTTATTCGGTCACATCTTATGTGCTTTACTTGGAGCGTATGTGTGTTTTTATTTTTGTTTTTGTTTGAATAAGATCAGATCCTAGCAATCCTTGTGTGGGAGAGAGACACGCTCCGCTTTTTCATATGAACACTGGTGTTCTTCGTTTTACTTTTAATGTTCATGACAAAAGTTGGAAGCTATTGCACTTATTGTTATTTGGTTGGAAACAGAAAATGCTTCATATTGTCTTGAATAATTTGATACTTGGCAATTGTTTTGAGCTCTCAAGTAGATCAAGTTTAATCTCTTGCATCATGCAGTTTAAACCTATTAGTGGAGAACTACCGTAGAGCTTGTTGAAATTGGTTTGCATGATTGGTCTCTCTAAGGTCTAGATATTTTCTGGTAAAAGTGTTTGAGCAACAAGGAAGATAGTGTAGAGTCTTATAATACTTGCAATATGTTCTTATGTGAGTTTTGCTGTACCGGTTCATACTTGTGTTTGCTTCAAACAACCTTGCTAGCCAAAGCCTTGTACTGAGAGGGAATGCTTCTCGTGCATCCAAAACCTTGAGCCAAAACCTATGCCATGTGTGTCCACCATACCTACCTACTATGTGGTATTTCCCTGCCATTCAAGTAAATACTTCATGTGCTACCTTTAAACAATTCAAAAGTTATTATCTCTTATTTGTGTCAATGTTTTATAGCTCATGAGGAAGTATGTGGTGTTTTATCTTTCAATCTTGTTGGGCAGACTCTCGCCAATGGACTAGTGGCTTCATCCGCTTATCCAATAATTTTGCAAAAAGAGCTGGCAACGGGATTCCCAGCCTCAATTAATTAACTTTCATTAATAATTCTCTTCACATGTTTTGCCCCGATTCATCAGTAAGCAACTTATTTTTGCAAATAGACACTCCTTCATGGTATGTGAATGTTGGAAGGCACCCGAGGATTCGGTTAGCCATGGCTTGTGAAAGCAAAAGGTTGGGAGGAGTGTCATCCATAAATAAAACTAAAGTACATGTGTAAACAAAAGAGAAGAGGGATGATCTACCTTGCTGGTAGAGATAACGTCCTTCATGGGAGCCGCTCTTTGAAAGTCTGTTTGATGAGGGGGTTAGAGTGCCCACTACCATTCGTTGACAACAACAAACACCTCTCAAAACTTTACTTTTATGCTCTCTATATGATTTCAAAACTTAAAAAGCTCTAGCACATGATTTAATCCCTGCTTCCCTCTGCGAAGGGCCTTTCTTTTACTTTATGTTGCGTCAGTTTACCTACTTCCTTCCATCTTAGAAGCAAACACTTGTGTCAACTGTGCATTGATTCTTACATACTTGCTTATTTGCATTCATCATATTACTTTGTGTTGAAAATTATCCATGAGATATGCATGTTGAAAGTTGAAAGCAATTGCTGAAACTTAATCTTCCTTTGTGTTGCTTCAATGCCTTTACTTTGAATCTATTGCTTTATGAGTTAACTCTTGATGACCCACAAGTATAGGGGATCGCAGCAGTCTTCGCGGGTAGTATAACCCAATTTATTGATTCGACACAAGGGGAGACAAAGAACACTTGGAAGCCTTAACAGCGGAGTTGTCAATTCAGCTGCACCTGGAAACAGACTTGCTCGCAAGAGTTTATCAGTAGTAACAGTTTTATAGCAGTAGCAGTAGTGAAATAATAGCAGCAGAGTAACAGAGACAGCAGTAGTGATTATAGTAAACAGCAGGATTAAAATACTGTAGGCACGGGGACGGATGACGGGCGTTGCATGGATGAGAGAAACTCATGTAACAATCATAGCAGGGCATTTGCAGATAATAATAAAACGGTGTCCAAGTACAAAGCAATCAATAGGCATGTGTTCCAATTATAGTCGTACGTGCTCGCAATGAGAAACTTGCACAACATCTTTTGTCCTACCAGCCGGTGGCAGCCGGGCCTCAAGGGAATCTACTGGATATTAAGGTACTCCTTTTAATAGAGTACCGGAGCAAAGCATTAACACTCCGTGAATACATGTGATCCTCACGTCACTACCATCCCCTCCGGTTGTCCCGATTTCTGTCACTTCGGGGCCATTGGTTCCGGACAGCAACATGTGTATACAACTTGCAGGTAAGACCATAAACAATGAATATCATGATGAAATAATAACATGTTCAGATCTGAGATCATGGCACTCGGGCCCTAGTGACAAGCATTAAGCATAACAAGTTGCAACAATATCATCAAAGTACCAATTACGGACACTAGGCACTATGCCCTAACAATCTTATGCTATTACATGACCAATCTCATCCAATCCCTACCATCCCCTTCGGCCTACAGCGAGGGAATTACTCACACATGGATGGGGGAAACATGGCTGGTTGATGGAGAGGCGTCGGTGGTGATGATGGCGATGATCTCCTCCAATTCCCCGTCCCGGCGGAGTGCCAGAATGGAGACTTCTGGCTCCCGAGACGGAGTTTCGCGATGTGGCGGCGTTCTGGAGGCTTTCTGGCGACTTCAACTTCTCTCCGTGCGTTTTTAGGTCGAAGGCAATATATAGTCCGAAGGAGGGCGTCGGAGGCCGGCCGAGGGGGCCACACCACAGGGCCGCGCGGGCCCCCCCTGGGCCGCGCCGCCTTATGGTGTGGGGCCCTCGGGCCTCCACGACTTGTCCTTCGGCTCCGTCGGTTTTACGGGAAAATAGGGCCTTCGCATAAATTACGAGGATTTTCTGAAAGTTGGATTTCTGCACAAAAACGAGACACCAGAGCAGTTCTGCTGAAAACAGCGTTAGTCCGTGTTAGTTGCATCCAAAATACACAAATTAGAGGCAAAACAATAGCAAAAGTGTTCGGGAAAGTAGATACGTTTTGGACGTATCAACTCCCCCAAGCTTAGCTTATTGCTTGTCCTCAAGCAATTCAGTTAACAACTAAGCGATAAAAGAACTTTCACGAACACATTTGCTCATATGATGTATATATTCTCATGCTATGGCTAATACTTAAGCAGTTCATAATGAGATGCATACAAATAAGATCATCTAGCAGCTATGTCAATCATGGAGAGGTACCAACAATTAATAATAAGCATCATGAATCATGTATATAAGCAGGATTGCAATGTTCATAAGAGAGTATGATAAAGTGGTATCTCGCTTGCCCATATTTGATTAGCAAAACATAAATGCTCAGGCACCTCTGAAGTTCATAGAAAGACTAGAAGTAGTGATTGTCAAAGATAAAAGCATCAAAGTTATACCACAATCAATCATATTTTGGGACAAGCATATTATACTAAGCATGACAGTTGTGCTCTCAAGATAGTGCTCAAAGAAAGAATGGAGACACAACATAAAAGTAAAAGATTGACCCTTCGCAGAGGGAAGCAGGGATTAACATGCGCTAGAGCTTTTCATTTTTTAAAACAGGCGTAAAATTATTTTGAGAGGTGTTTGTTGTTGTCAACGAATGGTAATGGGTACACCAACTACCTCGCCAACCGGACTTCCAAGAGCGGCTCCCATGAATTATTTTTATGTTTATGCGGCACTCCTTCCAACCTTTCTTTCACAAACCATGGCTAACCGAATCCTCGGGTGCCTGCCAACAATCTCATACCATGAAGGAGTGCCTTTTTATTTTAGTTTTATTATGACGACACTCCCCCCAACCTTTGCTTACACAAGCCATGGCTAACCGAATCCTTCGGGTGCCGTCCAACAATCACATACCATGGAGGAGTGTCTATTTAGATTAATTAATTCGGGACTGGGAATCCCATTGCCAGCTCTTTTTGCAAAATTATTGGATAAGCGGATGTGCCACTAGTCCATAATGAAAGTCCGTCAAAAGTAAATGACAAGGTTGAAAGTTAAACACCACATACTTCCTCATGAGCTATGAAACATAAACACAAATTGAGAAGCATTTTGAAGGTTTTAAAGGTAGCGCATGAGAATTTACTTGGAATGGTTTGAAATGCCATGCATAGGTATTTATGGTGGACACTTTGGAACAACTTGGTTTTCAGGTGTTTGGAAGCACGAGCAGCGTTCCCGCTCAGTACAAGTGAAGGCTAGCAAAAGACTAGGGAGCGACAAATCAAGAGAGCAGTAACTGTCATAATCATGCTTGCGGCAAAATAAATTAACGGAGGCATAAAAGTGATACAAGAACTCTGAAGCAATGTAAATCATTGAGGCTTAATTGACTTTTGTTCAGTCATATGCATGCGTGAGCATGTGCCAAGTCGATATAAATGAATTATTCAGAGGAGGATACCACAATGCCATACCTACTTATGAATAAAACAATGCAAGCAAACATCCATGACATGCTACTCATATTAATAAATTGGAGCTAAACATGAGAGATCATGAACTACTAGACTTTCTCAAATGACATATACCTCACATGAACCAACTAAGCATGCTCACATGGATGAGTATATGTACAAAAAATGAAAACAAATAGAGTTCATACCAGCCTCTCACCACAATCCAATTGTCGTAGATCGTCATTATTGCCTTTCACTTGTGTAGCTTGGATAATATGAAATGAAAACCACGCTCCAGCCACCGAAGACCATTGAACTCATGATGAACTTTACAAACCAAAGAAGAACAGCAAATATTTTTGGTGTTTTCAAATTAGAAACAAGAACAAAAGGAAACAAGCAAACAAAGCAAAATCTTTTTGGGTTTTCTTATAGCAAACTAGCGATAGCAAATAAAGCGAAACAAATGCAAGAAACCAAAGTAAACAAATGGTGAAGAGAAACAACAGAAATATTTTTGGTCTTTTTGTGTTTTGGGAAAGAAACAAAACAAAAACAAGAAATAGCAAACTAGAAACTCACATAAACACAAAGCAGCAGAAATTCGTCAAACTTGACAGCAGTACAGTACTCGATTTTTAATAAATTCTTCCACTGCTCAAATCAAAAAGTGTTCAACTAATGAAAGTTAGATAACAACCTGGGGAACATGCAAAAAAATTGGCTTCGCAAAATACTGTTCTGGCTATTTTTGGGAATTTTTTCGGTAACAGTCCAGAATCTGTTTTCAAGCAGCACTTCCCCAAATATCATCTCCCTCCCATTAGAAAACCACTCAAACAAACTAAACAAGTATATACAAGTATCCAGCAATCATAATATGCAAAGAATGAGTGATGCCGGTATACCTCCCCCCAAACTTAGGCTTTTGGCCTAAGTGGAGTTCAACCCCAGCGAGGGTCGCTGTTCCTCGCCGGTGGATAATGCATGGCGTAGTCATAGTAAGGTTCCTGTGCAGAAGAAAAGCGTGGAGGCTCCACATATCCAACATGTTGATGCGAAGAACTTGCTGCATCAGATGATGAGTCGAGGTGTTCCTCGGCCCCCTCCGTGTTGTCTCTTGCGTGATGGCCTCCTCCCTCTATGTGTGCATTCAGTGCACCTTCTGTGACCGACCAATCCTCCCACCATCCTCTGAGAAACTCTGATGTCTACGCCCCCTCCTTTTCCTGTAGACAGTGTTGGGCCTCCAAGAGCAGAGGTTTGTAGAACAGCAGCAAGTTTTCCCTTAAGTGGATCACCCAAGGTTTATCGAACTCAGGGAGGAAGAGGTCAAAGATATCCCTCTCATGCAACCCTGCAACCACAAAGCAAGAAGTCTCTTGTGTCCCCAACACACCAAATAGGTGCACTAGTTCGGCGAAGAGATAGTGAAATACAGGTGGTATGAATAAATATGAGCAGTAGCAACGGTGCCAGAAAAGTGCTTTGCCCAGGACTGTAAACAAGCAGTAGTAACGCAGTAAAACAGTAAACAAGCAGCGATAGCAGTATTTAGGAACAAGGCCTAGGGATCATACTTTCACTAGTGGACACTCTCAACATTGATCACATAAATAAATAGATAGATGCTAGACTCTACACCCTCTTGTTGGATGATGAACACCACTAATTGTGTAGGATTACACGAACCCTCAATGCCGGAGTTAACAAGCTCCACAATATTCAATGTTCATATTTAAATAACCTTAGAGTGCATGACAGATCAACACAACTAAACCAAGTACTAACATAGCACGCACACTGTGACCATCACACTATGAAAGGAGGAATAGATCACATCAATACCATCATAGTAATAGTTAACTTCATAATCTACAAGAGATCACAATCATAGCATATACCAAGTACTTCATGATGCACACACTGCCAACATTACATCATGGAGGAGGAATAGACTACTTTAATAACATCACTAGAGTAGCACATAGATGAATTGTGATACAAAACTCATATGAATCTCAATCATGTAAGGCAGCTCATGAGATCATTGTATTGAAGTACATAGGAGAGAGATTAACCACATAGCTACCGGTACAGCCCCGAGCCTCGATGGAGAACTACTCCCTCCTCATGGGAGACAGCAGCGTTGATGAAGATGGCGGTGGTGTCGATGGAGAAGCCTTCCGGGGGCACTTCCCCGTCCCGGCGGCGTGCCGGAACAGAGACTCCTGTCCCCCAGATCTTGGCTTCGCGATGGCGGCGGCTCTGGAAGGTTTCTCGTACCGTGGCTTTTCCGTATCGAGGTTTTAGGTCGAGGGGGCTTAAATAGGCGAAGAGGCGGCGTCAGAGGGTCGAAGAGGCGGTGAGATGATAGGGCGGTGCGGCCAGGGCCTGGGCCGCGCCGGCCTACCTCCTGGGCCCACCAGGGCTCCCCTCTGGCGACTCTCGGGTGTTCTGGAAGCTTCGTGGAAAAATAGGATGCTGGGCGTTGATTTCGTCCGATTCCGAGAATATTTCCTTACTAGGATTTCTGAAACCAAAAACAGCAGAAAACAGGAACTGGCCCTTCGGCATCTCGTCAATAGGTTAGTTCCAGAAAACGCATAAATATGACATAAAGTGTGCATAAAACATGTAGATATCATCAATAATGTGGCATGGAACATAAGAAATTATCGATACGTCGGAGACATATCAAACTCCTTCCATAACAAATCATCTCGAAGAGGCTTAAGAGCTCTCGCGGCGATCCCCGTATCTTCTCGCACGATCCCCATTGCGGTACTCTAATTGCTGTACAAAAATCATTGAATGGCAAGTTGATAGTTTTATTATAAATCTTATACTGAACCGTGGGGTTGGATTGTGACCAATTGAACTTAAAATCCTGCACAACAGACATAGTCAATTTTACATATTGGCATGGTTCTCCATCAACAAAGCCATTTAACCCTGCACGAGAAATTAGACTCTGAACATCTTCCAGTATTCCTGCGCTTCTCATGAAATCTGTGCACGGGTAGTAAGAGGGGTATACTCCCTCTTCACGGTTCACTCTCATGACTTGTTGCACCTCCAATTCTTGTTGGTTTAGTTGATATCTATTCCACTCCATTTTCTGAAATTTTTCAACAAGTGATATAAAACTTGATTTGGTGACATATAATCAAGGGGAACTACTATAGGAACTTGCTAGAGTACTAATCATGCATCAAAACTAGTTTATACAACTTAGAACAAGCATGCAAGCTCACTAAACATGTTACCTACTGCAGCAAAATATTCAAGATATACTCAACCAAACAAAATTCTACTTGGATAATCGGAGGAGTCACATATCGGAGAGCAAATGTGCCAAATTTCAGACAGAAATCTGGGCTGAGCAAAGAGATCGAAAAATCCTGAGCTCTTGAGCAAAAACGCGAGTGAGAGAAAGCTGGTTCGAGTTTTTTCGGGAGAGAGAAGATTCTGGGAGGAAGAGATGAAGTAGTGGGGCAAGGAGGGGCCCACACCACAGGGTGGCGCGCCCCCCTCCTTGGCCACGCCGGCTGGTGGTGTGGCACCCTGGGGTGCCCCACAGGTCATCCTCTGGTGCTCCCAGGTGCCTCTTCGAAAAATAGGACCAACGGTATAATTTTTATGAATTTTTGAAAACTTTGAAAAATGCACATTTCTGGGTATTAAGTTTATTATTACTGGCCAGGAATTTTTTTGAAATCTCTAATTAACTAAGGAACTTTGCAAATCAAAAGTGCTACAGCAAATAAGACAAGTGGAGGAAGAAAGAGATGTTGTTTACCCCCTCTATGCATATAAAAGGTATTCGTTAACAAGGTTGATCAAGTCTTGCCACCGAATAATTTTTACATAGCATATGAAGAAATAAACCTCAAATCAATCATGTTACCTTGAATTGTATTGATATGGATCCAATCATAAGATTTTGATAACCTTCTTTAGGCTCATATATAGGACAATCGATAGTTCCAACTTTGATAGTTCTCACATTAGAAATAGTATTAACTCCACATACTTTATCAATCCTCTTGGGGAAATAAACGGTATGCTCCTTATCATCAACATTGAAAGTAACCTTTCCTTTATTGCAATCAATAACAGCCCCTGCGGTGTTAAGAAAAGGTCTCCCAAGAATAATAGACATATTATCATCTTCAGGCATTTCCAACACAACAAAATCAGTTAATATCAAGCAGTTATTAGTAACTTGAACAGGAACATCCTCACATATACCAACAGGAATAGCAGTGGATTTATCAGCCATTTGCAAAGATATATCAGTAGGTATCAACTTATCTAAATAAAGCCTCTTATAAAGAGAAAAAGGCATAACACTAACACCGGCTCCCAAGTCACATAGAGCAGTTTTAACATAATTATTCTTAATAGAACAAGGAATAGTAGGTATACCTGGGTCGCCCAACTTCTTTGGCACTTTGCCATTGAAAGAGTAATTAGCAAGCATAGTGGAAATTTCCTCATTGGGGATTTTCCTCTTGTTAGTAACAATATCTTTCATATACTTTGAATAAGGAGGCAATTTAATAGCATCAGTCAAAGGGATTTGCAAGAATAAAGGTTTCATCCAATCACAAAATTTATTATAGTGTTCTTCTTCCTTTGATTTTAGTTTCTTAGCAGGAAAAGGCATTTGCTTTTGCACCCAAGGTTCTCTTTCATTACCATGTTTCTTAGCAATAAAATCTTCTTTAGTATACTTTTTATTTTTATCATGCTTTTCAGGTTCATCTTCTACCTCTTCTTTATCAGAAGCATCATTCTTATCATTATCATTACCATTATCATGTTCATTACCACTTTCAGTTTCAGCATCAGAAATAGAAATACTATTAGGATCATTAACAGGTTCGGAGGATTCTACAACATTTTTATGTTTCTTCTTCTTTTTCTTCTTAGAAGGAGCACTAGGTTCAATTCGTTGAGAATCTTGTTCAATTCTTTTGGGATGCCCTTCAGGATATAGAGGATCCTGGGTAGAGACACCACCTCTAGTTGTTACTTCATAAGCATGTTTCTCTTTAGAATTATTATTTAGCAAGTCATTTTGCACTTTAGTGAGTTGATCAATTTGAGTTTGAATCATTTGAAAATGTTTAACAAGCATCTTAACATCATTGGAGGTTCTCTCCACAATATCATGCAAATTGCTAATAGCTTGAGAATTTTCCATTAGATGATTCTCTACTCTCATATTAAAATTTTCTTGCTTAACAATATAATTACCAAACTCATCTAAGCATTGCGCAGGAGGTTTTGAATACGGAATATCTTCCCTAGTAAAGCGTTGAAGGGAGTTTACCTCAATCATGGATGAAGGGGCAATTATCTCACATATATCTTCTATGGGAGGTAGATTCTTCACATCTTCGGATTTAATACCTTTCTCCTTGAGAGACTTCTTAGCTTCCCTCATATCTTCATCATTCAATTCAATTAAACCCCTCTTCTTCAATATTGGCGTTGGAGTTGGTTCAGGTGTATTCCAATCATCATGATTCCAGCTTATTCTAGCCAATAAATCTTCAGCTTCGTCTGGAGTTCTTTTCCTGAAAACACAACCAGCACAACTATCCAAATATGCTCTAGATTCAATGGTTAGTCCACTATAAAATATATCAAGTAGATCATTCTTTTCTAAATCATGTCCAGGTCGAGCTCTGATAAGAGAACAAAATCTTGCCCATGCCGCAGGCAATTTCTCTTCATCTCCTTGGTCAAACCTATAAATTCTCTGTAAAGCAGCATGTTGAGCACTAGCAGGAAAGTATTTTCGAAAGAAAACATCACGCAAATCAGCTGGACTTTTAATAGAACCAGGAGGCAAATTATTATACCAATTTTTAGCATTATCCTTTAATGAGAAAGGAAATTTTTTAATGACAAAGTAAATACGCATCTTGTCATCATCAGAAAACAAGCTACTCATAGAAGAAAGTTCATTCATGTGTTCTACTGCACTTTCTTTTTCAGTACTACAAAAGGGTGCTTTCTCTACAATAGCTATATGAGATAGATCAAGAGAAAAATTATAATCTTTATCCTTAATGCATATAGGAGATGTGGCAAATTCAGGATCAGGAGATAGCTTATGTCTAACAGTATATTGTGTAAGAAACTTTTTAATGTTTCTTGCATCAGCAGTAGCATTGCATCTATTAATAAGATCATCATTAAGCTCCACATAATCTTCATCAGGATCATCACTAAAATAATCAAGTTCAGGTGAACTAACAGGTGTAGTGACATTTTCATTAGGAGTTTCAGCATTTTCAATTTGTCTAGACCTAGCAATTGTAGCATCTAGAAAGGATCCCAACGAACCACTATCATCAAGCACAGCAGAAACATTATCAATATTATGAGAGTTTTCAGATTCAGCAGACGTACCACCAAGTGACGGTGAAACAAGTTGACTTATCACAGATGGTGAATCAAGAGTAGCAGAGGTACTCAGAGTTGTACCTTTTCTTGTAGTGGATGGTAATATGGCGACTTTAGAATCGCGAGCTTTACCCATGATGGAGAATTTGCAGCGAACAATATCAATCCAAGTGAACTTCCAAATAAAGCTATGCTCCCCGGCAACGGCGCCAGAAAACAGTCTTGATGACCCACAAGTATAGGGGATCGCAGCAGTCTTCGCGGGTAGTATAACCCAATTTATTGATTCGACACAAGGGGAGACAAAGAACACTTGGAAGCCTTAACAGCGGAGTTGTCAATTCAGCTGCACCTGGAAACAGACTTGCTCGCAAGAGTTTATCGATAGTCAGTTTTATAGCGATGTGAGTAGTGAAATAACAGCAGCAGAGTAACAGAGACAACAGTAGTGATTATAGTAAACAGCAGGATTAAAATACTGTAGGCACGGGGACGGATGACGGGCGTTGCATGGATGAGAGAAACTCATGTAACAATCATAGCAGGGCATTTGCCGATAATAATAAAACGGTGTCCAAGTACAAAGCAATCAATAGGCATGTGTTCCAATTATAGTCGTACGTGCTCGCAATGAGAAACTTGCACAACATCTTTTGTCCTACCAGCCGGTGGCAGCCGGGCCTCAAGGGAATCTACTGGATATTAAGGTACTCCTTTTAATAGAGTACCGGAGCAAAGCATTAACACTCCGTGAATACATGTGATCCTCACGTCACTACCATCCCCTCCGGTTGTCCCGATTTCTGTCACTTCGGGGCCATTGGTTCCGGACAGCAACATGTGTATACAACTTGCAGGTAAGACCATAAACAATGAATATCATGATGAAATAATAACATGTTCAGATCTGAGATCATGGCACTCGGGCCCTAGTGACAAGCATTAAGCATAACAAGTTGCAACAATATCATCAAAGTACCAATTACGGACACTAGGCACTATGCCCTAACAATCTTATGCTATTACATGACCAATCTCATCCAATCCCTACCATCCCCTTCGGCCTACAGCGAGGGAATTACTCACACATGGATGGGGGAAACATGGCTGGTTGATGGAGAGGCGTCGGTCGTGATGATGGCGATGATCTCCTCCAATTCCCCGTCCCGGCGGAGTGCTAGAACGGAGACTTCTGGCTCCCGAGACGGAGTTTCGCGATGTGGCGGCGTTCTGGAGGCTTTCTGGCGACTTCAACTTCTCTCCGTGCGTTTTTAGGTCGAAGGCAATATATAGTCCGAAGGAGGGCGTCGGAGGCCGGCCGAGGGGGCCACACCACAGGGCCGCGCGGGCCCCCCTGGGCCGCGCCGCCTTATGGTGTGGGGCCCTCGGGCCTCCACCTGACTTGTCCTTCTGGCTCCGTCAGTTTTCTGGGAAAATAGGGCCTTCTGCATAAATTCCGAGGATTTTCCTGAAAGTTGGATTTCTGCACAAAAACGAGACACCAGAGCAGTTCTGCTGAAAACAGCGTTAGTCCGTGTTAGTTGCATCCAAAATACACAAATTAGAGGCAAAACAATAGCAAAAGTGTTCGGGAAAGTAGATACGTTTTGGACGTATCAACTCTTATGCAAGACTTTTTGATGCTTGTCTCGAAAGTACTATTCATGAAAAGTTTTGCTATGTGTTATCTATTTGATTAGCAAACTACAGATCATTGCCTTGATTCACTTCATTCTTCTCATATGCTTTACAATAGTATGATCAAGATTATGTAAGTAGCATGTCACTACAGAAATTATTCTTTTTATCGTTTACCTACTCGGGGGCGAGTAGGAACTAAGCTTGGGGATGCTTGATACGTCTCCAACGTATCTATAATTAATGATGTTCCATGCTAGTTTTATGACAATACCTACATGTTTTGCTCGCACTTTATAATGATTTTATGCATTTTCCGGAACTAACCTATTAACAAGATGCCACGGTGCTAGTTACTGTTTTCTGCTGTTTTTGGTTCCAGAAAGGCTGTTCGGGCAATATTCTCGGAATTCGACGAAACAAAGACCAAACATCATAATTCACCGAGACGGACCAGAACACCGAAGGAGAGTCGGAGGGGAGGCCCAGGGCTCCCAGACCACAGGGCGGCGCGGCCTGGAAGGGGGGCGCGCCAGCCTATGGTGTGGCCCCCCCCAGGCACCCCCTTGCGCCGCCTCTTCGCCTATAAAATCCCTCGAGACCTAAAACCCCGATAACAATTGATGAAACCCCAGAAAGACTCCAGGGGCGCCGCCGCCATCGCGAAATTCCAATTCGGGGGACAGAATCTCTGTTTTGGCACGCCGCCGGGACGGGGAAGTGCCCCCGGAAGCCATCTCCATCGACGCCACCGCCTCCATCATGCTCCGTGAGTAGTTCCCCCCATGGACTATGGGTTCTAGCAGTAGCTAGATGGTACTCTCTCTCTCTCATGTACTTCAATGCAATGATCTCATGAGCTGCCTTATATGATTGAGATTCATCTGATGTAATCGGTGTTGTGTTTGTTGGGATCCGATGGATTGTTACATTATGATTAGTCTATCTATAAAGTTTGTGAAGTTAATGTTGCTGTAATCTTGTTGTGTTTAATGCTTGTCACTAGTGCACGAGTGGCATGATCTTAGATTTAAGCTCTATAATTATTGCTTAGATTGTATCTACAAATTGTTTGCACATATTGCTGTCCGGAGCCCGAGGCCCCAAAGTGACAGAAATTGAGACAACCGGAGGGGAAGGCTGTGATATGAGGATCACATGTTTTCACCGAGTGTTAATGCTTTGCTCCGGTGCTTTATTAAAAGGAGTACCTTAATTGCCAGTAGATTCCCTTGAGGCCCGGCTGCCACCGGTTGGTAGGACAAAAGATGTTATGCAAGTTTCTCATTGCGATCACGTATGACTATATATGGAAAACATGCCTACATGATTAATAATCTTGATGTTCTGTCTTAATGCTATTTCAATCCTATCAATTGCCCAACTGTAATTTGTTCACCCAACACTTGTCACTTGTTATTGGAGAGTTACCACTAGTGTAGATCGCTGGGAACCCCGGTCCATCTCTCATCATCATATACTCGTTCCTATATGACATTGGAAGTAGTATCAACTATTTTCTGGTGCCATTGCCTTTGTTTACTGCTACTGCTGCTGTGTTACTGTTACTATTGCTCTCATATTACTGCTGCTTTCACATCACCCCTGTTACTAGTGCTTTTCCAGGTGCAGCTGAATTGACAACTCAGTTGTTAAGGCTTATAAGTATTCTTTACCTCCCCTTGTGTCGAATCAATAAATTTGGGTTTTACTTCCCTCGAAGACTGTTGCGATCCCCTGTACTTGTGGGTTATCAGACCTCAAGAAGGCAGCGGCACATAGTACATGTGAACGGTACGGGCGGGGCTTGTCCGTATCGATGCCCGTTAAAGTCCTTGGAACTGCCTCTTCGAGCGTAGTCAAATTTGTCGTACTCTTGACACGATTTTCTTCAGTAGTTGCAGGCTCATTTGTCATTATGACGTGATTTCCTTCACACCATTTAAAAATAGAAGAGATTGCATATCTTTGCATTAATTAGTCATTAGTACTTCCTCTGATCCTAAAAAAGTGTCTGACAGCCAATACAATTACATTTTATAATTTAGTCCTTCTAAGGTTAGGAAAATCCATTCACGCATCATCAGCTTTCTGCCGCCCCAGCTGAGTCCGCCCAGTACCGCACATGTGTGTGCGTCCCATGCGCTACGTGACATAGGCATCCCCAATGGGCCTGCCGAAGATAGTACCCTGGGTTTACTGAAGGCCCACGACCCGAAGAATATGAAGATTCGGAAGCCCAAGTTGATATTAAGGAAAGTTAGAATTGTAATAGAGATGATGTTTGTAATCTTGCGAGATGAGTTGTAAACCCTCTCGGACTCTGTAACTTGTACAATACGAATCCCTCGGCTCCACCTCTTATATAAAGGGGAGTCAAGGGACAAAGAAAGCATCGAATCATCGTCTCTCAAACCCTAGTTTTCATAATCGTCGAGTACTTTTCGGCTGAACCTTCGAGATCTACTTGCCCTCTACTTCCAACTAAACCCTAGTCTACAACCCGTAGGCATTGACAAGTTAATCCCTTGTCAATTGGCGCCGTCTGTGGGAACTAGAGGCTTCAAGGATCTGGTCTCGATGGCACGTTCAAGATCGTCGACTTCATCAACTGCAAGCAACGCGATGATCGAGGTAAACAGATCGCAACTGGTCCTGTCGATTTTGTTCCTCACCCGCCCTCCCGTTTGGATGCATATGCGTATCTGGAGGAGCCTATGGAGATGACGTTCGGAAGATTCCACTTCCGCGTCGAGAAAGAGGGAACGTATCGTCTCGAAATTCCGATATCGTCGGGATTGTCGGCGGTCGATTCCGATTTTTCGAATTCAACATCGTCGACCAAGTCAGGCGAGGAGGAGACTTCATCGCCACGCTTCATCAGCACCAGGGCAAGCGAAAAGCTCGCCAAGATCTTCAGCGACATGTCCTTCGAGTCATCGGCGGACTCCTATATAAGCGATGACTCGAGCAGTGTCGACAGCTTCAACTTCATCGACAAATCCACTACAGTGGGCAAGGTCTTCACCAATCTTTATGATGGTGTCACCAAACCCAGCACTGATCTGAATACAAAATACCATCAGATTTATGCCATCGGAGAACCAAGCCGCGATCAGGAGGAAACATCTGAGGCTTTCGACGATTTGGGAAATCCATATGTCGATCTCTCTGATTTACGACGAGGTCTAGGCAATAAATATATCGGATCTGAGCCTCGCGATAGAGTTCAACTCCCGCAAGCAGCATGGGATAGAGCCGCAAGAGCTATGGATGGCTCAGAACCAATGGCCACAACAGCTACGCCAGAAGAGTTGCAAGCATATCAATATAGGCTTGCACGAGCTGCGAGGGAATTGGAAAAACAGACAGCTGCCCTGAACAGAAGAAAGGAGGCAGCCTCTGCGTCAAGCAGGCGAAGGGCGGAGCTGAGTCGACAATCTGGAACCTCGGGAGATAGCCACAGGGAAGCTCGAAACAGAGCAAGGTCAAGGTTGCAACATATACCCGAAGGAGAAAGAGAGCACTTGGTTCAAAACCTCGACATGTCTTTTATGTCGATAGACACGAGAGGGAATATTATCCCCAAGACACTAGAAGCTGGGTATATGGCGACACAAGCCTTTATCCTTGCGTCCAGGCCACCTCCAGCAGATCCAAGGGAGGCACTGTACAACATGGCAATGGCAGGAGTTGGAGCCATGGGAACGGCATTTGCATCAACACCTCCCGAAGGAACAGCAAGGCAAAATAGTCCACGACCTGCGGCAGCAACAGCAGCGACTCCCGAAGGAACAAGTGGAGCAAGAGACACGGCAGCACAAGCAAGGGTGGACAGAGTACGACAAAGCAGAAGGGAACATCGGCACTCCCCAGAACTAAACGACGAGGATATGTGCGGTTTGCCATGCTTCACAAGGAGAGTGCGAAAAACTCGAGTCCCTTCGGGATTTAAATTGCCTGATAACTTCAAGAAATTCGACGGCCTGCAAGATCCAGAGGATTGGCTAGTTGATTACCTCGAGACGGTGAAGCTCACTGGAGGGACCAGAGCAACAGCTATGCAAAGCATCCAGGTGCATTTAAGTGGAGCCGCGCGATCTTGGACCAAGAAGCTTCCTCCAGGGTCTATCGACAGCTGGGACAGCTTCGAGGACATATTCGTCAAGAATTTCCGGTCCACCTGCAAAAAACCCGCATCGCTAGAGGAATTGAGGGCATGTCGACAGAAGCCAGACGAGTCAATGAGAAAATATATCCAGAGGTGGAATATCATCAAAAACTCGGCAGAGAATATATCTGACGAGAGAGCGATAGATGCGTTTGTCGCGGGAATTAGGCGAGGAGATTTTGTCGAGGATTTGGGGAGAACCAATCCAAAGACAGTATCAGCATTGATGGAGATAGCAAACAGATGGGCAGATGGAGAAGATGCTGTTCACAACAAACGGCATAGGTCACCAGAGGAGGACCGCGGCCGAAATTATCAAAATAGGCGACGATTTCCTCGGCAGTACTCGGGTTATGATGCACCTGGGCAAATTTCAGCTGGCTTCCGAGCGAGCGCCGGAGGAAACAATAGAGATGATTACCAAAGGAGCAACGAGCAGCGAGGCGACAATAGAGATGACTCTCGAAACAACAGGCAAAACACCGGGTCGAGGTTTCAGAGGCCTTTCGTGTCTCCCAAGGAGATGATGAACGGGCCGTGCCAAATGCATTTTTATCTTGACAACAACGGGAAAAGACAGTTGGGACACTTGCAGAAGGATTGCCGAAATTTTCAGGCAATGTTACGATGGGCTGGGCATGCCAATGCTCAGGCAGCACCCAAAATCCTCAGGGGCCCAGGAGTGAAATTCACCTACCACCCCCTCCCGCAATTACGGACGATAATCGACACCAGCTCAGAATTGCGGCAGCACCTGCACCACCGCCTTATGTTGATCCCAATTCCAATGGAGCGGTCTCGATGATTCAGAAAGGCAGGCCATCCAATAGAGCTCAGAAAGTAATCTCGCGACAGGTGTTCATGGCAGAGAAGATGCCTCCACCAACAGTCGAGTATCTTAATTGGTCAGGGCAAGATATCGGCTTCACAATAGCGGATCATCCACAGCAAGTTCCTCGACCAGGGCAATCAGCACTAATTTTACCAGCAGTAATTGCAGGATTCGACGTATCTCGAGTGTTCATAGACGGCGGCAGCAGTTTAAACCTTATGTATGCAGATACATTAAGGAAGATGAACATATCCCTAGCAAATCTAAAACCAACCGACACACGATTCCACGGTATTACACCAGAGAAGCCAAGTTATCCGCTCGGGAAGATTAACCTCGATGTTCAGTTTGGCACTCGAGAGAACTACAGAATAGAGAGGCTGGAATTCGAAGTCGTGGATTTCCCATCACAATACCACGCTTTGTTGGGACGACCAGCATATGCTAGGTTTATGGCGGTACCACATTACACGTACTTGTTATGGAGGATGCCTGGGCCTAAGGGACCAATCACAGTCAAAGGAAGCTTTGCCCTAGCCGATAAGTGTGATAAGGATTTTCATCGACTATCAGAAACTTTCGGGATGCAAGCCGAGTATATGGCGTCAAGGCTTACGACTGACTACGACGTGCTGCCAGACGTCGGAAGGCCAAATAAAGAATCAACTTTCAACACTGAGAAAAATTCTAAGGAGGTGCAGATTCACCCGACAGACCCAAAAAAGATGACATCCATCGCAAACGACATGGACCTCGCATAGGAAAGCGCGCTCGTCGAGTTCCTCTGTGAGAACTGGAAAATCTTCGCATGGTGTCCAGCTGACATGCCAGGAGTACCCAGGGAACTTGCCGAGCACCACCTAAACTTGGATCCATTAGCGAGACCAATCAAACAACCTTCGCGGCACTTTTCAGAACCAAACCGCAATGCTATGCTGTCAGAAATTGATCGACTAAGAGAAGCTGGTTTTATTAAGGAGCTGCATACAGAGGCCACATGGGTAGCAAATCCAGTGTTGGTGCCGAAGAAAAACACTAAAGTCCTTCGCATGTGCGTCGATTTTACGTGTCTCAATAAAGCATTGTCCAAAGGATCACTTTTCCCTCCCGAGGATCGATCAAATTATCGACTCCATGGCAGGATGTGAACGTCTTTCCTTCCTAGATGCATATTCTGGTTATAATCAGATCAGATTGAAAGAAGAAGATGAAGTCAAAACAGCGTTCATCACACCTTACGGCGTGTTTTGCTACAGAACAATGCCTTTTGGTTTGAAAAACGCGGGAGCAACATACCAGAGGATGATGCAGAAGTGTTTGGCGACACAGATTGGAAAAAACGTACAAGTATACATCGATGATGTTGTCATAACATCAAAGAAGGGGACGACGCTAATCGAGGATCTGAAGCAAACTTTCGACAACCTCGATAAATTCTGCCTCAAGCTGAACCCGACGAAGTGTTCCTTCGGCGTCCCAGCAGGAGAACTTCTTGGGTTTTTAGTTTCAGCAAGAGGGATTGAAGCAAATCCCGACAAAATACAAGCTATCGTTACAATGAGGAAGCCAACAAAGTTGAAAGAAATACAGCAGCTAACTGGGCGAGTCGCAGCTTTAAGCAGATTCATCGCCAGGCTGGGAGAAAAAGCGTTACCGTTTTACGCTTTAATAAAGCAAGGAGAGAAATTCCAGTGGAACGAAGAAGCCGATAGAGCCTTCGAGGAGTTGAAACGCACAATCTCGACACCACCAATCTTGGTGGCACCGAAAGAGAAGGAACCTCTCCTGCTGTACATCGCAGCCACACCTCAGGTGGTTAGCACGGTGCTAGTTGTCGAAAGAGAAGAAGAAGGAAAACTCCATGGAGTGCAAAGGCCAGTATATTTCATCAGTGAAGTTTTATCGCCTTCTAAACAGCCCGCAGTACCAGAAGCTAGCATATGGAGTGATTACAACAGCAAGAAAGTTGCGCCATTATTTTTCGGCACACCCGATAATAGTGGTCAATGAAGCACCTCTTTCAAATATACTGAACAATCCAGAAGCTACAGGGCGTGTCTCCCTTTGGGGAATAGAACTTTCCCCTCGGGACATCACGTATGAAAAAAGAAAGGCAATCAAGTCGCAAGTTCTGCCAGATTTTATTGCAGAATGGATGGAGCTGCAAAACACAGGACCCCCAGATTTGTTGAGAACTTGGACCATGAACTTCGATGGATCCAAGAGAGTAGAAGGAGCTGGCGCAGGAGTGATACTCATATCACCTGAAGGCGACAAATTGAAGTATGTCCTACGGATGACGTTCCCAAACGCATCTAACAATGAAGCAGAATATGAGGCTCTCATACACGGGATGAAGATGGCGAAAGCTTGCGGCGCAACTCGTCTAAAAATCTTTGGCGACTCACAATTGGTAGCTCAGCAGGTTATGAACCAATGTGATGCAGTCAATGACAGCATGATAGCATATAAGGAGGTGTACAACGAGCTTGAGAAGTTGTTTGATGGATGCGAAGTAAACCACATCAGCAGGCTAAGCAATGATGAAGCCGACGTTCTCGCAAACATCGGGTCGCAATGCCTTCCAATCCCGCCAGGTGTATTTTGGGAAGAAATAGCGGAGCGATCCACAAAGCCAAAGAAGGCGCAGAAGAAAACGAAGGAGGAGAAAACTTCGGCGCCCCTCAAAGAAGCTCCAGATGAAGAAGAGGACCAGGAGCTGGTAATGATGGTAGAAGTTCCATGGATGCAAACGTACATATCGTATATCCTAAGGAAAGAAATACCCGACGATCCAGTCGAAGCAAGGCGAGTTATTCGACGATCCAAAGCCTTCACGGTGGTCAAAGGGGAGTTATACAAACGAAGTATTTCGGGCGTGCTGCAGAGGTGCGTTACACCCGAAGAAGGAAGAATCATCCTAAAGGACGTGCACGAAGGAATATGTGGTCACCACGCGAGCAGTCGAGCTATTGCCGCCAAAGTTTTTCGGGCAGGATTTTACTGGTTGACAGCAATCGAGGATGCAAAAGAGATAGTACGAACCTGCGATGCGTGCCAAAGATTCGCCGCAAAACCGCACTCTCCGGCAGCAGAGCTAATGCCAATACCATTGTCTTGGCCCTTTGCCCAATGGGGACTCGATATGGTTGGAAAATTGCACAAGGTTTCGCCAGGAGGATATGAGTACATGTTGGTTGCTGTCGACAAATTCACCAAGTGGGTAGAAGCGAAGCCAATAAACTCACCAGACGCAGCGTCGGCAATAAAGTTTGTGAAGCGCCTCGTTTTTCGGTTTGGAGTACCTCATAGCATCGTCACAGACAACGGCAGTAACTTTACAGCTAAGGAGTTCAAGGCATACTGCGCAGAAGTAGGCATCAAATTGCACTTCGCGTCAGTTGGGCACCCGCAAACCAACGGCTAGGTCGAGAAAGCCAATGGTATCATCTGCAACGGCATTAAAAAGCGCCTGCTAGGACCGCTTGAAAAGGCTCGACATACCTGGCCAGAAGAATTGCCAAGTGTTTTGTGGAGCATCCGAACAACACCAAATACGGCGACACAAGAAACTCCGTTTTTTCTCGTCCACGGAGCCGAGGCGGTACTACCAATTGAAATAGAGCATGACTCCCCAAGAGTGACAGAGTATAACGAGGAAACCTCAAGAAAAGCTCGGGAGGACGATGTAGACGCACTCGATGAAGCTCGAGATGAAGTACTATCACGAGTCACCAAGTACCAGCAGGACCTGAAAAACTACCACAGTCGACGATTGCGGCCAAGATCTTTCCAGGTCGGCGATTTGGTCCTACGGCTCAACCAGCAAAGTACTGAAAAGCTCGAGTCACCATTGAAAGGACACGGATATCGCCTAGAGGGGGGGTGAATAGGCGATTTAAAACTTTTACGAGATGGGCTTAACAAATGTGGAATAAAACTAGCGTTTACTTTGTCAAGCCCAAAGCCTATATACTATGGTTCACCTATGTGCACCAACAACTTATTCTAAGCAATGGTGCACCTATGTGCACCAACAACTTATGCTAAGCAAGACAAGCAACTTATGTGATAGCAAGATATATATAACTTCAAGCACGATGGCTATCACAAGGTAAAGTGCATAAGTAAAGAGCTCGGGTATAGAGATAACCGAGGCACGCGGGAGATGATGATTTATCCCGGAGTTCACACTCTTGCGAGTGCTAATCTCCGGTGGAGAGGTGCGGTGGCTTAGTGCTCCCGAACGCCACAAGAGGCTCACCTTGAGGTGTGGTAGCTCGATGCACACCAACGCCACAAAGGCCTCACCCCAAGATGCGGTACTCACACTACACACCGAACGCCACGAAGGCGCCTCACCTAAATCTCCGGTGACCCTCGCCACAAAGGCCTAGGTCACGGTTCCACTAAGGGATTTCCTTCGAGGCGGAAACCGGGCCTTACACAAAGCTTGGGGCACGCATCCACAACTTAATTGGAGGCTCCCAAGAAATCACCACAAAGGCCTCAAATCCATCTAGGGTTCCAAGAACCCAAGAGTAACAACTTTCTTGCTTTCACTTCCACGAATCACCGTGGAGAACTCAAACCGATGCACCAAATGCAATGGCAAGAACACCACAAAGATGCTCAAGTCCTTCTCTCTCAAATTCCAACAAAGCTACAAAAGCAATTGGGGGAATAAGAGAGGAAGAACAAATAGGAGGAGGAACACCAAATTTCTCCAAGATCTAGATCTAGTGGATTCCCCTCACAAAGAGAGGGATTTGATTGGTGAAGATGTAGATCTAGATCTCCTCTATCTATCTCTCAAATAGATGCAAGATTCATGGGAGGGAGAGGGAGATAGCAAGCTCAAAGAAGGTCAACAATGGGGGCAAAAATGAGCTCAAACGGTTGGGGAACATTGGGGAAGAAGACCCCCTTAAATAGGGCAAGAGAAATCTGCCCGTTATGCACAAAACTCGTCAAAACCGGAACTTCCGGTCATTTGGGGCGGAACTTCCCCCCCCCGGAAGTACCGGCCAAGTTCCGGATGAAGTGGGGCGACCCTGGAAAGCTTACAGTATACTTTTGCGTGCAGAATCGTCATTTCCGGAAGTTCGCCGGAACTAGGGCGGAAGTTCCGGTGGCCGGAACTTCCGGCCAACTTCCGGCCAAAAAACTGCTTCACGGAAACTTGAATAACTTTTGCATCCGGACACCGATTTTGATGATCTTGGGCTCGTTTCGAAGCTAGTAAAAAGCTCTACAAGATCATGCATGGAACCATCATAGTCCAGTAAGGTAGGATAGAAACAAATGGATAAAGGTTTTACCTATCTATAAACAGCAATCCGGTAAAACCTCCAATATGGAAAATGCAACAACTTGAGTTAGGAAACTCGGATTTAGGTGAAACCAATTTTGTTGTAAAGAAGATGACAAGAGCTACTCCACAAAGAGTGAAAGGCTTAAGAACAAGTGGGGTAGGGTTTTCTATGTATTTTAGAGTGAAACCTCTCAATACGAGAAACCGAGAAAAACTCCAATATCGAAAACGCAACAAGTGATTCATGCGGAATCCGTTTTCGATGAACTAGAGCTTGCTATGGAAATAACCACAAGCTCTAAATCACCACATGGATAAGATCCAAATAACAACCAAGAAATATGATGCAAGGATGCAAAGGTTTGAGCTCTCTCCGAACGATACGATCGAGTTACTCACTCGAGAGCCCTCTTGATAGTACGGCAACTAAACTATAAAATGGTCTCCAACTACACCATGAGACCTGTAAGAAAGAAACCCTATCAAGAGCAAACCTTAACCTTGCGCGTTCCTCTTGAGCTCGATGAAGACGATCTTGATCACAACAAGATGGAACACCTTTCTTGATTGTGCTTGCTTGATGAAGTCTTGTGGATTGCTCCCCCATAATCCACCATGGGAGAGCATTTTCTTCGGCACATCTTCACATATCCATGATCACCATATGGATGGCAAGCTTCAAGCAAATGATCTCTTAGAGATGGCTCATCTTGAACTTGCACTTCATTTCTTCATTCTTCATCATGTTGATGTCTTGAAGTTAACTTTGAGGGATCACTTCATCTTCATCTTCAAGGCATACTTGATACTTGATATCCTTAATTAATTTATTCTTAATGCAACCTTGAAGCCAACATATGGTTCAAGCATTGCCTATGGACAACACCTACAAATATAACTCAATGCAAACATTAGTCCATAGGGATTGTCATTAATTACCAAAACCACACATGGGGGTCCATGCACTTTCAATCTCCCCCATTTTGGTAATTGATGACAATCTCTTTGAGAGGGTTTATATAAGGAATTTAAGTAACAAACAAGTTGAATATATAGAGCAAACTCCCCCATAATGTATGCATGTGTGAATGATCTAGACTTTCATTGCATATATTGGCATTCAAAGCCTAGTGGAGTTTTCTCTAAATATTCAACTATGCAAAGCAACAAGATGCAATGCAATAAAGGCACATGCTTAAGCACAAAGCAAAGACATAACCAAATTACCTTAAACCCTCCAAACTTCTCCCCCATTGGCACCAATTGCCGAAATGGGTGAAAAATTTAGAAGGCCAAAATAGTGAGAGTTCCTTCATAGCGTGTGCATTTCTCATAATTTGAGTGGAATCAAATGCACGTATCCAATGACGAATATTCGGAAGGAATCACACTATAGATAGGATCAAAGATTGCAAAAAGATAACAAAGTCAAGAAGCTTCAACAAATGAAGCAAGAAACCAAATGAACCACAAAGAATATACCAAAAGAAAGATAGATATTATGATAAGATCAAGAAGATTGCTCTAAATAATATGAGGAAGCTCCCCAAGGTTTGTGCACAAAACCAGACAAATTGCATTGGAGTATAAAGTGCACAAACATGGAATCATCACTCCCATAATATCATTCGAAACAAAAGATACCAAGTGAATCAAACTCTAATGATCACGACAAAATAGTGCCTTAAATAAAATGAGGAAGCTCCCCAAGGTACATGCATAAATTAAAATGTTGCATTTGACTACAATATGCATAACATGGAATCCTTACTCCCTCATTACCATTTAAAACACAAACATTTGCAATAGATCATAGATAGAAAATTAAGCTTAACACTTGCAACAAACAAATGGTTGAGCAACAAGTAAGAGGCACCATAATAAAAGGCTCAACCAAGAGGATATGTGAAAGGCATGATAAAGCATATTATAAGACTATTACAAGGATGAGCAAAAAGCATCATCATAGTCTTCAATGAATTATATTGCTTAGCATGACCAATCAACACGCAACAAATAAATAAGATATCAAATGGAGATGTATCATCTCTTATGTGTATAAGTTTCTCTAAGTGAGCAATATCACAAAGATATTTATCCACAAAGAAACATGCACACACAAAATAGATACACAAGAATATAGCATGATATCCCAAAATGAAGTCATGCAATATACCAATAAGAATTCTTGCTTAATAGCATGGCCAAAGGCTCAATTTTATCTTATTTTACATTCATGAACTTCAGCCACAAACATCTAAAATACATCACAAATATCAACAAGGGATAGAAGATAGTTGGGATGCATTGAGATAGGCAACAAGTATCACAAACGAGGATACCAAAAGAAATAACTAAATTTGCACTTTCATCGATATTGCACATGTGAGAGGTTTGAGGAATTGATATGCAATAAAATTGCTAGATAGGCATAGTTGGGATGGATGAAACATGAGCATGATTTAATATACTTCCCAACAAATGCACTCATCTCAACTTACTCACATTCACAATAAAGAGGTTTCATTAAGACTTTTGCAAGAAGCACAACATTTGCAAATCAAGAGATTCATGCCAAGATGCAACCACATGGTTGGATGCTAGAAAAATATGCATGAGAAGATACTTGTTACCGAGATAGCATTGGTGTGGATGTAGTAGATATGTGTTCGTTGACCATCCTAGCTTGCCTCAAGTTACCACTGAGTCACCACTTCTTCCCAAGAGTGAGACAAACATCCAATGCATATCCATTGCACCTAACACAAAGGTAAGTACAAAATGGTCCCCAAACTAATTGGGTCCGAAGTAGTTAGACACACTACAACATATAGGACAAACTCCACAATTCTATGTGCATATAGATATGAAATTGAATTTCATGCACATCTTAGCCAAATTAGGATTTGATGGAGTTTACCCTATATATTGGATCAAAGAAAGTGACACATGCCATAAGATATACATATATTAAATATGCATGCACAATACTTTCAAGAACCAAAGGAAGATACAATTTGGACAAAACACCAAATAAACCAAGAGACAATGGTTGTCCAAATTGTATCAAAGAATCAAATCAACACAAGATTGACTACAAAGACTTATCTCATTATGAGAAGCTCATTAAACCTAAACACAAAGGAATGAGATAACCAACTCCCAAGAGAGCAAGGTTCCAACAAATAAACCAAACCCTCGACACTTCTTATGATGGCACAAAGTACCAAAGAGAAAGTTTATGTCTCCCAAAACCAAATTTTTGATAATGATCAAGAGATGTTAAGCATTTTAATAAATATAGAAGAGCTCCCCCAAGATTGGTGCATTATCTAGGATTTTTCATATGAATACAAAATGCACAAAACTAGGATCATCACGCTACCTATATCTTCTTAAAATGCTAGAAAGTTTGAATAGACAACTTAGATCCATAAGTTGCAAGGAAGACACATGGGAGTCAAAGCACAACAAATTCATGGCAATAAATAAGGCAATTTAAACACAAGAGCCAATGTAGATATGATCAATAAATATCTACCTCATAATTGATTACCAATTGTCCTAGGACAAGAGGTATTAGAAAATATTTCCCGGTGGTAGTTTGTAAGTATACATAAGATCATATTTACAACGAACAAAGCATATGGTAAAAGATACGAGTTAACCATCATGCAAAGAAAGTTTCTTGATAGCTTCATTTAGTCATACCAACATGCAAGGCAATTAATAGTATTCATACCAATATGCAAAGCAATTAATAGTATTCATACCAACATGCAAAGCAATTAATAGTATGACTTGAAGCACATGGTTTTCCAAAAATGTATTGAGGGACACGTTGTGAAAAACCATGCCAAGAAAAACTTTCACAAATAAGATCCACAAAGATATTAGCAATGAAGTTATTTAAGCAAATTGGAGCTTGTTTGAGCAAACATGCCACATAGGAGAGAGATATTTTTTACGATATCAATTCTATGTGACACAACCTCAAATGTTCACATTTTCTAGGCTTGTAATATGCACAAAGCTTATTACCCCCCATAATGTGATAAGGAATTTATTTTCACAAGAGGCAAATAAGATCCAACTAGAGATATTAATGGACATTAGAATTTGAATTTCTCATGAAGATGACATACCACATAGAGACTAGATAATCTTGCAATATCAATTCTAAGTGATATTCCTCATGTACACACATTGTTAGGATTGTGAAATTCCTAAAGGCATATCACTCCCCCAAAATGTTATAGTCCATTAATCTCTCATAAGAGCCATATAAGATACAACAAGATGCAAAGAGGCTCCAACACAAACACAAATACATGGTGTGCAACCCAACATGCATAGACTTGATTTCTCAAGCAAAACTATTAGGAAGCACAACATATACAAACACATGTTAGGAACAAAACTAACACATGCAAAGGGGCGAGTAACTTTTAATATAAATGAGTTGAGCACATGTTACCGCAAGGAGGAACATTGAATATATGATAGAAGCAAGATAACCAAGACTTGGCTTGAGATAATATAAATGATGAAGATCCCTTAATTCTTCATGATGTAGCCAAGTCTCCAATGCCCTCCAACAAGCACCTATTGATCAAGTTTTGGATTGTTGGTCCCCAACTAAGTTGGGTCCTAAGAGGTTAGTCACAATAGGCTTGGCAACCCAAATGGTTCTTTTCTTGACACCACTTTGAGCACCAACATATTTGGCAAACACATTGCCACCCTCATCCTTATGAATAGAATAAACATCATCAATGGTGATAGAGTTGGATGAGGTACCAATAGTGCAAAAGGAGGAGATGTGGCCCTTCTCGCGACATATGTAGCAAGTTCTTTTCTTCTCCTTCTTCTCACTAGATTTCTCCACAATGGGAGCATTGGATTGGTTCTTCTTGGGAAGTGGCATTTCTTCAACTTGAGGTTGAATATGAGTTTGAACTTGAGGCCGCTTCACTTTTTTCTTCTTCTTCAAAGGGCAAGATCTAACATGGTGCCCTTCAATTTTGCACTTGAAGCAAACAATCTTGGCCGGGTCTTTGACTTGTACTTGGCCCTTCTTCTTGTTGTTGTTATTGTTCTTGTTGTTGGATTTGAATCCAAGTCCACTCTTGTCATTGGGGGATTGTTGCACACTTAACATCGTGTCAAGTTTGCATTTCCCTTCATGACTCTTTACCAAGTCGGTCTTCAAAGAAGTGACTTGGGCCTTGAGCTCTTTGATTTCCTCTACATGGTTAGTAACAACACAAGTACTAGAGGAAGTAGAATCTTCATTATTAGAGCAACAAGGCAAGGAAGATAATTCATCACAAGATTTAGCAATATTATGAGTGGATGAATTACTAGGACTAGCACATGGCAATATAGCATTTTGAGTAGTAGTGCTAGTATCCACATGAGGCTTACAAGGTGTTGCCTTTGATATGATAGCCTCATGAGCTAACTTTAGCCTATCATGAGAGGCTAGAAGATCCTCATGGGAGCTAGAAAGCTTTCCATGATTTTCTTCCAATTTCCCATAATTGCTAGTTAGCAAATCAAGTTGAGCCCTTAGCTCAACATTCTCCTTCAAGATAGATGCTTCACAAGAAGTAGAGTTAGTAGCACAAGCATCATCACAAGACACATCAAGAAGAGAGGGTAACATAGCATGCTCTTTTAAATATGAAGCTTGTAGTTGCTCATATGACTTTGTGAGGATAGAGTGTTCGCTCTCCAAGGCCTTGTGGGCCTTGTCTAGATCATCTAGATCCTTAACAAGTTTATCATGACCAACACCAACTTTGGACTTTTCATTTTTAAGCAATTTTAATTTAGCTTTAGCATGGTCTCTTTCTTTAGTGAGTTTAGCAAATATTTCATTTTGAGACACCTCAAGGGTTTCAAGTTGCTCCTCTAGAGAGGCTACGGTATCTTGTTCTTCTTCAAGATCATTCTTTAAGGATGCTACATCATTGGCATACTCTCGTTCAAGAGCACCCTTTTTATCAATGGTGTTCTCATGCATCCAAATAAGTTTTTGGCTCTCAATAGCGGTAGTCAAGATTTCAAAGAAGTGAGTGCTAGCAATTTTATCTTTGCAAATAACCTTGAATACGCTCTCACCCTTATCGCGTAGAGAGACAACCCAATCCTCTTCTTCATATTCATCCTCATCCTTATCACCACGAGACATATTAGGATCCATGGCAGGAGGTACCGTGGAACCCTTGGCCATAAGGCATATATGAGGACCGTGAGATAAAGATGAGGAGTTACTTGAGGCTCCTTTCAAGATCTTGTCTTGACCAATAGAATCTTTGGTTTACTCTACATTGTTAGACACAAAACAACTAGAGAAAATAGAATCATTTTTATCATGGCCATAAGACAAATCAAGCATATCATTATGAGATTTATTTAAGCAACTTACACATGATATGCAAGGACTATCAACAGAAGCATGTAAATCATTTCTAGTGCTAGATGTGTTTAAGTCCAAAGATGAAGCATTGCAATGAGATAGAGATGAAGAATCATCAATAGTAAGCTCAATATAAACATTGCAATTTTCATCACCACTCACCATATCATTACCTTGTGTCTTACCACACTTTGGTGAAGTGGATGAAGATGAGAACTCATCACGGCCGGAAGTGGAAGCAATACAATCATCCTCAATAATGTTGGACACATCATATTTGTCTTTAAGCTTTGTCCATAATTCATGAGCGCTCCCAAAAGGCATGATTGAAGAAGTAACTACATTGCTCACAACAATGGAAAACACATGAGAAGCAAGAGCATCGAGGCAAGAGTTTTTCTCCTCCTCAAGAGATAAATTTTGAGGATCCTTAGGAGAAGAAAAACCCATGCCAATAAATCGCTCCATGTCCGGGGACATACCCCGTAAGATTTTAAGCACATAAATTTTCCATAGATCATAATTTGTGCCATCAAATATAAACAAGTTATTGTGCGCTAATCCCCTAACCGACATCTTTACTCTCAAGGCGGTGAAGCCTAAGAATGAGAGACCTTGCTCTGATACCAATTGAAAGGACACGGATGTCGCC
The DNA here is from genome assembly GCF_019359855.2 of Lolium perenne. Taxonomy (NCBI): domain Eukaryota; kingdom Viridiplantae; phylum Streptophyta; class Magnoliopsida; order Poales; family Poaceae; genus Lolium; species Lolium perenne. The sequence goes on from NC_067244.2 coordinate 71,420,270, forward strand.
TAGAGGGGGGGTGAATAGGCGATTTAAAACTTTTACGAGATGGGCTTAACAAATGCGGAATAAAACTAGCGTTTACTTTGTCAAGCCCAAAGCCTATATACTATGGTTCACCTATGTGCACCAACAACTTATTCTAAGCAATGGTTCACCTATGTGCACCAACAACTTATGCTAAGCAAGACAAGCAACTTATGTGATAGCAAGATATATATAACTTCAAGCACGATGGCTATCACAAGGTAAAGTGCATAAGTAAAGAGCTCGGGTATAGAGATAACCGAGGCACGCGGGAGACGATGATTTATCCCGGAGTTCACACTCTTGCGAGTGCTAATCTCCGGTGGAGAGGTGCGGTGGCTTAGTGCTCCCGAACGCCACAAGAGGCTCACCTTGAGGTGTGGTAGCTCGATGCACACCAACGCCACAAAGGCCTCACCCCAAGATGCGGTACTCACACTACACACCGAACGCCACGAAGACGCCTCACCTAAATCTCCGGTGACCCTCGCCACAAAGGCCTAGGTCACGGTTCCACTAAGGGATTTCCTTCGAGGCGGAAACCGGGCCTTACACAAAGCTTGGGGCACGCATCCACAACTTAATTGGAGGCTCCCAAGAAATCGCCACAAAGGCCTCAAATCCGTCTAGGGTTCCAAGAACCCAAAAGTAACAACTTTCTTGCTTTCACTTCCACGAATCACCATGGAGAACTCAAACCGATGCACCAAATGCAATGGCAAGAACACCACAAAGATGCTCAAGTCCTTCTCTCTCAAATTCCAACAAAGCTACAAAAGCTATTGGGGGAATAAGAGAGGAAGAACAAATAGGAGGAGGAACACCAAATTTCTCCAAGATCTAGATCTAGTGGATTCCCCTCACAAAGAGAGGGATTTGATTGGTGAAGATGTAGATCTAGATCTCCTCTATCTATCTCTCAAATAGATGCAAGATTCATGGGAGGAAGAGGGAGATAGAAAGCTCAAAGAAGGTCAACAATGGGGGCAAAAACGAGCTCAAACGGTTGGGGAACATTGGGGAAGAAGACCTCCTTAAATAGGGCAAGAGAAATCTGCCCGTTATGCACAAAACTCGTCAAAACCGGAACTTCCGGTCATTTGGGGCGGAACTTCCGCCCCCCGGAAGTACCGGCCAAGTTCCGGATGAAGTGGGGCGACCCTGGAAAGCTTACAGTATACTTTTGCGTGCAGAATCGTCATTTCCGGAAGTTCGCCGGAACTAGGGCGGAAGTTCCGGCCACCGGAACTTCCGGCCAACTTCCGGCCAAAAAACTGCTTCACGGAAACTTGAATAACTTTTGCATACGGACTCCGATTTTGATGATCTTGGGCTCGTTTCGAAGCTAGTAAAAAGCTCTACAAGATCATGCATGGAACCATCATAGTCCAGTAAGGTAGGATAGAAACAAATGGATAAAGGTTTTACCTATCTATAAACAGCAATCCGGTAAAACCTCCAATATGGAAAATGCAACAACTTGAGTTAGGAAACTCGGATTTAGGTGAAACCAATTTTGTTGTAAAGAAGATGACAAGAGCTACCCCACAAAGAGTGAAAGGCTTAAGAACAAGTGGGGTAGGTTTTTCTATGTATTTTAGAGTGAAACCTCTCAATACGAGAAACCGAGAAAAACTCCAATATCGAAAACGCAACAAGTGATTCATGCGGAATCCGTTTTCGATGAACTAGAGCTTGCTATGGAAATAACCACAAGCTCTAAATCACCACATGGATAAGATCCAAATAACAACCAAGAAATATGATGCAAGGATGCAAAGGTTTGAGCTCTCTCCGAACGATACGATTGAGTTACTCACTCGAGAGCCCTCTTGATAGTACGGCAACTAAACTATAAAACGGTCTCCAACTACACCATGAGACCTGTAAGAAAGAAACCCTATCAAGAGCAAACCTTAACCTTGCGCGTTCCTCTTGAGCTCGATGAAGACGATCTTGATCACAACAAGATGGAACACCTTTCATGATTGTGCTTGCTTGATGAAGTCTTGTGGATTGCTCCCCCATAATCCACCATGGGAGAGCATTTTCTTCGGCACATCTTCACATATCCATGATCACCATATGGATGGCAAGCTTCAAGCAAATGATCTCTTAGAGATGGCTCATCTTGAACTTGCACTTCATTTCTTCATTCTTCATCATGTTGATGTCTTGAAGTTAACTTTGAGGGATCACTTCATCTTCATCTTCAAGGCATACTTGATACTTGATATCCTTCATTAATTTATTCTTAATGCAACCTTGAAGCCAACATATGGTTCAAGCATTGCCTATGGACAACACCTACAAATATAACTCAATGCAAACATTAGTCCATAGGGATTGTCATTAATTACCAAAACCACACATGGGGGTCCATGCACTTTCAACCATGGTTGGGCCCTTACGTTGTCACGGAAGTAATCGACTGAGGAGCATACAGGATCAAGGACAAGAAGACAGGGGTTCCCGAGAAAAACCCCTGGAACGTGGCGCAGCTCAAGCGGTTCTACGCCTAGAGTCGAAATATAGTCCTCCTCTGTAAAAATACAATATACTGAAACACCCACGAGTTTTCAGACGCACTCTTTTCCTTTTCAGGGCACCGAGTGGGGCTGGAAAGGTTTTTAATGAGGCTGGCTCGCGGTGCTGCAATATAATAAAGATAGTGGAGATATACTTCTTGTTCTTCGACTTGCTCGGGGGCTAAATGCCTTTAAAGTTGCAAAATATACACAATATAGATGAACTAGACTTACGAAAATATTTCGCCTTGGTACAAAAATACCTCGCCAAATAGAAAATCAGGGGCTAACACCCATAAATATAGTATACTCATCAAGATTCTATCGCTTTGGTCCAAAAAACCTCGCAACAAAAATATAGAACGCCGCCACCAAGACACTCGGGGGTTTGACGATCAAAAATAGAAAAAATATATATATACATAGTTGGCAGCTTTACAATATAGATCATGTTTACAAATATACAAAGACGCACCAAGGGAGAAAATACAGCAAAGGAAAAACCCTCAGCGGATGCCTAGCACATGGTCTATGGTTATTCGTTCATTGGAAGCACGAGCACTATGCTCGGCATAGCTACCCTTCACGAAGAACTCAGCATCCATCCGAAGAAGTTCATCCATCATATCTTCTGCTACAGGAGTCACAAGATCATCAATTTTGCCCATGTTTCTCTTCTTTTTTGACATCTTGGCCAGGCACCTGGAAATAATTTGATTCATGGGCAACTTTGGATAGCAAATCTTTATCATCATCATAGCAAATTGATACGTCTCCGACGTATCGATAATTTCTTATGTTCCATGCCACATTATTGATGTTATCTACATGTTTTATGCACACTTTATGTCATATTCGTGCATTTTCTGGAACTAACCTATTAACAAGATGCTGAAGTGCCAGTTCCTGTTTTCTGCTGTTTTTGGTTTCAGAAATCCTAGTAACGAAATATTCTCGGAATCGGACGAAATCAACGCCCAGGTTCCTATTTTACCCGGAAGCATCCAGAACACACGAGAACCGCCAGAGAAGGGAGGCAGGGCCACCACACCACACCCCGGCGCGGCCTAGGGGGGGGGGGCGTGCCCCCCTAGGGTGTGGGCCCCCCTTCAACCTTCCTGCGCCGCCTCTCCGCCTATAAAAAGCCCCTGGATCAGAAAACCCTACACCAATCGACGAAAACCACAGAAACCTTCCAGAGCCGCCGCCATCGCGAGGCCAAGATCTGGGGGACAGGATCTCTGTTCCGGCACTCTGCCGGAGCGGGGAAGTGCCCCCGGAAGGCTTCTCCATCGACACCGCTGCCATCTCCACCGCCATCTTCATCACCGCTGCTGCTCCCATGAGGAGGGAGTAGTTCTCCATCGAGGCTCGGGGCTGTACCGGTAGCTATGTGGTTAATCTCTCCTATGTACTTCAATACAATGATCTCATGAGCTGCTTTACATGATTGAGATTCATCTGAGTTTTGTATCACAATTCATCTATGTGCTACTCTAGCGATGTGTTATTAAAGTAGTTCTATTCCTCCTGCACGTGTGTAAAGGTGACAGTGTGTGCACCGTGTTAGTACTTGGTTTATGCTATGATCATGATCTCTTGTAGATTGAGAAGTTAACTATTGCTATGATAATATTGATGTGATCTATTCCTCCTACATATGCATGAAGGTGACAGTGTGCATGCTATGCTAGTACTTGGTTTAGTCTATTGATCTATCTTACACTATAAGGTTACTAAACATGAGCATTATTGTGGAGCTTGTTAACTCCGGCATTGAGGGTTCGTGTAATCCTACGCAATGCGTTCATCATCCAACAAAAGTGTAGAGTATGCATTTATCTATTCTGTTATGTGATCAATATTGAGAGTGTCCACTAGTGAAAGTGTAATCCCTAGGCCTTGTTCTTAAATACTGCTGCGCTACTCTTTGCTTGTTCTTTGTTTCTTGTGTTACTACTGCTGCAATACCACCACCATCAACTACACACCATCAAGCTATTTTCTGGCACCGTTGCTACTGCTCATACTTATTCATACCACCTGTATTTCACTATCTCTTCGCCGAACTAGTGCACCTATTAGGTGTGTTGGGGACACAAGAGACTTCTTGCTTTGTGGTTGCAGGGTTGCATGAGAGGGATATCTTTGACCTCTTCCTCCCTGAGTTCGATAAACCTTGGGTATCCACTTAAGGGAAAACTTGCTGCTGTTCTACAAACCTCTGCTCTTGGAGGCCCAACACTGTCTACAGGAAAGGAGGGGGAACGTAGACATCAAGCACTTTTCTGGCGCCGTTGCCGGGGAGGAAAGGTAAAAAGGCACTCATACTACGGTCCCAGGTAAAGTATTTTTCTGTTGCCGTCGTGTGTGTGCTCGAAGCTATTTCCTTTAGATCCTGCAATTGCATCTTTTTGTTTCTTGTTTACACTAGTTTGGCATAATGGACAACAATGAGCTTCTTGTTCTATTTCCTGATTTAAAACATGGATTGTTTGATGCGAAAATTAAAAAACCTATGAAATCTTATTTGCATGCTGGTAGTAATATTAGTATGGACGCTTTGAACACCATTGTTGATAATGATATAGAAAGTTCTAAGCTTGGGGAAGCTGGTTTTCATGATATTTTTAGTCCCCCAAGCATTGAGGAGAAAATTTTCTTTGATGATACTTTGCCTCCTATTTATGATGATAATGATAGTGGTCTTTTGGTGCCACCTACTATGGAGAGTAAATTTTGTTATGATTACAATATGCCTCCTATATTTGATGATGAGAATAATAATGATAGCTACTTTGTTGAATTTGCTCCCACTACAACTAATAAAATTGATTATGCCTATGTGGAGAGTAATTATTTTATGCATGAGACTCATGATAAGAATGCTTTATGTGATACTTATATTGTTGAGTTTGTTCATGATGCCTCTGAAAATTATTATGAGAGAGGAAAATATGGTTGTAGAAATTTTCATGTTACTAAAATGCCTCTCTATGTGCTGAAATTTTTGAAGCTACACTTGTTTTATCTTCCTATGCTTGTTACTTTGCTCTTCATGAACTTGTTTATTTACAAGATTCCTTTGCATAGGAAGCATGTTAGACTTAAATGTGTTTCGAATTTGCCTCTTGATGCTCTCTTTTTCTTCAAATACTATTTCTTGCGAGTGCATCATTAAAACTGCTGAGCCCATCTTAATGGCTATAAAGAAAAGAACTTCTTGGGAGATAACCCATGTGTTATTTTGCTACAGTACTTTGTTTTTATTTTGTGTCTTGGAAGTTGTTTACTACTGTAGCAACCTCTCCTTATCTTAGTTTTGTGTTTTGTTGTGCCAAGTTAAGCCGTTGATAGAAAAGTAAGTACTAGATTTGGATTACTGCACAGTTCCAGATTTCTTTGCTGTCACGAATCTGGGTCCACCTCCCTGTAGGTAACTCAGAAAATTAAGCCAATTTACGTGCATGATCCTCAGATATGTACGCAACTTTCATTCAATTTGAGCATTTTCATTTGAGCAAGTCTGGTGCCATTTTAAAATTCGTCAATACGAACTGTTCTGTTTTGACAGATTCTGCCTTTTATTTCGCATTGCCTCTTTTGCTATGTTGGATGAATTTCTTTGATCCACTAATGTCCAGTAGCATTATGCAATGTCCAGAAGTGTTAAGAATGATTGTGTCACCTCTGAATATGTTAATTTTTATTGTGCACTAACCCTCTAATGAGTTGTTTCGAGTTTGGTGTGAAGGAAGTTTTCAAGGGTCAAGAGAGGAGGATGATATACTATGATCAAGAAGAGTGAAAGCTCTAAGCTTGGGGATGCACCCGGTGGTTCACCCCTGCATATATCAAGAAGACTCAAGCGTCTAAGCTTGGGGATGCCCAAGGCATCCCCTTCTTCATCGACAACATTATCAGGTTCCTCCCCTGAAACTATATTTTTATTCCATCACATCTTATGTGCTTTTTCTTGGAGCGTCGGTTTGTTTTTGTTTTTGTTTTGTTTGAATAAAATGGATCCTAGCATTCACTTTATGGGAGAGAGACACGCTCCGCTGTAGCATATGGACAAGTATGTCCTTGGTTTCTACTCATAGTATTCATGGCGAAGTTTCTCCTTCGTTAAATTGTTATATGGTTGGAATTGGAAAATGATACATGTAGTAATTGCTATAAATGTCTTGGGTAATGTGATACTTGGCAATTGTTGTGCTCATGCTTAAGCTCTTGCATCATATACTTTGCACCTATTAATGAAGAAATACATAGAGCATGCTAAAATTTGGTTTGCATATTTGGTTTCTCTAAGGTCTAGATAATTTCTAGTATTGAGTTTGAACAACAAGGAAGACGGTGTAGAGTCTTATAATGTTTTCAATATGTCTTTTATGTGAGTTTTGCTGCACCGGTTCATCCTTGTGTTTGTTTCAAATAAGCCTTGCTAGCCTAAACCTTGTATCGAGAGGGAATACTTCTCATGCATCCAAAATACTTGAGCCAACCACTATGCCATTTGTGTCCACCATACCTACCTATACTACATGGTATTTTCCGCCATTCCAAAGTAAATTGCTTGAGTGCTACCTTTAAAATTCCATCATTCACCTATGCAATATATAGCTCATGGGACAAATAGCTTAAAAACTATTGTGGTATTGAATATGTCATTATGCACTTTATCTCTTATTAAGTTGCTTGTTGTGCGATAACCATGTTTACTGGGGACGCCATCAACTTTCATTGTTGAATTTCATGTGAGTTGCTATGCATGTTCGTCTTGTCTGAAGTAAGGGCGATCTACACTGAGTTGAATGGTTTGAGCATGCATATTGTGAGAGAAGAACATTGGGCCGCTAACTAAAGCCATGTTTCATGGTGGAAGTTTCAGTTTTGGACAAACATCCTCAAATCTCTAATGAGAAAAGAATTAATTGTTGTTGAATGCTTAAGCATTAAAAGAGGAGTCCATTATCTGTTGTCTATGTTGTCCCGGTATGGATGTCTAAGTTGAGAATAATCAAAAGCGAGAAATCCAAATGCGAGCTTTCTCTTACAGGCGGCATAGAGGTACCCCTTTGTGAAACTTGGTTAAAGCATATGTATTGCGGTGATAATCCAGGTAGTCCAAGCTAATTAGGACAAGGTGCGGGCACTATTGGTACACTATGCATGAGGCTTGCAACTTATAAGATATAATTTACATGATGCATATGCTTTATTACTACCGTTGACAAAATTGTTTCATGTTTTCAAAATCAAAGCTCTAGCACAAATATAGCAATCGATGCTTTCCTCTTTGAAGGACCATTCTTTTACTTTTATTGTTGAGTCAGTTCACCTATTTCTCTCCACCTTAAGAAGCAAACACTTGTGTGAACTGTGCATTGATTCCTACATACTTGCTTATTGCATTTGTTATATTGCTTTGCATTGACAATTATCCATGAGATATACATGTTACAAGTTGAAAGCAACTGCTGAAACTTAATCTTCCATTGTGTTGCTTCAATGCCTTTACTTTGAATTATTGCTTTATGAGTTAACTCTTATGCAAGACTTATTGATGCTTGTCTTGAAGTGCTATTCATGAAAAGTCTTTGCTATATGATTCACTTGTTTACTCATGTCATATACATTGTTTTGATCGCTGCATTCACTACATATGCTTTACAAATAGTATGATCAAGATTATGATGGCATGTCACTCCAGAAATTATCTGTGTTATCGTTTTACCTGCTCGGGACGAGCAGAACTAAGCTTGGGGATGCTGATACGTCTCCGACGTATCGATAATTTCTTATGTTCCATGCCACATTATTGATGTTATCTACATGTTTTATGCACACTTTATGTCATATTCGTGCATTTTCTGGAACTAACCTATTAACAAGATGCCGAAGTGCAGTTCTGTTTCTGCTGTTTTTGGTTTCAGAAATCCTAGTAACGAAATATTCTCGGAATCGGACGAAATCAACGCCTGTGTTCCTATTTTACCCGGAAGCATCCAGAACACACGAGAACCGCCAGAGAAGGGAGGCAGGGCCACCACACCACACCCCGGCGCGGCCTAGGGGGGGGCGCGCCCCCCTAGGGTGTGGGCCCCCCTTCAACCTTCCTGCGCCGCCTCTCCGCCTATAAAAAGCCCCTGGATCAGAAAACCCTACACCAATCGACGAAAACCACAGAAACCTTCCAGAGCCGCCGCCATCGCGAGGCCAAGATCTGGGGGACAGGATCTCTGTTCCGGCACTCTGCCGGAGCGGGGAAGTGCCCCCGGAAGGCTTCTCCATCGACACCGCTGCCATCTCCACCGCCATCTTCATCACCGCTGCTGCTCCCATGAGGAGGGAGTAGTTCTCCATCGAGGCTCGGGGCTGTACCGGTAGCTATGTGGTTAATCTCTCCTATGTACTTCAATACAATGATCTCATGAGCTGCTTTACATGATTGAGATTCATCTGAGTTTTGTATCACAATTCATCTATGTGCTACTCTAGCGATGTGTTATTAAAGTAGTTCTATTCCTCCTGCACGTGTGTAAAGGTGACAGTGTGTGCACCGTGTTAGTACTTGGTTTATGCTATGATCATGATCTCTTGTAGATTGAGAAGTTAACTATTGCTATGATAATATTGATGTGATCTATTCCTCCTACATATGCATGAAGGTGACAGTGTGCATGCTATGCTAGTACTTGGTTTAGTCTATTGATCTATCTTACACTATAAGGTTACTAAACATGAGCATTATTGTGGAGCTTGTTAACTCCGGCATTGAGGGTTCGTGTAATCCTACGCAATGCGTTCATCATCCAACAAAAGTGTAGAGTATGCATTTATCTATTCTGTTATGTGATCAATATTGAGAGTGTCCACTAGTGAAAGTGTAATCCCTAGGCCTTGTTCTTAAATCTTTCTTTGCGCTACTATCGCTTGTTTCTTGTTTCTTTGTGTTACTACTGCTGCAATACCACCACCATCAACTACACACCATCAAGCTATTTTTAAAGCACCGTTACTCTTGCTCATACTTATTCATACCACCTGTATTTCACTATCTCTTCGCCGAACTAGTGCACCTATTAGGTGTGTTGGGGACACAAGAGACTTCTTGCTTTGTGGTTGCAGGGTTGCATGAGAGGGATATCTTTGACCTCTTCCTCCCTGAGTTCGATAAACCTTGGGTATCCACTTAAGGGAAAACTTGCTGCTGTTCTACAAACCTCTGCTCTTGGAGGCCCAACACTGTCTACAGGAAAGGAGGGGGAACGTAGACATCACAAATCTTGCGCCAGCAGAGAGTTGAGCTCGAACGAAGCCATGGATTCGAGGAGCATCTCAAAAATTTTCCATCAAAGCAGGAAGAGTTTCTGGCATCTTGTTGCGTGGGAACATGGTTCCATAAACTAAAAACAAAGTCTTCGTACAGAAGTCGAGGAAATCACGGACCTGAGCCGCGCGATCTTGGAATCTGACAATTTGGCGGGTACGCTCAGGGGCAACCCAAAAGTTAGAACCATGTTGTGCAGCAAGTCTGAGTAGAACATTGGCTCAAGCTTCAACGCGTTGATCTTCGGCAGCAGTATCCAAAAATGAGCCTGCTCCAGTAGAGAAATTATTAAAGGAAAATAGCAGGAATTACATCAAGTATAGTTATGCACAGGAAGCATACCTGTCATGTCCAGACTAGCGTCACTCATTAGTTGAAGCATATAATTTTCTCGAGAAGAAGCTTCGGTGGCCTCAGCAACCGCGGCATCTTTTGCAGCAATAGCATCTTGAGCCTGTTGAAGAGCAATTTTTCTCTCTCTGAAGATCTTCGAGACTGTTCCATTAGTACAAGCATTTGTTTTTTCATGGATTGAAGTTGTTGGCGAAGTTCTTGCAAATCTTGCGAGAAATGTTTACTCGAAGAACCTTCGATGAGGTTATCATCGACGAGTGTTTTCTTCGAGAAGGAGGAAGCAGGAGAAGTATCGGCCGGATGAGGATTCGCAGAGTAGTTATCAAATATCAACTGGAAAAGAAAATTTCAACATCAAATGATCGCGCAAGATAAGAATTCCATTGAAATTTACAAGGATATTACAGGAGGAGTTCTTCAAAAGGACTACTACGACTATTGTCGCCAAAGCTACTATGGCGACAACATCTAAAGAAACAGAAAATAAAGAAAGGAAAAGACGGGGCATTCAACTAGACCTCTGGCTTCGACGAGCTAGGAGTTGAAGTTGGCTTGATTCCAAGATAGGCAAGGATTTTCTTCGTGTTGGGCTTCGCAGCCTTGATCAGTGATCGCCACTTCATGGTCTCCATCTCTTGTGTGTCGCCCACTTTAGTCCAGTCGATGGTTTGCTGGCTGTCTGCAACTAAGGCGACAGTGCTTTCGATAGCAATCTTCATATTCTCTTGGCGCATCTTCAGTCCAAGATCTTCCGGAGGATTGAAATCCTTGGCAAGAGCAAGGAAAGTAGCGGGTTCCTTTTTCTTCGGGAAGAAGTAAGGGAATAGCCGCGACAATCCTGTTTCGGCCTGTTCAATGCCTTCACGAGTTTCTGTTCCATGAAACTCAAGGACAGAGAGTGCATCAAGAAGAGGATCGTTGTCGGGATCTTCAAGCTCAAATTCTTGGTTTGTTTTATCTGTCGAGGAAAATATATGTTGGTCGACAAGCAAGTAAAGAAAAGCAAGTCTAAAGAAGACAAAATAGATTGAAAAACTTACTGACAAAGCGCCGATTCTGCGAGTTCAAGCGCTTGAGGATCGCTTTTTCACGAGCAGCCTGCGCGGCTTTATGCTCGCTCAAGGAAGTTTCGGCATCATGAAGTCTTTTCTCAAGATCTTCGACAACAGCAGCTTCTGCCTTGGCCTTATCAGCCTCTGCCCTAACTTTGCCAGCATCAGATTCGGCCTTCTTGCGAGCCGCCTCACTTTGCTCTAATTTCTGAGCAAGCGTCTCGGCAAGTTTGTTGGCCTCCGCAAGTTTTTCTGCCAAAATAGTTAAAAATAGTCAAAATTGCGATAAAACAGGAGCAAGAAGTCATGAACAAAGGCAAGCAGGGAGTCATTACCTTCGGTCTTGCTGGCATACTCGCGGTACCCAACGAATTGGGCACCGATGCGAATAAGTTCTTTGATCATAGGCTGTCAAAGAAGGATAAAGAAAGAGAGTGTCGGTATGGGAAAAAAACATGATGGCACAAAGAAGCAAACAGAGAAAATATAGACAATGACAAAAAGAAATGAAGGACTTACATCATCCAAATTGTAGGGTAGGCTCCGTGATTGTTTCAACCCTTGTTCTTTTTGGTGAAGGGACACGGGGGCTTGCAGGAGGAGTAGGAGCGTCGATGTTTTGTTGAGGAGGCGAAGATTCTTCTCCTTCAACTTGCACCTCGGAAACAACTAGAGTATGCGACGTACTCGTTCGAGCAGTCGCATCAGTAGCTGGCATTTCTTCCTCGTCACCACTACGATTAAACGGCGGCAGCATAAAAAGCAAGATAGACAAAAATCTTCGAGTAGCAAAATAAGGAGAAATAAAAGATGACTTACGAGCTGACGAGGGCTTCAAGGTATGGATCAAAAGCTGCCTTCTGACGTGAAGGAGCAGCTTCTTCGGCTTTGGAGGTGCCAGAATCTTCGACTTCAGCCCTTTTCCTTTTGTTCTTTGGAGAAACAGCAGGAGGATGAGACTGTGCCGATGTAGTAGCCTCAGAGGCACCCTCCTTTTCAGAAGATCCCGCAGAATTTCGAGAACCTGCGGGTTCATTATGAAAAGAAGGGGCATCTTGGTTGTCATCCGTGACAACAGCTCGTTCTTCGACTTCTCCACCTTCAGGAAGGGAAGGAAGCGAGATAAGATTTGGATGGTTCTATACAAAAACAAGGGGAGGTGTCAATAAAAGAGTTATGTAGAGGATGGCAAAACAAGAACAAATCAGTCGACAAAAGTTACCTTGGGAAGCGCATTGGTGGCGCTATATGGTTTTACGCGACAAGAAGAAGGGACAGGATCTTTCTTGCTGAGGGAGGAAATTTTCCGGACAAGTTTCTCTAAGTCCTTGACCGGTAAATCCACCGACAACCGATCCGCATCATTGTCGCCAGCATATTTCCAGAGAGGGTATTTGCGAGCCTGAAGAGGCTGCACTCTAATTCTAAGGAAATATGCCGTGATTTGGATACCTGATAGTTCTTTACCGCGAGTGTTTTGCAACTCGTGGATATGGGGCATCAATGCCTCCGTCGACGTTTTTTCTTCCTCGGTAGCCTCTGCATCCCAGGAGCGGCGGCGATAGATTTTCTCGGCACCGTCAAAAGGAGGAATATTGTCTTCAGCACATCCATGGTTCTCCTCATGGATGTACAGCCACTTCTTGCGCCACCCTTGAACTGAATCAGGGAATTTGACATCGAAATACTCGACATCGGGGCGAACGCAGATAACAACGCCGCCTATGTTATAGGCGACATTGGGAGAGCCATTGCGGCGACAAAAGAAAATGCGCTTCCATAGCGCCCAGTTGGGCTGGACGCCAAGGAAGGCTTCGCAGAGGGTGATGAAAATGGAAATGTGGAGGATAGAATTGGGCGTGAGGTGATGAAGTTGCAGGCCATAAACAAAAAGCAATCCCCGAAGGAAAGGGTGAATGGGGGAAGAAAGGCTGCGGATGAGATGGTCGACAAAACTAACCCGATACTCCATTGGAGGGGTTGGGTAGCTTTCTTCGCTGGGGAAGCACAGCGCCTTGGGCTTCTTGCTAATCCCCAGTTTCTTCGGAAGGTTGATATCTTGGGTCGAGATTTTGGATCTCTCCCACTCGGCGCTTTCCAGATCCACGGAAGCCATCGTCGATTCTGGCGTGCTGTGTCTGGTCAATCTACGCGGTGGCATTAACAATGGCGCATGAATGCAGCTTGGGAGAAGATGAGCTCAGGGAACTGTGGGGTGCAAGAGGAGTTTTTGCAGAGGAGAGCAGGAGAACGGCGCGAGCGGAGGTGCTCGAGGAAGAAGAAGGGGATCTTATATAGAGGTGCGGCGAAGCGGCGTACCGTTGGATGAAAAAAGTGTGCGGCAGATGATGACCATGTGGAATAGGGGTATAATAGTAATTTAACCCTGGAGGAGTTACAGTGCGTGCGCCAGGAAAAGCGGGGGACGTGTGTCCTCCACTTGCACGACGTGTCAATATGATGCGTAATTTGGGCCCGCAAGGCAGCGAGAGAGGACTTCTCGCGATTTCAGGAAATTGCAATCGTGGCTATCGTCAGCAGTAACGTCACTTTGGTAGGAGAAAAATTCGACTTCACAGCTTCATGAAAAAGGCGATAGTAAAAAAATATATTGGAGAGCCTTTGATCAAATATAAGTTCTTGATCAAATGCTCGGGGGCTACTTTGGAAAAATGAAAAATTTGAGAAAGACAAAATAGAAATGGCGAGAGCCTATGATCAAATACAAGTATTTGCTCATAGCCTCGGGGGCTACTCCCATCGGGAGCGGCTGTTCGCGCACCCGAGAGATTTTGACAAAATATGTGACAGGAAAAAATATAGCAATATAAGGCGTGGAGCCTACACCCAAGCACAAGTCCTTGGCTGTAGCCTCGGGGGCTACTCCCATCGGGAACGCTGTTCGCGTGCCCGATGAAATTATAAAAAAAAAAGATGGAGAAAAAGAAGAAGAAAAAGTGAGCATATTTCGAGTTATATACATAACTCTACATATACTCCCATCGGGAGAGCAATATAAGTCATCCGTTGACTCAATAAAATGTGCCATTCCAACAGCCGAATAAGCACTCGACAATATATTCTCAGAACGCCAAAATTGCGAACAATTTCTGAATGCCGCAAATTTGCGAAGGTAAGACCCTAGATCCGTTATGTGTGGCGTGGCGCCGTCTCTGACGTCGGTTTGCTACTTTTATCCGTATCAACAGATACGAAGAAAAATCCTAACGGACGCGTTAGGTACCCGATAAATATGACTGGGACTCGACAGAATGGTAAGACCTTAAGCGGCACCTGTCGAAGTTTACACCAGTATCCCGAGATCATGTCCAGGGACGTGATCTTGAAGTAGGTTTTTGCGGATTGCCACTAGAGCAGTTAACTAGTACCTGATCCGTCAGATGAACTAGCCCCAACTACCATTATCCCTGTACAATATAGAAATTCATAAGAAGAAATATAGAGAAGTTTTAAGTTGTCGAGTAAAAATAAACAATGGAGATTTTCCCTGACTCTACGATTCAAGCAAAATCTCGGGGGCTACTGACATAGGCATCCCCAATGGGCCTGCTGAAGATAGTACCCTGGGTTTACTGAAGGCCCACGACCCGAAGAATATGAAGATTCGGAAGCCCAAGTTGATATTAAGGAAAGTTAGAATTGTAATAGAGATGATGTTTGTAATCTTGCGGGATGAATTGTAAACCCTCTCGGACTCTGTAACTTGTACAATACGAATCCCTCGGCTCCACCTCTTATATAAAGGGGAGTCGAGGGACAAAGAAAGCACCGAATCATCGTCTCTCAAACCCTAGTTTTCATAATCGTCGAGTACTTTTCGGCTGAAACCTTCGAGATCTACTTGCCCTCTACTTCCAACTAAACCCTAGTCTACAACCCGTAGGCATTGACAAGTTAATCCCTTGTCACTACGCTCCCGCTTGATTGTGCCTCTGATCACCCAGGTCAACCCTCCCCCCTCCACGTGTGTTTTCCCAATCCAGATCCCATCCCTGATATGTTCAATAATGGAGTGCAATGCTAAGTAAATTTTCAGGATTGTTTTGCAAAGTGTGTTGTCCGACTGCTTATTTTAGGATCGGAGGGAGTAGCAAGTTGAGAGATAAACTTAATAAATTTCTTGACTTAGCCACGGGTTTAAACGCGAGAAAAATGGTGTATTTCACATCCATCAACAAGATGTGCTAGTGCCAAGGCTGTGGCGAAGATACAGCCTACCTTCAAGGGCTTGGCGAAGGCTAGCAGGACAACGCCTTCTCGTCGGCAGCGACCATCCGTTTATTCTCATGGCGGGCCTTTCTTCTCCTCGAACGGAGGCTCTTTCTTCTCTGCAACGAACGACAAAAGTTTCTTCTTCATGGCAGACGGTGGTGTGAGGAAGAGGCGGGACCGTCAGACCAGCCCGCACCGAACCGTCCAAACCAGACCAATCCAAACAAAACTGCGGCACACGATGTGGTTTAAGGAACGGGCAGAACTCGGCTGAGATTTGTCCACATTCCTTCCGTGTCATAGAGAAAGCACATTGACACACACGACCACGTATGCAAAACGTTTATTTTAGAACAAGAACTAGCCAGTTTCCTTACAAGTGATGTGTGCTTTGTTTGACTCTCTGGCCAAGGATTTCCTTAAAGGTATGTTGTTCTTATTTTTGACAAAGAAATATCTTTTTTTTTCATCAATCAACTAACATGACGTTCATAGTCATTCAAGCCAAAAACATCCCAAGCGAGAAAAAGAATCCGACTATGAAAGAGAAAAATGGTACTCCATAAAACTTGAGCAATCTCAGCATGAAAAATCTCGATCATCCAGGGTTAAGAGACGAGCCTCTATTTTTGTACATAGATAGCATAGGAGCCCATACTAAAAGTTCAATTGAGTTTTTTTTAGAAAACATCTTTGCTAGTTGCCACAATAGGCTAGATATTCTAGTAGAGAGAAGTTCAAATTAGGCTCCTAAACTTGTCTCAAAAATTGAATTTACAACCCTAATTTCAAATTCGGTTCATATTTCACTCTTAAACTTTAAAAACCGTTTAGAATTACCCCCTCGAGTGTTTTGACTTGGTTTTTCTCGCCACGTCCCCTTTGTATGCACCAACTCATCATACTAGCAAAATTAACTTACAACATGTGGTGACGTGGGCACTACCCTTTGAGTAACCGACGTTGCCCTATCCTGTATTGACTAATTGGAGGCCCATGAAGACACCCGAAGGCTAGATGGGCCACCTGGACAGCGCACCGGAGGAAACCTTGGCGGGCAAGACAAGGAAGCAGTCAGCAAGGAAAGATTAGATCTAAAAAGTACTGTAAACCTAGTCGTACTCGGTTAGGACCCTTGAGACCCGGCCTCCTATATAAAGGCCAGGAGAGGGGCTGCCGAGGGATAGGAACAATCTTAGCAATCTTAGCCCGGAAAAGCTTATAGCTAGGCAACCCTAGCAATAGCAATCTCGACTAGATCTCAGCTGAAGTATTCGGCACCCCATTGTAACCCATTGTCATCATAATCAAAGAACAGACAGGCAGGACGTAAGGGTTTTACCTCATCGAGGGCCCCGAACCTGGGTAAATTGCTCTCCCCGCTTGTCTGTGAACCGATGTCTCGTGTCAGCCTACAAGATTCCATCAACCCTAAGCCCCTATCGGAGGGCATTGGCGAGGAGTACCCTCGACAATTGGCGCCGTCTGTGGGAACCCTGTCGGCACAAGATCGGACATCGGCTGAACCCGTCATGTCATCAGCAGCTTCATCAGCACCATCATCGCCTCATCTGGGAAGCCCGATCCGTTTTGGCTCCTACGAATTCACCCCGCACAGCGAATCATCTCGCTTCACCTTCTCTGGTCTGCAAGGCAACATGGAGATGGCGTTCGGGAGCGTCCACTACAACGTCAACTCAGAAGGAATCCTCCGGCTGCTGGAATCTCCTATCTCCAGATCAACAAGCCCAAGCGCATCATCGACACCCGACCTTTCGGCTGGTCTGACAAACCCGTCGAGTCCGTCCGCGCCATCGACTCCTCGTTCGGCATCTTCCATGTCGGTCGGATCTGATGACCCCGTGCCCTCGGAGATGACCTCGTACTACTGCGTGAACTGCGACACCAGGCATGGACTAGGGTCAAGCGACACGCCATTCATCTGCAACGCCTACTATTCGTCGGGAGAGGACAGCATCGATAGCGTCGCCCGAGGAGACACCCGAAGAGTGGCGCCCCTCCAAGTCTACGTCGCTAATAGGGGAGACGGAGAACGCACCCCCCGCTCCGGCAGGCGGGCTAGTTTTGGGGATAGCGCCAGCAATGACAATAGCGACCACACCATTACAGAAGAAGAGTTGGCAGCAGCCAAGGCAGCCGTGCTCAACAACACACCGCTTTCGGCGGGAACCACGGTTGGCACACTCAACGCTTACCGCTCCATATTGGAGAAAAATCGGGAGCGCCTGTCTAAGGAGCAAGCCACCCTCGAGAAACGCCAATCTGCGGCAGACCGGTCCAGCGAGCGACGAAGGGGCTCGCAGGGGAGTGCCTCTCGAAGTACCCACGGAGGAGGCAAACATCGATCGAGGATGTCCAGGCTTTCGGAAGATGACGCAAGGGAGATAACATCAAACCTGACCAAGTCTTTTATGACCACGGACACCGCGGGCATGCCACGGCCAAAAACCGTCGCAGGAGCAACAGCCAATCTTGCAGCATACCTCATTAACCAGCGTCCTGAAGGATCCATGGCTCAGGCCCACCGTGGCGCTTTGGAGAGTCTTGCGATACTAGGACATAATCTAGTTCCACCGAAAGAGAAGACCCTGCAGGCCAACGGGTCAAAACATCGCGCAAAAGACGCTCGGGACGAAATCACACAGAGCAGGATCGACAAAGCAAGGCGACGACGCGCCATCAGAGAAGAACTTGATACTGATTCTTCGGACGAGACCCAGGAGAACGACGGCGAGCTTAGAGGAGTCGATTGTTTGAGCTACAAAATTTGGGAGGCGATGCCACCCAAGAAGTTCAAACCTACACCTACCGACGCCGCCAAATATGATGGGCAGCAGGAACCGAGGTCCTGGATAGAGGACTATCTGCAGACAGTAATTCTGCAAAAAGGGAATCAGATAGCAGCAATGCAATGCCTGCAGCTTTACCTAAAGGACTCAACACGAGCTTGGCTCAGAGGGCTGCCGAAGGGTTCCATCAAGTCATGGGATGACCTAGTAGAAGCCTTTGTCGCTAACTTTCAAGCAACCTACAAAAGGCCCGTCGGGATCGAGGAGTTACGGCACTGTCAGCAAAAGCAGAAAGAATCGATGCGCGCATATATCGGGAAGTTCACCAAACTCCTGAATGCTGCGGAAGACGTATCCGTCGACAGAGCAATCGACGCTTTTAGTGATGGCATCCGACGTGAAAGCTATATAGAAGAACTTGGGCGCAAGAAGCCGAAAACCATAACCAAGTTAATGGAAATCGCCAACAGCTGGGCCGATGGTGAAGACAACGTCCGAAAGCCACGACAAATACAGTTGACGATGAAGAGGATGACCAGCCGAAAAATGATTCGGGTGGCCGAAGGGATCGGAACAAGAGAAGGAAGAACCGCAGTTACGATGACAATAACTTGGTGGCCGCAGGTTACTCTGATCGGCAGGATGATCGGTACGACAACAGGCGAGACGATCGGCAGGACGGTAATCGGAACGACTCTGGGAACCGTGGCAACTATAAGCCACGACCTCAGAGAACCCCCAAATTGCCTTACGCTGAACAGATCAACGCCCCTTGCTACCTACATTCTTATACCGATTCTAAGGATGGAAAAGTAAAATCTAGCCACCTGCTCAGGGATTGTCGGCAGTTCCTCGATATGCATGAACTCATCCAAAGAGCAGGCCGAAACAGCTACCACCAGCACCACCGCCACCCCGTCACAAAGATCAAGTACAGCAAGCTCAACCTCATCAACCCAATGAGGCATTTCCACCGCCACGTGGGCAAATGAATATGATCCACAGGACAGGTGTTTCAAGGAGAGAGATGAAGAAGCTCACCCGAGAAATCAACCTGGCAGAAAACGTCATGGCTAACATTCCTGAATATGTCGAATGGTCGTCTCAGGAAATCACGTTCAGTCGAATGGACCACCCGATGACTATACCAAAGCCAGGGCACGCCGCCCTAGTGGTCGAAGCACAGATAGGAGGGTTCAAGATGAGCAAAGTCTTCATGGATGGAGGAAGTGGACTCAACCTGATATTCCTCGACACAATTCAAAGTATGGGGATCACCATGAGAATGTTGGAAGACTCAAATACCCGCTTCCATGGGATACTCCCTACTTCACCAGCGTACTCTCTTGGCAAAGCATACCTGAACGTCGTTTTCGGCAAACCTGACAACTTCAGGAAGGAGAAGATCGAGTTTGAAGTCGTGAATTGGGAATCGCAGTATCACGCCATACTCGGGAGACCAGCTTATGCCAAGTTCATGGCTGTACCGCACTATGCATACCTCAAGCTGAAGATGCCAGGGAACAATGGGACAAACATCACAGTCTACGGAAGCTTCTCGCGCTCGGACAATTGTGATCGTGACTTCCAAAGGATTGCTGCAAAGTTTGGGCCACGGCAAGGGACTGTCGACCCCCCGCCAAAATTGACGATACAAGAAATCAAGGAGGAAAAACTCGACAGGGAGATCAAGAAGAAGCCAACTCCTGAAGCACCAGCAGCAAAAGCATCGGCGGAAAAAGTTTCGGCAGTGGCCAAAGCAGAAGAGATAGGAGGCGGCAAGATGCTAACAATCACTGCCCAAGCACCTGACGAAATCAATAGCGCTGCAGCAACCATCAGCATGGCAAAGAAATCGGAAGATGCCTCTGAAGAAGAGAAGAACCCCTTCCTTGATAAAACTCTTCCTTAGTTTTTAAATTTTTCCTTTACTTTACACAGGGCCTCTTGTTTTTCGCCCTCTAGTTTCGTATTTACCTTATCAATAAGCACTTAAGTTTCGATTCTTCTTAAAGTATTGCAGTAATCTAAAGCATCTATGACCGTGCTACCGCCAAGTAACGGCATAACTTAACGCGCGGCGGAAGATAGCGCCCAGGGCAAAAGCCTCTACGAGCACTGCAAAGAAGAATAAGGACATTAATCCTCCCCTCTGCTTCAGATGCCTCTACGAGTGCCGTACAAAGTAAGAGTTTGGAAAACTTACACACAACCCACGCTCGATATTTCACTTATGGAAATATCAGAGAGCAACGGGCTCATCGGCAGAAACATTACACCCGAAAAATTCGGGAATAACTGTCAAAATTTACAAACGGTTGAAAGCAAAGTTGCGCATACAACAGGTTTAGCAAAACCTGCAACACGAGCTGATCACTCATAATGATTTGCTAACCAACTAGTACACATACATCCAACGGGCAATTAAGCTTCGCTCCTTTGAATATTTGCCAACGGCATGGTAAAAGTACATATTCATGTATTAATCAGATAAAAAGTTTTGGCTCAAAAATCCGAACACTCGGATGGACTAGCCAATACAATTTACAAAAGTAATTTTACACCTTTACATCACCCTTGCGGAGTTTCCCTTTCCTCAGGTACCTTTGACATCTCCTCAAGCCTGTCGACAATTATATGGGCAGGTGCTAAAACCTTCGGGTACAGCTCCTCGAAATCACCAGTTGCATTGGCGATAGATAACAAGCAAGCTGAAGGATAACAAGCAAGCACAAGGGCAAGCGTGCACTTGGCCCCTGCAAAGACTTGAGATCTTACTAGCTCCCGAACCTTCTTGGCATTTCCAAACTCAGACATCAAAGTCAAGAGAGTAGGAGGAACTGCATTCAAAGGAAACATCGTCTTCCAAACTACCCTCATAGCCTTGTAGCACTTGTCGAAGAACTGGTGGACCTGTTGCACTCGATCCTGAAATTTGACGACAGCCGAGGCCCTCGAGTGTTCCCGCCAGAAAATCTCTTCGGATGAGGAAAGCTGAGTCAAAGCATGCACTCTCTCGTATATCTGCTTGTTCTCTTCCGCATGGTTCAAAGCTATGACTGTCAAAAGAATTAGTAAAGACTCAGACAAGAAGTTGCTAGCAAACAGGCAAAGGGATCAGGAAACTTACAGTTTAAACTTTCGGTGGCCTTATGCAGCTCGCTAAGAACGTATCGCTCCACGTCGGCTGCAATCTCGCTCTTTTTATTTATGATGGCAGCCAAGGCATAAGTGCTGCATAAGTCCTTTTCCATCTGCGTGACCCGGTCCTTCATGCGCTGGATCCGGTCGCTTTCAGGAAGGGCACCCGACGAGTCGTCTGCAAACGAGGGTACTGGGAAGACCTGCAGAAAATACTGATTATAAAGGGGTGATGGATATGGTACAGCCGAACATCCAAAATAACTCCCATCGGGAGAAGTGCAAGAAAGTAATATCATAACAAAAGTGTGCTAACAACACTGCTAGCACGGAGTTTATTACAAAGCATGAGTTTTGCGGCAGAGCAATGTTTCGCATCAGCTCAAGGCACAAGTTTGTTACAAGAATCAAGGGAGCTGAGTTTGAGTCGATAAACTGGGGCCAGTCGACGACTTCCTTGATGAAACTAGTTCAAGGAGCTGACGGGCACAAGTAAGAGCAGACGCCTTAAAGGTGCTCAAATCAACAGGCTGCCCGTCTTGCTCTTTTGGAAGCCCCTTAGTCATTTCCTCGATGTCACCCTTAAAGCCGTAACCCATCATAAGTTGGAAGGCAAGGACAGCACCAAAAGTGCGCGATGTACGCTTGAATACCTCGATGACCTCCTTGGTGTCAACCGCGAAGGTATCGATCAGCTGTCCCAGGGTCTTCTCTTGCTTGATCTTGGGGAAGATCATCGAGTGCATCCGCGCCAGGGCACCCTTCCCCTTCACAAGAAGCTCTTGTGTAAGCTGGTGAGAAGCAAGAATCGATGATACAGCATTCGCTGGGGAGTTATTTGGAACTCTCTCCAGGGCATCGACCGGGATGTTTGCTGCCTCTGCAGTGGAAAGGAAGGGAAAAATTCAGTCATTAACAAAAAGTTTGAATCCATAAGTACGTCATTCGATAGAAGTATGTTAGAAATTACCAAGCAAGGCCAAAGAAGATTGACGAAGGACTTCATCCTTTTCGGCTGCTCGAGCCTCAGCCACCAGCCTGGATGCTTTCTCCTCCTCCAGCTTCTCTTTCAGTCTGGCCAGTTCCTCCTTCAGAGAATCAATCTCTTGGCGAGCCGCGGCAGCTATCTTGACTGCGCCATCCAGTTTCGAGGAAGAAGATTCGACTTCCTCTTGCAGCCGAACTTTGTCAGCCTCTAGGGAAGTGAATCGGGAGGCGAAAACCTCCAGAGAAGAAATAACGCCTCGCAGGTCCTTAAGAGAGAAAGAAAAACAATTAACCAAGGCACGCTCCAAGAAATTTGTATTGCGATCAGAAGAGGACTTACAGAAAAAGGAGCCGCAGTACCAGTAGTTGGAGAAATATCCTTCCCTTTGGAAAGGGAAGAAGCAGTCGATGCTTGAGCCATGGGGGCAACCTTGGGAGCCGAAGCTTCGGAAGCCACCACGACCGGCGAGACAGCATCAGATTTGGCCTTTTTAGGCGGAGGCTCGATAAAGCCCTCGTCACTACAAAGGAGAATGGTCGACTATGATTATAAAAAGGGTGTGAAAAGTAAAGAAGGCAAAGCATAACTTTCAGAAAAAAGAACTACTTACATGTCGAAGAGATCATCTTCATCGGCAAAGCCGCCGGTTGATCTCTTCGCAGGAGAAGCCCTGGCCCCTTCCGCAGCTGCATCAATAGAAGTATCACGATCAGTGTCGATGTTACGCACTGATCCATCTGCGACACAAGTGTTATCGGCTGAGGAGGGAAAGTCAGCTGGGGCAACTTTAAGATCCATCGGACCATTATATTCATCCTTTAGACCTGTTTGCTCGGTGGTGTGAAAATCTACGGGGATTGAGGAGCCTCTCCCCTCAGAAGTATCATCCGGTGAATCACGTGTATTTTCAGAAGCCATGGGGATCTGGCGAAGAAAAATGATAAGTAAGAACAAAGGTAATTATGTCGGCTAAGCAAGAAGGCATAATAGAGATGTGAAGAAAGGAAAATACCCCTGATGGTGGATGGTCAACGTCAAGGGGAGCATAAGAAGAGATCAGCGGAATCGAATCTTCCTGGTTGAAGGAAGTAAGGCGACGGACTTCATCAAGCAACTCTTTCTCTGATAGATCGGCAGCATTAATCCTGGTCTCATCCTTTGGACCTGAGTACAACCACATCGGGTGAACTCTGGCCATGACTGGCTGGATTCGGCGCTTCAGGAATACTGCTGCCACCTCCGTACCAATCATAGTTTGGCCGTCAGCCTCTTTGATTCGAAGGAATTTGGCAAACAATTCTTCGGCTGAGGCCCTTTCGTCGGCTGAGAGAATTTTCTTCCAAGAGTCCTTGGGCTTGGCTTCAGAAACATCGGCATAGCGGGGGAGTCGACACTCGGGTGACAAGGAATCCTTGACGTAAAACCATTTCAGCCTCCATCCTTGCACGGACTCTCTCATTGGTAAATTAAAGTAATTGACTTCTGAGCGAGCAACAAAACCTACTCCTCCGGTGACAAAGTACCCATTACTACTGCTGTATCTCTTCACATAGAAGATCTTCTTCCACAGCCCGAAATGAGGTTCAATACCCAAAAATGCCTCGCAAAGGGTGATGAACACAGCAACATGGAGGATAGAGTTGGGGGTAAGTTGCCATAATTGGATTTCGTACGTCCGCAAGAGATGGAGGAGGAATCCATGAGTGGGGAGCGAAAGGCCTCGGTGAAGGAAAGATAAGAACATCACAGAAAATCCAGCAGGAGGATCAGGCCGAGAAATCGCACCTGGAAGGATCACATCTCCCGCGTCGGAGGATATCAATCCTAAGCTTCGGGACCTCTTCTCGTCACGCTTGGTGACAGTTGAAGCTACCCAGTCCCCAGGTTTGACCATAGAGCTTGATGGCGCTGGCGGCACCGGAACTGGGGGAGGGGCGTTCGGAGCGCTCCCCTTCGGAAGAGAAGAGGAGGACTTGGCGGCGGCACCTCCGCTGGTGGAGCTAGCGGCGGCGGTAGGATTCCTCTTCTTCACCATCGTGGGATCTGAGGAAGATTGGGAAAGCTATGGTGGCGGCACGGCAATGGCGAAAGAAGGAAGAAGGGGGAGAATGAGGAGATACTGCGGGAACCGTGGAGAAAATTGGGAATTTTTTGCCCTTTGGAGATTTTGAGGAGAAGTTAAGAGTTAAGTAAGCACGTGACGCTTGAGGAAGGGGAGGAACTGACGGCCCGCTACGCCCACGATTGCGCGAAAATCGAGGAGCCACCTCGATCGTTACGTGTATAGTGGTCAAGCCCTAAAAAAACTGATTGCACAGAGCTAGTTCTAGCCCGTCATGTCAGGACCCGTCAAATCAGCCCGCAACAGTTTGATGTCTACGGGTGCTTCTATTCTTGTAGACAGTGTTGGGCCTCCAAGAGCAGAGGTTTGTAGAACAGCAGCAAGTTTCCTTTAAGTGGATCACCCAAGGTTTATCGATCTCAGGGAGGAAGAGGTCAAAGATATCCCTCTCATGCAACCCTGCAACCACAAAGCAAGAAGTCTCTTGTGTCCCCAACACACCTAATAGGTGCACTAGTTCGACGAAGAGATAGTGAAATACAGGTGGTATGAATAAGTATGAGCAGTAGTAACAGCGCCAGAAAAGTGCTTGCTGGCGTGTAGTTGGTGGTGGTGATATAGCAGGCAGTAGTAAAACAGTAAAACAGTAAACAAGCAGCGATAGCAGTATTTAGGAACAAGGCCTAGGGATTAGACTTTCACTAGTGGACACTCTCAACTTTGATCACATAACAGAATAAATAGATAGATACCTAGACTCTACACTCTTTTGTTGGATGATGAACACCACTAATTGCGTAGGATTACACGAACCCTCAATGCCGGAGTTAACAAGCTCCACAATATTCAATGTTCATATTTAAATAACCTTAGAGTGCATGAAAGATCAACACGACTAAACCAAGTACTAACGTAGCATGCACACTGTCTCCTTCACGCTACGAAAGGAGGCATAGATCACATCAATACCATCATAGCAATAGTTAACTTCATAATCTACAAGAGATCACAATCATAGCCTACGCCAAGTACTAACACGGATGCACACACTGTCACCATTACACCGTGCAGGAGGAATAAACTACTTTAATAACATCACTAGAGTATCACATAGATAAATTGTGATACAAAACACATTGCAATCATAAAGAGATATAAATAAGCACTTCACTATGCCATTCATAACTGTGAATAAGTATTCTGTGAAATATAGCCTAAGAGACCCACACGGTGCACACACTGTCACTTTTACACACGTGGGACAAGGAGTCTCCGGAGATCACATAAGTAAAATTCACTTGACTAGCATAACGACATCTAGATTACAAGCATCATCATATGAATCTCAATCATGTAAGGCAGCTCATGAGATTATTGTATTGAAGTACATAGGAGAGAGATGAACCACATAGCTACCGGTACAGCCCCGAGACTCGATGGAGAACTACTCCCTCCTCATGGGAGACAGCAGCGGTCATGAAGATGGCGGTGGTGTCGATGGAGGAGCCTTCCGGGGGCACTTCCCCGTCCCGGCGGCGTGCCGGAACAGAGAGTCCTGTCCCCCAGATCTTGGCTTCGCGATGGCGGTGGCTCTGGATGGTTTCTCGTACCGTGGCTTTTCCGTATCGAAGTTTTAGGTCGAGGACCCTTAAATAGGTGAAGAGGCGGCGTCAGAAGGTCAACGGGGCGACGACACCATAGGGGGGCGCGGGCCACCCCCAGGCCGCGCCGGCCTATGGTCTGGTGGGCCTGTGGCCCCCCACTGACGACTCTCGGGTGTTCTGGATGCTTCCGGGGATTCTAAGGTGCTGGGCGTTGATTTCGTCCAATTCCGAGAATATTTCCTTACTAGGATTTCTGAAACCAAATACAGCAGAAAACAGCAACTGGCCTTTCGGCATCTCGTCAATAGGTTAGTTCCGGAAAACGCATGAATATGACATAAAGTGTGCATAAAACATGTAGATATCATCAATAATGTGGCATGGAACATAAGAAATTATCGATACGTTGGAGACGTATCAGCATCCCCAAGCTTAGTTTCTGCTCGTCCCGAGCAGGTAAACGATAACAAAGATAATTTCTGGAGTGACATGCCATCATAACCTTGATCATACTATTGTAAACACATGTAATGAATGCAGCAATCAAAGACAATGGTAAATGACATGAGTAAACAAATGAATCATAAAGCAAAGACTTTTCATGAATAGTACTTTCAATACAAGCATCAATAAGTCTTGCATAGAGTTAACTCATAAAGCAATATTTTCATAGTAAAGATATTGAAGCAACACAATGGAAGATTAAGTTTCAGCGGTTGCTTTCAACTTGTAACATGTATATCTCATGGATAATTGTCAATGCAAAGCAATATAACAAATGCAATAAGCAAGTATGTAAGAATCAATGCACAGTTCACACAAGTGTTTGCTTCTTGAGGTGGAGAGAAATAGGTGAACTGACTCAACATAAAAGTAAAAGAAAGGCCCTTCGCAGAGGGGAGCATTGATTGCTATATTTGTGCTAGAGCTTTTATTTTTAACACATAAAGAGAGCATAAAAATAAAGTTTTGAGAGGTGTATGTTGTTGTCAACGAATGGTAGCGGGTACTCTAACCCCCTTGCCAGACAAACCTTCAAAGAGCGGCTCCCATTTTATTTTATTTTTGGGTGGCACTCCTTCCAACCTTTCTTTCACAAACCATGGCTAACCGAATCCTCGGGTGCCTGCCAACAATCTCATACCATGAAGGAGTGCCTTTTTATTTTAGTTTTATTATGATGACACTCCTCCCAACCTTTGCTTACACAAGCCATGGCTAACCGAATCCTTCGGGTGCCGTCCAACAATCACATACCATGGAGGAGTGTCTATTTAGGTTAATTAATTTGGGACTGGGAATCCCATTGCCAGCTCTTTTTGCAAAATTATTGGATAAGCGGATGAAGCCACTAGTCCATTGGTGAAAGTTGCCCAACAAGATTGAAAGATAAACACCACATACTTCCTCATGAGCTATAAAACATTGACACAAATTGAGAAGCATTTTGAATTGTTTAAAGGTAGCACTCAAGCAATTTACTTTGGAATGGCGGAGAAATACCATGTAGTAGGTAGGTATGGTGGACACAAATGGCATAGTGGTTGGCTCAAGGATTTTGGATGCATGAGAAGTATTCCCTCTCGATACAAGGCTTAGGCTAGCAAGGTTATTTGAAACAAACACAAGGATGAACCGGTGCAGCAAAACTCACATAAAAGACATATTGTAAACATTATAAGACTCTACACCGTCTTCCTTGTTGTTCAAACTCAATACTAGAAATTATCTAGACCTTAGAGAGACCAATTATGCAAACCAAATTTTAGCAAGCTCTATGTATTTCTTCATTAATAGGTGCAAAGTATATGATGCAAGAGCTTAAACATGAGCACAACAATTACCAAGTATCACATTACCCAAGACATTTTAGCAATTACTACATGTATCATTTTCCGTTTCCAACCATATAACAATTAACGAAGCAGTTTCAACCTTCGCCATGAAAATTAAAGGCTAAGAACACATGTGTTCATACGAACCAGCGGAGCATGTCTCTCTCCCACACAAGCATTTATTCAAACAAAAACAAAAACAAAAGCACACAGACGCTCCAAGTAAAGTACATAAGATGTGACCGAATAAAAATATAGTTTCAAGAGAAGGAACCTGATAATTTATCGATGAAGAAGGGGATGCCTTGGGCACCCCCAAGCTTAGATGCTTGAGCCTTCTTGATATATGCAGGGATGAACCACTGGGGCATCCCCAAGCTTAGACTTTTCACTCTTCTTGATCGTAGTATATCATCCTCCTCTCTTGACCCTTGAAAACTTCCTCCACACCAAACTCAAAACAACTCATTAGAGGGTTAGTGCATAATCAAAAACTCACATGTTCAGAGGTGACACAATCATTCTTAACACTTCTGGACATTGCCTAAAGCTACTGGAAGTCAATGGAACAAAGAAATCCATCCCACATAGCAAAAGAAGCAATGCAAAATAAAAGGCAGAATCTGTCAAAACAGAACAGTCCGTAAAGACGAATTTTATTGAGGCACCAGACTTGCTCAAATGAAAATGATCAAATTGAATGAAAGTTTCGTACATATCTGAGGATCACTCACGTAAATTGGCATAATTTTCTGAGTTACCTACAGAGAATTTTACCAAGATTCGTGACAGCAAAGAAATCTGTTTCTGCGCAGTAATCCAAATCTAGTATGAACCTTACTATCAACGACTTTACTTGGCACAACAAAACAAAAAACTAAGATAAGGAGAGGTTGCTACAGTAGTAACAACTTCCAAGGCACAAATATAAAATATAGTTACTGTAGCAAAATAACACATGGGTTATCTCCCAAGAAGTTCTTTCTTTATAGCCGTTAAGATGGGCTCAACAGTTTTAATGACGCACTCGCAAGAAATAGTATTTGAAGCAAAAGAGAGCATCAAGAAGCAAATTCAAAACACATTTAAGCCTAACATGCTTCCTATGCATAGGAATCTTGTAAATAAACAAGTTCATGAAGAGCAAAGTAACAAGCATAGGAAGATAGAACAAGTGTAGCTTCAAAAATTTCAGCACATAGAGAGGTGTTTTAGTAACATGAAAATTTCTACAACCATATTTTCCTCTCTCATAATAATTTTCAGTAGTTTCATGAGCAAACTCAACAATATAACTATCACATAAAGCATTCTTATCATGAGTCTCATGCATAAAATTATTACTCTCCACATAAGCATAATCAATTTTATTAGTTGTAGTGGGAGCAAATTCAACAAAGTAGCTATCATTATTATTCTCATCATCAAATATAGGAGGCATATTGTATTCATAATCAAATTTACTCTCCATAGTAGGTGGTACCAAAAGGCTACTATCATTATAATCATCATAAATATGAGGTAAAGTATCATCAAAGTAAATTTCCTCCTCAATGCTTGGGGGACTAAAAAGATCATGCTCATCAAAACCAGCTTCCCCAAGCTTAGAATTTTCCATAGCATTAGCAACAATAGTGTTCAAAGCATTCATATTAATAACATTCCCATTAGCATGCATATAAAGTTCCATGGGTTTTTTAATTCTCTCTTCAAACACATCATGTCCTAATTCAAGATAAAGTTCATAAAGATCTCTCATATTTTTGTTGTTTTCCATTATGCCTAACTAGTGTAAACAAGAAACAAAAAGATGCAATTGCAGGATCTAAAGGAAATAGCTTCGAGCACAAACACAATGGCGCCAGAAAAGTACTTTACCTGGAACCGGAGTATGAGTGCCTTTTACCTTTCCTCCCCGGCAACGGCGCCAGAAAAGTGCTTGATGTCTACGGGTGCTTCTATTCTTGTAGACAGTGTTGGGCCTCCAAGAGCAGAGGTTTGTAGAACAGCAGCAAGTTTCCCTTAAGTGGATCACCCAAGGTTTATCGATCTCAGGGAGGAAGAGGTCAAAGATATCCCTCTCATGCAACCCTGCAACCACAAAGCAAGAAGTCTCTTGTGTCCCCAACACACCTAATAGGTGCACTAGTTCGGCGAAGAGATAGTGAAATACAGGTGGTATGAATAAGTATGAGCAGTAGTAACGGCGCCAGAAAAGTGCTTGCTGGCGTGTAGTTGGTGGTGGTGATATAGCAGGCAGTAGTAAAACAGTAAAACAGTAAACAAGCAGCGATAGCAGTATTTAGGAACAAGGCCTAGGGATTAGACTTTCACTAGTGGACACTCTCAACTTTGATCACATAACAGAATAAATAGATAGATACCTAGACTCTACACTCTTTTGTTGGATGATGAACACCACTAATTGCGTAGGATTACACGAACCCTCAATGCCGGAGTTAACAAGCTCCACAATATTCAATGTTCATATTTAAATAACCTTAGAGTGCATGAAAGATCAACACGACTAAACCAAGTACTAACGTAGCATGCACACTGTCTCCTTCACGCTACGAAAGGAGGCATAGATCACATCAATACCATCATAGCAATAGTTAACTTCATAATCTACAAGAGATCACAATCATAGCCTACGCCAAGTACTAACACGGATGCACACACTGTCACCATTACACCGTGCAGGAGGAATAAACTACTTTAATAACATCACTAGAGTAGCACATAGATAAATTGTGATACAAAACACATTGCAATCATAAAGAGATATAAATAAGCACTTCACTATGCCATTCATAACTGTGAATAAGTATTCTGTGAAATATAGCCTAAGAGACCCACACGGTGCACACACTGTCACCTTTACACACGTGGGACAAGGAGTCTCCGGAGATCACATAAGTAAAATTCACTTGACTAGCATAACGACATCTAGATTACAAGCATCATCATATGAATCTCAATCATGTAAGGCAGCTCATGAGATTATTGTATTGAAGTACATAGGAGAGAGATGAACCACATAGCTACCGGTACAGCCCCGAGCCTCGATGGAGAACTACTCCCTCCTCATGGGAGACAGCAGCGGTGATGAAGATGGCGGTGGTGTCGATGGAGGAGCCTTCCGGGGGCACTTCCCCGTCCCGGCGGCGTGCCGGAACAGAGAGTCCTGTCCCCCAGATCTTGGCTTCGCGATGGCGGCGGCTCTGGATGGTTTCTCGTACCGTGGCTTTTCCGTATCGAAGTTTTAGGTCGAGGACCCTTAAATAGGCGAAGAGGCGGCGTCAGAAGGTCAACGGGGCGACGACACCATAGGGGGGCGCGGGCCACCCCCAGGCCGCGCCGGCCTATGGTCTGGTGGGCCTGTGGCCCCCCTCTGACGACTCTCGGGTGTTTTGGATGCTTCCGGGGATTCTAAGGTGCTGGGCGTTGATTTCGTCCAATTCCGAGAATATTTCCTTACTAGGATTTCTGAAACCAAAAACAGCAGAAAACAGCAACTGGCCTTTCGGCATCTCGTCAATAGGTTAGTTCCGGAAAACGCATGAATATGACATAAAGTGTGCATAAAACATGTAGATATCATCAATAATGTGGCATGGAACATAAGAAATTATCGATACGTCGGAGACGTATCACAGTTACACGTCAACAATGACGTCATAAATTGGAAGCATTCGAAGGAAACATAAAAAGTCATCGGATGAAGGACTTGAGTCCACGCACGGATTGCAAGAATCCGAACCTGGACTCGGGGGCTACTCCCATCGGGAGCGCTGACGCGCACTCGATAAAAGAAGACTCGACAGAATAAGCAGTCGAAGGAATAAGGTTTGAGTCTCTATCCAGACTCGACGTTTACTCCCATCGGGAGGACGCGGTGCACACCCGTTGAAAGTTTTTTGCACTCCAGGATCATGCCCGGGGACTTGATTCTGTGTAGGGTAACGTTGTTTTGCCATCGGCAGTTACCAAAACAAAAGTTGGGCACGTTGCTCATTATCCTTTGCGTAAAGAAAATGTATCGGATGACCCATGAAGACCTGCGAGAAAACTCGGCAGAGGAAAGTATTCGAGTAGTACAACTTGAGTCTACGCACGGATTGCAAGCATCCGTACCTAGACTCGGGGGCTACTCCCATCGGGAGCGCTGACGCGCACCCGATAAAAAGAAGATGAAGCAGAATCAAGATGAACAAGAACAATGAAGGAGAAGAATATCATGAGAAGACATGCATTAGTCTCTACCCGAATTAACTTCGGCTAGACACTCGGGGGCTACTGACGTGGGCACTACCCTTCGAGTAACCGACGTTGCCCTATCCTGTATTGACTAATTGGAGGCCCATGAAGACACCCGAAGGCTAGATGGGCCACCTGGACAGCGCACCGGAGGAAACCTTGGCGGGCAAGACAAGGAAGCAGTCAGCAAGGAAAGATTAGATCTAAAAAGTACTGTAAACCTAGTCGTACTCGGTTAGGACCCTTGAGACCCGGCCTCCTATATAAAGGCCAGGAGAGGGGCTGCCGAGGGATAGGAACAATCATAGCAATCTTAGCCCGGAAAAGCTTATAGCTAGGTAACCCTAGCAATAGCAATCTCGACTAGATCTCAGCCGAAGTATTCGGCACCCCATTGTAACCCATTGTCATCATAATCAAAGAACAGACAGGCAGGACGTAAGGGTTTTACCTCATCGAGGGCCCCGAACCTGGGTAAATCGCTCTCCCCGCTTGTCTGTGAACCGATGTCTCGTGTCAGCCTACAGGATTCCATCAACCCTAAGCCCCTATCGGAGGGCATTGGCGAGGAGTACCCTCGACATGTGGTGTACATGTACTCTCTACCTAGAGCACATGCTCCCCTTATACATGCATACGTGCCAAGCTAGAGTATGGAAGCCATGATCTAAGGAGAAGGGCGATGCCCTGGGAAGGACATCGACGAATGCTTGGGAATAGGCACAACAACATGCTGGCAGGGGAACATCATCGGCGACCTATGATGTAACACGACTAAGGCTTAGGTTGAAACACGATGGCGGTCTGTGTAGTGGCACGACGGCGAGCAAGGATGCAGCTATTTGGCTCGAGGCGCTGCCTATCCGTGAGGCACCTGAAAGCAAGCAAGTAGAGAATTAATTGGTAAACTCCATCCGTTTCAAAATAAGTGTCACAACTTTATTTAGATACGAATGTATCTAGATAGATTTTAGTGTGTATATACATCTGTATCAAGAAAAAATCATGACACTTATTTTGAAACGGAGGGTTATGATTTGAATGCATGTACACATGGATTGTACAATTCAATCGTTGAACTAGGAGAACTCATCTAGGAGAAGAGCAGACGAGAGTAGCATAAATCTAGAAAACTGACATAGCCGTGCACAACTAACATCCACAAAGGAGCATCTCCCCAGTAACCCTTCGATGGGGACACCACTATATGGTTTTCTGTGCGTCTTGTCGGCGTTGCCGCTAATCTGCCTTGCCTCTTATGGTTTTAGGGTCATGATCCCGATTCTTGACAACAGGAAGGCTCCGTTTCTTCACGTTTCTTGCACTTTGGTTAGGATTTGTGTCCTACTCAGAAAGGCGTGGCGGTGGCTGCTTCTCGAAGATGGAATAACTTCCTCCCGTCTATCTCCCATCCCGACGATGCGTCTAGCATTGTCGGAGGGCGTGTGAAGATGTATCTCTAGCGGATATCGATTTTGTTTGTGTTCCTTCTGATCTACAATTTCTCTTCATCGGCGACGGTTGTTGCTTTCATGCGTTGGTTTTTTGGTGTCGTGCACTACGACTTCCCGTTTGTCTACTAAAAGAGATCTACTATGACAAGCTTTGCTCGGATCCAGTGAGACAGGAGCAACGATGGTGCGCCTTCGGCTCGTTCAAGTGCTTGTAGTCATCTCTAGGTGGTCCAAGGTGTAATTTTATTACCTTTGGGAGTTCTTGTGCTCATGTTGAAGATTATGAATAGATCGGTGGATTTAAAAAAAACATCCATGAAGGAGATCAACACTAACAAGGACGGCAATCAGGAGACCACCATTGCTGATATGTAGGTGCCGGCCATGCATCAGTGTCACGGTGCAAGGGAATCCCAACCCTAGCGAGTATCTAGGCATGGCAGGAACATCGTGGAGGCCAGACTGGGCCTGCACTAGGCTCCTGCCCAGTCTTTTGAAAGTGCAAAAAAATATTACTAGGGCCTATGGCCAAGCCCATCCTCCCATCTGGCCACCACTACGACCGACTAACTTAGTCGTGTTCTCACACGCATTGCCACATACATGTGTTTTCCTCTCACTCCGCTCTAGCTCTCCCGTCCCCCAAACCTCATGTTCTTCCCTCAAAACCTCATGGCCTAGCTGGTTAACTCTCAATCCTTCTCCTGCTAGTTGAACTGGCCCAAACCAAAGCAAGTTGTATCTACAATTTCAGATCGTGTTGGACTTGGTTGACTGGCCGTAGCAATGACATCGTCTGCTGCTGTGGATTAGTGAAACATAGAATCGATCAAGCTATGCACGAAATCAAGTTATGTATTATTTAATCCTCTTGCTATATAGTCGATCTGAAATTAGAAAATCATCCTACTTTATTGGATTCGGTGCGTGGTCAGATTGCACATACCGATTGTGAGATTTGGAATTTTTTTTATTTTGGCTACACATAACACATACATATTAATTGAGATGTTTTGGTTTTCGTAAACTCATCTACCATTTTTTTTTTGGTAATTCCATTAGGTGGGTTCACTTGGTTCAAGTTTACAAGATAAAGCCATGGAGAAATATTTCAAAAGAAAAAGAGATGATGCATTTTGCTCATGAAGCTTCCAGTAGTGGAGATTTGAAGAAAAACCTGCATTTTGTCGATGCCTTGTTGTGATAGGACGTCACATGATTTACAATTTACTTGCTAGATTGCTTTGCTTGCTCGTTACTCTCTCGGTTTCAACAATTAATGATGAGCTGGCATTCTCTATTGGCTCATTTACATTTTCTTTTTTTGCAAGAACTGCATGTGATTTGTGTAGCATTATAGGCAATTAGCCTTCCCTTTTGTTTTGTGTCACCCTCCGCCACTGCATCGTAGGGCAACGACCTGGGTAGGTGTCGTGCTCAACAACAACGAGGGCTAGGTAACGCGAATAGCCTGGTTGTGGGCATGTCGACAGCGTAGGCATGTCCAGGATGCGACAACGACCAGGCACAACCTTAAAACAATTAAAGGGGTATTCCAACCTGTTGTTAGAGTTTAGGGGTGAAATTTGAACCAGAATAGATAAGGTTGTAAACTGAAGTACTCATACGAGACAAGTTGACAAGTTGAGGGGGGTAAATTGAACTTGTCTCATTCCAATGCCACAATTAGTCGTACTTCGCTTGTTCACTAATGTAAAACGTTTTAAATATTTCAAAGTGAATCTGATACAGACAACCTACACGCTAAAAGCGTATCTAAATATATTTATGAAAAACAATCCTAATTTATTTTTATATTAAAGGAAGGGTGTATCTAACTTTTACTACATGCATGGCTTCACGGAAAGGCTTTCTTCCAAAACAGGCGCAATCCCAGCGTGGCAAGCAAAGCCACCACCAACCAAGTCATACCGACCACGCCACACGTCCTGCTAGCGAGCGCCGCACACAGCCAACCACAGATCGTCGCCGCTCAGAACATCCGCGCGCGTGCTGAAAATCCGCACGCGGAGTTATTGGTAGGTAGAGCCAACCCCGTGAACCCCTTCCACTGACAGTGGGCCCGGCCTTGACTTGCCCGCGCGTGGGTGGCTCTTCCGGTAGACGTAGCCTACCAGTCCCGGTAGCAAATCTAGTCGTCGTCGTCACCGCGCGAAAGAAAATACGGTGTCACGTGCGGGCCTGACACACTGACAGGCGGGTCCAGCGCGGTAATCCCGATGCCAGCGGTCGGTGGCGGGGCCCACTCGCCAGCCGCCCCGGCACAGGACTTATGTCCCTGCTTCCGCCCCTGCGCATCGCTACGCGCACGCAGCCCCGGCCCTTGACTCGCACACCTCCTCCGACTCGCCGCCCGGCCGCCGCTCGCCGCCCATTGGCCGTCGCCATGGACGCCGCCGAGTGCGTCCCCCTCGCCGCTCCCGAGAACCGCCCGCGGATTCCGTCTCTACCGATTTCTCACCGGGTTTCTCGATCTGCCGCAGGTACCCGCTCGCGCAGGCGGGCGCGCCGTCGCCGTCGTCGTCCTGCCGCGCCGCCGACGCCGCCGCCTGGGACGCCGTGCAGAACCAGAAGCGCCAGCGCTGCCAGGTAACTCGTCGCCGCGCGCGCGCGGAATTTCCGCCCCCCTAACTCCCGCGCTATCTGGCTGGGGTTTGTTGCTATCCGGGCGGTTTCCGCGCGATCCGATGCCGTTGCGCTCGTTTGATTCCGTAGGGCGCCGATGCGGGCCGCCACGCCACGCGGCGGGTTTGTCGTGATCGAGATTTTTCGGGGGTTTTGGTTTTTATTGGGGATTTATTTAGGGGCGTGCTTTAGATTTTGATGAGGCGGAACGGAAATTTCGTGACGCTCGCGGGGCAATTTGGCTTCGAGTTTCGTCAGATGGATTGATTGTTGGTGGAATTGGGGTTTTCTGACTCAGATATTGGGTGTGCTTTACTTTCGCAGTCAAATTTGTTTACTGACCGGAATTGGACGCTATGGTCTGCGTCTGCCTGCCTGCCTGCAGAGTGTCTAATAGTATTCGTTATAGTTTCGCCGTGTTTATAGAATTGGGCTCTGTATATGTTGTTTGCCATGAGGAAGATTTCATCTATCTGCTTCATGTGGATTCAAGGATGATCTATCTGCTTGTGGATTCAAGGGAGCTCCTCGTGCACATTGAATCACATTCAAGGAGATACAAGCATATTGCTACAGCTGTTAGTCTTGAAGCCGCGGTTTTCATTATGGGGGGCGCTTGCGTCTTGAGAATCTCATAATTTGCAATCTCAACTCTACAGTTGTTGCTTCTTCGCCTTGCCAAAGTTTGCTCTAACATGTCCATAGTTTTATCTTACGTTTGTGCTTGTGATTAGTGATTTGGGCTTGGCGCTATGTTAAATCTTGATGCTCCATTGGTAAGCTGCTGGTGGTGGTTTGAGCAATAATACACGTGAATTGCTAGTAGAGCATACAAGAGTGTCAGAGCTACATAAGTATTGCTTACTATGCCCCCCATGTTTGAACTGTTTCTCCTATTATTTATTTACTAGTTAATAGGTGCAGACACAGATAGACATTTCTTAGTTTGATGTGGGTGAGGGTCGTTGTATGTGCTTATTTGCTTCTTGACCTTACTAGTTGGTACTCGAGGGAGAGGAACCAAATTGTTAGTTGATGATGCTTCAACTCTTGCACTTGTTTCTCCATTGGTCAATTAAGTAATCTCCTTATGGACCCTACGCAGGAGGATTTAGTATACTTCTGAACTTTGTTCTCTTTGAAAATTCTAGACACTGCCTTCTCTCTGGCAGAGCTTAAGCTTCTTGCGGGTTTAAATTGAAGATTATGCCCAGACAGGGTGTTTTGTTGATAAACTAAAGTATCTACATGCTTACTACTTACTAGTGATGTTCTAGCTGTACTTCCTTGCATTATTGTTTTATCTTTTTTCCTTGATTCAACTAGAACCGTTAATTTAACTTTAGGTCATATATTAGAATGCCAAAGCCAATTTTACACGGCTGTTTCTATCAATCTACATTAGGCATTCACTGGGACCAGAGAGTAGGGCCAGAATGTTGTTTCTGGAGACTTCGTTACAAAAATCTTGTGGATTACTCAGGCAATATACTTCATGCCGTATGTTGGCTGTGAAGAGCAATCTTGTCATGATCTGTGTGGCTATATTTAGAAGAAATTTATGGTTGACTTACGTTTACTGTTGAAAGGCTGTCTTTGTTTACTACTATGTTGACATATTTTACAGGGATCCTCATCCAGTGATAAAGTTGGATCCTGTAGAGAAAACAATTCCATCCAAGCATCTGAAGCTGAGTTGCAGAATGTTGACTCTAGTGAAATTGAGGACGAAGATTATTATGTAGATGATGATGATGAAGGCTGCTATGATGAGGACGAAGGGTCTGACTATGAATTTGATGACACTGACTTCAATCAGCATCTGGCTGATAAATTTGATGATTTAGATCTGCCTCCAGGTGTGGAGGCTACTGTACCTTGGTTGCAGAAACCTGATGATGGACCTGGCAATTTTAAGACCATGGAAGAAATAGAGGATGAAATTGGTAAGAGATACAAGTTTTTCAAGCAGTTTGACACTGTTGAGGATTTCTCTGACCATAAATATGCTGATAAACCAGTTGGAAAGGTAACATCTTGTGCATATAAGCATATTGCTTCAGTTAAACCCTTTCTCCACTCAGATGCTTACTTCTTCCGAAACTTAACTCCAGACAGGGAAAGACTGGACAAAAAGAATCCAGCATGACTGGAAACTCCTGGAGAACGATTTACCAGGTCAGCTATTTCCAAAAGAAATTGTAACTAAGATTTGTTTAGATGCTCCCCTCAAAATGAAAGATACAAATTTTGAAGCACACTGAGGACCGGATTTGAACCACCCAGTTCTCCAGTTTTCAGTGCTGCTTCAAAGATTGTGCAATTTAGTTTTTTCTGATGGCATAGGTAGTTGTTGAAGAAAGCACTTTTAGTATTGTTTTTTTGCTACTTTTAAATTCATCATCCTGTTACTACTTCGATACTTTCATGGTGTCACTTGCACGGTTTAGAAAGCCTGCAGCTCATTGCTGAATCTCCTGGGTTACATTTGCTAAAGCTTAAAATGCACTTTGCTGTACAATGTACATGATCGGTTATTCTGTTGTGCAGGGTCCATATATGTCCGTGTAGCAGAAAATCGAATTGATCTTCTTAGGGCGGTGATGGTTGGGCCTCAGGGAACACCCTACCATGATGGCCTCTTCTTCTTTGATGCTCAATTTCCTGCTACTTATCCTTCCACTCCTCCAGTATGTACTGTCATATTGATAACTTCATATATAATTCATTTTCATATTTTGATTGAAATACCTGTTCTGGTGCTTTTGCAGGTGGTACACTATCACTCGGGAGGACTTCGGCTTAATCCGAATTTGTATGCTTGTGGAAAAGTTTGCCTTAGTCTCCTAGGCACCTGGGAAGGTCATGGCTGTGAGAAGTGGAACTCAGCTCACTCAACCATGCTACAAGTGCTAGTATCCATTCAAGCTCTTGTATTGAATGAACAGCCATATTTCAATGAACCAGGATATGAAATGTATGCTGACAAGGCTGTTGGACAGAGGAGTTCCTTGGAGTATAATGATACAACATTTGAGTACTCCTGCAGGACAATGTTGTACTCGCTTCGTAGGGCTCCACAGGTAACATACTGCTAATTATCATGCTTTGCAGTTCCCCTACGGGAATGCAAGGATGCTCATAGTTGTGAAGATTAACTTGCTGAAATTAACGCTCGTGATGTTATTTTATCTGTAGGGAAAATGATAGAAAAGAAAAAATTCACTTTTTCAACCCTTAATTGTAGAGTTTCAGTTTTCAATCTTGAACTGCAACCTCTAGCTACAGAATACCACATGTTTGCCATGTCGCAGCAAGGAGCAAACAAGAACTAAAAGATAATCTAAAACAAACACCATAATTCAAATAAAATCTTCCAGCAAAAGCTAGGAACCATGGAAATTTTGGTAGAAACGGATCAGTAAACAGACCATGGTGGCATGGTAGTGATTCGGTGGGCATGGGGCATCCCTGTCATCTAGAAACGACTGTGAAACTACCCAAGGTTGTGAATCAAATGATTTTTGAGTTTAGGGTTGAGAAGTGCACTTGTTAGAGAGAGCGTCATCAATTGTACTCCCTCCATCCACAAAAGGATGTCTCAACTTTGTATAATTTGCATGTATGTACACACTAACACTTCTAGACATGCATATTTTGACAAAGTTGAGACATTTTTGTGGACGGAGGAAGTAGGAACCTTGAAATATCTCAACATGATGGATTCATATTGGTTGGGGTTTCATTTGTGTTCTCTAAGGGTAGAAGGTACAACACATGGGCATTAGCTTGGACTCATCATCCTGAATCCATGCCAGTGAAAATCACTAAGAAGGATGGACACTGATAACCAAGTATCCACAGCACAATTTTTAATATTAAGGGTTGAAAAGTGGACCTATGCCAGAGTTCACAGTTTGAAAAGCTGTTTTCTTCCTCTTTTGGATTATTGTACTGTAGTAATTTTTACTAGTCGAGACTCGAAAGTATAAATTTTGGTGCGATAACAGCGAAATCTTCTAGCATCTGTAAAGGTTGATAGATTCCGACCACTTTGCACTGTGTAACACAGCATAGCAACCACAAGGTCACACTTAATTTGTTGTATTATGGTAATTGTTATCTTACAGTGATGTGTAGTGCACCGAGAAGCTTAGATCATATACTCTGATGGTATACCAGACTGACGTATAACCTTTATTGCTGGTTACTGCTTGTTTCAGCACTTTGAAGATCTTGTAGCCGGCCACTTTCGTGAACGTGGCCGTGCCATTCTGGCTGCATGCAAATACTACATGGAGGGTAATAAAGTTGGGTGCGTAGTTCCTGAAGAAGACGATGAGGGCAAGGAACTAGAGAGTTCAAATGCAGAAGGATCCTGCAGCAGCAGCAGCAGTTTAGTGAAACCACATAGTAATAAGGTAGAGCTAGCTGCAGCTGCAGGTCGCGCCGTAACCTTCAAGGCACACATGGAGGTTCTGTTTGAAGAGCTCCTGATGGAATTTAATGTGAAGGGTGCTGACACCAAGAAGTTTTGTGCTGAGAAGCTGAAGAAGAGCCAGCCGACTTCTTCTTGAAGATATCTGAGGTTCCGTGATGAAGTGAAATCCATAAGATGATGTTGATTTCGCTTCTTGCCTTAACTATAGGAACGATATCTCTTTTCCGCCTTTTGCGGTACAGATGGTGTGGTGACTTGAACTATAATGACTGATGTTTTGTATGCCGGTTGAAGTATCCACCCCCTTACTGTGGTGTGATCTTAAAACGGACATCTACATAAGGGCGTGTACAATTGTAAACGCTTGTGTGGGCGCCTAGGGAGGAAAAGAAAAGGAATGTTACCACGCAAGAGTTTGTTGCTCCACTGGGAATAGCTAATTGGGGTGCTTAATCAGATTTGTTCCTGTACAATAGCGGAGCGTCGACGCAAGATCTAGCTCCTGGTTTTTGAATCACATAGAAGCATACGCTAATCTTTTTCTGAGGAGAACCTACATGAATACCAGTTCTCCTGTGCTGGGTTTGGGCTATCATCTCACCCCAAGTAACGGCTGGAACTGGCTCCTCTAACGGGAACGAGAGAAGTCAGAGAATGACTTTGTTTCTCCAAACCACCGGTATCTTTGCTTCAGAAAAAATAGGAGTAGAAAAGAAAGCTCCAGAGCCCATCAGCGCACGGCTTTGCGGGCGGGCGTCGACTTGGTCCGACGGCTCACTCGCATCTGTGATTCGCGCCTGGGCACGCTTTTGCCACAACACCAAAAAACCAAACCATGCTCCGCCGCGCGGTCTCCTTGCTAAGTGGGCGCGCAGCCTGGCTCCGCCGCCAGCCGGTGACTGCCGCGGCAACATTGATCCGCCGCCACCCGGAGACCCGTCTCGGCGCCGTCGACGCTCGTGGCTACCGGCGCATGGCGCGGCGGATCCCACCCGCGAGGCCTGACGGCTACTCCACCTCTGACGGCGAGGACGACGAGGTCCTTGAGCCGGCCGCCGCCGCCGCGGACGGCGAGGAGGAGGAGGACGAAGACGACGAGGAGTTGGAGGGGTTCACGCTGGACCTCAAAACCGGAACTATCGAGGACGCTTTCGAGGACGATGAGGAGGAGGAGGAGGGCCATAAGTAGCGCGAGGAAGGTGTTCGTGGAAATGACTAAGAGGAGAAGCTGTCCCTGCACAGGCTCGTTTACATGCTCGCTGCTTTCATAGTTTGATTCTCGTTCGCACTGAATGTTAATTTCTTTGTAGCATGCCCCGTACTTTTGGTGGTATTTGTAGCTTTGATGAGCCTTTGGCAATTGACATCGTGGTAGACTGGTACTAGTACTTTTGGTTCTATTGTGGTATTGAACTGATTTTAAGAGCTTCACTATTTTGTCATACTACGCTATTTTAAGGACCGATGCTACCATAAGAAGAAGAAACATCCGCTTCTTTGACGCAATCTCGCCATCGTCCGAGGAAGCAACCAGATAGAGGATGGCCACGGCGGGCCTTGTTCTAGCTCTAGACTCAGTTTTGCAATGCTCGCCGATGTTGCTGGCGACATTTGATGACATGTTCTAGCAAGCGAGGGTGGTGTCTGTGGCGTTAGATTCACGTCTGGTGACTATTTGAGGTCACAAGTAATTTGAGGAGTTTATTCCTTGGGTTCGCCTTGTCTGGTCGTTGTATGGACCTGGAGCTCCTCGTGCTCAATCATCTAGAGGGTGATTCTGGTGGCGAGATATCTTCAGTTTTGTTCATTCATAACAAGGATTGCGAGTCGACGAGTCGACAGGTCGTTCTGGGGCAGCGACTCAGAGACTAGTCAAGACTAGTCTTGACTCAGCAAGACTCATGTTTAACACTAAATTACTAATGTGTTTAATGTAGGATAGAATATAAGGCTAGGGATAGAGGAGTGGGGGAAAACCTGGGCAATTCCTTCCAATGGCCAAGGCCTTCCTCTTGTCCATGAACCAGCAGCCTACAGGTTGGGGACAGGGGAGTGGGGGAAAACCTGGGCAATTCCTTCCAATGGCCAAGGCCTTCCTCCTGTCCATGAACCAGCAGCCTACAGGTTGGGGACAGGGGAGTGGGGGAAAACCTGGGCAATTCCTTCCAATGGCCGGCAGGTTCTTGCAGAGGCGGCGGCCAAGGGAGAGAACACCAAGATGTGTTCTGGCTTTTGGGTTTGAGCGGGGGAAACTGTCTCTCGATCTTGGTTTCACGGGGGGGCATGGGGAAAATGGTAATGGGAGGAAAGAATGGAAAAAATTATAACATGTGGGGTCATTTTTTTAGTCGATAGACTCACAAACCTGGACTAGTCGAGACTAGTTAAGACTAGTCGATCGACTCGATCGACTCATCAAATGAGTCGAGTCGACTGGCCGAGTCGACCTTGCAAATGCGACTCGTAGGCTAGTCGTCGACTAGTCTCGACTAGTCTTTCGACTTGCAATCCATGATTCATATAGAAGCATCACCACTTGTAAAATTGGCAATGGAAGATCGGTTCTATTTTGGAAAGATTTCCGGGTCCAAAGTCAAAATCTGTGTGATGTGTACCCTCAGATCTTCTCTTATGCTCTAGATGAGGACATTACCATATAATCATTCATCTCTGCGCCCTCGTTGGAATCAGTCTTTACTCTACCATTGTCAAATCAGCTTTCGAAGAGTTACAGCAAGTTCAGTCTATCTCCGCTGATCTTCAATTATCGGATGAGGATCAGGACGTGAGGTCCTTCCCTTGGGGTTCATCTCAGTTCATGGCTTCCAGGTTTTACAAATTTATTTTCCAGCGTCTACCAAAGGATCCGGCTATCAATTCTATTTGGAATTCTAGAGCGCTCCCGAAAATGAAAGTGTTTGATTGGCTTTTGTTTATGGACCGTTTAAATACAAAGGATATGATGCTTAGGCGTTATTGGCATGTGGAAGGTGGCCCGAATTGGGTGCTGTGCTGAGACGAGGGATCATTTATTTTTTGACTGCCCCTTTGCCAAATCTTGCTGGGATCTGCTGAAAATAAATTGAGACATAACTTTTGGCATGTCTCAGCGTATTTTGAGAGCTTCGGAAAATTTCGCCGGTCCTTGCTTTATGGAGATCATCTCATATGCAGCTTGGAATATGTGGAAAGAGCGCAATGAAATCATTTTTAAAGGGCTACGCCTTCCTTCACTAGATGGAAAGTTACGTTGCAAAGTGATATCTCGGTTCATCAATATAGGATCAAGCCAGCCTTTGTTCAAAATCTTTTTGATTGGCTGTTGAGTACTTTTGCATAGTTTTTTTTTTCTCCTTCCTTTAACCCTGTTGGTTAGCCTAGCTTCCTGTCTCATGTAATTTTTTGACACTCCTCTTTTGGAGTCTAAACAGATTGTTTGGGGCTGAACTAAAAGCTAAACAGATTGTTGTGATAATTGTGATGACGTGGGAGCTAGCTTAGAAGAAGGTAAAACAAATTGTTGTGATAATTATGATGAGTGTGGCTGCATAAAATTGTAGAGGATTCTTTTTTTACTTTCCTTTTTCCCTTTTATGTTATATATTCCCCTTGTTGTACCCCTTTTAAATCTCGATGTTTACATTGCAGGGGTCTAGAACACATGTAGCCTGTCCAATGACTACCCTTAAGGGAAGTCATGGTCATGGTGTTACATGTTTGTAGGTTGTTTGGCTCACGCTTGTTTACCGTGCAATGTGAAAATTCGGGTGAAGGAGATTTTTTTTTTTGGGTGATGCCTAAAAAAAAATCACATGAAACATTATACTAATAGGAATCCAGAATGTACTTGCGAATTA
The DNA here is from genome assembly GCF_019359855.2 of Lolium perenne. Lineage (NCBI taxonomy): Eukaryota > Viridiplantae > Streptophyta > Magnoliopsida > Poales > Poaceae > Lolium > Lolium perenne. The sequence goes on from NC_067244.2 coordinate 71,464,889, forward strand.
TAAACTAGTCTGTCCGTTCTGAATTATAACATGAAACATGGTGTGGACGTGTACTACATATAGACTAAAATAAAATGTGTGTAGATACAGAAAGACCTACTCAAACGTTTTACGATTCCGAAGGGACTGATAGTACAAAATACTAAAGGAGGAGAAAGATATTCTGAAAATAACATAAAAGAAAGCCCATGTCGACGTGCCAGCGAGTGATGCGGGCTTGTACATGTCTGCAGCTATGGCATATCAAAACTCAGTCCATTCACCACAACCCAACATGGGCCCAAGAACGAGGCACCAGACCAGGGTTAGGGCGACTTCTTTTGGGCTCCTGCTTCTGCATAAGCTGGCTTATGCGAAATTGTGGGGAGAAACTGTGGTGGGAAGAAGCTCCTAGAAACTGGTTCCTCCTATTCTTTCGGGCTTCTAAAAATTTGGCTTATTCATGTGTTGAGTTGTAATATGTCTATAATGCCCCTAAATAATTTATGTGCCCCAAATAAACAATGATATCATATGTATGATAGTTTTTAGTATAAAATGAGTTAGAAAAGGATCACGAAAATTATATAAAAATTTCCATTAAGCTGAGCTCATTATTATGTACCAAATTTTATACCAAAACCTCCCACATAGCATATATAAAAAAAGTCCATGCCCAATTCATATCACAAAAATTACGTTAGTATTCACAACAATAGAAATTTAAACTTCTTATGTCTATAAACTTGGACGGATTCAAGCTAATTGCAAACATTACCGAGCTAATTGGAAAAAATTGAGCAAATTACAAGGAAGGGGAGCTACTGTTCACGGTTGTGAGGAGGACATCACGCAGACGAGGAAGGAATCGAGCGGTGGACTGGAACGGCAACCGTGGTCGCCGAGATGGACGTCTCCTGCGGGGTAGAGCTTGGCCGCCGGCGTGGAGTGCTTGGTCGTCGGCCACGGTCTCCTGATGCGGGTGGGCGGCAGCTGCGGGTGAGCGGCGGCTGCAGGTGAGCGGCGGAAGAGGAGCAGCGCCTGCAGGGAAGCGGCGGAGGCGCGGTTGCGGCGTGGGGTAGCGGCGGCGGCGCGGCCAATGGGTAATGGCGGCGGCGGCGGCGGTGGGTAGCGGCGGCGGCGGTGAGTAGCTGTGGCGGCGGTGGAAGGAACCTTGCGTTGTCCTGGAACGGATCGATTCGGCTCGCCTAGTTTTTTCTTTTTTTTGACTTTGACCGAACCCTTTTTTTAGGGAAGTGGCATTCCGTTGTAATTAGAACTGAAATGGGGGGCAAATTCCTATACCGTTTCGGGTTTCTATCCAGAAGCTCGGGAAACTGCCTCTCATCAGTTTCTGGATTTACACACGATGGGAGCTTCTCTGTGAAAATAAGCAAGTCACCAGCCGGAGACTTCTTTTAGGCTTTAGCTGTCCACAACCTAGAAGCCAGCCCAGAAGCTAAAAAGAAGTGCCCCTTAGCAGGTCACCACGACACCGACCCGCGTGCACCCGGCCCACAGAGCCTATGTTCTCCTCACGCGGTGTGGCCCGCACGCCAGAGACAATCCGGCGCGACCGGTGCACGGACTCGGTCCATACAATCCCTCCAGGCTCCAGCCCGTTTTTGGCGCCAAGAATTGGCGCCAAGCCGCCACCATATTCCCGCCAACAACACCCCCAGCGCCGCCTCCCCTTCTTCCCCAAACCCAGCAAACCCTGGCTGCCTCTCATCCGGGCGAGCACTCGCACTCGCACTCGCACTCAGACTCCCAATCCCTGAACCCGCCTCCAGATCCGGAAGGTTCTAGAAGACTCGCCCGCCATGGAGGCCTTCGGCGGGTTCTTCGTGGACGAGAAGGCGGCGCGGGTGGAGAACATCTTCCTCGAGTTCCTCAAGCGGTGAGACGACCGCCGCCGCCGCCCCTCCCCTCCTCCCTCCATCCTAGGGTTCCCCGGGGCGCGGTTTGTTTGATGCGTCGTCCGATTTCATTCCCCCCAGGTTCAAGGAGACGGAGGATGCGGCGGAGCCGTTCTACGACGTCGAGATGGAGGCCATGCGGTCGCGGGAGTCCACCACCATGTACGTCGACTTCGCGCACGTCATGCGCTTCAACGACGTCCTCCAGAAGGCCATCTCCGAGGAGTACCTCAGGTGAGATTTACTTTTGTGTCTTTGCGAGCCAGATTTGTGATGAGGTCCGGGTCTGAATGCAAGTTTTGTGGTTTTTTTACGGTTGGAATGGGGACGGAAAGGCGACAGCTTTAGTGAGTTAGCTCGAATTGACAGCAAATTAGTGCGGATTTTAGATTTTCGGCTGGATGGAATAACTATGTAAAGGGTGGGGATGTGAGCTTTTTAGAATTCTTGGTTGCTTTATCTGTCAATAGATTCCAACTGTCGAAATATCCAGCTTTGTTTGCAGTACTGTTTAGTATCTAGTTAGTAACACAATTGGTTCGTTTATCTGTTGCAAGGAGGAAGGGGATGCTGATATGATACATTTGATTGCACCAGGTTTGAGCCATACCTTCGGAATGCGTGCAAAAGGTTTGTGATGGAGCAGAGGGCTGGTGAGAACCGTGCACCAATTATCTCTGATGATAGCCCCAACAAGGATATCAATATTGCCTTCTACAACATCCCCATGCTCAAAAGGTCTGCACTTACTCCTCTAGATGTATGTGTTAGCCATCAAACTAATAAATTGTGTGATGTTATATGGGTAGACTACAAAAGAGATTCTAATGGCTGAGAACTTAATAATGGTTCTGTTCCCTTATGCTGGAGTCTAGAATTTACTTCCTTTAGCAGCAGCTTGCTGGTGCACCTTGAAAAGCTCCTGCACGAGTTTATCCTGGTGTAATCTACAACTTCGTTTAGGTTTAAGTTTCCTCGTTTATTTTTATTCTCCAAAATTGATGGTTCTTAGAACCTAGCTGAACTTTGTTATGGTTTCGTTTCTTCAAATGGAGCCGGGGAGTGATCCCTGATATTCTATTTTTTTTTACTTCAGACTGCCATCATAGATACTAAATGAATTCTGATGGACGACATTGTTTGCAGAATTTAAGTTTCGATTAATCTGGTTCTGTTGGTAGATAGCGCAGTCCAAGACTCATGCCATTTTACAGTCCTCTGTTAGATCTTAGGTGTAATATAAATTTCTTAATGATTGCCAAAATATGAATTGACTGAAAATTTTCTGCTCTGGTAGGTTGAGAGAGCTTGGGACAGCGGAGATAGGTAAGCTCACATCTGTAATGGGGGTAGTTACAAGGACGAGTGAGGTCCGACCTGAGTTACTGCAAGGTACCTTCAAGTGCCTTGATTGTGGAAATGTGGTAAAGAATGTAGACCAGCAGTTCAAGTATACTGAGGTTGTGACTCTGAACCATATCCTGTGTAAATTTCATTTCTCACGTCATGTACCTAATACTTGTTCATGTACCTTACCTCCAGCCAATAATATGCGTTAATGCAACATGTCAAAACCGATCAAGATGGGCCCTTCTCCGTCAAGATAGCAAGTTCACAGATTGGCAGCGGGTCAGGATGCAGGAGACATCAAAAGAGATACCTGCTGGGTCACTGCCTCGTTCCTTGGATGTCATTCTGCGTCATGAGATTGTTGAGAAGGCTAGAGCTGGAGACACGTGAGTGGTTGAAGCAATTTTCAGCATTACTGCATACTGATCTGGTTGACTTCGTTTAAACGTTTTGTTTTGACCTTTTCAGGGTTATATTTACTGGGACGGTTGTTGCTGTTCCAGATGTTATGGCATTAACTTCACCTGGTGATAGAGCAGAGTGTCGCCGGGAAGGTCCTCAGCGGAAGAATGGGTCAGGTGTCCAAGAAGGTGTTAAGGGCTTGAAGTCACTTGGAGTGAGAGATCTCTCATATCGCCTTGCTTTTGTGGCCAACTCAGTGCAGGTATGAACTTTTTTTTTGCAATAAAGTTTTGGTTTGACTAAAGTCTAATTTTGTATGCCTTTCTTTAAGTTTTCCTTTATCTCTTCAATGCTGTTAGGTGGCAGATGGAAGGAGAGATGTGGACATTAGGGACCGTGACATAGATGGTGATGGCAGTGAGAGACAGAAATTCACTGTAAGTTCTGTTTACAGTCCAAGATACTGCTCTTTTTACAAAATGGAAAATGTGTCCTTAAAAAATGACATACAATTCAAACAGGGCCTTGCCCTTTTCAATAAGAAAAAGCATGTATTGAAATTACTTTTCTGTCATGTTGGTTCAATCACAGCTGTTTGCTGTTTTTCTTTTGAGCATGCATAGCAATCAAGCGCCTCTTAATAATTGTATCTCCTGAAGTGTTGTTTGAACCTATTACATAATTAACTTTGTGATTTCATGCAAACACAATAGATGTTAGATTACAAGATGGGTCTTATTGAGCAGCAATGCAAGTTCCTGTTTTGTGGGGTATCACCTAAACCATTAATTGTCTCTTTAACAGGATGAGGAGGAGGATGAGGTTGTTAGGATGAGAAACACTCCTGATTTTTTCAATAAGATAGTTGATAGCATATGTCCTACTGTCTTTGGTCATCAAGAAATAAAGAGGGCACTCCTCCTTATGCTTTTGGGTGGTGTTCACAAGATAACACATGAAGGGATAAACCTTAGAGGTGACATCAATGTCTGCATTGTTGGCGACCCAAGTTGTGCAAAGTCGCAGTTCTTAAAGTAAGCTTTCTTCTATGTTCTCATTGCCACGTTTGTTATCTCCTGATTCTCTAATGAACCAATCTAATGTCCATTATCTCTTTTCTATCAATGCATCAACACTAAATGCCTTTTGCGTTTTCATGAAAAAAGTAAGCTGTCAATACTTACATAAGTTGCATATATGATACCATGACCAGTGATAAGAAGGATGGTTCGGCACAGTATCACAACTTCATTTAGTGTGCCATACCATTGGTGTATATTGCCCGAACATGTTTTGTCAAATAATGATTTCGCTTTTCTGATGGTATATTCTACTACTGGAGAAACAGTACAAATCAAATATGGCCATTTGTAGCTTGGGGTGTAATAGACCTTTCCTTCAGATATATTGTTCTGTTCTGCTTGTAATATTAATCCCTCTGTCCTTGGATTGGACTTCTCTTGTTTCTTAAGTTCTTGCTTCTTCAATGATAATGGAACTGAAATGTTCCTTTTTAATCCAATCTTCAGATATACTGCTGGTATTGTTCCACGATCTGTTTACACATCTGGGAAGTCCTCATCTGCTGCTGGTTTGACAGCAACTGTTGCGAAAGAACCTGAGACTGGTGAATTTTGTATCGAGGTAATATCAGTTTTTGGTAACTTAGTCCATTTTTTGTCATTAGAACAAATAATTTGGATGCAGGCAAGACCTTTAGAAGTCAGCTGGTGAAACCATTATATTTATCATTGTTTGATAGAGCTCTGCTTTGGTGAAATAATTTTTGTCTTTTCAGAACTTCTATTAATAGAAGCATACAACATGTGTACAACAACTATTAGCTTCTGTTGAAGCATTTCAACATATTTGTTTTTTACTGTAATCTGCTGGCTAGGTGTTTCTTGCTAGTTCTGATGTCTTCTCTTTCTATCTCCTGCAGGCAGGAGCACTCATGCTTGCTGACAATGGTATATGTTGCATCGATGAATTTGATAAGATGGATATTAAGGATCAGGCAGGCCTACTGAATTTTTAGCTATTATTCCAAACCTCTTTTCTCATTGTGATGTGAAAACTTGAGTTCCAATTTTATTTGTCCATTGAAGGTTGCTATACATGAAGCAATGGAACAGCAAACAATTAGCATAACAAAAGCTGGGATACAAGCAACTTTGAATGCACGGACTTCAATATTAGCAGCAGCAAATCCCACAGGAGGACGTTATGACAAGTCAAAACCACTTAAGGTATGTCGGACAACTAAAAGTTAATTCATCTTGTATTTCTGAAAGTTTGCATGCCCTATTGCCTTATTCATGAGATCTTTTGAGGTGAAATTTGAAGTTAAATCTAATATTTTTTCTGTGATCCTTGCCAGTACAATGTGGCATTGCCACCAGCTATTCTTTCAAGATTTGATCTGGTATACATCATGATTGATGAACCTGATGAAAATACTGACTACCACATTGCTCATCACATTGTGAGGGTCCATCAAAAAAAGGAAGAAGCACTTTCCCCTGCATTTAGCACTGCAGAACTGAAGCGCTACTTTGCTTTTGCAAAGTCTTTGAAACCTCAGGTTTGCCTCTTCATGATCTTCAAAAATTGAGTTATGCTTTTCATCAACTTATCATGATGGTCTGTCATTGCAGCTGAGTTCAGAAGCAAAGAAAGTTCTAGTTGAGTCGTATGTTGCCCTCCGTAGAGGTGACAGTACTCCTGGTACCAGGGTTGCTTACAGGATGACAGTTAGGCAACTAGAGGCATTAATTAGGCTGTCTGAAGCTATTGCCAGAAGCCACTTGGAAAGAATTGTAAGTAATCTTCATGCATATGTGTGTAGTAGATTATTAAATTATCTGTAGGTTTTTTTGTGAAGGGCCCAACTTCTGTGTGTGTAAAAGTAAATGAGCTTTGCATCCAGAGTCACTTAGTGTGATAATTTATAATCTGCCTTTATTTACCTCAAATTATTTATTCACCTCCACATAATGTTTTTCTGTCAACTTACCTTTGGTATTAATATCTTTAGGTTCTCCCAGCACATGTCCGCTTGGCATGTAAATTGCTCAAGACATCCATAATAAGGTGAGTTTGTTGACTATTGTATCTTTTCATGCACTGATATTTTCATGACAATGTCACTAAGAAGCCTATTGATTTTTGTAGCGTGGAATCAAGTGAAATTGATCTCTCTGATTTCCATGATAATGAAGATGCAAATACACCTGCTAATGATCCTGCACCGCCAGGAGAAACAGGTGTGTTTTTTTATCATTTCTAAAATGTCTTTCTGTTTTTTTCTTATGTTCTTTGTTTTGTTCTAATAATTGGTGACCCTTATTTTAAATGTCAAAACTCTTGAAGATGACGAACCAGCAGATGCTGGTAAGAAGAAACTGGTTATCACTGAAGAACATTTCCAGAGAGTCACACAAGCTTTGGTTATGAAACTGCGGCAACATGAAGAATCACTCAAGAAAGATGGTACAATACATACTTATGTTCTTGATTTTGCATTACTTTCTAGCTTTGGTTCTATTTTTGTATTGGTAATCACAGTGCCAACTTCACATCAAGAATGGAAGTATGCTCTAGTTTCAATTAAGAAAACAATTCCAAATTCCATCACCCATCTCAACTTAACATGATATAGCTGACCCAGGAATTCAATCTGACATGTTTGGATGTTGTCTCACTTTTGTGCTGCAGGGGATGGTCTGGCTGGCATGAAGCAAGGGGATCTAATAATCTGGTACGTTGAGCAGCAGAATGCCCAAGGTGCATATAGTTCAACAGATGAGGTGAAGGAAGAAGTGAAGTGCATCAAGGCCATCATAGAGGTAAAACCTTCTGCAATCATCATATAGGCTGTACATCACCGGGGTCCTTGTGGTGTTTACTGAAACCTGTCGATGGGTTTGCATCTGCAGAGGCTGATACAGAGGGAGGGCCATCTTATAGTGATCGACGAAGGATCAGCGGTAGCAGACGACGGTGCTGCTGCTGTGCGGAAAGTAGAGCACAGGATCTTGGCAGTTAACCCAAACTATGTCATCGATTAGTCATATGAAGATGCAACTAACTCAAGGATCCATTTTATGTGGTTAACCACCGGAGCTGAGATTCTAGTGGAACCCCTGGTGTGCAATTTTATCTAGAAATGTTGTACCATCACCGTCTCTGCTGTACCTGCAGGGAAACACATGATCTGCAGAGTTCAGAACCATGGCACTGCGTTAGCGCCTGTAGTGTAGTCTGATTGTGTAATTTTCACTGCTTCAGGGTTTATGTGAATTGTAAGAGAAGAGCACCTTAATTTTCCGAGCTTCTGAATTCATTCTGTCTAAGCATTGGTTTTGCCGGTCCTGATTGTTTGCCAGTTCATGAGTAGTGCGATGTTTCTTGTGTATTTCCTTTTCTCGTTTAACCATGCTGTATCGACCCCTCTGTATTTTGTGTTCGTGGTTCTCCATCTTCTGGTAGAAGAGGCAGCGGTTTCTACTTGCTGGCTGATTTCTCTGGAATGAGAAGGGCGTGCTTGTGCCGTTTGGTGCAGGGTGGCACAATCAAGCCACGATGATAGCTCGAGAAAATCAACAAGCTAACGGGCATTCGGGCTGGCAGGGTGGAAAGGTAATCCTAGTGCGGTTGGTGCTCTCGGCAGCCCCCTTTAGCTATGTAACTAGCATTGGGATAGTCTGCATTTAGCATGTGATGCGTACAACCATATTAGTTATCTATGGTACTTGGAGGCTAGCCTAGTAAGCACACCTTCCTTTGTAGCCCGCTCTAGGAGATGATGCAATGTATCCATCACCATGTCGATAAGCAAGGGGGAGAGGCCCCCATGCCTCAGTCCACGTGGCCGTCTGATCCACTTGGAACTAGATACTGATTCAATGGGCACATGTATAAATAAACTACAAATAAGAAGAAAAATCTTTTCGTAAAAATACATTTAAGAAATTTTGAACGGTCCAGCAAATAAACGAATGCATAACTCCAACGAAATTTCAGCTGCGCCTCTAGGCAGACAGATCCATAAACTCGGATAAGCCATATTATTAAACCATAAGAAACAACAAGTGATAAAATCAAAGATGGATAAAACGAGAGTTGTTCCTATAAAATGAGATTAGATTCCGCAAGTGAGATGTCCAAGTCTCAAAAATGAAAATTTACTATTTTTCATATGTTTGTAAGAAAGGGTGAAAAGAACGGAGAGACTTGAATTAGCATACATTCCGTTCTAAGCATGATGTGATAACTAAGCTTTGTATGTATAAACCTCCAAGGAGGATAAAAATTAGAAGCAACCCAAACGATAAACCATACAAAACAAGTGGATTTGTATTAAGAAAAGAAATGTCCAATTGTCTTAAAATGATAACAAAAACGACATTGTTTACTCAGGCCCCATAGTCACCTAGTGTTGGCTTGGACCTAAAAAGTCTTCGTATTGAAATTGAAATTACTTTAAGAAAAAAGTACAAGAATTATTATATCATTAAAAAATTACGAATATCTTTTCCATCACAGATGTCAAAATTACCATGCAATTAAGGTGAATTACCTGCTACCCAAAGAACACTTTGTCAGACTCCATCCATGGCCTCCCTCTTCGCTTTCAAAGGGACGAGGGCTTGACTCCCTCAGACTTCATGCTATAAGATTCACTGAAAGTTGGAATTATATGTCTTGGAATTATATGTCTTAGTTGACGAGAACCAATCTAAGGCTGGGTGGCTAGTAGGGTGGTTGTACCCTCAGCCCACCAGAGTTCAAACCTCAGGTTTGGCATATGTTTGTCTCATAAAGACGGAACATTCATTCAGTGGAAGGTGATGTTCCCGTCGACAGCGAGGCGTCCGAAGATGCTCATAGGGATATGGTGTGCCGCTTAGGCCCCCAACTCACGCACACGTGCCATTCTCTTTGTTCTTCTCTTTGACTTTGCACCAGCGTAGTTTGAATGTCCCACTTTCTCCGTTCTTATTTACAATCATAATATCAAATATATATTCCTATTCCGCGAGGTCCACCGCCTCAGCGACCACCGCCCCTGATTCACTGTCGCTTTTTTTTTGTTGCTTCGCACAGGGCCTCCGTTTTCTCGGGTACAACACTGTGTGCATTCATAGGGGTGAGTGTATGCACGGATATGTGAGCGTTTACGTTTGTATTGTGTTTCTAAAAAACAAGAATATTTGAAAGCCTTACATTTTAGATTATTTTGCATTTTCATCTGTTTCTTATTAGTGGGAGTATGTCAGCATTGCTATCTCGGCGAAAGTAAGGCCATACTGAAAATATGTTGTAAATTAGGTTACGGTTTGATAGCCAAGACATTTTAAAATCTAAGTTAAAACGAATTTATCGATGATGTCATCAGTTTTTGTCCTTCTACACACAAGTTTTTGTCCTTTTATACGATTAATGCAAATAATCAAGGAAAAGAGGCTGGGGCGGATGTGGATCAAACGTGGCCTCTGTCAAGAAAACATCGCTCCCGTGTCACTCTCGGGCGGCACCGGAGCACCCCCTTCACCGTGCCGCTGGTTCCCCCGCACCCTTCCCTTCCCATCCTTGCAGTTGACGACGCCCCCCTCTGTGCAACCTCATCACCATGATGCATGAGCACCATACTGCGAGGGTCCCCGTTGCCTCGCTGCGCTACCCGGCATGCGCCCTACTTGCGGGTAGGACGCCTAGATCCTCAGGTGGATCTGACGAGCGGTCTGGGTCAGGGCTCCTGATTTCGTGGGTATGGATCTCTCTACCGCGGCTGTCGTTCTGGGTAGTGTGGTTGCATGGTCGCACTGCTGGTAGTGTGATCTCTGTGGTGCCGCCAGATCTAGCGTCGTGGTGGCAGTGTTTGGATCTAGGTCGGGCCGGGCGGCCGGGCTAGCCTCGATGGCATGGATTCCCAGATCCGGTGTGCGTCTTGCGAGTGACCTAGTTGGGGCTAGGTCACAACGTTTCTCGGGTTGGTGGATCAACAGTGGTGTTTACTCTGCATTTTTCGCGTCCTCGCGGCGATGGTCGGATTCTTGATTTAGTTGGGTCTCGGCCAAAGCTTCGCATGGCTTTGGCCATTGTGATGACGATGTCACCTACATGTGTCGTTCCCTTGTTGAAGGTGACTCGATGGTGATCCTTTGCTTCTAGATTGATGGGCTCCACCCCTCCGCTTCATTCTACCCCTCTCGATGTCCTCATGTGGGCTAAGCTCTTCTTGTTGTGTCATGTGAATCACCCTTTTATCTCGCTCCATTGTCGCGGTCCTCTTGTGACGCCAACCTCGTTGCTTATTCACGATGTCGCTTTTGGTTGCTAAAGGCCTGCCTAGTGTCTTGGAGGGCTTGCTAAGTCGTGTTAGATTGTAGTTGATGTTGGTGATTTGTTCCTAATGCTAATGGTTGATGTCCGATGTTGGGACTAGACCAAGCTCTAGGGTCGGTGGTTTGGGGTCTGGCAAAATCTTTGCAAGACCTTGGTCTCTGCCGGCGTTGATGACACACTTTAGCATCACACACCTTCTTGGAGGCATCGTGCAAGCCGTCAAGCTCCCACCTGCTTTGGACTCTCAAGTCCTACTAGGTTGCCAGCCTGTCGTCAAGTTTCCTGTGAACAACAAGGTTGGTGCAGTGGAGGTCTGTTGGTTCGTACAATTTTGATGTCGCACCCACTCAGCTGGACTCAAAATTGTACAAACCAAAAGACCTCCACTGAACCAACCGAGTTGCTGGAGACAGTGCGCCCTCAACTTGGATCAAGCTGTCTAAGTGCAATTCTGCTTGGCAACGCGGTGTAATCTTCGGTTGTTTTTCTCTTTACTTTTTGTATAATTAGTAACCCAACATGTGTAAATTTGTTGTAACTTCTTGTAGGTTAATAACTTGGTTAATTCATATTCAGGCTCACTTCAAGCCTTCCGGTTTAAAAGCAAAAGAGACGAACATCAAACTCAAATACCATCATCCAACATAAGTCCGCCCAATATTTCTGTCTTGTTTGACTTTCTCAAAATAGCTAATTCATTGAGAAATTCCATACTCCGTATAAATTTCATACGATACCCACAACCTCGACCAAACATGTTTCTTCAGAGAAAGTTTCTACATAACTTGAAATCGTACAAAATTGCTGTAAAATATTTATCCGAAATATCCAAGGGTCCCTCGGTAAAAATGTACCAAAACCTCCTCAGGCCCCCGCTTCCCTCCCGTGCAGGTGCAGCCCGAACCGCTCTCTCTCAGTTTGAACTGCGAAGCACGCCGAAAGCCCCCGTCGCCTCCACTCGCCACCGCCCAAAGCCCTAGCCCTAGCGTCTCGCCGCGACGTTCCCTCCTCATCTCCGGCGAGCTCAGCCCTTCCACACCCGCGCGCGGCCGCCGCCTCCGATCAAATGTCGAGCCGGGTCTCCGGCCGCCGCTCGTCGGCGTCGGCCACGGCGGCGAGCACCGGCTCTAGAGCCCCCAAGGCGACATCCAAGGAGAAGAAGCGGGTCGCGCTCGGGAACCTCACCAACGTCGGCGGCGGGAAGGCCGGCGCGGCCGATGCGGTATGGCTCGTTACGAGATATGTTCGCGAGGGCGATTGCTTCGGTTTCTCGTTGGTTAGGAGGGGACGGCATGTAGAAACGTCTCCTCGATGCGATGCGTACCGCGTTTACTGAGCGATTCCCTTCATTGAATGACCCGCTCTGGCATTTCGGGGGATTTCTAACCTTTTTGAGCAATTTGATGCAGGATTCATTCGATTCCTCAGTATTTATTACTAGCCCATGTACGATTCCTCTATTACCCCCCGTCAATTCCGCAACGCCTGCCAAATTAGTTTGGATGGGGATCCATTTTTCACGAAATTTCCTTTCCCGAACAATTTCATTTGCTTATCCCGCCGGTCCTGATGCAATATTTCATTGGAATGTTCGGTTTCATCTGCTTCTCGAATGTTTTAAGGTTAGGTTTGTTGAAACAATTTTGGCGGCCAAGTGTTCTGAAACTTAGTAGATTGCCCTGGATGTCAGGCTATGCTCTTTAGGTTGGTGACTCGTTATGTATTACTTGTCTCTGATTCACTGAGTGTACATATTGCAGGAATTGAGGTCTTCCAACTCAGTAGCGTATGTGAAGAAGGGGAGTATTGCGAGCCTTCCCAGTGTGAACAAGGAATGGGGTTCTGTCACAAAACCAACTTCAAGCCAGTTTGATCGAGCAATAGCACACCACGGCAGTGCTCTTCCGAAGGAGAATGCTTGTTGCCCTTATGCACCTGACATTGTGCCAACGTCGGTGCCCCCTGGCAGCTTGCCTGGTCTGTCTGATGATTCTGTTTCTATGGAGGTGGAAAACCCTGAACTTAAATACCTTGATAATCCTGAATCTTCAGCGGCAGATTCCTTGCAGCGTCGTGCGAATGATAAGCTCCATATATCTGACAATAGGGATTTCACAGGTTTGTTTTCTTCAAAGTGGGTAATCTAGTTAGGATGTTTAGTCCATTGTGTTGTATGGTTGTTGATTGTTCTTCTTTGTTTACTGTACAGTATCCAGCTGGAGTTGCCCCACCCCAATGGAAAATGACAACACCTTTGACATTGACGCAAACTACGAGGATCCACAACTGTGTGAACCTCTTGCTTGTGATATTTACAAGCACTTGCGGGAAGCTGAGGTGATTGGTTCTTGTTCATACGACAGTTCTTGTATATGCCAGCAAAGTAAATGCATATTGATATTGCTGTGTAACCCAAGATGTTACTTGGTATGTTTAAAGTGCATACTTCACCTGGGGGTTGGAGAGAATGGAATGTTGCATCTAATGCAGCGAACCAATAGCACTCACATCTTTTCATTTTTCTTGTCTCTGAACAAGAAATTACAGTAACTTAACAGATGTTTCATGTCTGATTCACCCATATCAGTATGGAACATACCTATATGTGTTTGCTTTCTTCCTAAAGTAGTTGCTTACTTTCTATCTATATATGTTTCTTACTGTAATGTTATTTTTGCCTTTTGGCAGACCAAGAAAAGGCCTTCACCAGATTTTGTGGAAACCACCCAGAAGGATATTGACACAAGCATGAGGGCAATACTCATAGACTGGCTTGTGGAAGTAAGCATATCTACTTAAAAAAATTCTGGAAGCAAAAGTTACAGAAACGATTCTTCTAACCCATTGCCTTCTTTCCCTTTATCAATTAGGTCACAGACGAGTATCGTCTTGTTCCTGAAACCTTATACCTCACAGTCAGTTACATCGATCGGTACCTTTCTCACAAAGAGATCAGTCGGCACAAGCTGCAGTTACTTGGTGTTTCCTGCTTGCTTATAGCTGCGTAAGATCCATTGAGTTCATATTTACGTCTTACTTTATATTGAAGTTTTTTTTGTCGTGGTTCTTTATCTGATATGCTGTAAATTTTCAAATTTCAGTAAACATGAAGAGATATGTCCACCCCAAGTAGAGGAGCTCTGCTACATTACTGACAATACATACATGAAGGATGAGGTCCATGGCTCTGTCCAGATTGACTTTCTTTCCTCTTCGTTTTATATTCTTGTTTTCTAACACAGTTAAACAGGTTTTGCAAATGGAAGCTTCTATCCTGAGTTGCTTGAAGTTTGAGATGACTGCACCTACAGCAAAATGTTTTTTGAGGTAGTATTATCTTTTTTTTTGTGATGTTTATTAAAATAACCATATGCACTGACAAAAAAAATCTTCTTCTCTTTGACAACAGGAGATTTTTACTAGTTTCTCAAGTATGCCATGAGGTACTTGCTTCTCGATGAATTACAGTTACTGCCAGTTCTGTGTGCAAGGTGCTGTACTAGCTTATTCAACCTTTTCTTTCTTCAGGGCTCAGCTTTGCATCTTGAGTTCCTAGCCAGCTACATTTCCGAGTTATCACTTCTGGAGTACAGCTTACTTTGCTATGTACCTTCACTGATAGCTGCCTCTTCTATTTTCTTGGCAAACTTTATCCTTAAGCCAACCAAGAATCCTTGGGTATATGCTTTCAACCTTCTAGGTTTTTAAGGATCTTCTTTGCAGTGAACTTATGTCTTAATTAGCTAAGACTTGATTCTTTTTCAAATTGAAAGCAGAACACCACTCTTTCTTATCACACTCAATACGAGCCATCCGAGTTACATGATTGTGTAAAGGTACTGCACCGGCTTTTTCGTGTTGGCCCTGGAAGCAAGCTCCCTGCAATTAGAGAAAAGTACAGCCAACACAAGGTGATTGTTGTCAACTTCAACTGGAAGCATTTGCTTTATTTTATATTTTGATGCTAAATTTGTACTGCACCTCTCTCTATATGATCTGCCAGTACAAATTCGTAGCGAAGAAGTACTGCCCACCATCAATTCCAGTCGAGTTCTTCCAAGATGCTAGCAATTAGAAGCCCAGATTGGTTCTGGTTACTCACTGAAGTCTTCCCATGGCCGGTGGCCCCAAGTTGCTAGACTGATATGTACAGATTGCTGTGCATGCAGGACATACATACACACTTGTTGTTAGCTGATCGGTAATGTTGTACATTGTAGGCGAAATGTGCAACTGTGTTCATTTGCTTGAGAGGTGGCAATGTTCGTGTTGGGGTTTGTGCCTTGTCCCAACATATAATGCTTAGCTGCTGTTCCGTTTTGAAAAAAAAAAACTTAGCTGGTGTAGTCTTTTTTGTATGTAATGTACATCATAGTTCAGTCATATCTGATAACACCTTGCTTGTTTGATATGTTTCTTGTAGTGTTACTTCAAAATTAAGATGCATATGTTGGGTAAAGAAAATGGCCTAATAATCTATTTTGATGGTTGTTATTCTGAATACCTTATATTGTGATGTGAAAATTTAACATTCCAATGAACACCGTCAGTGTTTGAATCATCTTTGTTTTTCTAAGACATCAGCTTAACTGTAGCATCTAATGCCTCTCCGGCCTTCCGCAGTTTGCTATGAGCCTCTACCTGCTCTTTGATAGCACTCATAAGGCCATGGACAAACCGCGGTGCCGCTTCTTCTGGGAAGGAGTGGGCAACAAACGCAAGTACCACATGATAGACTGGGCTACGGTGTGTAAGCCTAAAGCGTTTGGAGGATTGGGAATCCTCAACACCAAACTCATGAACATCGCTCTGATGCTCAAATGGATTTGGAAACTTTACCAAGACGTCGAGGGTCTCTAGGCGGACATCATTCGTGCTAAGTACCTGTAATAACCCAGAACATAGGAACAACGAAGGGTAGATTTAGAAATGGGATGTGCATTTCATCGCAAAACGGGGGAAATTTTCGCGCCTTATTGCAACTAAACCTAAGAGGGATCGAGGTTCTCTCTCATTTTGCACTTAGGGTTAGGCAATGTGAGTTAGGGAAATTTCGACATGATCTCTTTTGTATCTTGTTACTTTGGGGGAATGATTGCATTCGATAAGTGTTAACACATTTAACAATAAACATCACATAATATAAACACTGAATTCATAATTCAAACACAAGATATAAATTCAAATCACTTTGAATTTCAAAGTGAATATCAAATACAATATTTAATCAAGAATATAAACATTACATAATACAAAAGCTCATAAACAAAACTTGAGCTTTATTGATATACAACACAAATTACAAAGTCTTTACAATATTCTTGATACAAGAATTGAGAAATAATGAACAGAAATAAAAAGAGGAAAATTACAAGTTTATTCTAAACTAAAACCTAGACTAAGTGGCTTGAGGATGATCTTCTGGCCATAATTCAAACCTGCAAAACAAAGAACAAGAACTAGCCAGAATGTAAGTGTTAGAAATTCAGTTTGGACAGTTAGCAAAATAACACAGAAATTCAGTTTGGACAGTGAAACTGTCACTGCACACTTGTGCTTGTCCAAATTCTTGGACAGCACAAGATAGGCATAGGCAGACCAGAACTGAGCAAGCCACAGGGGCTCAAGTTTCAGCATATGAGGGCTGTTGCTAACCAAGCAACAGCAAGGCAATGCAAGGGGTGAGTCATAAAGTAACCAGGCTTGTGTGTCATGGCCAGGGTAGAAGTAGAGACCATATAAATAGCACACAAACCCTAGAACCATGACAGTCGACCAGATAGAGAATTCACCAGGTAAGGGTGAAGCCAGAACTAACCCAAGTTCATCCAGTTCATACTCAAGAACAGAAACCAACACACAACCACTTAGCCCCAGGAATCATGGTGACCTAAGAAGCTCAACCAGAATCTGGAGGTGAAGGGCTGTGCACAAAACCCCAAGTCTGCAACAACCAAATATTTCAATCTAGGAGCTGGAACAAGGTATACCAAGTTCCTGGACAGATCCAATGGATCTGATCCATACAATATGCATGATACAAGCATGGGAATGAGCAGATGCTCAAGTGGGTAGATCATCACTTGGTTTTCACCAAGGATTACTGCCAGTCTAAAAGCCACTAAAAATGGAAAGCATCTAGATACAGATCTTGTACACAGAAGCTAGCAAACATGCACAGATGCACACACTAGCCAGATCAGATGCACAGATAGCACCAGTAGATGTATTGCAAGGATTAGCAGCTAATACAGACTACACATTAAACCCTAAGCTAGTAACCATCAGTAAACCCTAGATTTCATCAGGCAAGCATATTGGCATTCATAGCTAGTATGATCCCCAAATATGCAAGCAAAGGTTGAGTAGCCACAAGATCCAACTAAATAGGTGAGCAACCAATCAGTAGCAAGGCTACTCAGGTCACATCACACTTAGCACCATCTAAAAGAAAGCCAAATATAGCACATCATTATCCAGGAATGGATTCAGATTCATTTGCTTGCTAAACAATCATGAATATCCAAATCATTTGCAAGCAAGTCATTTAAATCATTACTGCATAAGCAGTTCATCATAACTTAATTAATACAAGCATGAATTTATCACAGATCCATGTTTAGTACTGACAGTAGCATAATATAAGGCAACCCAGTTTAATCACTGCACAATAGCTACTGGATCTAGCCCAGTTAGTTTGAATGAGCAACAGCACAAGTAAGCAGCAGCATAGTGATGCTTGAGCATCAGCATCAACAGGGAAAGTGAATCACTTAGCCACAGAATTAATCAGTAAGCCATCACTGACATTTAATTGATCAAATGGATCAATTGAATCAAGTCAAGCTACACAGGGAAGCTAGCCAACAAGCAAAGGATGATCCAATGGATCATTAGCTTGCATAGGAAGCACAGAGGCATTTCACAAACACCACTGGCACACACAAGTGTCACAAATGCACCACAGTACACCTAGACAAGCAAGTATGACATGCCAGTAAGCACAAGCAAGCCATACGCAAATACAGCATGGGATAGCAATCTTTTAAGCAAGCACAGCAGAGCATATCAAGAACAGAGCATGCTAGGAGCAACAGATAAGCAAGCAAATCATGAATCGCAAGCAAAGCAACACTGGCCAGTACCAGAAACTGGTAATTTGGCCATGAGCTTGCAGTAGATAGAAGCACTGGAAGATTAAGCAACTATGGCATAGCTCTGTGTGATCACAGGATCACCAGAGAGCAACAGAACATGAGGAGGAAGAAGAACAGTAGCAAGGGAGGCGCACAGACATGGAGAAGAGAAGGAGGAGGTGAAGCAACTTACACGCGCCTGGAAGCAGAAGCTAGGGCATGGCGAGGCAGTGCTCGCGCGGCCATAGCAGCTGCAAATCCAGGGTAGGCGCCGACGTTACGCCGGCGAACACGAACACCACCGTAGCAGAGCACCTGAGGCGACGGCACGAGTACTGCGAGCAGCACCCGCGCCAGGTCAACCTCAGGGGCGCACCCATCGTCAGCGAGGACGCGAGCTCGTCGGAGTTCGTCAATCGCCAGAGGCGATTCTCCACGAGATCCAGAGCGGAGGTGATTCGCCAAGAGAGGAAGAGAAGGGGGAAACCACGCGGACAGATCGATAGATCTGCATGCGGCGGTCCCAATTTGGTAGGTGGCTATGGCAGAGGAGCACGGAGCTGGCCGGAGCGCGGCGGCGGCCATGGCGGCGACGCCATCGCCACAGGCGTCACGGGAGGATTAGGGTTAGAGACGAACGAGTGAGAGAGGGCCGAGTGAGTGAGTGAGGTGGGCCGTTCAGCGCCACCGACCCATAAGGGACAAGCCTTAATGGGCTGTCCCTGGGCCTTAGTTAAATGGGCTGGCCCAATAGGGGCCAGGGGGCATTTTGGTCTTTTAACAATTTAGAAAAGGCCAGAATTTCACCAATTTTTAATAAATAAAATACAACTCTGAAAATCCATTAAAAATTGGATTAATGAATGAAAAATAAATCTTAACAAGAATAAAATATGAAATAGAATTTATGAAACAAATTCAAAATTATGAATTTTAAGAATTTAAATAATAACTTGGAATTTTAAACTATTATTTCCTTGTATTTAAAATTCAAGGAAAATCTCAAATAAGTTCAAATACTTATTTTCAAACATTTCAAAATGAAATTCTACTATTCCAAGTCATTTCTATTAAAAAGGGTATTTTTCCAAGAAAAATACTATATTCCTTTATTTCCAAAAACTATAGAGATAACTCTATGATTTCAAAATTTTTTTTGAATGATTAAGGGAATCACCAAGTAAAGTAGTTTTACTTTGAAATATGTTACTGTATGTGAATTAAAATGGTTTATACTTTTAAATCAATTGCAAGTTACTGTCAAAGACATAAATCTTAAACGCAACCCTAAATTGCTATAACTCAGTGGGGTAAAGGGATTCAACATAAAATAATACATCCATGATTGCATTATTTGGATTTTATAACATTGTCCTTACCGGACAATGATGCTTCTTACATAAACCGAGGTCCAGGTTCCATAAACTGCATTGAACTGCACTATCTCGCACTACGTGCAAGTTCACCCTTGCTCATGTCAACTTGATTATTTTCTACTACTTTAATGCAAAGCTATATACTTATCATTCCTGCATCGCAAATAAAATGTTACTTTCCAACTATGAATATGACTATGTGGTTGGCAATGGAACCATGGTATGTGTTGATATGGTGGAGGTTCCATTACATGGGTTATATCACCCTAGGATTAATTACCAATGCCGTCCAGTGATTCTAGCGCCGTACAAACCGCGTTGACCATGAGATCTATAATGGCTCTGGGGAAGCCAGCCGGATCTTTTCCCTTCTGCACGCCAACGGATTGGTAGAGCCGGTGGGGTGTTGGAGGCACTGCCGCAATAGGTTGGGATATCCTTTTAAATCCCCATCCATTAGTGATGTTAAGCTCTACCATCTATGAGGGATTGTCCGGAGTACACCGTGAGTAAAGCCGTATTATCGGGGGAAGTCTACTGGGGGTGTACGGTTGGACAAAAGGGTGGGTTTGCAGTTGCGGAGAAGGCGGTGTGGGCTTGGATCTTTATACCTGGCCTCACACCAAAGGAAGTGTGAACGGGGGCAAGTCCCTGCGGATGGCAAAAAGGGTGAGATCTCTTGTAGGAAAAGTAACGCACCTCTGCAGAGTGTATCAAATTGTGGCTGTCACTCCCTGTTCCGGGAAGGGAACTGTGAACGCGGCAGGAAAGGAACTCCACGAAGTTCTAGTCAACCTGTGAAGACTGACGGGCATAGTTTTCATAATAAAAGCAACCTTTTGAAGAAATGATTTCAAAACATGCATTGACCTGCGATTTCCTGATCAATGGTCGTAGCTAGTGCATCAAACACCTTTTTACTCTTTTAGAACTTGCTGAGTACCCCTGTACTCACTTTCTTTCGACACCCTTGCTAGACTGTGATCCGGAAGTGGAGGCCATCAACGATGGAGCACCAGAAGGAAGTTACGAGCTGATCTACGAAGAACCTGATCTTACTGGCGGAGTGGAAGGAGTAGACTATGGGATAGTCTACGGACCAGATGACACGGAGGTGGAGGAGTAGTGACATACCCTAGCATCATAGAGCCGAGCAACGTAGAACTTACCTAAATAAGTTGTTGAGCTCTCTTTATATTTGTTATGAGTTGTAATCATACTTAAGTAGTATCTTAGGGTGTTCTCATAGGACCTGTGAGAATACCAACTTGTTAAGACAATGTTTGTAATAAAGTATGGAGTGTTATGACCTGCAATGTTTCTGTTGTACCACTCTGAGGGATATGGCAAATTGTGAGGAAGTCCCTTCACAAAGATCATATCAACGACTTGTATACTACAACATGCAGTGGTATGCTGGGTCACCGCAGCTGGTATCAGAGCAAATGTTGCGACCTTAGGTTGGAAAAACCTAGTATAGGGAAGAAACTTGTAGGAGTCTAGTAGAAATAGTAAAGGATTCTCTAGAAATATGGTGATTATTCACATGAGAATAGCAAAACCATATATTTTAGTGCGATAATTCTTTATTATAGCTATTATGATGCATTATCACTACTAATATTCTGCTTTCGTATACAGCCATAATGGCGAACACTTTTCCTAAGAGGACTTTGAGGAAGGTTGAGGGATGGCTCGGTGATTATGATGGACCAATCATAGCTCTCCTGTGTGGGATGCTGAAGGAACTTCATTGTGACCCACGGATACCTGTTATCAAGTATACCTACTATGATGGGGAAATCCTAGCCAAGTGCAGAGTATCGGTCCAACTACCGACAAAACTGCTGATGAGTCGTGTAATGCCATACGGAGAAGCCAAAACCATCACCACAGCCTACCACATGGGCCTATTCAAGGCAATCCTTGAGATAAAAGGCAGCACAAGTCAGTAGAACTGCTATGTTCAGAGTTTTCTCATATACCTCATGCCGAGGAAGATGAGGATCCCACTCTGAATCATTTGGTGTTAGCACACAGAAGTCCTGAAGCCGCAAAGACAAAGACATGGATAGCTGTAAGTCTTTATTGACCACGATGTACCTTTTACACATGAAGATGAGGGGTGAGATTGACCACATGCTAGCTGAGTTCACGGACCCTGATAAAGTCCAAACTCGGATGCGTGATCTGAGGGCACAACCACAACATACTACACCTTTCTTTAGCCTAGACAGCTATGTAGATTTGAGTGACTAGTTGTCCCATAAAGATCCACTCACACCCAATTTTGTTCCACACTATCCACATGTGTCAGCATCATATGAGTCTGGATATGGGGGAGATGATTCCAGGAACCTAAACTGCTCGGAGTCACCAATCGAGAATTCGACTGGTTGGCGTTTCGGGGAACCATTTGGAGATGAAGGAGAACCCATCACATGTGAATCAGAGGATGAAGGAGGCGCGGTTAACCAGAATGTTAACCAAAGCTTTGGGCAGGAAGAGAAAGACACCAACTCCATTTCTTTAGATCTGGAGATGGGATTACCCAAAACATCCCAGTACGTTGTAGGTGAGAGTTCTGGAACCAAGAAAAAGAAGAAGAAGATGAGAGGTCAAGTGAGTAGGAATCCTCCATGGATGGCAGAAGAAGGTGAGCTGTATTCCACTGGGGATACATATGAGTCTTTATCCAGCTACTTTGGCATGACAGATCTCTGTCTCGGCACTTCGTCCGATTCAGACTACATACCTACTGGAAGGACCTTCATTCCGGACGGGGTTCGGAAGACAAACCGCTGTACCGGATGGACCCCAGGGATGTACGCGGAGGCGAGCTATGATGACGAGGAGTAGAGCTCCAAGGAAGAATAAAGTAATCTAGGTGGTATTGTAATAGAACGTATTTTAAATTCCCGTTGGCTTGGGCTTTGAGCCAAATAAGTGGTTTATATATACCACATGTAATATAAGTTTGTGTGTGTGTTATGTATTATACAAAGTATATGCATAATAAATGTTTGTTTTGTATTTGCTTCTTGATTTCATTGTGTGACTAGTTCTGGGCATTGAGTTGAGCTCAGAAAGCATTTGCATGGTGTAATTATGAGTAATCGCTCTTTGTTACAGGACTAGGGGGAAATGGCGTTAGTAGAAACCGAAGAGGCTCGCAGAGAGCGGGAGGCAAGAGAAAAAGAGGAGGCAGATGCAGCAGCTAGAGCAGAGAATGCACCACCACCACCACACCCAATGATGCACCCAGACTTCCAACAGTATATGAGGGCAATGGAGGAAGATAGGAGGCGTTACTGTGAAAGCGAGCAAGAACATGCAAGATTTCTTTACCCACGTCATCAATGATAGGGGTAATGAAGGCAAGGGAGTAACTCTATCAGACTTCCAAAATGCAAGACCACTACCTTTTACATCAGCTCCAGAACCAATGGACGCTGAAGATTGGCTTATGGATACGGAACGGAAGCTGAAGACCGTTGGTTGCAACGATGAGGAGAAGATTAGATACACAACTTATCTGTTGTCAGGACCAGCAGCGTCATGGTGGGAGAACCTTGTAGCTATACACCCTCCAGATAAGGTGTTCACCTGGGAGGAGTTCAAGAAGAAGTTCTGGGATGCTCATGTTCCGGACAGCGTGGTGGAGCTGAAGAAGAGGGAGTTTGAAGAACTACGACAGAATACTGCACCTATCATGCAGTATGTTCGGGATTTCAACCGGCTATCCAGGTATGCACCTGAGGATGTTGATACGGAGGAGAAAAGGAAGAAGTGGTTCATGAAAGGCATGAATCCATACATGAAGATGCAACTAAGGTTGGCACGGACTACCGAATTCCAGGAACTGATTGACTCGGCAATCACTTTCGAGGATGATTACAGGCAAGTCCAGGAGGACAGGAGGAAGAGGGCTCGTATCGAGCCAAGGAAGTACCCAATTAGTAAACCAACACCTGATCGGAGTTTCAAACCCCGATACCGACCTACTACTGGTAATCAATACAACCGGGGAGGTCAGAGTTAGAATCCAATCAACCAGATCATCTGCAACAATTGTGGCCTAAGAGGTCATCTGCAGAAAGATTGTCAGAAACCCAGGATCATTTGTTATGGTTGTGGGAAGGAAGGACACATCAAGCCGGATTGTCCAAACAAGGCGTCTTGGAGCGGACAGAGCTCTGCAGGACGAGGTGGAAACAACAACAACAACAACCGCAACAACAACAACAACAACCGCAATTACAACAACAACAACAACAACAAGAGGGGAAAGCCTTATGGAAAGCTGAATTGCACATCTTTGGAACAAGCGGAAGAGTCGGATCAAACAGTCTTAGGTACGCTAAGCATTCTTACTCATCCTGGCAAAGTATTATTTGATACTGGAGCAACCACATCATTTCTTGCATTGGAGTTTGTGGAAAAATTTGGGCTTAGATGTTCTAAGTTAGAAACTCCTATAACTGTTCTATCCGCGGGGGGAACGATCTTAGTAACCCACGTGAAAGAAGCACAAGTCCTAACCATATGTGACTGTGTGTATTTCGCGGACCTATTCATCATACCCATGAAGGACATATCTGTCATCCTAGGGATGGATTGGTTGACAGAGAATGGAGCGGTGATTAACTGTGGAGACAAAACAGTATCACTTCGCAACTCCATCGGAGGTCGAATAGTGTTCCAAGGAGATAAGTACAGTGAGTTGGAGATCGGATTGGAACTCAATAGTCTGAAGGAGGTGAGAATTGAAGATATTCCTGTAGTGAATGAGTTTCAAGATGTATTTCCTAAGGAACTACCGGGGATGCCACCCGATAGGGAGATTGAATTCACAATCGATCTGATTCCAGGCACTGCACCAATAGCTCAACCACCATAAAAGATGGGGCCAAAGGAATTAGTGGAACTGAAAGCTCAGATTGATGAGTTAGAACAGAAGGGATTCATTCAAGAAAGTGTGTCACCATGGGGTACACCAGTTATTTTCGTGGATAAAAGAGATGGAGGAAAGAGAATGTGTGGAGATTACAGAAATTTGAACAATGTAACTATCAAGAACAAGTATCCTTTACCTAGAATCCAAGACCTTTTTGATCAAGTTCAAGGAGCTGGATTCTTCTCGAAGATAGATTTAAGGTCAGGATACCATCAAATCAAGATCAAGAAGGAGGATGTACCAAAAACAGCGTTCGTATCAAGGTATGGACACCATGAATATTTGGTTGTACCATTTGGACTAACAAATGCACCAGCAATTTTCATGAATTTGATGAACAAGATATTCATGAAGTACTTGGACAAGTTTGTGATAGTGTTCATAGATGATATTCTAATCTATTCCAAAGATAAAGAAGAACATGCCAAGCATTTGAAGATAGTTCTGCAAATTTTGAGAGAACATCAGCTATATGCAAAGTTTAGTAAGTGCAAATTTTGGTTAGATAGTGTTGAATTTCTTGGACATGTCATAACCAAAGAAGGCATAGCGGTGAATCCAAGCAAGGTTCAGTCCGTGTTGGAATGGAAATCACGTAAAAATGCTAAGGAGATACGAGGATTTCTTGGTATGGCAGGCTATTATCGGAGATTCATAGAGGGATTTTCGAAGATTGCAGGACCAATGACCAAGTTACTCAAGAAAAATACTCCATTTGAGTGGACCGATGAGTGTGAAGCCAGCTTCCAAACACTCAAAGATAAGTTAACCACAGCAACGGTGTTAGCAGTTCCTGAACCTGGAAAGGATTACACGGTGTATTGTGATGCTTCCAAGAATGGACTTGGATGTGTTCTTATGCAAGATCGGAAGGTAATAGCTTATGGATCAAGGCAGTTGAAACCACATGAACACAACTACCCAGTACATGATCTAGAGTTAGCGGCAGTTGTGTATGCTTTGAAGAGTTGGAGACAATTTTTGTATGGATCTAAGTGTGAGTTATACACCGATCACAAAAGTTTGAAATATTTCTTCACTCAGAAGGAATTAAACATGAGACAAAAGAGATGGTTAGAGTTGATTAAGGATTACGACCTTACAATCAACTATACACCAGGCAAGGCTAATGTAGTAGCAGATGCTTTAAGTAGGAAGAGTACGGAGAATCAACCTACGGAATGGGAGATTCCAAAGGAACTTCGGAAAGAGCTAGAGGATGCTCAGATTTTGTTTATTCAAGGTGATGTTAAGGGAAGTATAGCAACCATGAGGATTATGGATGAGATGTATTCAGATTTGAAGTATGAGATTATCCGAAAACAAGCGGATGATTTGTTCATACAAGAAGAAATCAAGAGGATTGGAGAAGGAAGACCATCGGAATTCCATCTAGGGGATTTTGATTCATTATACTTCCAGAAAAGGATATGTGTACCGGATGATCCAGAAGTGAAGTCAATCATATTAAAGGAAGCACATGAAACCCCTTATTCAATACATCCGGGAAGTACTAAGATGTATATGGATTTGAAGGAGATGTTCTGGTGGAACAACATGAAAAGAGAAATAGCACAATATGTCTCGGAATGTCATACATGTCAACGAGTGAAGGCAGAACATCAGAGTCCTGCGGGATTACTCAAACCACTAGAGATACCGGAGTGGAAATGGGATGAAATCGGAATGGATTTTGTTACTGGTCTACCAATGACTAGTAAGAAGAAGGATATGATATGGGTAATAGTGGACAGGCTTACCAAGAGTGCTCATTTCATTGCCGTAAATACAAAGGATACTGCAGAGAAGCTTGTGGATATATATGTGAAGGAGATTGTGAGTAAGCATGGAGTACCCAAGAAAATAGTCTCAGATAGAGGTTCAATTTTCACATCAGCATTTTGGAAACAACTCCAAGAAGCTTTGGGATCCAAGTTGGATTTCAGTACCGCTTATCATCCACAAACCGGAGGACAAACCGAAAGAACCAATCAGATACTTGAGGACATGCTTAGAGCTTGTGCTCTGAACTTTGGAGGCTCATGGGAGGACCATTTACCTTTAGCGGAATTCTCATATAACAATAGTTATCAGAGTAGCATCCAGATGGCACCGTACGAAGCATTGTACGGAAGGAAGTGTTGATCACCAATTTGTTGGTTTGAAACCGGAGAAAACAAGGAGTTTACACCGGACTACATCAAGGAGAGACAAGAAGTCATCGAGGTGATCCGGGATAGACTCAAAATAGCTCAGAGTCGTCAGAAGAGTTATGCCGACCTGAAAAGAAGAGATTGGGAACCGAAAGTGGGAGATATGGTTTATTTAAAGGTTAGCCCAATGAAAGGACTTAAGAGGTTCGGAGTGAAAGGAAAGTTAAGTCCTCGATATATAGGACCATTTAGGATACTCAGTCAGAATCGAGGAACATCTTTTGAGTTGGAGTTACCAGCACAACTAAGTCAAGTTCACAATGTGTTTCATATTTCACAACTCAGAAAGTGTTTGAAGGCACCGGATGATCCTATCACATATGAAGAAATGGAATTGCAATCTGACCTAACTTATGTAGAAAGACCGGAAAAGATCTTAGAAGTACAGTGGAAGAAGTTAAGAAACAGAGCAATCAAATACTGCAAAGTTCAATGGCAACATCATCCTGAGCGAGAAGCAACTTGGGAGACGGAAGAAGAATTAAGGAAGTCTTACCCCGAGATGTTCAGGTACCAATCTTAACTTCGGGACGAAGTTTCTGTTAAGGGGGAGAGGCTGTAATAACCTTAACATAGGAACAACGAAGGGTAGATTTAGAAATGGGAAGTGCATTTCATCGCAAAACGGGGGAAATTTTCGCGCCTTATTGCAACTAAACCTAAGAGGGATCGAGGTTCTCTCTCATTTTGCACTTAGGGTTAGGCAATGTGAGTTAGGGAAATTTCAACATGATCTCTTTTGTATCTTGTTACTTTGGGGGAATGATTACATTCGATAAGTGTTAACACATTTAACAATAAACATCACATAATATAAACACTGAATTCATAATTCAAACACAAGATATAAATTCAAATCACTTTGAATTTCAAAGTGAATATCAAATACAATATTTAATCAAGAATATAAACATTACATAATACAAAAGCTCATAAACAAAACTTGAGCTTTATTGATATACAACACAAATTACAAAGTCTTTACAATATTCTTGATACAAGAATTGAGAAATAATGAACAGAAATAAAAAGAGGAAAATTACAAGTTTATTCTAAACTAAAACCTAGACTAAGTGGCTTGAGGATGATCTTCTGGCCATAATTCAAACCTGCAAAACAAAGAACAAGAACTAGCCAGAATGTAAGTGTTAGAAATTCAGTTTGGACAGTTAGCAAAATAACACAGAAATTCAGTTTGGACAGTGAAACTGTCACTGCACACTTGTGCTTGTCCAAATTCTTGGACATCACAAGATAGGCATAGGCAGACCAGAACTGAGCAAGCCACAGGGGCTCAAGTTTCAGCATATGAGGGCTGTTGCTAACCAAGCAACAGCAAGGCAATGCAAGGGGTGAGTCATAAAGTAACCAGGCTTG
The DNA here is from genome assembly GCF_019359855.2 of Lolium perenne. Lineage (NCBI taxonomy): Eukaryota > Viridiplantae > Streptophyta > Magnoliopsida > Poales > Poaceae > Lolium > Lolium perenne. Next base: position 71,492,948 of record NC_067244.2, read on the forward strand.
TGTGTCATGGCCAGGGTAGAAGTAGAGACCATATAAATAGCACACAAACCCTAGAACCATGACAGTCGACCAGATAGAGAATTCACCAGGTAAGGGTGAAGCCAGAACTAACCCAAGTTCATCCAGTTCATACTCAAGAACAGAAACCAACACACAACCACTTAGCCCCAGGAATCATGGTGACCTGAGAAGCTCAACCAGAATCTGGAGGTGAAGGGCTGTGCACAAAACCCCAAGTCTGCAACAACCAAATATTTCAATCTAGGAGCTGGAACAAGGTATACCAAGTTCCTGGACAGATCCAATGGATCTGATCCATACAATATGCATGATACAAGCATGGGAATGAGCAGATGCTCAAGTGGGTAGATCATCACTTGGTTTTCACCAAGGATTACTGCCAGTCTAAAATCCACTAAAAATGGAAAGCATCTAGATACAGATCTTGTACACAGAAGCTAGCAAACATGCACAGATGCACACACTAGCCAGATCAGATGCACATATAGCACCAGTAGATGTATTACAAGGATTAGCAGCTAATACAGACTACACAGTAAACCTTAAGCTAGTAACCATCAGTAAACCCTAGATTTCATCAGGCAAGCATATTGGCATTCATAGCTAGTATGATCCCCAAATATGCAAGCAAAGGTTGAGTAGCCACAAGATCCAACTAAATAGGTGAGCAACCAATCAGTAGCAAGGCTACTGAGGTCACATCACACTTAGCACCATCTAAAAGAAAGCCAAATATAACACATCATTATCCAGGAATGGATTCAGATTCATTTGCTTGCTAAAAAATCATGAATAGCCAAATCATTTGCAAGCAAGTCATTTAAATCATTACTGCATAAGCAATTCATCATAACTTAATTAATACAAGCATGAATTTATCACAGATCCATGCTTAGTACTGACAGTAGCATAATATAAGGCAACCCAGTTTAATCACTGCACAATAGCTACTGGTGAAGGAGATATGCCCAAGAGGCAATAATAAAAGTGGTTATTATATATCTTTATGTTTATGATAAATGTTTATATATCATGCTATAATTGTATTAAGCGAAACATTAGTACATGTGTGATATGTAGACAACAAAGAGTCCCTAGTATGCCTCTTAACTAGCTTGTTGATTAATGGATGATTAGTTTCATAATCATGAACATTGGATGTTATTAATAACAAGGTTATATCATTATATGAATGATGTAATGGACACACCCAATTAAGCATAGCATAAGATCACGTCATTGAGTTATTTGCTGTAAGCTTTCGATACATAGTTACCTAGTCCTTATGACCATGAGATCATGTAAATCACTTATACCGGAAAGGTACTTTGATTACACCAAACGCCACTGCGTAAATGGGTGGTTATAAAGGTGGGATTAAGTATCCGGAAAGTATGAGTTGAGGCATATGGATCAACAGTGGGATTTGTCCATCCCGATGACGGATAGATATACTCTGGGCCCTCTCGGTGGAATGTCGTCTAATGTCTTGCAAGCATATGAATAAGTTCATAAGAGACCACATACCACGGTACGAGTGTCGAGGGTACTCCTCGCCAATGCCCTCCGATAGGGGCTTAGGGTTGATGGAATCCTGTAGGCTGACACGAGACATCGGTTCACAGACAAGCGGGGAGAGCGATTTACCCAGGTTCGGGGCCCTCGATGAGGTAAAACCCTTACATCCTGCCTGTCTGTTCTTTGATTATGAAGACAATCGGTTACAATGGGGTGCCGAATAGTTCGGCTGAGATCTAGTCGAAATTGCTGTTGCTAGGGTTACCTAGCTCTAAGCTTTTCCTGGCTAAGATTGCTAAGATTGTTCGGGGTCCCTCGGCAGCCCCTCTCCTGGCCTTTATATAGGAGACCAGGTCTCAAGAGGTCTAACCGAATACGACTAGATTTACAATAGTTTAGATCCAATCTTTCCTTGTTTGTTCGCTTCCTTGTCTTGCCCGTCAAGGAATCTTCTGGTGCGCCGACCTAGTGGCCCATCTAGCCTTCGGGTGTCTTCATGGGCCTCCAGTTGGTCAATACAAGATAGGGCAACATCAGTTACTTGAAGGGTAGTGCCCACGTCAGTAGCCCCCGAGTGTCTAGCCGAAGATAATTCGGGTAGAGACTAATGCATGTCTTCTTATGATATTCTTCTCCTTCATTGTTCTTGTTCATCTTGATTCTGCTCCATCTTCTTCTTATCGGGTGCGCGTCAGCGCTCCCGATGGGAGTAGCCCCCGAGTCTAGGTACGGATGCTTGCAATCCGTGCGTAGACTCAAGTTGTACTACTCGAATACTTTCCTCTGCCGAGTTTTTTTTTCCGCAAGTCTTCGTAGGCCATCCGATACATTTTCTTTACGCAAAGGATAATGAGTTACGTGCCCAACTTTTGTTGGTTAACTGCCGATGGCAAAACAACGTTACTCTACACAGAATCAAGTCCCCGGACATGATCCTGGAGTGCAAAAAACTTTTAACGGGTGTGCATCACATCCTCCCGATGGGAGTAATTAACGAGTCTGGGTACAGACTTCAAACTTTTTCCTTCGACTGCTTATTCCGTCGAATCTTCTTTTTATCGGATGCGCGTCAGCGCTCCCGATGGGAGTAGCCCCCGAGTCTAGGTGCGGATGCTTGTAATCCGTGCGTAGACTCAAGTTCGTCATCCGATGACTTTTCCTGTTTCCTTCGAGTGCCTCTAGTTTTTTTTATGACGTCATAGTTGTGGGCCGATTGACGGGATTTGACTTGACGTATAACTACTGTGGGCCAACTGATAGGACTTGACCTGACGGGCCCACCCTAGTCCTGCGCAGGCAGTTTTTAGGTCTTAACTAGTGCACGCGCGGCGATCGAGGCGTCTCCTCATTTTTCGCGCGATGTGGGAATAATGGGCCGCCGGTTCCACTCCTTCTTCTAGCGCCACGTGTACAGTCAGATCCGCTTCTCTCCCCACGACGCTTTGTGGAGTTATGGCCACGTCTGGGCTCAAATTTTTATGGGATAAATAGGGAGCCTCCTTTCTTTTTACCTTTTACCCCGTTCACCTCTCATCTTCTCCTTCAAGCCTCCTGTTCCTCTGCCTCTCCATCAGAAGCTTCGTTCACCATGGGCAAAAAGAAGAGTGGCAGCGCATCGGAGGCGGCCAAAGTTAGCCGCGACTGGAGCGCCTCTGCCATTACCAACCGCGACATCAACAAACTTCACGCCCTCGGCTTCATCTCTGCATCTGAGGATGACGTTCGTCTCCCAGGTCAGGTTTCTCGCCCGAGTCCCCCAAAGGGCTTCACCGTCATGTTCGTCGCTTTTCTGTTCCGTGGCCTCTCTCTTCCGGCGCACGAGTTCCTTCGCTCCCTCCTTTTCTTCTATGGGATTCAGCTCTGGCAGCTGACCCCAAATTCCATCCTCCACCTTTCCATTTTTATCACCGTCTGCGAAACCTTCCTCGGCATTGAGCCTCACTGGGGCCTTTGGAGGAAGATTTTCTATGTGAAGCGTCATAATGATAGCAACGGCCCCCCCGTTGTTGGCGGCGTTGGCTTCGTTGTCAGAAAGGAGGTCGACTACTTCGATTATCCGATGAAGGAATCCGTCCAGGGCTGGCGCAACAAGTGGTTCTACCTTCGGGACCCTGCTGTTCCTGGGCGGCATTCGAATCTCCCTATTTTTGACGATGTCTTGATAGCTCATAAGAAGAAGTCTTGGAACAACGCCCTTTCTCCCGAAGAAAAGGCGACAGCCGACGAGCTATTCAAGCAAATTGTCACTTTGAAGAATTCAGGAGGCCTGACGATGTGCGGTACTGAAGTAGTTTCAGTGTTCCTACAACGTCGAGTGCAGCCGCTAATGTCTCGCCCTCACCAGCTGTGGCTTTTCACTGGCAAGAACGACAAGTTGAGGGTCAACTCCGCTGACCTGTCGGCAGAGGAGCTCCAGAACGAGGTTCGTCGCTTGACATGCCTCAGCACCAAGGACACTATTGTCTTGACATCGGCGCGCCCTCCTTATGATTTCAAGCATCTTCCGTCCGAGGTAACCTTGTCGTTCTTCGTTTACGGCCATTAGTTCTTCTTTCTTTTTGTGCCTTACATGTTTTCTATCCTTCTGCAGGTCCCCGCTGTTGCCCAATGCTATCCTCCCTCGCCCGAGAGCGGCGCGGTATTAGAGGATGATGACGACGATTCTGAGGGAACCGAGGATGCCCAACACACCCTTGAGGACAGCGATGTCCAAGAAGAGGAAGCTACTGAAGATGACGCCTTTCTCAAGAGCAGACGTCGCAAGCAGGTACATGATGATCTTATCACTTCGGCTGAATCAAGTCCCAAAGGAGGAGATAATGATGCCGACGAAGCTTCTTCGCCTCCTCCTGCTAAGAAGGGTTCAACAAGCTTCTTCGTGGACGAAGATGATCTGGACCTGTGAGCGTTTACACTCTTGTTACTTATACTTCTTGTCACCTTGTATGCTAACCGCGCGCTGTTTTTTTTTTCAAAAGCTCTGCCGATGATGATGACGATGTTCCTCTCGCAAAGAGGGCTAAACTAGCTTCTAAGAGAGCAGCATCGGCTAAAGAATCGAACCCTTCTCCTGCCAAGTCAACACCTCCATCCCGAACGGGTGTAGAGAAGGTCCCAGTGTCGAGAGTTATTCCTTCCGATGATGCTCCCACCCCGCCGGCTGGCCGTGATCACGTAAGTACTTTAATCTGTCAAGCTTTGCTGAATTTCCATCACCTGACTCCTCTTGACTTTTTCCTGGCTGCAGCCAATTTATGCTACAGTCGATGCTGTGGCGGATTTTGCTGAACAATTTACCCGCCTCGAAGCCGAAAACTCTCAACTTCGGAAGGCCGTCAAATCTTCGGCTGATCAGGTGGTTGAAGCCAACAGGCTTGCTGCCGATGCCAAAAGTGAGAATGCCTCGTTGAAGGAAGAAGTAAATCGGCTGAAGCGTCAAATGGAGGATGACCAAGATGCCAGGCGTGCAGCGGCGGCTGCGATTGATGAGAAGGAGGGTGTCCTTCGTGAATCCATCAAGGATTTACTGGGTAAAAATCCTTACGGTGCTCCGCCCCTTTCTTGATGCTTTCTCCATTGATTACTAATACTCTCTTTTTTAGAGGCCGCCAATTTAACTGTCAGCCGACGCCATCAGCTTCGGGAGGATTCTACGGCCGATGCCTTGTCACTTGCTGCTGAGTCAAATGTCCAGATCCTCAGATTACTGCAGAAGTCCAAGGGAGCGCTGTCGAAGTTATACTCGATGATCTTCCCTAAGGCGAAGCTGGATAAGACTCTCGACGAGATGGCAGAAGCTTTCCTTGTCGATCCCTCCGAACTTTGTAGAGAGTGCGAAACGTCGCAGCCGCTTGATTGGTGCGGTTCTTACTTTCCAGTTGCTTATGGGCCACGGGATGGGGTCGGAATTGGAAGAGTTCTCTAAGGCGCTGCCTGTTGATGATGAAAATCATCTAGTCAACCTTGAGCCTTTCAAGAGATCGGCAATAACTTGCGCCAACCGGCTTCTGAAGTTGGTGGATGAAGCACAAGCCGAGCCTGCTCCTGAGTCAGCCCCTGGTTCAACGTCGGCTAATCCTTGAACCGTTATTTGATTTGTTGTACATAATATTTTCGTAACACTTTTAAATTTGGCTCTGTTGCCAAACATCCTTTTGCCTGTATGATGTGCACTCAACGCTCCCGATGGGAGTTTTTATATTAATGCTTGGTCTGAAGTGAGGACGTGCTGCAGATTCCTTCATCTTCTTCCCGTGCCGAGCTCTTTCCGAATTCTTCGGGTAACGATGAATCAGGCCTTGTTCGTCAGTTACGTGACCAGGTGTCTAGTCTAAATAAAGACATTACTTCCCTTCGTGCGATGGCTGCCTTGGTGAAGAAGAAGGGAGAAATAGCGACTGCCATTGAACAATACGCTCTTGATGGTCTTCATGTTGCTACCGAAAGTTTGAACTGTGAGTATTAGCCTTCCTTCTGGTTCCAGGTATAGCTTGAATGTTCTAACATTCGTTCCTTTTCTAGTCGTGGCTTCGGATGCAGTTGAAGAAGACAGGAAGATTCATGAAGAGGTTGAGGCGATGACCGACGTTGCGCACCCAACACATGGTTTATGGCTGCATCGTCCGAAGGCCGTCATCATGGCGAAGTTCAAGTACCGGGTGATGAAGGCACATTATTATTTTGATAAATACTATGCCCTTCTTACGATGGTTTGGCACACCTTGTTTCCTCTGGATCAGGCACCCGAAACTTTGTCTGGCTTGTTCACCCGATTCAAGTCTCCAGAAAGGATTCGGCTGCTAGTGCGGAAAGAGCTTCTAGCTGGTGCTGAACTTGCCTTTGCTTCAATATTGGCATGCCATCCATCTTTGGATTTAAGAGCCGTGGCGAATACTGAAAGGGATTTAGGCCAGTACTATGATGTTGCTAGAGGTCCTGCTCACACCATTGTTTCTCGGATGGAATCATGCCTCGAAAAGGAACTGAAGGCCCACTGGGACCGGGGATCCCGATTATGAATGTAATAGCCTTGTATTTCGCATAAGACTGTTTACTGCGTACGCTGCACGCTTATGCTAATTTGATTGATATTTTATTGTCGAGTGCGGCTGAGTGATCAGTTCAACCTGCTTACTCGACGACTTCGTTGTACTTTATGCAATGTTATTGCAAAGTCGATATGTAATTTGTGTGAAAGTTCGGCTTCGTCACACGGTGCACCTGTTTGAGCCTTATCTTAATGTAACCATCGACTGCAGCACTCGCGTATTTTTCGAGGCTTGGATTGGTTGTTTTTGTATGTCATTAATCTTAGCTCTCGCTGAGAGTATTTAATTAATGTCATCGTGTAAACACGTTTTTTCTGGGCCAATGCTCCCGATGGGAGTTAGAGCCGATGGAAACGGTTCCGAACGTTTCGTTCGGGTGCCAAAGCCTGAAGCAAGAAAAAGGTTAACAGAAATCTGATTAGATCTTTATTCATAATGCAAAGCAACCTTGTAGGCCGTTGAATGAAAAAAAACAATCGTATCCTATGTATAAAACCGTCGCAATTGCGCGATGTTCCACGGATTCTCGACATCTTTTCCTGAGGCTGGATTTTTGAGCCGATAGGCTCCTCCTGGTATCACTTCAGTGATGATGTATGGTCCTTCCCATGGGGATTCTAGCTTCAAGGGTCTTTTTTGCTTCAACCGAAGTACCATATCTCCAACACTGAAATTTCGACTGCGTATTCATCGGCTGTGATAATTTCTCAGTGCTTGTTGGTAGACCGTTGTTCTTGCAAGGCAATATCTCGTGCTTCGTCAAGGAGGTCGACAGCATCTTGTAACGCGATATTGGAGGAGGACTCTGTGTACGCTGTTACTCGAGGCTCTTCAAATCGGACGTCGGCTGGCAGGACTGCTTCGGCTCCGTACACCAAGAAGAACGGAGTGTATTGAGTCGACCTGTTGGGGGTGGTACGCAAACTCCATAGCACAGATGGTAATTCTTCAACCCATGCTCCAGCTGCGCCTTTAAGGCGTTTCTTTAAGCCATCTCCTATTAAACCATTGATCCTTTCCACATGGCCGTTGGTCTGAGGGTGAGAGACTGATGCGAATTTCAATTTGATTCCTCCATCATCGCAAAATTTCCTGAACTCCTCAGAATCAAAGTTGGAGCCGTTGTCTGTGACGATGCTGTGGGGCATACCGAATCGACAGGTTATTCCTTTAAAGAATTGAACCGCCGTTTCAGCCTTTTGGTTTCGCACTGGTACTGCCTCAATCCACTTAGTAAATTTGTCGACTGCGACCAGTAAGTACGTGTGTCCTCCGGGTGACGATCTTGGCAACGGTCCAACTTGATCGAGTCCCCATTGAGCGAACGGCCATGCCAAGGGTATTGTCATTAAATCCGTTGCAGGAGCGTGTGGTTTCGACGAGAAACGTTGGCACGCATCGCACTTCATGACTAGATCCCTAGCATCCGACGCTGCCGTTGGCCAATAAAATCCCGCCCTAAAGGCTTTTGCCATAAGGGCTCTGCTCCCTGCGTGATGCCCACAGGTTCCTTCATGTATCTCGCGCAACAGTGCTTTTCCATCGTCAATGGCGATGCACCTTTGAAAGATTCCTGAGATGCTGCGCTTGTAAAGCTCACCATTTATCACTGTGAAGGCCTTTGATCGTCTGACGATTCGCTTAGCTTCCACAGAGTCTTCTGGCAGCTCTTGTTTCGACAGGTACGCTAGGAATGGTTCGGTCCACAGTGGCTCGAGGAGGAGAACTTGTTCGGCAGAAAGGACTGGAGATTCTTCACCCGATGGTTTTGCAGACGGCTTTTCTTTAATTGATCTTTGAGCGATCACTTCGTAGAAAACTCCATCTGGGATGGGGGAGCATTGATACGTCTCCGACGTATCGATAATTTCTTATGTTCCATGCCACATTATTGATGTTATCTACATGTTTTATGCACACTTTATGTCATATTCGTGCATTTTCTGGAACTAACCTATTAACAAGATGCCGAAGTGCCAGTTGCTATTTTCTGCTGTTTTTGGTTTTAGAAATCCTAGTAAGGAAATATTCTCGGAATTGGACGAAATCAACGCCCAGGGGCCTATTTTGCCACGAAGCTTCCAGAAGTCCGAAGACGAAACGAAGTGGGGCCACAGGGTGCCCAAACCCTAGGGCGGCGCGGCCCCCCCCTTGGCCGCGCCGGCCTATGGTGTGGGGCCCCTGTGCCCCCTCCTGACTTGCCCTTCCGCCTACTTAAAGCCTCCGTGACGAAACCCCCGGTGCGAGAGCCACGATACGGAAAACCTTCCAGAGACGCCGCCAACGCCGATCCCATCTCGGGGGATCCAGGAGATCGCCTCCGGCACCCTGCCGGAGAGGGGAATCATCTCCCGGAGGACTCTACGCCGCCATGGTCGCCTCCGGTGTGATGTGTGAGTAGTCTACCCCTGGACTATGGGTCCATAGCAGTAGCTAGATGGTTGTTTTCTCCCCATTGTGCTATCATTGTCGGATCTTGTGAGCTGCCTAACATGATCAAGATCATCTATCTGTAATTCTATATGTTGCGTTTGTTGGGATCCGATGAATAGAGAATACTTGTTATGTTGATTATCAAAGTTATATCTATGTGTTGTTTATGATCTTGCATGCTTTCCGTTACTAGTAGATGCTCTGGCCAAGTAGATGCTTGTAACTCCAAGAGGGAGTATTTATGCTCGATAGTGGGTTCATGCCTGCATTGACACACAGGACGATGTGAGAAAGTTCTAAGGTTGTGTTGTGCTGTTGCCACTAGGGATAAAACATTGATGCTATGTCTAAGGATGTAGTTGTTGATTACATTACGCACCATACTTAATGCAATTGTCTCGTTGCTTTGCAACTTAATACTTTGGAGGGGGTTCGGATGATAACTTTGAAGGTGGACTTTTTAGGCATAGATGCAGTTGGATGGCGGTCTATGTACTTTGTCGTAATGCCCAATTAAATCTCACTATACTCATCATGATATGTATGTGCATGGTCATGCCCTCTTTATTTGTCAATTGCCCAACTGTAATTTGTTCACCCAACATGCTGTTTGTCTTATGGGAGAGACACCTCTAGTGAACTGTGGACCCCGGTCCAATTCTCTTTACTGAAATACAATCTACTGCAATACTGTTCTACTGTTTTATGCAAATAATCATCTTCCACACAATACGGTTAATCCTTTGTTACAGCAAGCCGGTGAGATTGACAACCTCACTGTTTCGTTGGGGCAAAGTACTTTGGTTGTGTTGTGCAGGTTCCACGTTGGCGCCGGAATCCCTGGTGTTGTGCTGCACTACATCCCGCCGCCATCAACCTTCAACGTGCTTCTTGGCTCCTACTGGTTCGATAAACCTTGGTTTCTTACTGAGGGAAACTTGCTGCTGTACGCATCACACCTACCACATGGGGGTCCCAACGAGCGTGTGCTTTACGCGTCATCAAGCTAAATTTCGGCGCCGTTGCGGGGAGATCAAGACACGCTGCAAGGGGAGTCTCCACTTCTCAATCTCTTTACTTTGTTTTTGTCTTGCTTAGTTTTATTTACTACTTTGTTTGCTGCACTAAATCAAAATACAAAAAAAATTAGTTGCTAGTTTTACCTTATTTGCTATCTTGTTTGCTATATCAAAAACACAAAAAAATTAGTTACTTGTTTTACTTTACTTAATATCATGCATGTTTTTATTACACTAGTTTGGCATAATGGACAAGAATGATCTTCTTATTCTATTTCCTGATTTAAAACATGGATTGTTTGATGCGAAAATTAAAAAACCTATGGAACCTTATTTGCATGCTGGTAGTAATATTAGTATGAACGCTTTGAACACCATTGTTGATAATAATATAGAAAGTTCTAAGCTTGGGGAAGCTGGTTTTCATGATCTTTTTATTCCCCCAAGCATTGAGGAGAAAATTTACTTTGATGATACTTTGCCTCCTATTTATGATAATGATATTGGTCTTTTATTACCGCCTGTTATGGAGGATAAATTTGATTATGATTACAATATGCCTCCTATATTTGATAATGAGAATAATAATGATAGCTACTTTGTTGAATTTGCTCCCACTACCACTAATAAAATTGATTACGCTTATGTGGAGAGTAATAATTTTATGCATGAGACTCATGATAAGAATGCTTTATGTGATAGTTATATTGTTGAGTTTGCTCATGTTGCTACTGAAAGTTATTATGAGAGAGGAAAATATGGTTGTAGAAATTTTCATGTTACTAAAACACCTCTCTATGTGCTGAAATTTTTGAAGCTACACTTGTTTTATCTTCCTGATCTTGTCATTTTGCTCTTCATGAACTTGTTTATTTACAAGATTCCTATGCATAGGAAGCATGTTAGACTTAAATGTGTTTTGAATTTGCCTCTTGATGCTCTCTTTTGCTTCAAATATTATTTCTTGTGAGTGCATCATTAAAACTGCTGAGCCCATCTTAATGGCTATAAAGAAAGAACTTCTTGGGAGATAACCCATGTTTTTACCTACAGTACTTTGTTTTTATTTTGTGTCTTGGAAGTTGTTTACTACTGTAGCAACCTCTCCTTATCTTAGTTTTGTGTTTTGTTGTGCCAAGTTAAGCCGTTGATAGAAAAGTAAGTACTAGATTTGGATTACTGCGCAGTTCCAGATTTCTTTGCTGTCACGAATCTGGGTCCACCTCCCTGTAGGTAACTCATAAAATTAAGCCAATTTACGTGCATGATCCTCAGATATGTACGCAACTTTCATTCAATTTGAGCATTTTCATTTGAGCAAGTCTGGTGCCATTTTAAAATTCGTCAATACGAACTGTTCTGTTTTGACAGATTCTGCCTTTTATTTCGCATTGCCTCTTTTGCTATGTTGGATGAATTTCTTTGATCCACTAATGTCCAGTAGCAATATGCAATGTCCAGAAGTGTTAAGAATGATTGTGTCACCTCTGAATATGTTAATTTTTATTGTGCACTAACCCTCTAATAAGTTGTTTCGAGTTTGGTGTGGAGGAAGTTTTCAAGGATCAAGAGAGGAGTATGATGCAACATGATCAAGGAGAGTGAAAGCTCTAAGTTTGGGGATGCCCCGGTGGTTCACCCCTGCATATTCTAAGAAGACTCAAGCGTCTAAGCTTGGGGATGCCCAAGGCATCCCCTTCTTCATCGACAACATTATCAGGTTCCTCCCCTGAAACTATATTTTTATTCCATCACATCTTATGTGCTTTTCTTGGAGCGTCGGTTTGTTTTTGTTTTTGTTTTGTTTGAATAAAATGGATCCTAGCATTCACTTTATGGGAGAGAGACACGCTCCGCTGTAGCATATGGACAAGTATGTCCTTGGTTTCTACTCATAGTATTCATGGCGAAGTTTCTCCTTCGTTAAATTGTTATATGGTTGGAATTGGAAAATGATACATGTAGTAATTGCTATAAATGTCTTGGGTAATGTGATACTTGGCAATTGTTGTGCTCATGTTTAAGCTCTTGCATCATATGCTTTGCACCCATTAATGAAGAAATACATAGAGCATGCTAAAATTTGGTTTGCATATTTGGTTTCTCTAAGGTCTAGATAATTTCTAGTATTGAGTTTGAACAACAAGGAAGACGGTGTAGAGTCTTATAATGTTTTCAATATGTCTTTTATGTGAGTTTTGCTGCACCGGTTCATCCTTGTGTTTGTTTCAAATAAGCCTTACTAGCCTAAACCTTGTATCGAGAGGGAATACTTCTCATGCATCCAAAATACTTAAGCCAACCACTATGCCATTTGTGTCCACCATACCTACCTACTACATGGTATTTTCCGCCATTCCAAAGTAAATTGCTTGAGTGCTACCTTTAAATTCCATCATTCACCTTTGCAATATATAGCTCATGGGACAAATAGCTTAAAAACTATTGTAGTATTGAATATGTAATTATGCACTTTATCTCTTATCAAGTTGCTTGTTGTGCGATAACCATGTTCACTGGGGACGCCATCAACTACTCTTTGTTGAATTTCATGTGAGTTGCTATGCATGTCCGTCTTGTCTGAAGTAAGAGAGATCTACCACCTTATGGTTAAGCATGCATATTGTTAGAGAAGAGCATTGGGCCGCTAACTAAAGCCATGATCCATGGTGGAAGTTTCAGTTTTGGACATATATCCTCAATCTCAAATGAGAAAATTATTAATTGTTGTTACATGCTTATGCATAAAAGAGGAGTCCATTATCTGTTGTCTATGTTGTCCCGGTATGGATGTCTAAGTTGAGAATAATCAATAGCGAGAAATCCAAATGCGAGCTTTCTCCTTAGACCTTTGTACAGGCGGCATAGAGGTACCCCTTTGTGACACTTGGTCAAAACATGTGCATTGTGATGATCCGGTAGTCCAAGCTAATTAGGACAAGGTGCGGGCACTATTAGTACACTATGCATGAGGCTTGCAACTTGTAAGATATAATTTACATGATACATATGCTTTATTACTACCGTTGACAAAATTGTTTCATGTTTTCAAAATCAAAGCTCTAGCACAAATATAGCAATCGATGCTTTTCCTCTATGGAGGACAATTCTTCTACTTTCAATGTTGAGTCAGTTCACCTATTTCTCTCCACCCCAAGAAGCAAACACTTGTGTGAACTGTGCATTGATTCCTACATACTTGCTTATTGCACTTGTTATATTACTCTATGTTGACAATATCCATGAGATATACATGTTATGAGTTGAAAGCAACCGCTGAAACTTAATCTTCTTTTGTGTTGCTTCAATACTTTTACTTTGAATTATTGCTTTATGAGTTAACTCTTATGCAAGACTTATTGATGCTTGTCTTGAAGTGCTATTCATGAAAAGTCTTTGCTTTATGATTCACTTGTTTACTCATGTCATATACATTGTTTTGATCGCTGCATTCACTACATAGCTTTACAAATAGTATGATCAAGGTTATGATGGCATGTCACTCCAGAAATTATCTGTGTTATCGTTTTACCTGCTCGGGACGAGCAGAACTAAGCTTGGGGATGCTGATACGTCTCCGACGTATCGATAATTTCTTATGTTCCATGCCACATTATTGATGTTATCTACATGTTTTATGCACACTTTATGTCATATTCGTGCATTTTCTGGAACTAACCTATTAACAAGATGCCGAAGTGCGATTCTTGTTTTCTGTTTTTTGTTTCAGAAATCCTAGTAAGGAAATATTCTCGGAATTGGACGAAATCAACGCCCAGGGGCCTATTTTGCCACGAAGCTTCCAGAAGTCCGAAGACGAAACGAAGTGGGGCCACAGGGTGCCCAAACCCTAGGCGGCGCGGCCCCCTTGGCCGCGCCGGCCTATGGTGTGGGGCCCCTGTGCCCCCTCCTGACTTGCCCTTCCGCCTACTTAAAGCCTCCGTGACGAAACCCCCAGTACCGAGAGCCACGATACGGAAAACCTTCCAGAGACGCCGCCAACGCCGATCCCATCTCGGGGGATCCAGGAGATCGCCTCCGGCACCCTGCCGGAGAGGGGAATCATCTCCCGGAGGACTCTACGCCGCCATGGTCGCCTCCGGTGTGATATGTGAGTAGTCTACCCCTGGACTATGGGTCCATAGCAGTAGCTAGATGGTTGTCTTCTCCCCATTGTGCTATCATTGTCGGATCTTGTGAGCTGCCTAACATGATCAAGATCATCTATCTGTAATTCTATATGTTGCGTTTGTTGGGATCCGATGAATAGAGAATACTTGTTATGTTGATTATCAAAGTTATATCTATGTGTTGTTTATGATCTTGCATGCTTTCCGTTACTAGTAGATGCTCTGGCCAAGTAGATGCTTGTAACTCCAAGAGGGAGTATTTATGCTCGATAGTGGGTTCATGCCTGCATTGACACAGGGACAGTGTGAGAAAGTTCTAAGGTTGTGTTGTGCTGTTGCCACTAGGGATAAAACATTGATGCTATGTCTAAGGATGTAGTTGTTGATTACATTACGCACCATACTTAATGCAATTGTCTGTTGCTTTGCAACTTAATACTGGAGGGGGTTCGGATGATAACCTGAAGGTGGACTTTTTAGGCATAGATGCAGTTGGATGGCGGTCTATGTACTTTGTCGTAATGCCCAATTAAATCTCACTATATTCATCATGATATGTATGTGCATGGTCATGCCCTCTTTATTTGTCAATTGCCCAACTGTAATTTGTTCACCCAACATGATGTTTGTCTTATGGGAGAGACACCTCTAGTGAACTGTGGACCCCGGTCCAATTCTCTTTACTGAAATACAATCTCTTGCAATCGTTCTCTTTGTTTTCTGCAAACAATCATCTTCCACACAATACGGTTAATCCTTTGTTACAGCAAGCCGGTGAGATTGACAACCTCACTGTTTCGTTGGGGCAAAGTACTTTGGTTGTGTTGTGCAGGTTCCACGTTGGCGCCGGAATCCCTGGTGTTGCGCCGCACTACATCCCGCCGCCATCAACCTTCAACGTGCTTCTTGGCTCCTACTGGTTCGATAAACCTTGGTTTCTTACTGAGGGAAACTTGCTGCTGTACGCATCACACCTTCCACTTGGGGTTCCCAACGAGCGTGTGCTTTACGCGTCATCAAGCATGTGGACCCGATGTTTGCCAAAGTGTCGGCTTCCTCGTTACTGGCTCTGCCGATGTGCTTAAGCTCGCATCCTTCAAATTTAGCCTCCATGTTCTGATACAACTGCCAATAAGCAACCATGTTGTCACTAACTGCATCGCACAAGTTCATTGACTGCTGGACCACTAGGTTCGAATCTCCGTAGATTTCTAGGCGCGTAGCGCCACACGCCTTCGCCATTTTCATTCCGTGCAACAGTGCTTCGTATTCTGCTTCATTGTTTGTCGGCAGGGAGAAATTCATGCGTAGTATATACTTCATTTTATCTCCCTGTGGTGATACCAGCACCACTCCTGCCCCTGCTCCTGTGCTCCGTTTTGATCCGTCAAAGTACATTACCCATGACCCCGACATGTCGGGTGTTGCTGGAGTCTGCGATTGGATCCAATCTGCCACAAAATCTGGGAGGATTTGGGATTTTACCGCCGTTCGGTTGACGTAAGTTATGTCGTGTGGTGCTAACTCGATGGCCCATTGAGACACTCGACCTGTGGCTTCTGGATTGGTCATGATGCTCTTCAGGGGTGCTTCGCTCACAACTTTGATCGGGTGCTCCGTGAAGTAGTGCCTCAGTTTGCGAGCCGACCTCCATACTGCATATGCCAACTTCTGGTGATGAGGATACCTCTGTCTTGCGGGGGTAAGTACTTCACTGAGGTAGTAAACGGCCCTCTGTACACCATGAACTCTCCCTGCTTCTTCTCGTTCGACAACCAAAACGCTACTGAAGACTTGAGCTATAGCGGCTATGTACATCAGTAGTATCTCCTTTTCGCGCGGAGTCACGAGCACCGGGGAGGTCGATAGGATTTTCTTCAAGCTGTCGAAGGAGTCTTGTGCTTCCTTTGTCCATTCGAACTTTTCTGACTTTTTCATCAAGTTGTAGAAAGGCAAAGCTTTCTCCCCTAACTTCGCGATGAACCTGCTAAGCGCTGCTAATCGGCCTGCCAACTGCTGCACTTGGTGCAGATTCTTTGGCGGCTTCATGTTGAGAATAGCTTTGATCTTCAAGGGATTAGCCTCGATTCCTCTGGCTGATATGAAGTGCCCGAGTACTTGCCCTCCTGGCACTCCGAAGAAACATTTCTTGGGGTTTAACTTGATTTTGTATTTGTCCAGATTGTCAAAGGTTTCCCGCAAGTCATCGATGAGTGTGGCTGCGTGCTTTGTTTTCACCACGATATCGTCGATGTAGACTTCAATGTTCCTTCTGATCTGCTCCGCGAGGCAGGCTTGCATGCAGCGTTGGTAGGTAGCTCCCGCATTTTTCAACCCGAAGGTCATGACGTTGTAACAGAAAACGCCGTGTGGAGTGATGAACGCAGTTAACTCCTGATCCTCTTTCTTCAATTTGATCTGGTTATACCCGGAGTATGCATCAAGGAAAGAGAGACGGTCGCACCCGGCTATAGAATCGACTATCTGATCTATCCGAGGCAGTGGGAAATGATCTTTCGGGCAGTGCTTGTTGAGGCTAGTGTAATCGATGCACATGCGGAGGGCAGTTGTGTCCTTCTTCGGCACCATGACTGGATTAGCCACCCACTCAGATTCCTTAAGCTCTCGGATAAATCCCGCCTTGCGGAGTCGATTAACTTCTTCGCCGATTGCTCTTCTTTTAGGTTCGGAAAATCGCCGCATTGACTGCTGTACTGGCTTGGCCGTCGGGTCAACATTTAGGGCGTGCTCAGCGAGTTCCCTGGGGATACCTGGCATGTCGGATGGCTCCCATGCAAATATCTCCCAGCGCTCACGGAGGAACTCGATGAGCGCGCTTTCCTATGCGACATCTAGGTCAGCCGAGGTGTTGACCGTTTTCTTCGGATCAGTAGGGTGCACCTGCAGTTTCTTGGTTTCCTTTGCAGTATCGAACTCATCGGATCTTGCGTTTCGATTGTCTGCTGGTGGCTGTGTGTGATCTGTAATGGCGTCGATCGCGTTGAGTTCTTCTTTGGCTCCAAACTTCAAGGCGATCTTCTGAAATTCCCTATCGCAGTTGTCTGACCGAGCGAAGCTGCCGTGAATGGTTATTGGGGTCCCGTTGTTGCCTGACATCTTTAGTTTCAGGTATGCATAATGAGGCACGGCCATGAATTTGGCAAACGCAGGTCTGCCGAGGATGGCGTGGTACTGAGATTCCCAGTCGACTACCTCGAACTCAACCCTTTCTTTCCTGAAATTACTGGGCGTGCCGAAGACTACGTCCAACGATGTTTTACCCAGCGAGTAGGCGGGTCGAGTCGGTATAATGCCGTGGAACCCTGTGTCGGATTCTTTTAGCATGTCGACTGTTAAACCCATTGCCCTCATTGTGCTGGCGAATAACAGGTTCAAGCCGCTTCCACCGTCCATAAATACTTTTCCCATATTGTATCCTCCAATCTGTGCTTCCAGGACAAGGGCCGCGTGACCGGGCCTTGGGACAGCCTTCGGGTGATCCGCCCTGCTGAAGGTGATGCTCTGATCTGACCAATCGATGAAATCCGGCGTGTCAACCATGGCAACTTCCGCGTATTTTACTTCTCGAGAGAACTTTTTGATTTCTCTTTTCGAAAAGCTGGTTTTGTGGATCATGTTGATCTGTCCACGCAGTGCTGGGAATGCCTCGACTGGGTCATATTCGTCTTTTTCCATTGGCTCGTATGGTTCTGGTACGTATGGCTCTGGCTGATGACCATAGGACCTTGCTTTCTCTTCCATTATGCGAACTCTTGATGTGGCTTCAGCTCTAAGATCGTCGCAGAACTACCGAATCTCTAGGAAGTGTCGGCAGTTCCTTAACAGATGGCTGGACTTCTCCCTACCATCCTTAGGATCGAAATAAGAGTGGAGATAACATGGCGCTTCAAGTTGCTCTGTAGCTGAGAGGTGTGGAGAACGGGTGCGTCCTCTGATTGATGACATGTCATAGCATCGAGAGTGGACTACTGTTCTGCCTTCCTCTTCACGGTGCGAACTCCTTCATCTCTTTCTTTGTCCAACTGCGGCGTCGAGATTTTCCCGGTTGTTCTCTCGTATACTTCTGGGTGAAGCCTTTAAGGTTGCTGCCGAAGGGACACCCTCCTGAGGCACGACCTTTGAGTGGGACGCGCTGGCCCCGGGGAGGCGAAGAAAACCTCCGGAGTCGACGACGAAGTGGACGCCACCGAAAACAGCTTCCGTGTTGCGAGACGATGCCATAGAGTTCGGGTGAAGCTCTTCGTGGCACGGCACGAATTCGAAGGATCCGCAGCGGACCGGATCTCTTGACTTTGCTGGCGTCGGCGACTCGAGTAAGAACGCCGCAGACGTAACTGGTGCTGCCGATGACCTGCCTTGTGCCGACAGATTTCCCACAGACGGCGCCAATTGTCGAGGGTACTCCTCGCCAATGCCCTCCGATAGGGGCTTAGGGTTGATGGAATCCTGTAGGCTAACACGAGACATCGGTTCACAGACAAGCGGGGAGAGCGATTTACCCAGGTTCGGGGCCCTCGATGAGGTAAAACCCTTACGTCCTGCCTGTCTGTTCTTTGATTATGAAGACAATGGGTTACAATGGGGTGCCGAATAGTTCGGCTGAGATCTAGTCGAAATTGCTGTTGCTAGGGTTACCTAGCTCTAAGCTTTTCCTGGCTAAGATTGCTAAGATTGTTCGTGTCCCTCGGCAGCCCCTCTCCTGGCCTTTATATAGGAGACCAGGTCTCAAGAGGTCTAACCGAATACGACTAGATTTACAGTAGTTTAGATCCAATCTTTCCTTGTTTGTTCGCTTCCTTGTCTTGCCCGTCAAGGAATCTTCTGGTGCGCCGACCTAGTGGCCCATCTAGCCTTCGGGTGTCTTCATGGGCCTCCAGTTGGTCAATACAGGATAGGGCAACGTCAGTTACTTGAAGGGTAGTGCCCACGTCAATGAGTAAAGAGTACTTGTCAGGAGATGAGGTTGAACAAGGTATAGAATGATACTGATGATCAAACCTCGGACAAGTAAAATATCGCGTGACAAAGGGAATTGGTATCGTATATGAATGGTTCATTCGATCACTGAAGTCATCGTTGAATATGTGGGAGCCATTATGGATCTCCAGATCCCGCTATTGGTTATTGGTCGGAGTGAGTACTCAACCATGTCCGCATAGTTCGCGAACCGTAGGGTGACACACTTAAGGTTTGATGTTGAAATGGTAGAACTTGAATATGGAATGGAGTTCGAATATTTGTTCGGAGTCTCGGATGAGATCCCGGACATCACGAGGAGTTCTGGAATGGTCCGGAGAATAAGATTCATATATAGGAAGTCATATTCCAAGTTTGGAAATGATCCGGTGCATTTATGGCAGGTTCTAGAAGGTTCTAGAAAAGTCCGGAAGAAATCACCATGGAAAGTAGAGTCCCGGAGGGACTACACCTTGCATGGCCAGCCAACCCTAAAGGGGAGGAGTCCAAGGTGGACTCCCCAAGGGTGGCCGGCCAACCCCCCTCATGGAAGGGGGGAATCCCACCCCAAGTGGGATTCCCACCTTGGGTAGGTTTCCCTACACATGGAAGGTTTTTGGTTCGGGTCTTATTCGAAGACTTGTAGTCCAACACTTGGGGCTTCCACCTATATAATGAGGGGCATAGGAGAGGGGGCTGACCACCCCAAGACCATAGCTTGGCCGCACCCATAGGTGGCCGGCCACCCCCTCTCCCAAACCCTAGCCGCCCCCTCTCTCCTCCTCTTCTCCCGCACGCTTAGCGAAGCTCCACCGGAGATCTCCACCGCCACCGCCACCACGCCGTCGTGCTGCCGGATTCAAGGAGGAGCTACTACTTCCGCTGCCCGCTGGAACGGGGAGAAGGACGTCGTCTTCATCAACACCGAACGTGTGACCGAGTACGGAGGTGCTGCCCGATTGTGGCACCGTGATCAAGATCTTCTACGCGCTTTTGCAAGCGGCAAGTGATCGTCTACCGCAGCAATAAGAGCCAACTCTTATAGGCTTTGGAAATCTTCAAGGGTTAGTCTTGATCATCCCCTCGTTGCTCCCGTCTTCTAGATTGCATCTTGGTTTGGATTGCGTTCTCGCGGTAGGAAATTTTTTGTTTTCTATGCAACGTATTCCTACAGTGGTATCAAAGCCGTGTCTATGCATAGATGGTTGCACGAGTAGAACACAATGGTTTTGTGGGCGTTGATGCTCTTGTTGTCTTTAGTTTGAGTACTTTGCATCTTTGTGGCATAGTGGGATGAAGCGGCCCGGACTAACTTTACATGACCGCGTTCATGAGACTTGTTCCTCGTTCGACATGCAACTTGTATTGCATAAGAGGCTTTGTGGGTGTCTGTCTCTCCTACTATAGTGAAGATTCAATTTACTCTTCTATTGACAACATTAGTATCACCGTTGTGGTTCATGTTCGTAGGTAGATTAGATCTCTCTCGAAAACCCTAAACCACGTAAAATATGCAAACCAAATTAGAGACGTCTAACTTGTTTTTGCAGGGTTTGGTGATGTGATATGGCCATAATGTGATGATGAATATGTATGAGATGATCATTATTGTATTGTGGCAACCGGCAGGAGCCTTATGGTTGTCTTTAAATTTCATGTTGAGTAGTATTTCAAAGTAGTTGTAATAGTTGCTACATGAGGTGAACAACCATGAAGACGGCGCCATGAACCTTGACGCTACGCCGACGATGATGGAGATCATGCCCGTTGATGATGGAGATCATGTCCGTGCTTTGGAGATGAAGATCAAAGGCGCAAAGACAAAAGGGCCATATCATATCACATATGAACTGCATGTGATGTTAATCCTTTATGCATTATATTTTGCTTAGAACGCGACGGTAGCATTATAAGATGATCCCTCACTTTAATATCAAGATAATAAAGTGTTCTCCCCTCGTATGCACCGTTGATATAGTTTGACGTTTTGAAGCATCTCGTGATGATCGGATGTGATAGACTCAACATACAACAGGTGTAAGCCATGTTGCACACGCGGAATACTTGGGTTTGCTTGACGAGCCTAGCATGTACAGACATGGCCTCGGGACAACGGAAACCGAAAGGTTGAACACGAGTCATATGGATGATATGATCAACATGTTGATGTTCACCATTGAAGCTACATCATCTCACGTGATGATCGGTTTTGGTGTAGTGAATTTGGATCGTGTACCACTTAACAACTATGAGGGATGTTGTATTAAGTGGGAGTTCATTAGTAATTAGATTAAAACATGAACTAATTATCATAAACATAGTCTGAGTAGTATTTTGAATTAATTTTGTAGTATTGGCATCCGTTTTTCTACCATGCGCTAGTCTTGTTATTGAGATAGAAATAATGTTAAAATCTGACAAGAAACTTTACGGATTGGTACCGTATTGTTAAAGAATCAAGAATTGATTAAGTCCTATTGCAAACTTTTAGTAAACCTCACATTGTTGATTCAAAGAGCTATGGTTTCAAATAGTACCTAAAGTTATCTTGTCTCCGTGAAACTTGAAGTTCAAATCAGTTTGAAAAGTAAGGAGCTGAAAATTTAGTTTTCAGAAATAATCAAGGTATGAGATATATGTGATATCTAAGACCTTATTGCAAGATGATAGAATATAATTTGGTGAGACTACATAAACTCATAAGTTTTATGGGAATGTACGAAGGTTGAAGACGCAAGGCGTCCCAATCCTCCAACTATTGGGGCACTAATGATAATCGTATATCCATGAAGTTATCATTCTAAGTATGCACCGTTGCTAAGACTCGTCGTATCGAAACATCACGTGATGATCGGGTGTTATAGATTCTACGTGTGCTTACAACGGGTGCAAGCCAGATTTGCACATGCAAATACCAAGGTTAAAACTTTACGAGCCTAGCATGTACAGACATGGTCTCGGAAAGTCGTCATGATATGATGGATAAAATTATGAGTGAAATTGTTCATCATATTACAAAGTTACTAATAGTGAAATCTGGAACACTTGTCATATGATGATCAACTTCAAAGTAAGCACCTCAAGGTTATTGGTATTTGACCAACAAACCTAAAAGTTAATGATGTTGAAGTGTTTTTCTGAATAATGAGGAAAGCTAAAAGAGAAACTGCAAAAGATATTTTGGCAAAAAGAAAAGAAAAGACTAGAAAGTCTAGCTCAGGTGTATATAAATGATATACATGTTATGGTTGTATTCCTAGTTAAGTCACACTATGAAATTCTTGGGTATTAGTACTATATTGGTTGGTATGAAGTATCATACAAAACAACACAATACAAGAATACAATGGCCTAAGTGACTGACAAGGAATATGATAGGAACTCTACGTGCCGGAACAAAATAAAGTGTTATTATGTTCGTCGTTGGCATTCTATCTAGCCCTTAGAATTTATAATAAAGAACTTAATAATTGTTATTTTGCTCTGGTCAAATGAAAACAATGAGTTGTTCAAATTATGACATTACTCCATGTACGATGGATAAGTTATTATAAATCTTAATGGCGAAACACACATACATAACACTGACGCTAAAATGCCATAAGGCAAATGATTTGAATTCCACGTATTTGTGGAACCGCCATTTAGGTCATGTTAGAAAGGAACGCATGAAGGAACTCCATGCAAATGGATTTTGGAGTCATTTGATTTTTGAATCATTTGGCGCTTGCAAATCTTTTTTAAAGAGAATGATTAAAATACCGTTCATAGGCCAAGAGTTGAACGGGCAACTAACTTAGTGAAAAATACATGATGATGTATGTGGTTCACTGGGCATAGTTGTGTGCGGGAGATTCTTCTACTTCATGAAAACTTTGAACAATGAATTGAGTATATATATGTGGATATATTCAATAAGGAAGAAGTTTGAAACATTTGAATGGATTCAAATAAATTTCAGCATGAAGTGGAAATCATCGTAATAGAAAAGTCAAATATCTATGATTGGATCATGGTGAAAACATTTGAATTACGAGTTTTAGCGAACATCTAAGAGAGTCATGAAATTGTTCTACAACTCACATTTCTTGGAGCATCATAATGATGATATAGTATCCGAGAGATGTATCCAAGCCTTGTTGGATTAATGATGAGATAAAATATTATGACGCCATTATATTTTTGTGGATTATGCTTTAGTGACTACCGCTTTTACACTGAATAGAGCATCATCATGATCCGTAGAAATGACACCATACGAGTTATGGCATGGGTATAAACCCTAATAGTCCTTTCTTTAAATTTTGGTCTAAAAGTTAACAACCAAAATCGGATGAATGTCTTTGTTGGTTATCCCAAAGAATTGATTGGGAATTCTTTCCACTATGAAGTAAACGACAAAAGTGTTTGTTAATGTTACTTGCTTATTTCCAAGAAATTGTTTTCTAGCGAAGTATTTGAGTGGGAGGACAATAGAACTTGATAAGGTTTATGAACCTGAGCATAATGATCAGAGTAGCGCAGCATCGGAAATTGGTTCCGAAAGCGACCATGACGAACATGGCTCCCATGACTACAAAGTGTTTTAGCCATGGAGATCGAAGTACATATTGAACCTTGTAGGTATGGTTTACTTTGTGATCAAATAAATGATTTGTGAACAAAGGATTGATTTTAAACAATGATAAACCAACTACAAACAAAGAAGTTATGATGGGCCTTGACTCCGTTAAAATGGCTATATGCCATGAAATCCAAGATAGATAAATACTTTTTGAAAGTAAATGGATCTACAAAATTGATGGACTTGGATGGAATATCCTTAAAGAAGCTCGACTTGTCGAAAAATTGTTTACAACAAAGTTCAAAGAGTTGACTACGATAAGATTAGATCTTCCGTAGCAATGCTTATAGTCTATGTGGATTATTCTAGTAATCACTACATATTTCTTTTATGAGATATGCTAGTAGGATGGCAAAATACATTACTTATCAGAAGTATGTATTAAAAGGTGTATACAAGATACAACCAAGAGTTTTGCTGGTCCGTGGAATACTAGATGGGTATACAAACTTCAATTTGATGAAGTAAGTATAGCGGAGTTTGAATCTTCACTGGATGAAATAGTCAAAGAGTTTTTAATTTCATCAGAGACAATGAAGAGGCTTGCATTTGCAAGAAATTAAGTGGGAGCGCTGAGACATATTTATAATATTTATGTAGAAGACATATAGTTGGTTATAAATAATGTAATTACATACTTGATTAAAAGGTTTCATTGAAAAATTAACTTCAATGAAAGTGATATGGACTGAAACAAATTTTGTGTCAAGATCTATGAAGATAGATTGAAACACATAATATGTTCAAGTCAAAGTACATAGAATGGATATTGAAATAGTTCAATATAAAAATATTAAGAAAATATTCTTGTCATGTTAAGTTTTAACAAGACTTGAGTGTATCTGACACTCAATGAGTAAAAACACATGAGTGATTATAGATCACGAATAATATGTACACAATCAGATGTCATGTGCTATAAAGTGTTATGAGCATATACCAGAATGATTCATATGATGATCATTGGACGACAGTAAGAATATTCTTGAGTACTTTAGAAGAACTAAGGATATATATATATATAGTTTTGTATGGGAAATGACAAACAAATCGCTGTAAGATGTTGCACCGATATTTGTTTTGTCACATATGAAAATAAAATTTCAATCTCAAAATTAGACTAAGTGTTGTTTAAAAGGTAGCACGATGAGCTAGAAGTTGTCTATGCTAGATTTAGAAGAGTTCTAAATATTATGACGGATTCTACAAAAGAAGGCAGAATATGTCATTGTTTTGACAATGACAAAGGATGTTAAAGTCAAGAGGTTCTTTGAGAATTTGGTGTAGTTCCGACAAAGTCAGAACTCTGAAGCTATATTGTGTGTGACAATATTAGTAACATATTTCAGACTGCGAAATTAAGGTTCCACCAGAAGACCAAACATATTTAATGCCGACTCATTTGGAAATGAGTGATGCGTTGAGATGCAAATGAATTACAAAATACATACGTTTCTGAGCATGTCAGATCCGTTGACTAAAACCTCTCCCGTGAGCAAAACATGATAAAACACCAGAAGGCCAAGGTGTTATATCTTTACAAATGTAAACTAGATTATTGACTCTAGTGCAAGTGGGAGACTGAAGGAGATATGCCCAAGAGGCAATAATAAAAGTGGTTATTATATATCTTTATGTTTATGATAAATGTTTATATATCATGCTATAATTGTATTAACCGAAACATTAGTACATGTGTGATATGTAGACAACAAAGAGTCCCTAGTATGCCTCTTAACTAGCTTGTTGATTAATGGATGATTAGTTTCATAATCATGAACATTGGATGTTATTAATAACAAGGTTATATCATTATATGAATGATGTAATGGACACACCCAATTAAGCATAGCATAAGATCACGTCATTGAGTTATTTGCTATAAGCTTTCGATACATAGTTACCTAGTCCTTATGACCATGAGATCATGTAAATCACTTATACCGGAAAGGTACTTTGATTACACCAAATGCCACTGCGTAAATGGGTGGTTATAAAGGTGGGATTAAGTATCCGGAAAGTATGAGTTGAGGCATATGGATCAACAGTGGGATTTGTCCATCCCGATGACGGATAGATATACTCTGGGCCCTCTCGGTGGAATGTCGTCTAATGTCTTGCAAGCATATGAATAAGTTCATAAGAGACCACATACCACGGTACGAGTAAAGAGTACTTGTCAGGAGACGAGGTTGAACAAGGTATAGAGTGATACCGATGATCAAACCTCGGACAAGTAAAATATCGCGTGACAAAGGGAATTGGTATCATATGTGAATGGTTCATTCGATCACTGAAGTCATCGTTGAATATGTGGGAGCCATTATGGATCTCCAGATCCCGCTATTGGTTATTGGTCGGAGTGAGTACTCAACCATGTCCGCATAGTTCGCGAACCGTAGGGTGACACACTTAAGGTTTGATGTTGAAATGGTAGAACTTGAATATGGAATGGAGTTCGAATATTTGTTCGGAGTCCCTGATGAGATCCCGGACATCACGAGGATTTCCGGAATGGTCCGGAGAATAAGATTCATATATAGGAAGTCATATTCCAAGTTTGGAAATGATCCGGTGCATTTATGGCAGGTTCTAGAAGGTTCTAGAAAAGTCCGGAAGAAATCACAATGGAAAGTAGAGTCCCGGAGGGACTCCACCTTGCATGGCCAGCCAACCCTAAAGGGGAGGAGTCCAAGGTGGACTCCCCAAGGGTGGCCGGCCAACCCCCCTCATGGAAGGGGGGAATCCCACCCCAAGTGGGATTCCCACCTTGGGTAGGTTTCCCTACACATGGAAGGTTTTTGGTTCGGGTCTTATTCGAAGACTTGTAGTCCAACACTTGGGGCTTCCACCTATATAATGAGGGGCATAGGAGAGGGGGCTGACCACCACAAGCCCATAGCTTGGCCGCACCCATAGGTGGCCGGCCACCCCCTCTCCCAAACCCTAGCCGCCCCCTCTCTCCTCCTCTTCTCCCGCACGCTTAGCGAAGCTCCGCCGGAGATCTCCACCGCCACCGCCACCACGCCGTCGTGCTGCCGGATTCAAGGAGGAGCTACTACTTCCACTGCCCGCTGGAACGGGGAGAAGGACGTCGTCTTCATCAACACCGAACGTGTGACCGAGTACGGAGGTGCTGCCCGATTGTGGCACCGTGATCAAGATCTTCTACGCGCTTTTGCAAGCGGCAAGTGATCGTCTACCGCAGCAATAAGAGCCTACTCTTATAGGCTTTGGAAATCTTCAAGGGTTAGTCTTGATCATCCCCTCGTTGCTCCCGTCTTCTAGATTGCATCTTGGCTTGGATTGCGTTCTCGCGGTAGGAAATTTTTTGTTTTCTATGCAACGTATTCCTACAACTGGATCTAGCCCAGTTAGTTTGAATGAGCAACAGCACAAGTAAGCAGCAGCATAGTGATGCTTGAGCATCAGCATCAACAGGGAAAGTGAATCACTTAGCCACATAATTAATCAGTAAGCCATCACTGACATTTAATTGATCAAATGGATCAATTGAATCAAGTCAAGCTACACAGGGAAGCTAGCCAACAAGCAAAGGATGATCCAAGGGATCATTAGCTTGCATAGGAAGCACAGAGGCATTTCACAAACACCACTGGCACACACAAGTGTCACAAATGCACCACAGTACACCTAGACAAGCAAGTATGACATGCCAGTAAGCACAAGCAAGCCATAAGCAAATACAGCATGGGATAGCAAGCTTTTAAGCAAGCACAGCAGAGCATAGCAAGAACAGAGCATGCTAGGAGCAACAGATAAGCAAGCAAAGCATGAATCGCAAGCAAAGCAACACTGGCCAGTACCAGAAACTGGTAATTTGGCCATGAGCTTGCAGTAGATAGAAGCACTGGAAGATTAAGCAACTATGGCATAGCTCTGTGTGATCACAGGATCACCAGAGAGCAACAGAGCATGAGGAGGAAGAAGAACAAAGAGCAAGGGAGGCGCACAGACATGGAGAAGAGAAGGAGGAGGTGAAGCAACTTACACGCGCCTGGAAGCAGAAGCTAGGGCATGGCGAGGCAGTGCTCGCGCGGCCATAGCAGCTGCAAATCCAGGGTAGGCGCCGACGTTACGCTGGCGAACACGAACACCACCGTAGCAGAGCACCTGAGGCGACGGCACGAGTACTGCGAGCAGCACCCGCGCCAGGTCAACCTCAGGGGCGCACCCATCGTCGGCGAGGACGAGAGCTCGCCGGAGTTCGTCAATCGCCAGAGGCGATTCTCCACGAGATCCAGAGCGGAGGCGATTCGCCAAGAGAGGAAGAGAAGGGGGAAACCACGCGGACAGATCGATAGATCTGCACGCGGCGGTCCCAATTTGGTAGGTGGCTATGGCAGAGGAGCACGGAGCTGGCCGGAGCGCGGCGGCGGCCATGGCGGCGACGCCATCGCCACAGGCGTCGCGGGAGGATTAGGGTTAGAGACGAACGAGTGAGAGAGGGCCGAGTGAGTGAGTGAGGTGGGCCGTTCGGCGCCACCGACCCATAAGGGACAAGCCTTAATGGGCTGTCCCTGGGCCTTAGTTAAATGGGCTGGCCCAATAGGGGCCAGGGGGCATTTTGGTCTTTTAACAATTTAGAAAAGGCCAGAATTTCACCAATTTTTAATAAATAAAATACAACTCTAAAAATCCATTAAAAATTGAATTAATGAATGAAAAATAAATCTTAACAAGAATAAAATATGAAATAGAATTTATGAAACAAATTCAAAATTATGAATTTTAAGAATTTAAATAATAACTTGGAATTTTAAACTATTATTTCCTTGTATTTAAAATTCAAGGAAAATCTCAAATAAGTTCAAATACTTATTTTCAAACATTTCAAAATGAAATTCTACTATTCCAAGTCGTTTCTATTAAAAAGGGTATTTTTCCAAGAAAAATACTATATTCCTTTATTTCCAAAAACTATAGAGATAACTCTATGATTTCAAATTATTTTTTTGAATGATTAAGTGAATCACCAAGTAAAGTAGTTTTACTTTGAAATATGTTACTGTATGTGAATTAAAATGGTTTATACTTTTAAATCAATTGCAAGTTACTGTCAAAGACATAAATCTTAAACGCAACCCTAAATTGCTATAACTCAGCGGGGTAAAGGGATTCAACATAAAATAATACATCCATGATTGCATTATTTGGATTTTATAACATTGTCCTTACCGGACAATGATGCTTCTTACAGAACCCGAGGTCCAGGTTCCATCAACTGCATTGAACTGCACTATCTCGCATCCACTGTGCAAGTTCACCCTTGCTCATGTCAACTTGATTATTTTCTACTACTTTAATGCAAAGCTATATACTTATCATTCCTGCATCGCAAATAAAATGTTACTTTCCAACTATGAATATGACTATGTGGTTGGCAATGGAACCATGGTATGTGTTGATATGGTGGAGGTTCCATTGCATGGGTTATATTACCCTAGGATTAATTACCAATGCCGTCCAGTGATTCTAGCGCCGTACAAACCGCGTTGACCATGAGATCTATAATGGCTCTGGGGAAGCCAGCCGTATCTTTTCCCTTCTGCACGCCAACGGATTGGTAGAGCCGGTGGGGTGTTGGAGGCACTGCCGCAATAGGTTGGGATATCCTTTTAAATCCCCATCCATTAGTGATGTTAAGCTCTACCATCTATGAGGGATTGTCCGGAGTACACCGTGAGTAAAACCGTATTATCGGGGGAAGTCTACTGGGGGTGTACGGTTGGACAAAGGGTGGGTTTGCAGTTGCGGAGAAGGCGGTGTGGGCTTGGATCTTTATACCTGGCCTCACACCAAAGGAAGTGTGAACGGGGGCAAGTCCCTGCAGATGGCAAAAAGGGTGAGATCTCTTGTGGGAAAAGTAACGCACCTCTGCAGAGTGTATCAAATTGTGGCTGTCACTCCCTGTTCCGGGAAGGGAACTGCGAACGCGGCAGGAAAGGAACTCCACGAAGTTCTAGTCAACCTGTGAAGACTGACGGGCATAGTTTTCATAATAAAAGCAACCTTTTGAAGAAATGATTTCAAACCATGCATTGACCTGCGATTTCCTGATCAATGGTCGTAGCTAGTGCATCAAACACCTTTTTACTCTTTTAGAACTTCTCGAGTACCCCTGTACTCACTTTCTTTCGACACCCTTGCTAGACTGTGATCCGGAAGTGGAGGCCATCAACGATGGAGCACCAGAAGGAAGTTACGAGCTGATCTACGAAGAACCTGATCTTACTGGCGGAGTGGAAGGAGTAGACTATGGGATAGTCTACGGACCAGATGACACGGAGGTGGAGGAGTAGTGACATACCCTAGCATCATAGAGCCGAGCAACGTAGAACTTACCTAAATAAGTTGTTGAGCTCTCTTTATATTTGTTATGAGTTGTAATCATACTTAAGTAGTATCTTAGGGTGTTCTCATAGGACCTGTGAGAATACCAACTTGTTAAGACAATGTTTGTAATAAAGTATGGAGTGTTATGACCTGCAATGTTTCTGTTGTACCACTCTGAGGGATATGGCAAATTGTGAAGAAGTCCCTTCACAAAGATCATATCAACGACTTGTATACTACAACATGCAGTGGTATGCTGGGTCACCGTAGTTTCTGAGGGGTCGGGACCTCTTTGATGGTACAGTACCTACTAGGGGCTCCCAGTTCTGGAATTCCATTCGAAATATCAAATGGTACTTGAAGTTGGGAGCCAAACATGGTGCGCGCAATGGGAGACGCACAAGGTTCTGGCTGGACTGGTGGACGGGCAGGAGGCCCTTCATGGCTAGATTTCCCCGCCTCTTTAGCTGTTGTACTGATCCGCTGATATCAGTCGCCGATGCTACACCACGAGAGGGGAACCCTGGGGAATGGGGAGTTGAGTTTCGGAGACCATTTGGCACTGCTGAAGCCGTTGAATGGGACAACCTTTGTCGGGAGGCCATGGGATGGCATCCAGGGATCGAGGAGGACACGGTCTCCTAGTCCATCGACTATCTGGCACTGACGCAGGGGGCGTTAGTTACCTGTTTCAAGGAGGCCTGGCGCACCAGGGTTCCTCCCAAGATCCGTGTCTTCTTGTGGCAACTAATCCGAGGGCGTCTTCCCACGTGTGACCAAGTTGCCAAAAGACACAGACCATCGGATGGGAGGTGTGCGCTTTGTCAGGAGGTGGAAGACTGCAATCACATCTTCTTCTCCCGTCCCATCGCCAGAATGATGTGGGCTGGAGTTAGGGAACTCCTCCACTATGACTAGAACCCCGCCGGGCCGGGGGAGTTCATTGCAATCGCCCAAGGCCTTTACGGCCCGATGCGTAGGCTAGTTTGGTTTACATTCGCAGTCCAGTGCTGGACCTTGTGGACTATACGCAACAAGCTTACCATTGAAGGAAAGATGATCAGAAACCCGGCTGATGTTTTTTACCACATGTTGATCCATATGCAGCGCTGGAGGGTTCTGGTCAGACAGAGGGATCGGGCGATGCTGGACGCGGCGGTGGACGACGTCAGGAGACTCTACGCGAGACTGCGAGCTGAGTAGCGGAGGACCCAGGCAGCGGCTAGACCATGGACTTCCCTAGCTATCTATCTATCTATCGTTTTAGTGTATGTCTGTGTTGGCTGGATCAAACCTTAGTGTTTCTCCTTGACCTGGGTTGGGTCAAACCTGTTAGCGCCCATGGGCGAGTTGTGTGTGTGCGCTTTGTATGACTATGTTGGATCGTTCGCCAGGAGGGCTTTATTTATAAAGCCGGGCCGAGTGGCCTTCTGTTTAAAAAACTGTAGCATCTAATTGCTTCTAAATCTTGTGCCAGTTTCTCTTGTAATGATTGTGTTCCTGTCATGTACCATTGCTCATTTGCCAGAACTTGAAAAGCTAATTTGCAAACAAGGTACTACCTCCATCCGAATATAAGAGTTTAACCCTAATTAAACTCCCAATTCGTCCGGCATGGACACCCAGCAGACTTCAGCGCAGAAAGGTCTGCAACCCAAAGTTCCAAAAACCGTCAGAAAACCGCCTCTTCGCCCATCATCGTGGAATCTGCCTGCCAAGAGCTTCTGCTCCCGCTGCGTGGCAAGGAACGTAACCCAGCGGAGATGAAACAGAGGGCTCCTAAGCTGTGAGTACCGCTAGGTCCAGCCGGTGTCAGCAGTAAGCCTTCTTCCCCTAAACTGTTCTGTTCATCCCAGGATCGCTTCTCGTACGGTTGCATTTCTCCGGGTTGATCCAAGTTAATATCTGTGCCACGAAAGGTCTAGCGCATTTTGTTGTGTGTGGACAAATTACCTGTATGTGTGCGCTTTGACTAATATGCGGCAATGCACCTTCATTGCCATCTTGGATATCCTCGCCGGATTGGAGTTTAACTCTGCTTAGATGACCTAGATCTTATGCGGAGCTAGTATAGTTACACATTCCACACGTAGTTAGTTGTTGGTGTCCCTCGCACAACCAGGTGTGTCTGACGATTGTAGCCTGATACTTTGTTATCAATCCAAAGTTGCAAAAAAACACCGCACTTAGGGAAATGTTACCAATGCTTCAATAAAAAAAACACCACCTTTGAAGCATTTTGGTGGGTCTTTGTCGACACTTCTCCAAATTGCGGTTGTTTCTGCAATTTACTTGTTTATTTTCAAATATCCCATGTAAAGCAGTTCTCAAGATGCAAAATGTCTTGTTAGTGCACATGTTTTCTCTAACTGAAGCGCTTCCGTGAACATTTTTGTTGCATACGCCTTCCAAAGTTAAGAGTTTACGTTACTAATGCAGTCTTCGCAAAGACACTTTTGTTGCTGACGTTAGCATGAAGAGGAAACAATCTTCTGAAAAAATCACTATCTGCTTCACTACACAGCTTACACAAAAAATACATTGGCTCGTTGGCAGCAAAAAACATTATACAACCCAACCTATTTTGTCGCATAAATATAATGAGATCACAATTAAATAAGAGGCAACAAAACTAAAACCATGTTTGCAGAATACACGCAGTAGTAAAAGAGCTGAAAACTGTACTCTGCAGATGTTTTACTCAGGAATAAGCTGTACTCTGTAGATATCTCTCCAGCTTCAGGATTCCAAACTACAAGTTGACATTTGGAACCCGGGGGTAGAGGCCTTGGTCAGCTTATTCCACAACATGATCTCCAGAAATGTGACAGTGATTAGGACGACAGAAATAAAAGCCCCATAAATCACTTTCCATGACATGTTGGCACCACCTATTTCGATTCCAAGAGCAACGTTGACTGCTGCCAAGAAAAGACAGAGCCTGCCAGACCAGTGGTGGTACCAGTTCCAATATTTGCGAGTTTTAGAGTCCGGGTTAGGATGAAGGAAAAATGCAATCACCTGAATCATGGAGTATAATCGATCAATGGCTTTAAACATCACATGAATGATAGGAACTACTAGCAGTTTATGATAGCAGAATTAGTCGTATGAGCATACTGACCTGAAGGGAACCAAGAGCAAGAACTGAAATGCCAAGGCCTCTATGCGTGGTGAAATTGGAATGTATCCTGTTGTACAAAGCAATGCCGGCAACAACCCCAGCAAGCCCAATGATATAACCCAGAAATTGCAGGAGTACATGAAGGTAATACCAAAGCGGGTCCTTATGCCTGAGATAACGAGCAACAATTACTCCCGAAGGTAGCAGAATACCCCATCCAAACATCGCAAGTGCACCGTGATTTCTCTTCAGCTGGTATGGATAGTAATTGCTAACAGGATCACCTGAGAAGCAGTAGATTAGGTTGAATAAAGAAAATATCCCGCAAAAATAAGAATCTTAGGTGATCAGAAAATGAATTAGTTATAAAGAATAATCAAACCTGATGAAAAATCAAAAGATAACGTTGTCTTGTCATCATGTTCTCCTAGATGAAACATGTTTGGTGTTATTGCCGAGGAGGCCAAAATAATGTTGGGTTGGGCAAGTTGAACTGAAAAGTTCACTTGGAATGCCAAGTAAATGTTGTCTCCATAGAGCACAACTGCAGGAGGAGTATCTGTTGTGAGCAAGTTTCCTCGATCAACTTTGACTCCTGAACTAGTCTGGCTGCCTAAGTAGTACTGCTTGATATATGCTCTGCCATGATTGTCAATCCAGCCGATCATGGCACTTGACCCAACCATCTTCCCATCATTGGAGAAACCAATACCAACCCAACCGGATGTATAAGTTGCTGATAATATAATGCTGACGATGTTATCTTGGTTCTGCCAATGCTGCAAGATGTAGTAGTGCAAATACTACCATCATCAATCCATAAACTGAGGAAATATGTGTAAATTAGCTATCTCGAGAATGCTGAACGAAGTGGTTTCAGGATTGGCTAATTCTTACTGGAAAACATGTATACATCAAAGCTCTTCTCTTGTAAATGGAGCTCCAATTTTTTGAACTAATGCATTTTTCCGGATAATCAATATTTGAAGGCAGGAAAGGAAATGGTACCCTGAGTATGAAGTTGTTCCAGACCGGTGAGCAGTGGAGCCTGGATGAACTGAAAGGTGACGGAAGAAACGTTCTGAGATCAGCGCCACATGCATCCATCTGTGCTTCGACAGCAGCTGTTGCGACGAGCATAGCGAAAACCATGGACAGGGCGGCGCCATGAGCCTGCCTCGGTATTTCCATAGCCCTGGGTGTTAAAGTGGAGCTAGAGAATGGCTTCCGTCTAGAACTAGAGGATATGCTACACTGCAGAGGCATAAGAGCAATGAGTCGGATGGTACTGTGATGTGATGGTCCTGGTGTTTGAACGAAGCAATGGGGATGTGATGTGCCATGATGACACCAAGCTTTCGAACGGATGCTTCAGCAGGGAGGAAGAGCAAGAGGAAACGGCGGTTATCGTGGCTGGAGGTATCATAGCTGCTTTTACAAAAAGGTGTAGCACTGAAGGAGTGTCGTGTGCTGTACTTCTGCGCTTTAGATTGAAGTGAAGATGCAAGTGATCGTAAAGTGACCTTTTCCGTTGCTGTATATGGAATTTTGCAAATGATCACAAAATAACACAGAGGGAGAGCCGGCCGAAGAAAGCAAGCTGTGAGTGGCAACAGAGCAGATTAGCCATACGGATGTTATCATGTCATGGTTATGATTTATGAAGAGGGAAGTACCACAATCATTAACGTATTATTCTATCTTGGACGTAGTGGATTCTGTAGGGAGGCTGCCTGGTCTAGGCCCTGTCAGAAACTTACACGAAATGTAAAAAAAAAAATGTATGTATCTTTTTTACAAGGGACAATAGCAATGAAAAAAAAAATAGCATGACACTGCACCAGTTTAGGGTCGCTATAGCAAATTTCGGGAGTCCATGCTACGATGCTAATCGTGAAATAGCGTGCTATAACGCAGCTGAACCACGCTATACGCCATACGGTCTTATCGCCAAGTCAACAATGTTGAGTAGTGGCCTCCAGTCCTTCAACGCCAAGAAAGCACTCCTTTCACACCATGAAATTCTGGTATGTGTATGAGGTACTCCCTCCATTCGTGTGGTTGTCTTCAGTTGCAACACCACAGGGCTTGGACCGGCAAGGTCAACCAATGACTCACTGCATTGGTTGCTTATCTTTACCTATAGATACTTCGATGTAGATGTTTTTGCGTAGTTGCAATAAGTCAGCACATGTTGCAACCATTAATTTTTTTGTTGCGGAAAATAAAGCTATTTCTTTATGTCGCACCATATTACTGCAATCATCACGAGATCAAGATTGCTCGCTTAACTGAAATTAATCATCTAAAAACACATTTGTTATTGCTAAAGAAACAATTTGTTAGGTGGGTAGTGGATATGCATATGTGTGTAATATCAAGGTGTTTTATTCTTTAGTGTGGCACGCCGTTTTCGTCTCGAGAAAGATAACTATGTTGACGCCAATAATCTTAAAATTCAGTGACACCATTCTTCAACAGACCTTAAGCTCATTTATGTTGTACCTGATATCAACAAAATGACCGCTCACTTAAATATACGAAGGGAGATGATTTTGGGTTGGGGCGCCTTGTACTCTCCATGAAGAAAGAAACAATGAGCACAAAAAACAAACAAATAAGAATTCCTAGCCAAGCCGAGTTGAAAGACCTGACGATGGAAGACCCAAGAAGAGGGTCAAGACACTATTTTCTCCTCTTCCTAAATTTAGCAATGCTTTCTTCATCCACCCCTACTCCACGGCTTCGTCTCACAACCCTACGAATCCAACTCCAAGTTTGCATGCATTCTTACCCTTTTCCCTCCCAACAAAGCAATCCTTCCTAGTTGCTGCCCTCATTGCATTTTCACCACCATGGCAAGACGAATAGGACCTTGTGTTAATTTCTTTCATCCGCCTCTGTGAGCTTTCTTGGTGTATCGTATGAAGCATCGATCGAATTGCTTGCCATTTGAAGCACACTAATCAGCAAGATTTGACTCGCCAGGTTTTGTCTTTGTTCCTTGTTCATTAAAATGCCTGCTTAGGAAACACATTTACCTTTGATAGTATGGCAAATTATTGCGTGTTCTGTGAGTTCTTCACCCCGAAGAATATATATGACAGAAGTAATAACAAAGTAGTAGTTTGCTTTCGCAGCTGTGTTATGTGAGCTAAAATTTCAATTAGCTATTGATTTTGTGCCTTGTGACGTTTCAGAGAAATTGTGGATCCTCCGTTCATGGAAGACGACGGCATGGATTTCAGCCCTCAGAAAAATAGTAACGATCATGAGCGCGACAGCTTCGAAGACGATGAATTCGTCGACATCCAATCTGCAACCTCCAAATCATCTGCTCATTCGCAAGTCCCTACGGACAAGAAGCCGAAGCCCAAGCCCAAGAACAAACCAGAGCAGGCCGAGAAACCCAATACGGCCAATGTGAACCAAGCTGCTGCTACTATGAGCAGCCCTGCGCCGGCCCAAACATCCGAAACAGCGGCGACGAGCGCGAACAATCATACTAATACTGAACCCGTGGTAGGCAATGGCATCAGTTTGGACAGCAGCCGCAGCACCCGTAGCAGCAGCCTGGAGAGCAGCATCAGCTCGGTTTCGGCGGCGTCGTCAACGGCGCCGGCGCAGGTGAAGCGGCACACTGGCGGGGACAGCCGTTGGGAGGCGATCCAGCAGGCGACGGCCCAGGAGACGGCCCTGAACTTGGGCCACTTCCGGCTGCTGAAGCGGCTGGGCTACGGCGACATCGGCAGCGTGTACCTGGTGGAGCTCCGCGGCACGTCGGCCTTCTTCGCCATGAAGGTGATGGACAAGGCGTCGCTGATCAGCCGGAACAAGATGGCCCGAGCGCAGACGGAGCTCGAGATCCTGGGCCTCCTCGACCACCCTTTCCTCCCCACCCTCTACACCCACTTCGAGACCGACAAGTTCTACTGCCTCGTCATGGAGTACTGCAGCGGCGGCAACCTCCACTCCGTCCGCCAGAAGCAGCCAACCAAGCATTTCACCGAGCAAGCCGCCAGGTTCCTGTCCATGTCAGTTTTGTACGTCGATCTGGACGTCGACGGCGACGATCTGACTAAGTTTTGCATTTCTGTGCCAGGTTCTACACAGCTGAGATACTGCTCGCGATGGAATACCTGCACATGCTGGGGATCGTGTACAGGGATCTGAAGCCGGAGAACGTGCTGGTGAGGGACGACGGCCACATCATGCTGTCGGACTTCGACCTGTCGCTGCGGTGCACCGTCTGCCCGACGCTCGTCAAGTCGTCGTCGGTGCACAGCAACAGCGGAATCGGCGTCGGCGGCGCCGGCACCGGTTCGAGCTCCGGCGAGGGCGGCGGCGAGGGCCTGGGTCCCAACCAGGGGTGCGTCCAGTCGTCGTCGTCCTTCTTCCCGCGCATCCTGCCGCGCCGTAGCCGGAAGGCGTCCAAGAGCGACGTGCAGAGCCTCAACGCGGCGTCCGCGGTGGAGTTCAACGCGGAGCCGACGGAGGTGCGGTCCATGTCGTTCGTGGGCACGCACGAGTACCTGGCCCCGGAGATCATCCGCGGCGAAGGGCACGGCAGCGCCGTGGACTGGTGGACGCTGGGCATCTTCCTCTACGAGCTGCTGCACGGCACCACGCCCTTCAAGGGCGCCGGCAACCGCGCCACGCTCTGCAACGTCATCGAGCAGCCGCTGCGGTTTCCCTCCGACTTCGGGGGCTCGGTAGCAGGGGGCGCAAGCTCCGTGGCGAGGGACCTCATCCGAGGGCTCCTCGTGAAGGAGCCACAGAAGCGGATCGCCTTCACCAGGGGCGCCACGGAGATCAAGCAGCACCCCTTCTTCGAGGGCGTCAACTGGGCGCTGGTCAGGTCCATGGCGCCGCCGTCGGTGCCGGAGCCGGTGGACTTCCGGCAGTACGCGGCTGCTGCCAGTGGCAAGGAAAAGAAGGCGACGGACAGCGCTGGGGGCAAGTCCAGCACCGGCGATCAACCACAGTCTGATTTCGAGTATTTCTAGGATTGTTGACACTTGACTTGGGACTGGCATTAGATCGCTTGACTTCTGATCCAACTTCTGAGAGATATATACGCTTCACCAACTGTGATGCACTAATCAAGATGAAAATATAGTAGTGAACTAGTGATTTTCACGGCCTGTCAGCCTTTTGTAATTTTTTCTTCAACACGGTTTCTGTATGCACAACTCTGATCGAAATATAAATTGCCGCAGCTCATCCATCTACTTTCTACTTTTCCAGGTAATTAAGGAATTTTGTTTGATGCGTAAGTCTCTGTCAAATTACGTCAGCGCATTTCAACATGTACAGAAACAAAATCTAACCCCCATAAGCTACGTCTCAGCTAGCTGAAACTTAGCAATTTTGTATCTTCCCTCCCCGGCTCTGTAATGTCCACTGAACTCCGAAAATCTGCACACACCCATAAACTCATTATTATTTGTCGAAACCTCGCTAGAAAATCCTATCCCAACACAGATGAGAGTACAATGGAAAGACAAAATCAACGTCGTAAGCCCAGAAACATGCCACATGGGAAAGTCTAGAAAAACGAACAACCAACTTTTCCCATAACAATTTTACTACACATAGATCCAAATCTTAGATCAATCTATTAATAGCGTTTTTTGAAAAGTTTGAAATTTACATGCAAATGTTTTCCTTTTGAAAGTTTGAAAAATTGACCAGTTTTTGGCTGGGTATAACAGGGATCTTTTTGACCGTTTTGACCTTGGACTCGACTCTTAATTCCCCCTAAACAAGGATATTTCCCATAAGAAATAAAAGTGGATCAAGGGAGGATTTCCATCGTGAGAGAAAGGAACATACATTTGGTTGGCCAGCTTCTATGCACTCACTTGCTTGCTTCGCCTAAGACAAGTTTAACCACGGTGGGTTCTGACCTCCTGTCCAAGTTTTGGCGCACCGCCCTACCAGCTCGGAGGGGGGCACACCTCTTCATGGCCACGCACGAGCCCTTACAGTGTGTCCATGGGACCCCCCCCCCCCCCCCCCCCCGTGGAGCGCATCAAATCATGGGAACTAATGGGCCATAAGACCAAGTGGGAGCACAGTCATCACGCCAAATCAGGGAACATCGTGCGGGAATCCTATCATCACCCAAAGTCCCAAACAACCCGCAATGTCTGCCGACTCATTACTACAACACACAAACCCGCCACCTGGCATTTCGGTTAAATAATGGGCTTGAACTCCAGTGAATCGGGGGGGGGGGGGGGGGCTTCATTTTTATCCTCCTCCCGAGTTCACCAACAAAGTAGATTCGAAGAACTATGAGTTCAAAAATCTGCGGGAGTTATAAGTAGGCAAAACGAACTCAAGAGACGTGAATCGTGTCTCAACTGTGCAAAGAAAGATGATCAAACATCATGGTTCCACAACGACAACGAAGGCAATCAAA
Source organism: Lolium perenne (assembly GCF_019359855.2). NCBI lineage: Eukaryota > Viridiplantae > Streptophyta > Magnoliopsida > Poales > Poaceae > Lolium > Lolium perenne. The sequence goes on from NC_067244.2 coordinate 71,532,626, forward strand.
ACCTTGAGTTATTCAATTAATTCAGGAAGAACCAAGAAACAACACGAAAATAAGGACACCAACTTGAGCATGCATGGCCAGGAATAAGCTCTCACCCGGCCCCTCACTTGATTTACCATACGATTTCTCGGTCGTGGGTAGATTATGCATACCGATGAAGGGCTTTTCAATGCATACGTATAACATGTACCCGACACTATACCCTCTAAGTCAGTTGGGTGGGTGATGAGTGCATTTTTGAAGCATATTTACTTAATGTATTTGCACTAGTAGTTATATGATTTTGGTATTTTACCACGCACGCGCACACCTTTTATGTCAGTTTCAACAGGATCCCCGAATGTAAGAACTTGATGGACACAATCAATGGAGCAGCCATTTTTGGATACAAATATGTTGATTGAAGGACATTAAAGCAATAAAAATATTTACCTTAGCACTTGGGAAAAACTTCACCGAGAAAACAGTCAAAACAAAGAAATTAGAGAGTTCGGCGACCACTAGTATGACGGGGGCCTGCCCTTATGGTTCGCCCGTACCACCGCCTTCGTCTCTTCAAATAGTTTCGCCCTGTGCATAGAGATGAGATATACGACATTCGTAGACTCTAGAAAGTGCAGAAACCTCACCTACGGAAGGCATCCAGTGGGGGAACTAGCAGAAGGGCACCGATCCTCTCCGCTACTCGGATCCTTGGAGGCTTGGGCATCATCTCTCACCAGCCGCTGCATCAACACCATCATCCATTCCCATCTTGTTGTACTTCCTATACTTTTTTGTGGATTTGAACAAGTATTCATTCCCCCTATGTATTTGATCCATTTTATTACCATGATGATGTCTCCTACCTCTATGTGTGAGTAGATTCATTTGTTCTTTGGGATATGGTGAAACCCTAATTATGGATCTCAAATAAAATAAAGATGTTTTCTTCATTCATTCATTATTGTTTGTTAATTGACTCTCTTGATGTTGTTGAAGTTGACCATGCAACATGTGCCTTTAAGAACAAGAGAGGGGATTATCCTTGAACGCGTAGTAGAGAGGACCCATCAAGTGACACCCTCACGCTAATCCTCTATCACGTGGTCAAGGGGGAATAAGACAAGAGTCATAAAACGTACATCCATATCCATGGGATCTTGGCGGAACCCTTAATACTGATGTACTGAGGTGGCTTGGCCTTTAAATTGTTGTGGTTATGAGATGACAATTGATCAAATGGATGGTCCGCAATCGCCCTGTGTGGAGCTTCTCACATACACATGTAACAAATGACTAGAATTAGGACTATCCTAATCATTAATATTTCAAATACTAGAGGTAGATCCAAGACCCTCCGGGAACACTTTACCTATTGCAGTTTCAGTATCTTTACTCTTTCCGTAGTCACTTTTAGTACTTTTACATTTACTGTTATTTACACTCAACCTATTTTATTCACTCTTGCTTGATATTAATGGCATCTTTGTGCATTCCTTGGTAAGTGGTCACGAGGAACAAATCTTTGACAAGAAATGTTACCACAAAAGAATCTCATTCGTTCCATACGAGGTTTCAAACATAGAGGGAAGGCGGAAGGCATCACTAACCACGACAACCTATATAAAGGGGGCCCTATGCTCTCCGAAGGGCTGCACAATCCGATACCTACATAAGTGATGTCATCCTCATTGTCGATATCTACAAATTTAGCCCGTTCTAGGGATGTTAAACCCTAATTTGTCCAGCATAGCCTCATACATCATCATCTACATATCTTACAGTCCTTACATTGTAATCCTCTCTCTACATTGTGTAATACATGACCAAGGAAGGAGTACGACATTTACACACACACACAACAGGACTTGAACCTAGGTAAATCTATGTCTATGTCCCACGAGCTCCATCTGTTGATGTGAGCACTTTTCATGACTAAAATTTCACCTGCTCTCAAGAGTACTCTGACAATGTCATAACACCCCCGAGATTTTTCACTCGACACTCTCCATCAAAGACGCATCTACGAAGGGAAATTAAGACGCATGGCACGAATGTATATGCATCCAACCAAAAGGCGGGATAATGGTTTTTCAACTGAAAGAGAAATCTGAACAAACTCGAGGAAAGGAAATTACTTCAACAAGGGAAGGGTAGGAGACGGGGTTGGAGGCAGTAGGCTTTCGCCCTTCCGACCCCGGTCCGGGAGTGAATCCTCGAAGTCTATTTTTCTCCTGCTTCCATGCAATGCCTTGGTGCTTGAGTTTCGCAAAGGGTAGTGCTAGCCGTCGGTCTCCCGACGCGGAGCCGAAAATCGGTTGATGTTCCCACTATTAGATCAAGATCCCACGTTCCGTAATTAATGCTTCGCTCACGTCGCTTTGATGTTGTACGCCGTACGTCGCTTTCCCATCACATGTGGCTTTCCTGTTGTACCGCTGCAGGTTGCTTTCCTACTGCACACGCCTCTATTTAGTGTAGGCTAAGTGCCCACCACCATGTGCTACTGTTGGATATTTACAACAAAACTATTCCAATAAAATTAAATATTTACAACAATGCTTAATAATGATATTTCGACATTAATAATTTTTGTGCTAAAATTATCTTTACAACAAATCACCAATATATTTACAACAATAAATTAACGGCAAAACCTACAATTTTCTTTGGGTGTTCACAATAGTTCTTATGCCTAAACTATATTTAAAACAAATTGATAATATATTTGCAACATTAATTAACCACAAAAATAATAACTAATTAAGGTGTTTACAACAATAGCCAGCAACAATTTTAACAAAAGCCAACAATTCCGATGCTAAAAATATATGTACAACAAATCAAAAATATATTTACAATATTAATTACAAACAATAACTAATTTGGGTGTTTAGAACAATAGCCATCGACAATTTTAACAAAAAAAACAATGGTTCTAATGCCAAACAATATATTTACAAGAAATAGACAATATATTTACAACATTAATTAGGAAAAAAAGCTACAAGAAATACTACCATACCCGCGCCCAAAACGTGCTTGGCCATCTCCACCAGTACCTCCGGCGCCCGGGGGAGGGGCAGGAGGCTCTCGCCGAAGGAGGAGTAGGGGCAGTGCTGTAATATCCTAGGATTCGAGATGTTTGCGGGGTAGAATTAGAAAAGGGATGTGCATTGCATCGCAAAACTAGTGAAAATTTCGCGCTTAATTACATAAAACCTAAGAGGGACCAAGTTTCTCTCTCGACACGAGACATGATTAGGGTTTCGAGAGTGCGATAAACTTGGACATGATCTCTTTTGAATTAGGGTTTGAAATGAGGGGGAACATTTGAATTTCACACTTAGAGTTGAGTGATTGAATTTGAAATGAGTTTGAAGTAAAATTCAAACGCATACAACACATAAAATGTAAAGACAATTAATATTTCAAATTATAATATTGTATTTGGATAATAAAAATAAGAAAAGAATATAAATATATCACAATAAGCTCATTAGAGAAACATTGAGCTTTATTGATCATCACACACAAAATACATTGTCTTTACAATATTCAAATATAATAATTATTACATAACTCATTTCAGAAAATGATAAATGAAAAAGAAAAGGAAAATTACAATATATCAATGAACTATCCAAACTAAAACATATCTACCTTCTTGATCTTGTTGATCAACCAGAAGATGGAGTAGTCCTTGACCCTCTCATCTTGATCCCTACATAGTCAAAATAGAAATAGAAATGCACATTGTGCCAAGTGGCAATGCCACTTGGTAGATTAGAAACAAAGGTAAAATGCAGGATAAGAGCAACCAAGCCGGAGCTGATCCACAGCTTCACAAGTCCCAACAGAGAGCAGCACAAGCAGCTCACAAGGATGAGTGCATGTTCACCAACACACACAGGAGGAGTCACCAAAATGGCACATGACCTGCTATCAACCAAGGAGGCCATCACAGGTTCATATAAAACTTTTTCAAGCACAAATCCTAGCCATTCATCGACCAGCCAGCCACAGCTAGCAAGAACACAAGAACACCAACCACAGTTCTAATTCTTTTTCCACCAAGAAAAAGAAGCTGTTGAGCCAACAGATGGAGTAGCACCAGCACAGACTAGCTAGGAGGAGCAGGGCAAGCACCAAACCAACAGCTAGAAGAAATCCTCTACACCAACACCATCTAGGAGCTGGAGTGAGGTATACATTGAATCATGGACAAAGCAGATGGTTTTGTCCATAATATTGCATAGGCATGCTACACACAAACACACAAGGGTGGAGAACCCTGTTTGATCATCATTTGGTCATAGACCAAGTGAATCTGGTGAAAATGGCAAACATCCAGAGATGAATCAAACATATACCCATGGTTATGCCAACCATACAAGTGGTAGCATCTTCCAAATGGAAATAGGAAGGAAACCATCCCTGATAATTAACCCATATCTACCAGACTACACTAGCCCTTTGAAACCATCAGAAAAAGGCAATAATAAAAATATCTGCCACTATTTTTGAACACCGAAAGCTGCTGGCAATCCAAATGGATCACCCAGCAAGCACTTATCCCATCACAGCTAGCCAACAAGGTGGGAGATACCAAAACAGCAGCCATATGCTGCTAAGGCTAACTCAACCACACCAAAAGCATCCAAACAGCAAGCCAAACACATTTATCATCACCCAGAAGGGTTCAAAATGGAGCTAGGGTCCCCAACAGTAGTTGGCATCTCTCTAGTTCAAGCATATACATCATAAGATTCATTAGTACCTAGCAGTTCATCTCATTTATCCATGATAAACTACACAGATAAATGAAGTAATCAAACAAACAGTAACTGAAACACTTACTAAGCATCATATAGATCACTGCAAGCATAAGCACATGCTTTACCAAGCATCAACAATCACCAGTACATGGTGAAATGCTACACAAGTGCAAGAATAACCATCAGCAAGCACAAATAGGATCATAGTGAGCCGTTATCAAGTAAATGATGATCATATGATCATCAGAGCTTGCTAGAGCTTGCTAGAGATTACTAGAACCAACCGGAGCATCACTAACTCATAAAAGTTACTGAATTATCACAGCCAAGCCATAATTGCATTAACAGTAATTGAATAGACAATTCTATAATTGTATCCATAAGCACATCATTTGAAGTGGATGAATTTGTGCCACTGAAAAATCAAACAAGCTTTAGAAGTAGATAGAGCCTCACAGTAATACACACAGGCATAACTTGCACTTGCAAATGCAAGTACTGCAAGCTGCAGTAAGCCAGAAATGCATACAAGGATGGCAAACACATATATTTGAGCCACAACAATAACCAGAGTCAACCAAGCAAGCAATTGAGCAGCCAATAGCATAACCAGTGGCACAACAGGAACAACTGTAACAATTCATGGCATATAGAGCATACAACAACCAGCAACATAGAGTAGAGCATGGCAGGAATAGCATAGCAGCAGCCAGTAGCACAGCAGCAGGCCAAGCACTAGAGCAAGAACAACAACAAGCACAGTACATGAGTAGCATGGCATGGCCAGCACCTCAGAGAGGAAGGCAGGGCCCATGACCAGAGCTAGAAGAAGAAGAGGAGAAGGGAGAGGAGAAGAATAGGAGGCGTACCTGGAGCTAGGTGCTGCGGGCATGCCATGGCAGCACGGCGGCACACGCCTGGTCGTGGCGGCGCCAGGCCAAGACCAAGCGTGGTTCACGCTGAGCACACTACTCCGGCGCACCACCAACGCGCTCTGGACACCACCATGGCATCCAGGAGCATCAGCACAGCAAAATCACCGCGGATTCCGTAACCCTAGCTGTAGAAGAGGGGTCAGGGACGAGCGGAGGCGGCGCCATCTCCAGATCGAAGCAGATGGAAATGAGCAGCGTAAAGAGACGGTCCGATTGTGACCCATCTCACCGCCAGGGATGAGGCGGCCAGGAGACGCCAGCGACGGTGACACCGAGTCGCGGGAGCAAAAGGGGATTAGGGTTAGGACGCGGTGAGGACGACACGAGCGTCTGAGTCGGTTGGGCGAAGCCCAATGGGCTGGTCCAACCTAACCGACTCGGTCGGTCTGACCAGTAGGCCCGGGAAGGGAAAAATGGTCTTTTGACCATGGGATTTTATTAAAAATTAAAATTAAAATCTAAAAACCCTAAAATAACTCTAAAATAATAAATAAAAATATGTAGCCCCTTTAAAATTTCGATAGCTATTCAAAATAAATGCTTTCATCACAAATTAAACAAATGTTAGAAATGAATGTGATGAAATAAGACCAATAAAAATGAAATAAGAAAATATTTAATTTTAAATAATTAAAAAAAGAAGGAAAATTCATAATTATTCGAAATAAATTGGAAATCAAAGAAAATAAATATTTTCTTTGATTAAACATCTCAGTACAAATAACCAAGAATTATTTAATAGCTCTTAAGGAGTATTATAAATTGTGCTTATTCGCCACCTCCAACATTAAATAATTAAGCATCGGGAAGGGGGGAACAACCCTAAAAAATCAAAAGCATGCATATTTGAATCTTTAACCATTGCCGTTATCGGACGATGATGCTATCTTTCAGAAACAGAGGACCAGGGTCAGTCCAAACAATCCAACTGCACTACCTTACAGTCACTAGCCAAGTTCATCGCTTGCTCATGCCACTTTGAGTATTTTTACCAAATTACTTGCAAAGTACTATAGTTATCACTCTTGCATGAAAAGCAAAAATACTATTTTCATAACTATAAATATGACTATGTGGTGGGAAATGGAACCATGGTATGAGTATGGTGGAGGTTCCATTGTAGTGGGTTTATATCCATCCAGGATTAACAATAAATGTCGTCCAGTGATTCTTGTACCATAAGACTCGTGTTAACCATAAGATCTGTAGTGGGACGGAGTAGTCAGTTGTGTTTCTTCCTCTCGTACATCAACGGATGCGCTTACCGTAGCAGTTGTATCTTGCGAGAACAACCAGAGGGGTGGGGAACCTTTAAGTCCCAACGGTAATGTGGTCTATGATGGGTTGTAGCAGACCGGCGAAGGTATCGAGGTCGTGATACCTGATATTAGTCGAGGTCGGATGGTATCCAATGGATACGCTGATCGGCGAGGACCCAAGGTCGGAACTGCAACAAAGGGCGAGTGTGTAGGGTCACGGAGAAACACAATGATTGGCTAGGACCTTATACCGGGCCTCTGATGGGATTCGTAGCATAGAAAACAAAAAAATTCCTACCGCGAGAACGCAATCCAAGCCAAGTGCAATCTAGAAGATGGTAGCAACGAGGGGATGAACGAGACTAACCCTTGAAGATTTCCAAAGCCTACGAGATTAGATCTCGTTGTTGCAGAAGATGATCACTTGCCGCTTTCAAAAGCGCGTAGAAGATCTTGACGGTGCCACAATCGGGCAGCACCTCCGTACTCGATCACACGTTCGGTGTTGATGAAGACGTCCTTCTCCCCGTTCCAGCGGGCAGCGGAAGTAGTAGATCCTCCTCGGAATCCCGGCAGCACGACGGCGTGGTGGCGGTGGTGCTGGAGAACTCCGGCAGGGCTTCGCCTATGCGCTGCAGGAGTATTATGTGGAGGAGGAGAGGCTAGGGTTTGGGGAGAGGGGGTGGCTAGGGCGCCGGCCATGGGCACCCTTTGGTGGTGCGGCCAAGAGTGGGCTGCCCCCTCCCTCTCCTCCTCATTATATAGGTGGAAATCCCCAAGAGTTGTAGTCCAAGTCTTCGAATAAGACCCCAACAACAAAACCTCCCATAGGTGGGAAACCTACTGATGACCCACAAGTATAGGGCATCGCAACAGTCTTCGAGGGAAGTAAAACCCAAATTTATTGATTCGACACAAGGGGAGGTAAAGAATACTTATAAGCCTTAACAACTGAGTTGTCCATTCAGCTGCACCTGGAAAAGCACTAGTAACAGGGGTGATGTGAAATCAGCAGTAATATGAGAGCTGTAGTAATAGTAACAAAGTAGCAGTAACAGTAACACATAGGCAATGGCACGAGAAAATAGTTGATACTACTTCCAATGACATGTAGAACGAGTATATGATGATGAGAGATGGACCGGGGTTCCCAGCTATCTTCACTAGTGGTAACTCTCAAATAACAAGTGACAAGTGTTGGGTGAACAAATTACAGTTGGGCAATTGATAGGATTGAAAGAATTAAGACAAAACATCAAGATTATTAATCATGTAGGCATGTTTTCCATATATAGTCATACGTGCTCGCAATGAGAAACTTGTACAACATCTTTTGTCCTACCAGCCGGTGGCAGCCGGGCATCAAGGGAATCTACTGGCGATTAAGGTACTCCTTTTAATAGAGCACCGGAGCAAAGCATTAACACTTGGTGAAAACATGTGATCCTCATATCACAGCCTTCCCCTCCGGTTGTCCCAATTTCTGTAACTTTGGGGCCTCGGGTTCCGGACAGCAATATGTGCAAACAACTTGTAGATACAATCTAAGCAATAATTATAGAGCTTAAATCTAAGATCATGCCACTCGGGCCCTAGTGACAAGCATCAAGCATAACAAGATTGCAGCAACAATAACTTCACAAACTTATATAGATAGACTGATCATAATGTAACAATTCATCGGATCCCAACAAACACAACACCGATTACATCAGATGAATCTCAATCATGTAAGGCAGCTCATGAGATCATTGTATTGAAGTACATGGGAGAGAGAGTACAAACTAGCTACAGCTAGAACCTGTAGTCCATGGGGGAACTACTCACGGAGCATGATGGAGGCGGTGGCGTTGATGGAGATGGCTTTCGGGGGCACTTCCCCGTCCCGGCAGGGTGCCGAAACAGAGACTTCTGTCCTCCGAAACGGAGTTTCGCGATGACGGCGGCGCCCCTGGAGTCTTTCTGGAGTTTCGTCAATCGGTATCGAAGTTTTAGGTCACGGGGGCTTAAATAGGCGAAGAGGCGGAGTCGGAAGGGACCTGGGGGCCCACACACTAGGGGGGCGCGCCCCCCCTCTGGCCGCGCCGCCACGTCGTGTGGGGCCTCCCTGGCTCCCCTCTGGCCCCTCTTCGGTGCTCTGGAAGCTTCCGGGAAAAATAAGATATTGGGCGTTGATTTCGTCGAATTCCGAGAATATTGCCCGAACAGCCTTTCTGGAACCAAAAACAACAGAAAACAGGAACTGGCACTTCGGCATCTTGTTAATAGGTTAGTTCCGGAAAACGCATAAAACATTATAAAGTGTGAGCAAAACATGTAGGTATTGTCATAAAACAAGCATGGAACATCAGAAATTATGGATACGTTGGAGACGTATCAGCATCCCCAAGCTTAGTTCCTACTCGCCCTCGAGTAGGTAAACGATAAAAAAAAGAATAATTTCTGTAGTGACATGCTACTTGCATAACCTTGATCGTACTATTGTAAAGCATATGAGATGAATGAAGTGACTCAAGGCAACGATCTATAGTTTGCTAATCAAATAGAATACATATAGCAAAACTTTTCATGAATAGTACTTTCAAGACAAGCATCAAAAGTCTTACATAAGAGTTAACTCATAAAGCAATAAATTCAAGGTAAAGGCATCGAAGCAACACAAAGGAAAATGTAAGTTTCAGCAGTTGCTTTCAACTTTCAACATGCATATCTCATGGATAATTGTCAACACAGAGTAATATGATGAGTGCAAATAAGCAAGTATGTAAGAATCAATGCACAGTTGACACAAGTGTTTGCTTCTAAGATGGAAGGAAGTAGGTAAACTGACTCAACATAAAGTAGAAGAAGGGCCCTTCGCAGAGGGAAGCAGGGATTAAATCATGTGCTAGAGCTTTTCAAGTTTTGAAATCATATAGAGAGCATAAAAGTAAAGTTTTGAGAGGTGTTTGTTGTTGTCAACGAATGGTAGTAGGCACTCTAACCCCCTTGCCAGACAGACCTTCAAAGAGCGGCTCCCATAATGTAGTTTATTTTTATTTTTGGGTGACACTCCTTCCAAGCTTTGCTTTCACAAGCCATGGCTAACCGAATCCTCGGGTGCCTTCCAACAATCACATACCATGAAGGAGTGTCTATTTATTTTAGTTTTATTTAGATGACACTCCTCCCCACCTTTGCTTTCTCAAGCCATGGCTAACCGAATCCTCGGGTGCCTTCCAACATTTCACATACCATGGAGGAGTGTCTATTTGTGATTAATTGGGGCTGGGAACCCCGTTGCCTGCTCTTTTTGAAAAATTATTGGATAAGCGGATGAAGCGACTAGTCCATTGGTGAAAGCTGCCCAACAAGATTGAAAGATAAAACACCACATACTTCCTCATGAGCTATAAAACATTGACACAAATAAGAGATAGTAACTTTTGAATTGTTTAAAGGTTGCACACGAAGTATTTACTTGGAATGGCAGGAAACACCACATAGTAGGTAGGTATGGTGGACACAAATGGCATAGGTTTTGGCTCAAGGTTTTGGATGCACGAGAAGTATTTCCTCTCAGTACAGGGCTTTGGCTAGCAAGGTTATTTGAAGCAAACACAAGTATGAACCGGTACAGCAAAACTTACATAAAAACATATTGCAAGCATTATAAGACTCTACACTGTCTTCCTTGTTGCTCAAACACTTTTACCAGAAAATATCTAGACCTTAGAGAGACCAATCATGCAAACCAATTTCAACAAGCTCTATGGTAGTTCTCCACTAATAGGTTTAAACTACATGATGCATGAGCTTAAACATGATCTACTTGAGAGCTCAAAACAATTGCCAAGTATCAAATTATCCAAGACAATATGAGGCATTTTCTGTTTCCAACCAAATAGCAATAAATGCAACAGCTTCCAACTTTTGTCATTGAACATTAAAAGTAAAACGAAGAACACAAGTGTTCATATGAAAAAGCGGAGCGTGTCTCTCTCCCATACAAGGATTGCTAGGATCCAAATTTATTCAAACACAAACAAATAAAAACACACAGACGCTCCAAGTAAAGCGCATAAGATGTGACCGAATAAAAATATAGTTTCAATAGAAGAAACCTGATAAATTGTTGATGAAGAAGGGGATGCCTTGGGCATCCCCAAGCTTAGATGCTCGAGTCTTCTTGAAATATGCAGGGATGAACCACGGGGGCATTGCCTGTGATGGTACAGCACACGTCCGTTCGGAACCCCAAGAGGAAGGTATGATGCGTGCAGCGGCAAGTTTTTCCCTCAGTAAGAAACCAAGGTTATCGAACCAGTAGGAGTCAAGAAGCACGTTGAAGGTTGTTGGTGACGGAGTGTAGTGCGGCGCAACACCAGGGATTCCGGTGCCAACGTGGAACCTGCACAACACAATCAAAATACTTTGCCCCAACTTAACAGTGAGGTTGTCAATCTCACCGGCTTGCTGTAACAAAGGATTAAATGTATAGTGTGGAAGATGATGTTTGCAAAGAACAGTAAGAACAAGTATTGCAGTAGATTGTATTCGATGTAAAAGAATGGACCGGGGTCCACAGTTCACTAGTGGTGTCTCTCCGATAAGAAATAGCATGTTGGGTGAACAAATTACAGTTGGGCAATTGACAAATAGAGAGGGCATGACAATGCACATACATATCATGATGAGTAGTGTGAAATTCATTGGGCATTACGACAAAGTACATATACCGCTATCCAGCATGCATCTATGCCTAAAAAGTCCACCTTCGGGTTAGCATCCGCACCCCTTCCAGTATTAAGTTGCAACAACAGACAATTGCATTAAGTATGGTGCGTAATGTAATCAACACAAATATCCTTAGACAAAGCATTGATGTTTTATCCCTAGTGGCAACAGGACATCCACAACCTTAGAACTTTCTGTCACTGTCCCAGATTTAATGGAGGCATGAACCCACTATCGAGCATAATTACTCCCTCTTGGAGTTACAAGTATCAACTTGGCCAGAGCCTCTACTAGCAACGGAAAGCATGCAAGATCATAAACAACACATAGATGATAGATTGATAATCAACATAACATAGTATTCCATATTCATCGTATCCCAACAAACACAACATGTAGTATTACAAATAGATGATCTTGATCATGTTAGGCAGCTCACAAGATCCAACAATGATAGCACAATGAGGAGAAGACAACCATCTAGCTACTGCTATGGACCCATAGTCCAGGGGTGAACTACTCACACATCAATCCGGAGGCGATCATGGCGATGAAGAGTCCTCCGGGAGATGATTCCCCTCTCCGGCAGGGTGCCGGAGGCGATCTCCTGAATCCCTCGAGATGGGATTGGCGGCGGCGGCGTCTCTGGAAGGTTTTCCGTATCGTGGCTCTCGGTACTGGGGTTTTTGCGACGAAGGCTTTAAGTAGGCGGAAGGGCAGAGTCGGGGGCGTCACGAGGGGCCCACACACCAGGGCGGCGCGGCCCCAGCCCTAGCCGCGCGGCCCTGGCATGGCGGTGCCTCGTGGCCCACTTCGTATCTCCCTTGATCCTCTGGAAGCTTCGTGGAAAAATAAGACCCTGGGCGTTGATTTCGTCCAATTCCGAGAATATTTCCTTTGTAGGATTTCTGAAACCAAAAACATCAGAAAACAGCAACTGGCTCTTCGGCATCTCGTCAATAGGTTAGTGCCGGAAAATGCATAATAATGACATAAAGTGTGTATAAAACATGTGAGTATCATCAATAAAGTAGCATGGAACATAAGAAATTATAGATACGTTTGAGACGTATCAGGCATCCCCAAGCTTAAACTTTTCACTCTTCTTGATCATATATATATCATCCTCCTCTCTTGACCCTTGAAAACTTCCTTCACACCAAACTTCTCATAAACTTCATTAGAGGGGTTAGTACTCAAAAAACTTTAATCCACCTTGGTCCTGTAGTGACACACTGCAAGAACTCAATAAAACATTAGCTACAGCTCTCCACGTCTAGAAAGCCTTGCTTAAAGTCCACAAGAGATAATGCAAAAAACAGAGACAGAATCTGTCAAAACAGAACAGCTAGTAAAGACGAATTTTTAAGAGGTACTTCCGTTGCTCAAATCAGAAAACTCAAAACTAATGAAAGTTGCGTACATATCTGAGGATCATTCACGTAAACTGGCAGATTTTTCTGAGTTACCTACCGAAGGGGCTACTCAAATTCGTGACAGATAGAAATATGTTTCTGCGCAGAAATCCAAATCTAGTATCAACCTTCTATTAGAGACTTTACTTGGCACAACAATGCAATAAAATAAATATAAGAAGAGGTTGCTACAGTAGTAACAACTTCCAAGACAGAACAAAACAGTAGCAAAATAAAGACATGGGTTATCTCCCAAGAAGTGCTTTCTTTATAGCCATTAAGATGGGCTCAGCAATTTTAATGATGCTCACATAAGGATGAGAGTTGAAGCAAAGAGAGCATCAAAAAGCAAGTTCAAAACACATTTAAGTCTAACCCACTTCCTATGCATAGGAATCTTGTACACAAATAAATTCATGAAGAACAAAGTGACAAGCATAAGAAGATAAAACAAGAGTAACTTCAAAAGTTTCACCATATAGAGTGGTGTTTTAGTACCATGCAAATTTCTACAATCATATTTTACTCTCTCATAATAATTTTCAGTAGCTTCATGAACAAACTCAACAATATAACTATCACATAAAGCATATTTTTCATGATCCATAAACACATAATTTTTATCAAGCTCAAAAATAGTGGGGTCAAAACTTTCAAACCCACTTTTATCAATAATATAACAAGATGATTGATCAATCTCAAAAGATATGGGACTCCTAGATAAAGTCAAGACCTCTCCAATCCCATTTTCTTTAGTAGTACAATTAATAATATCAAGTAACATAGGACCATCATCTAGAGCTTTATCATAAACATTTGCTAAGCAAAATTCTTTAGTACCGTGCATTTCGACATCAGGCACAAACAAAGCATTATCATAAGATTTATCAAAGTAGCATGGATTATCATAGATAACAATAGCATAATTATTCTCACAAGTTTTACTCATAGGTACTATTTCAAGAGAATCCACAGGAACATAACATTCAACCTCCTTTGGTAAGCATGGAGGACAATCAAATAGTGTAAGAGATAAAGAGTTACTCTCATTAGAAGGTTGGCATGGGTAGCTAATCCATTCTTCCTCCTTTTGTTCATCACTCTCCTCTTCTTTTTCATCCAATGAGCTTTCAGGTTCATCAATTTCTTCTTCCACAGGTTCCTGCAAATTGTGAGTGCATTCTTGTGCATTAATGAGTCTCTCTTTATAATCAATGATATAAGGATTATCGCTGTAACTTTCTGTGCAAAAATTAAGGATAGAAGAGACATAATCTTTAAGGTCCTTACAAACAACACAAGTTTCATAATTTTTAGCCATGAAGGATTCTATTTCAGAAGCTCCCATAAACAAAACAAATTGTTCTACTTCTTCGAACCCAAAATGAATATAGCTATTCCAATTATAGTTCTTAATTAAAACTTCCTCACTAAAGCCACATTGAAATTTCAGATGTTTAGTATCCTGTTTAGAGCAACAGTTTATATCATAACGTTTAAGCAAGATTTTAGCAATTGTATTCAATTTTTCTATCACAGCACTCATAACTTTACTCGTTCTTGATTCCCTATAATTATTATATAATTCTATAAGCTCCAAATAGGTTGTGGGTTCTCCCATAACAACAGTTTTTAATTTTTCGATTTTTCAAATTTTTATGGATTTTTGGGTATATAATAAAACAAGATAAAAAGAAACTAGACAAAAGTAAACTAAGCAAAACAAAATAAAATAAAACAAAAACAGAGAGAGAGGTAGAGTGTACTCCCCATGTGAACTTATGAGTAGAGCTATGCCTCCCCGGCAACGGCGCCAGAAAATAGTCTTGATGACCCACAAGTATAGGGGATCGCAACAGTCTTCAAGGGAAGTAAAACCCAAATTTATTGATTCGACACAAGGGGAGGTAAAGAATACTTATAAGCCTTAACAACTGAGTTGTCAATTCAGCTGCACCTGGAAAAGCACTAGTAACAGGGGTGATGTGAAAGCAACAGTAATATGAGAGCAGTAACAGAACACAGCAGCGATACTTGATAACACAGAGGCAATGGCACCAGAAAATAGTTGATACTACTTCCAATGACATGTAGAACGAGTATATGATGATGAGAGATGGACCGGGGTTCCCAGCTATCTTCACTAGTGGTAACTCTCAAATAACAAGTGACAAGTGTTGGGTGAACAAATTACAGTTGGGAAATTGATAGGATTGAAAGCATTAAGAAAGAACATCAAGATTATTAATCATGTAGGCATGTTTTCCATATATAGTCATACGTGCTCGCAATGAGAAACTTGTACAACATCTTTTGTCCTACCAGCCGGTGGCAGCCGGGCCTCAAGGGAATCTACTGGCGATTAAGGTACTCCTTTTAATAGAGCACCGGAGCAAAGCATTAACACTTGGTGAAAACATGTGATCCTCATATCACAGCCTTCCCCTCCGGTTGTCCCAATTTCTGTCACTTTGGGGCCTCGGGTTCCGGACAGCAATATGTGCAAAACAACTTGTAGATACAATCTAAGCAATAATTATAGAGTTTAAATCTAAGATCATGCCACCCGGGCCCTAGTGACAAGCATTAAGCATAACAAGATTGCAGCAACAATAACTTCACAAACTTATATAGATAGACTGATCATAATGTAACAATTCATCGGATCCCAACAAACACAACACCGATTACATCAGATGAATCTCAATCATGTAAGGTAGCTCATGAGATCATTGTATTGAAGTACATGGGAGAGAGAGTACAAACTAGCTATAGCTAGAACCCGTAGTCCATGGGGGAACTACTCACGGAGCATGATGGAGGCGGTGGCGTTGATGGAGATGGCTTCCGGGGGCACTTCCCCGTCCCGGCAGGGTGCCGGAGCAGAGACTTCTATCCCCCAAAACGGAGTTTCGCGATGGCGGCGGCGCCCCTGGAGTCTTTATGGAGTTTCGTCAATCGGTATCGAAGTTTTAGGTCACGGAGGCTTAAATAGGCGAAGAGGCGGAGTCGGAAGGGACCTGGGGGGCCCACACACTAGGGGGGCGCGCCCCCTCTGGCCGCGCCGCCACGTCGTGTGGGGCCTCCCTGGCTCCCCTCTGTTCCCTCTTCGGTGCTCTGGAAGCTTCCGGGAAAAATAAGATATTGGGCGTTGATTTCGTCGAATTCCGAGAATATTGCCCGAACAGCCTTTCTGGAACCAAAAACAACAGAAAACAGGAACTGGCACTTCGGCATCTTGTTAATAGGTTAGTTCCGGAAAACGCATAAAAACATTATAAAGTGTGAGAAAAACATGTAGGTATTGTCATAAAACAAGCATGGAACATCAGAAATTATGGATACGTTGGAGACGTATCACCTACTCAAGGGGGGAGTCCTACTCAAGGTGGGACTCCCACCTTTCCTTGAGGTGGGGTGGCCGGGCACCTTAGGTGGAGCCCACCTGGGACTCCTCCCCTTAGGGTTGGCCGGCCTAGCTAGTGGAGTCCCTCCGGGACTCCGCCTTCCATAGTGATTTCTTCCGGAATTTTCTAGAACCTTCCATAAATGCACCGGATCATTTTCAAACTTATAAAATGACTTCCTATATATGAATCTTATTCTCCGGACCATTCCGGAACTCCTCGTGATGTCCTGGATCCCATCCGAGACTCCGAACAAAACTTCGAACTCCATTCCATATTCCATATCTACTTAAACGATATCAAACCTTAAGTGTGTCACCCTACGGTTCGCGAACTATGCAGACATGGTTGAGACCTCTCTCTGACCAATAACCAATAGCGGGATCTGGAGATCCATAATGGCTCCCACATATTCAACGATGACTTAGTGATTGATTGAACCATTCACATACGATACCGATTCCCTTTGTCACACGATATTTTACTTGTCCGAGGTTTGATCATCGATATCTCTATACCTCGTTCAACCTCGTCTCCTGACAAGTACTCTTTACTCGTACCGTGATATGTCATCTCTTATGAACCATTCATATGCTTGCAAGCTAATTAGACGACATTCCACCGAGAGGGCCCAGAGTATATCTATCCGTCATCGGGATGGACAAATCCCACAGTTGATCCATATGCCTCAACTCATACTTTCCGAATACCTAATCCCACCTTTATAACCACCCATTTACGCAGTGGCGTTTGATGTAATCAAAGTACCCTTCCGGCATAAGTGATTTATATGATCTCATGGTCGAAGGACTAGGTAACTATGTATCGAAAGCTTATAGCAAATGAACTTAATGACGTGATCTTATGCTACACTTAATTGGGTGTGTCCATTACATCATTCACATAATGACATAACCTTGTTATTAATAACATCCAATGTTCATGATCATGAAACTATGATCATCTATTAATCAACAAGCTAGTTATACAAGAGGCTTACTAGGGACTCCTTGTTGTTTCCATAACACACATGTATCAATGTTTCGGTTAATACAATTATAGCATGGTATGTAAACATTATCATAAACACAAAGATATATAATAATAACCATTTTATTATTGCCTCTTAGGCATATCTCCAACAGTCTCCCACTTGCACTAGAGTCAATAATCTAGTTTACATATGTAAAGATATAACACCTTGGCCTTCCGGTGCTTTATCATGTTTTACTCACGGGAGAGGTTTTAGTCAACGGATCTGACACACTCAGAAACGTATGTATTTTGCAATTCATTTGCGTCTTAACGCATCACTCATTTTCCTAGTGAGTCGGCATTAAATATGTTTGGTCTTCTGGTGGAACCTTAATTCCGCAGTCTGAAATATGTCACTAATATTGTCACACACAATATAGCTTCAAAGTTCTAACACTATCGGAACTACACCAAGTTCTCAAAGAACTTCTTGACTTAACATCCTCATTCATTGTCAAAACAATGACATACTCTGCCTTCGTTTGTAGAATCCATCACAACATTTAGAACTCATCTAAATCTAGCATAGACAACTTCTAGCTTATTGTGCTACCTTTTAAACAACACTTAGCCTAATTTGAGATTGAAATTTTTATTTTTATATGTGACAAAACCAATATCGGTGCAACACCTTACAGCAGTTATTTGTCATTTCTCCATACAAAACTATATATATATATCCTTGGTTCTTCTAAAGTACTGAAGGATATTCTTACTGTCGTCCAATGATTATCACATGAATCATCCTGGTATTGCTCATAACACTTTAGAGCACAAGACATCTGATTGTGTACATATTATTCGTGATCTATAATCACTCATGTGTTTTTACTCATTGAGTGTCAAATACACTCAGGTCTTGTCAAACCTTCACATGACAAGAACATTTTCTTAATATTTCTATATTGAACTACTTCAATATCTATTCTATGTACTTTGACTTTAAACTTATTATGTGTTTCAATCTATCTTCATAGATCCTGACACTAAATTTGTTTTAGTCCATATCCTTTCATTGAAGTTAATTTCTCAATGAAACCTTTTAATCAAGTATATAATTACATCATTTATAACCAACTATATGTCATCTACATAAAGTATTATAAATATGTCTTAGCGCTCCCACTTAATTTCATCCAATGAAGATTCCAACTTCGCGATACTCACTTCATCCAAGAAGTTTGTATACCTATCTAGTATTCCATGGACCAGCAAAACTCTTGGTTGTATCTTGTATACACATTTAATACATACTTCTAATAAGTAATGTATTTTGCCATCCTACTAGCATAATCCACATAGACTATAAGCATTGCTACGGAAGATCTAATCTTATCGTAGTCAACTCTTTGAACTTTGTCGTAAACAACTTTTCGACAAGTCGAGCTTCTTCAAGGATATTCCATCCAAGTCCATCAATTTTATAGATCCATTTACTTTCAAAAAATATTCATCTATCATGGATTTCATGGCGCATGGCCATTTTAACGGAGTCAGGGCCCATCACAACTTCTTTGTTTGTAGTTGGTTTATCATTGTTCAAAATCAATCCTTTGTCCACAAATCATTTATTTGATCACAAAGTAAACCATACCTACAAGGTTCAATAAGTACTTCGATCTCCATGGCTAAAACACTTTGTAGTCATGGAAGCCATGATCGTCGTGGCCGCTTCCGGAACCAATTTCCGATGCTGCGCTACTCTGATCATTATGCTTAGGTTCATAAACCTTATCAAGTCTATTGTCCTCCCACTCAAATACTTCGCTAGAAAACAATTTCTTGGAAATAAGCAAGTAACATTGACAAACACTTTTGTCTTGACGGTCATAGTGGAAAGAATTCCCAATGAATTCTTTGGGATAACCAATAAAGACATTCATCCGATTTTGGTTGAAAACTCTGATATGTCTCAAACGTATCTATAATTTCTTATGTTCCATGCTTCTTCTATGATGATACTCACATGTTTTATACACACTTTATGTCATATTTATGCATTTTCCGGCACTAACCTATTGACAAGATGCCGAAGAGCCAGTTGCTGTTTTCTGCTGTTTTTGGTTTCAGAAATCCTAGTAAGGAAATATTCTCGGAATTGGACGAAATCAACGCCCAGGGTCTTATTTTTCCACGAAGCTTCCAGAAGTCCGAAAGGGAAACGAAGTGGGGCCACGAGGCGCCACCACACTAGGGCGGCGCGGCCAGGCTAGGGCCCGCGCGGCCCTGGTGTGTGGGGCCCTCGCGTCGCCCTCTGACCTACCCTTCCGCCTACTTAAAGCCTTCGTCGCAAAAACCCAAGTACCGAGAACCACGATACGGAAAACCTTCCAGAGACGCCGCCGCCACCAATCCCATCTCGGGGGATTCAGGAGATCGCCTCCGGCACCCTGCCGGAAAGGGGAATCATCTCCCGGAGGGCTCTTCATCGCCATGATCGCCTCCGGATCGATGTGTGAGTAGTTCACCCCTGGACTATGGGTCCATAGCAGTAGCTAGATGGTTGTCTTCTCCTCATTGTGCTATCATTGTTGGATCTTGTGAGCTGCCTATCATGATCAAGATCATCTATTTGTAATGCTACATGTTGCGTTTGTTGGGATCCGATGAATATGGAATACTATGTTATGTTGATTATCAATCTATCATCTATGTGTTGTTTATGATCTTGCATGCTCTCCGTTGCTAGTAGAGGCTCTGGCCAAGTTGATACTTGTAACTCCAAGAGGGAGTAATTATGCTCGATAGTGGGTTCATGCCTCCATTAAATGCAGGACGATGTGACAGAAAGTTCTAAGGTTGTGGATGTGCTGTTGCCACTAGGGATAAAACATCAATGCTTTGTCTAAGGATATTTGTGTTGATTACATTACGCACCATACTTAATGCAATTGTCTGTTGTTTGCAACTTAATACTGGAAGGGCTGCGGATGCTAACCCGAAGGTGGACTTTTTAGGCATAGATGCATGCTGGATAGCGGTCTATGTACTTTGTCGTAATGCCCAATTGAATTTCACACTACTCATCATGATATGTATGTGCATTGTTATGCCCTCTTTATTTGTCAATTGCCCAACTGTAATTTGTTCACCCAACATGATGTTTCTTATCAGAGAGACACCACTAGTGAACTGTGGACCCCGGTCCATTCTTTTACATCGAATAGAATCTACTGCAAACATTGTTTTTACTGTTCTTTGCAAACATCATTTTCCACACCATACATTTAATCCTTTGTTACAGCAAGCCGGTGAGATTGACAACCTCACTGTTAAGTTGGGGCAAATTATTTGGATTGTGTTGTACAGGTTCCACGTTTCTGAAGATCCAATGGAGCAATCATACCGAGGATGAAGCCACATGGGAACGCGAAGACTTCATGAAGAAGGAGTACCCAGATCTCTTTAGTACCTACCTTTCTTTTCGATCTCGGGACGAGATCTTTTGTAAGGGGGAAGGGTTTGTAACACCCCAAATTTCAATAAAAAGAAAGTTAGAGAATTCCAGAAAACAAAATTTCAAACCAACAAAAACTTTTCTTTTTGCATATAGTACCATGCATAGGACTTGTGCATTTGAGTGATATGCCATGATGAGTGTTATTATTTGTATTTGATATGCTCTAAAACCCTAGTGTGATCATATGAAGATCACCAAACAAATAAATCAAAGAGGAAGAAATTCCATTAAATGGAAAACCCTAAAAACCCTCACATATGCCCTATGGCATTTTTATAAATTTTGACCCTAGACCTATTTGGTCTTCACCATTAGTTGAGTAATGTTATTAAACACTTACTACAACTTTTGGAATCAAAGATTCACAATTCAAATGGATTTCAAACACAAATCCCACTCACATATGATAATGGTCACTTTGAACAATTCTAGTCTGATCACCACTTGGAGCCCTTGCCATTCAATTTTCTCAAACCAACTCTTGCTAACTCTTTGCACCATTTCATAGTCAACATCAAGGTGAACAAATTTGGTGAAGATCATCATGCCAAATTCATCTTGGATCATGAGCAAGGCTCATCCAAAGTTCCAACTTTCTCACATATGCAACATTCTACACTTAGCCATTTTGGCCAATTCTTGATTTCTAATTTTTCCACCACCACCTCAAAACCTCTCTGGTCATTTACAACTTATATCAACAATAACATTTCAAAAACTTTCACCATTTGAATTATTTCAAATTTGGTTATTTTTGCATTTTACAAATTCGGGCACTATTTGCAATAGTTGCAAATAGTGAATCTACCTAACCTAAACTACCCTAACCTATCACATTGTGCTCCCTGGTCCCCTTAAACCTTAAGTGGAGCATAGTGAGGCTAAGAGAGAGAGAGCAAGCTAGGGCATGGCCATGCCGGCCATGTCCCCGAGCGCGTCGACCTCCCTCTTCTCCCCTTGCTCCTCTGCCAGGACCACCTCGCCACCGTGCGCCAACGCGTCCCCTAGCAAGCCCTAGCACCGCCATGGTCGAAGGAACGGCGACCAGACGCCGGACGACGCGCGCCAGCACACGCCCTGGACGCCGCTCACGTCGCACGCATGCACGACGCGGACACGCCCAGTACACGTGCCGCGCCACAACCTCGCGCACTCCCTGGCCCTGCTCTCAACGCCTTGAGCACGCACTCGACACCTGGACACCGCCAGACACGGCCAAGACCGCGACCCGTGCCCACCGCCGCCGGAGAAGGAGACCCTGCTCCGCCGCGGGCGCGACAGACACGGAAGCAAGGCAACCAAACCAGGCCCTCCCCGACCACGCTGTCGCCACCATTCTCCTTGCCTGGACACGTAGAGCATCCCTGCACACTCGCCTAGCTCGATAGCTCGCCGGAGACGCCGCGCCCATGTCGCCCGCATCACTGCCCCGCAACCCTCAAGCAATGCTATAAAAGGAGCACTCCCCTCGTCAATCTGAGCACACCAGCACCTTCCCCTCTTCTCACTCGACCACCTGAGCCACACCACTGCCTCGATTAGCCACCGCCGCCGCTCAATTGCTACACCACTGCCCGTGATCTCCACCGAAGCTCGCCGTCGATAAGAGCCGCCCCAGGACGAGCCGCCGGTACCAGGAGAACCGCCGTCGTCCACATCTACCTCGCGCATATTGCCATCCCTTGCTGGAGCCGCCGTAAGCTCTCCCACCCCCTACCTGAGCCGCCGGTGAACTCCCCTCTCGCCGGCGGGACGATGAACCTCGGCCGTTAGATCTTGATCTAATCCTATGCCCCAGCTTCGCCCATACCGTTTCGGGTTTGAATACCCACTGACGGGTGGCCCCCGCTATCAGGCAGCCCGCGTGGCACTGGACCGTGGCTGGGCTGGCCTTGGGCCGTTTTTAAATCTTTGAGCCCACCTAGCTTTCCCGCCGGCCTTTTACTTCAAATTCGATTCAAATAAATTCCAAACAAATTCCTTACAGCACGAACTTTGAATTTAAATAGTTCCAATTTGGCTAAACCAAATTTAGTGAACTTTATATTGTTGGAAAGCTAGAGAAATGATCTACAACATGCCACTGGTCCCCTGACCAGATTCGTTGTAGAATTAATGTGATAAAAATAACAAGGCAGGGACTTTTCCCTATTCAAATAATTATTAAAAATCAACCAAAATAGATATTAAGTTAATTCCACCTCTAATAGCTCACATTTGACTTACACTAATTGTTTCTGCAATAAAATGGTGTGGTCACTTTGCATGATCATGCCCTTGTTTAATTAATGGATCATTTGACTAGTTTAACTAGTTGATATTGTCCAAAACTATTAGAGTAAAATATGTGGAGTCTTACACTTCATTTAAACTTGTCTCACATGAATTCATGGGATGTTTGGACCCCTGGTCCCAAACTCTCTTATATGAATTACTTGAGATTTAAATCAAAGGTAGTGTTATTTAAATAGTATGAGGTGATCTACCTCCTTTAAATCATTTTCCCAAATGATGATGATGAACATTTGACTTAGGTCAATATGAGTTCATACATGATTGTTTGAAAAATTAAATCTTAAGAAGATTTCAATGAGAGGAAATTATTTCTCAAGAACCCTATGGAACCTATCATTTACATATAAAATACAAAGAAGTGGATTCTATTTAAACCCCACAACCCATGCACCTAAGTAGATTATTTTGTGTGCATAGAATAGTTTGTGTGGTTATATGTGATGTGTGGAATAGCTATTGAATTAGTGAGTAATTATACTCGTATTCAAATTTAGATGGTAGCACCGGAGAGTACGCCGAAGAAGAAGGTTGCTACCAAGAGGAGGAGGAGGAACAGTTTGAGAACTACCAAGGCAAGCTATTATTCTTGCAAAGTGCAAAGCCCCTTGGGGCAAGGCACCATGTTTCTTATCTTTTCTTATATGAACCCATCCCAAGTTTTTACTTTACAAGTTTTTACTTGTTTTCCAAATGAGTTACTTTTATAGTTAACTTTGGTCAAAGTACAAGTTGGTTACTAGAGTAGTGAGTTAGTCTTTTCCAAGCAAAGCAAGATAGCACCCCTCATGAATTAGAGCTAGTGCTAATGAACTAAACTTGACTACTCTAGATGGGAACAATGTGATTTTGAAATGATTTTGAAACCTTGGAATGAGGATGCATTCCATTGAATGATTTATGAAGGTGAATGTGAACAAGAGAAGATGGTGATTTTTGATAAAACAATGGTGTTGGTTTAAATGCGATACCTTTCCAATTATTAAGTACCCCCACAATACCTGATTATGGGTAGGGCTTAACTGGAAGTTTACGCGTCTTAGTATGGGTTCCCTCTAAACAAGCGTCATCGGGGTTATGCCGAAAGCTGCCTCTACAACGAAAGAAATGATATGATATGATGCGAAATGAGGTGAATGTCCGGCCCAAGCCCTGTGCAGTTCCCAGGTTGACAGTTGGTCTTCACTGGGAGGCCAAGCTCATGGGGAGAGGTGCTCATACTAGGATTTGTAAGTGAAAGGTTATGGTTGATGATCCGCGTACTGTGTTACGATGATTCGGGGAAATCCCGACGGATGAAATCAAATGTTGTGGCACAAGTGTGCAACCTCTGCAGAGTGTAAACCTATTAGAATGGGCGTTCTGAAAAAAACTTAGTTAGAATGGACGTTCTGAAAAAAACTTAACTTTGAAATCAAATGAAAGAAACTATTTGTGAAAAATTTCTACACTCTTGTCTTGGAGACTTTGCCAAAATTTGATGAACCATGTTCTATCTTATTTGACTCAACTTAAAATTTTGCCACACTTTGCACTCTCTAACTTACTCATCCAATTCTCTTTCAGATGGAGCCGAATGAACCCATCAACACCAAGTTTTACCAGCTTGGGAACGGAGGAAGCTTGATCTTCGAGCGCGACCTCAACGCCGTCTCTGACTTCCTTGGGCGCCCACACCCCGAGTTTCACGGGGTTCAGCTGGATGACACGCCCGGAGGAGAGTTGCAGTGGGTGATCACTGCCGACTTGAGGGGCAAGATGGAGCCTCCCACTTCGGAGAGGATCCTCTTCTCCTTCCGCGAGAGCAACTGGCTCGACGGACTCGCACGTGGCCTACAGGAGGCACTTGCGCGCCTCTGTGGACAGAACGTGGTGCGCATCCTCGCCTCTCGCTACGCCCACCTTGTGAGGCGTGATGCTGCGGGAGTGTCCATGGAGCTGCAGCCGCACCCGGAGTTGAGGCACCATGCTGAGCACCTGGACTTCATGCTCTACCAGACTCAGAAGGACCTCGACGCCTCCCGCGCTTACGCGAACCAGACCCATGCTCACCTCACCGAGCAGGGTGAGGCGATCAAGCTACTCAACAACGACCGCAAGAGCCTTCGCCAACAGCGTGCCAAGAAGGACGCTACGATTCGTCGCCTTCGCGCCCGGATCGCGTCACTTGAGGCCACTGTCAAGGCCCAGGAGAATCAGATTCGTCAGCTGGAGGATGATGATGGAGGCATCGACATTCAGGGAGGAGACACCTTCCTGAGCGACGACAACGACTTTGAGGATGACGAGAACACCGAGGAGGAGGACTACGAGTTCCTGGAGGCAGGACCCGACGACTACGTCCCGATCGATGTCGATGATGAGGAGTAGTTGCACTAGTTCCACTTATAGTAGGTTTGAGTTGTATCCCGTCCCTTGTATCGTAGCATGAGTATGGTTCTTAAAACCATGGAGTATGTGTGTAGTTTGTACTTTGTGTTGCATGAATGAATGAATGTTATGTTTGTCATGAAAAGAGTACAAGTTTTCAAATGTTTTTCAAACTTAACCAAAATGAACCATAGAATGTTCCCTCTTATCTCATGATCTTCTATATCTTCAGATGGCCCCTCCCAATCGCACCAACGACGCGATGCTGCAACTGCTGCAAACCATGCTTGCAGACCGGGAAACCGAAAGAGCCGAACGCCAAGCCAACCTCATCGCCTTGCAGAACATCGCCAATCAAGGCCATGGAAATCATGACCACCCCGGATCCAAGCTCAAGAACTTCCAAAACACCAACCCTCCGGTATTTAGCAAGACCGAGGAGCCCCTCGATGCCGACGATTGGCTCCAGACTATGGAGAACAATCTGGAGGTAGCCGGAGTGGAAGCCAACGAGAAAGTCCTGTTCGCCACTCACTATCTCGCTGGACCAGCCCGTGCTTGGTGGACAAGCACCCGTGCCATGAACGGAGGTCAATTCATGACTTGGGAGGATTTCAAACTCAAGTTCAGCAAGTACCATGTACCCCCGGGTCTTATCAAGAAGATGAGGGATGAATTCCGTGAGCTGAAACAAGGTCGCATGACGGTGGTAGAATACCGCGACAAGTTTCTCACTTTGTCAAGGTATGCCCCTGATGAGACCGACACCGTTGAGAAGAGGAAGGAGAGATTCCTGAACGGACTGCATGATGAGATGCAGACTGTCCTCGTCAACATCCCCTTCGCCGACCTCGAAGCCCTTGTTGACTCCGCCATCCAGATGGAGGGCAAGTTAAACCAAGCCAATGAGAACCGCAAGCGCCGCATGGCGAATCAAAGTGGATCAAGCCACCCCCAAAAGTTTCGCCCTAGCTCAAGCGGAGGTTTCACTCCGAGAAACAACAAACCCCAGATGCAGAACTCTCGCCCCGGTTATCAGAACCGGAGTGGAGGAAACTCCAAGCCCGGAGGCTACAACAACAACTACAACAACAACAACAACTACAACCGCGCTCCACCCCGAGCCCCTAACAACAACAACACCAACACCAACACCGCCCCCAGAACCGGAAGCAATGCCGTTCCCGTTGCGAACAAGCAGGACAAGACCACTATCACTTGTTATGAGTGTGGTGTAGTGGGACACTACTCCAACGAGTGTCCCAAGCGTCTTGCCAAGCTCGCCGGCAACACTGCTGCACCTGCTCAGCAGCAACGCCGTGTCTCCACCGGCAAGAGGTTCGCCCCCAACAACCCCAACAACCGCAACGGCCGCCTCTACCACATGAACGCCGAAGAAGCCCAGGAAGCACCAGATGTTGTACTGGGTATGTTTTCTGTCAACCACATCCCTGCCAGAGTGTTGTTTGATTCTGGAGCATCTCATTCCTTTGTCACCTAAGACTTTGCATCAACAAGTAAAATTCAACCCCTCAGTTTGAAGCATGTTATGATAGTCCAAATCCCCGGATCAACCACCAAAGCCAGAAAATTTTGCAAAAATGTGACAATCAAAATCCATGATGTAGATTTCTATGCCAATCTCATCATACTTGGAACCAAAGGTTTGGAAGTTGTCCTAGGAATGGACTGGATGTCCAAGCACAATGGATTGATAGACTGCGCCAAGAAAGCCATAACCATGACTAGCAGCACCGGTATCGTAGTTGAGCACGTCTCTGAAAAACTACCCAGAAAATTTACCTGCAACCAAAGTGTATCCAAGCCAACTATGGATCAAATCAGGGTCGTTTGTCGCTACCCTGATGTGTTTCCGGATGATCTACCCGGTATGCCCCCGGATCGGGATATCGAGTTTATCATCGAGTTAATCCTCGGAACTGGACCCATAGCCCAGAGAGCCTACAGCATGAACGCAACCGAGCTTGTAGAGCTGAAGAAGCAAATAGATGACATGTTAGCCAAAGGTTTGATTAGACCAAGTGCATCCCCCTGGAGATCCCCCGTCTTGTTTGTCGACAAGAAGGATGGTGCAAATCGTTTATGCACGGACTATCGTAAGCTTAACGACATCACCATCAAAAACAAATACCCCCTACCCAAGATCGAAGACTTGTTTGACCAACTCACCGGATCCCGAGTTTTCTCCAAGATTGATCTTAGAACTGGATACCACCAACTGAAGATCCGAGCCACCGACATTCCAAAAACTGCCTTTACCACCAGATATGGGTTGTATGAGTACAACGTCATGTTGTTTGGACTGACCAATGCCCCCGCTTATTTCATGAATCTCATGAATAAGATCTTCATGAATTTTTTGGACAAGTTTGTCATTGTTTTCATCGACGACATCCTCGTCTACTCCAAGTCCGAAGAGGAACATGAACAGCATTTGGAGATTGTCCTAGAAACCCTTAGACAACACAAGTTGTATGCCAAGTTTAGCAAGTGTGAGTTTTGGCTGGAAGAAGTTGGATTCCTCGGACACATCTTGTCTGCCGGAGGAATTGCCATAGACCCCGCTAAAATCAAAACTGTTATGGAATGGCAAGCCCCAACTACACAAACTGAGGTCCGCACTTTTCTTGGATTAGCCGGATACTACCGCAGATTTGTAGAAGGTTTTTCGAGCATCACTCGACCAATGACCCAACTACTGAAAAAGGACAGAAAGTTTGAGTGGACCGACAAATGCGAAGAGAGCTTTCAACAGCTCAAGAGTAGACTGACAACAGCCCCAATCCTGATCATGCCAGATATCGCCAAGCCCTTTGACGTATATTGCGACGCCTCCAAGACTGGACTTGGATGCGTGCTTATGCAAGAAGGCAAGGTTGTATCCTACCTTTCAAGACAACTCAAGCAACATGAACAGAACTACCCAACCCATGACCTCGAGCTTGCAGCCGTGGTCTTAGCACTGAAAGTTTGGCGTCATTACCTCATGGGTAATCGATGCGAGATCTACTCCGACCACAAAAGCCTCAAATACATATTCACCCAGAAAGAGTTGAACATGAGACAACGCCGATGGATCGAATTGATCAAGGATTACGACATGGAGATTCACTACCACCCCGGCAAGGCCAATGTGGTAGCGGATGCTTTGAGTCGACTGCCGTGCCAGTTGAACTCCATGCTCGCAACCGAACAGCCCAGCTTGCACCAAGAGTTTGAACAGTTCAGACTTGAACTTGTTAGTGAAGGATTCCTAGCCAGCATAGAACTGCAACCCACCTTGGTTGGTCAGATCAAGGAAGCCCAGAAGGACAACGCTAGCATTGACGGAATCAAGAAACAGATAGGCGCAGGAAAAGCCCCCGGATTCACCGTAGACGCAGCCGGAGTTCTTTGGTACAAAGAACGTCTCTGCGTACCATCGGACTCTGACTTGAAACAAGTCATTCTGCAAGAAGCCCATGACACCCTTTATTCAATCCACCCCGGAGGTACCAAGATGTACCAAGACCTGAAAGAACAATTTTGGTGGCACGGAATGAAGAGAGAGATCGGTAGCTATATCGCTAAGTGTGACATCTGTCAGAGAGTCAAGGCAGAACACCAACGACCCGCCGGACTGTTACAACCCCTCCAGATTCCAGAATGGAAATGGGACTCCGTAGGAATGGACTTTATCACCGGACTGCCCAAATCCAGCAAAGGCAATGATTCCATATGGGTAGTTGTCGATAGATTGACCAAAGTCGCCCATTTCATCGCCGTCAAAACCACCTATCAAGGCCCAAAGTTAGCTGAACTGTACATCTCCAGAATAGTCACTTTGCACGGAACCCCCAAATCGATAGTATCAGATAGAGGATCACAGTTCACCTCAAGGTTCTGGCAGAAAGTGCATGAAGGACTAGGCACTCGCCTAAATTTCAGCACCGCCTATCACCCTCAGACCGACGGACAGACTGAGAGAGTAAACCAGATACTGGAGGACATGCTTAGAGCATGCGTACTGGAATACAGATCCAAGTGGGAAGACTGCCTACCTTACGCAGAATTCTCCTACAACAATAGTTACCAAGCCAGCCTACAGATGGCCCCCTTTGAAGCCTTGTACGGAAGGAAGTGCCGTACCCCCCTGAACTGGTCAGAAGTCGGAGAGAGCCAAGTTTTCGGCCCAGATGTTCTTCGTCAAGCCGAAGAGAAAGTCCACAAGATCCGAGGGTACCTCAAAACGGCGCAATCCAGATAGAAGAGCTACACCGACAAGAGACGTCGGGAGATGACCTTTGAGATCGGAGATTTCGTCTATCTCAAAGTATCCCCCTTGAAAGGAATGCAAAGGTTTCAGCTGAAAGGAAAGCTTGCACCCCGGTATGTTGGACCTTTCCAAGTCCTCAGTCGCTGAGGTGAAGTATCTTATCAACTGGAGTTGCCTGAAGAAATGTCGGCCGTGTTTCACATCTCACTTCTCCGGAAATGCCTTGAAGTCCCGGAGAAGACCGAAGTGTTCAAGAACATCGATCACCGATCGGTGGATATCAACAAGGATCTGACTTACCGCGAAGTGCCGATTCGCATCTTGGAAGAAGCTTACTGAACCACCCACACCCGAAGCATCAAGTTTCTGAAGATCCAATGGAGCAATCATACCGAGGATGAAGCCACATGGGAACGCGAAGACTTCATGAAGAAGGAGTACCCAGATCTCTTTAGTACCTACCTTTCTTTTCGATCTCGGGACGAGATCTTTTGTAAGGGGGAAGGGTTTGTAACACCCCAAATTTCAATAAAAAGAAAGTTAGAGAATTCCAGAAAACAAAATTTCAAACCAACAAAAACTTTTCTTTTTGCATATAGTACCATGCATAGGACTTGTGCATTTGAGTGATATGCCATGATGAGTGTTATTATTTGTATTTGATATGCTCTAAAACCCTAGTGTGATCATATGAAGATCACCAAACAAATAAATCAAAGAGGAAGAAATTCCATTAAATGGAAAACCCTAAAAACCCTCACATATGCCCTATGGCATTTTTATAAATTTTGACCCTAGACCTATTTGGTCTTCACCATTAGTTGAGTAATGTTATTAAACACTTACTACAACTTTTGGAATCAAAGATTCACAATTCAAATGGATTTCAAACACAAATCCCACTCACATATGATAATGGTCACTTTGAACAATTCTAGTCTGATCACCACTTGGAGCCCTTGCCATTCAATTTTCTCAAACCAACTCTTGCTAACTCTTTGCACCATTTCAAAGTCAACATCAAGGTGAACAAATTTGGTGAAGATCATCATGCCAAATTCATCTTGGATCATGAGCAAGGCTCATCCAAAGTTCCAACTTTCTCACATATGCAACATTCTACACTTAGCCATTTTGGCCAATTCTTGATTTCTAATTTTTCCACCACCACCTCAAAACCTCTCTGGTCATTTACAACTTATATCAACAATCACATTTCAAAAACTTTCACCATTTGAATTATTTCAAATTTGGTTATTTTTGCATTTTACAAATTCGGGCACTATTTGCAATAGTTGCAAATAGTGAATCTACCTAACCTAAACTACCCTAACCTATCACATTGTGCTCCCTGGTCCCCTTAAACCTTAAGTGGAGCATAGTGAGGCTAAGAGAGAGAGAGAGCAAGCTAGGGCATGGCCATGCCGGCCATGTCCCCGAGCGCGTCGACCTCCCTCTTCTCCCCTTGCTCCTCTGCCAGGACCACCTCGCCACCGTGCACCAACGCGTCCCCTAGCAAGCCCTAGCACCGCCATGGTCGAAGGAATGGCGACTAGACGCCCGACGACGCGCGCCAGCACACGCCCTGGACGCCGCTCACGTCGCACGCATGCACGACGCGGACACGCCCAGTACACGCGCCGCGCCACCACCCCGCTCACTCCCTGGCCCTGCTCTCAACGCCTTGAGCACGCACTCGACACCTGGACGCTGCCAGACACGGCCAAGACCGCGACCCGTGCCCACCGCCGCCGGAGAAGAAGACCCTGCTCCGCCGCGGGCGCGACAGACACGGAAGCAAGGCGACCAAACCAGGCCCTCCCCGACCACGCTGTCGCCACCATTCGCCTCGCCTGGACACGTAGAGCATCCCTGCACACTCCCCTAGCTCGATAGCTCGCCGGAGACGCCGCGCCCATGTCGCCCGCATCACTGCCCCGCAACCCTCAAGCAATGCTATAAAAGGAGCACTCCCCTCGTCGATCTGAGCACACCAGCACCTTCCCCTCTTCTCACTCGACCACCTGAGCCACTCCACTGCCTCGATTAGCCACCGCCGCCGCTCAATTGCTACACCACTGCCCGTGATCGCCGCCGAAGCTCGCCGTCGATTGGAGCCGCCCCAGGACGAGCCGCTGGTACCAGGAGAACCGCCGTCGTCCACATCTACCTCGCGCATATTGCCATCCCTTGCTGGAGCCGCCGTAAGCTCTCCCACCCCCTACCTGAGCCGCCGGTGAACTCCCCTCTCGCCGGCGGGACGATGAACCTCGGCCGTTAGATCCTGATCTAATCCTACGCCCCAGCTTCGCCCATACCATTTCGGGTTTGAATTGAAGGAGATATGCCCTAGAGGCAATAATAAAGTGGTTATTATTTATATCTTTATGTTTATGATAAATGTTTATATATCATGCTATAATTGTATTAACCGAAACATTAGTACATGTGTGATATGTAGACAAACAAGAAGTCCCTAGTATGCCTCTTAAACTAGCTTGTTGATTAATGGATGATTAGTTTCATAATCATGAACATTGGATGTTATTAATAACAAGGTTATATCATTATATGAATGTTGTAATGGACACACCCAATTAAGCGTAGCATAAGATCTCGTCATTAAGTTATTTGCTATAAGCTTTCGATACATAGTTACCTAGTCCTTATGACCATGAGATCATGTAAATCACTTATACCGGAAAGGTACTTTGATTACATCAAACGCCACTGCGTAAATGGGTGGTTATAAAGGTGGGATTAAGTATCCGGAAAGTATGAGTTGAGGCATATGGATCAACAGTGGGATTTGTCCATCCCGATGACGGATAGATATACTCTGGGCCCTCTCGGTGGAATGTCGTCTAATGTCTTGCAAGCATATGAATGAGTTCATAAGAGACCACATACCACGGTACGAGTAAAGAGTACTTGTCAGGAGACGAGGTTGAACAAGGTATAGAGTGATACCGAAGATCAAACCTCGGACAAGTAAAATATCGCGAGACAAAGGGAATTGGTATCGTATGTGAATGGTTCATTCGATCACTAAAGTCATCGTTGAATATGTGGGAGCCATTATGGATCTCCAGATCCCGCTATTGGTTATTGGTCGGAGTGAGTACTCAACCATGTCCGCATATTTCACGAACCGTAGGGTGACACACTTAAAGTTGGATGTTGAAATGGTAGAACTTGAATATGGAATGGAGTTCGAATATTTGTTCGGAGTCCCGGATGAGATCCCGGACATCACGAGGAGTTCCGGAATGGTCCGGAGAATAAGATTCATATATAGGAAGTCATATTCCAAGTTTGGAAATGATCCGGTGCATTTATGGCAGGTTCTAGAAGGTTCTAGAAAAGTCCGGAAGAAATCACCATGGAAAGTAGAGTCCCGGAGGGACTCCACCTTGCATGGCCAGCCAACCCTAAAGGGGAGGAGTCCAAGGTGGACTCCCCTAGGGTGGCCGGCCAACCCCCCTCATGGAAGGGGGGAATCCCACCCAAGTGGGATTCCCACCTTGGGTAGGTTTTCCTACATATGGGAGGTTTCATTGTTGGGGTCTTATTCGAAGACTTGGATACCAACACTTGGGGATTTCCACCTATATAATGAGGAGGAGAGGGAGGGGGCTGCCAACACTTGGCCGCACCACCTAGGGCTGCCCTTGGCCGGCGCCCTAGCCTCCCCCTCTCTCCCCAAACCCTAGCGGTCTCTCTCCTCCACCACATCCCGCACGCTTAAGCGAAGCTCCGACGGATTTCTCCACCACCACCGACACCACGCCGTCGTGCTGTCGAATTCAAGAGGAGCTACTACTTCCGCTGCCCGCTGGAACGGGGAGGTGGACATCGTCTTCATCAACAACCGAACGTGTGACCGAGTACGGAGGTGCTGCCCGTTCGTGGCGCCGGAAGCGATCGTGATCAAGATCTTCTACGCGCTTTTGCAAGCGGCAAGTGAACGTCTACCGCAGCAACAAGAGCCTCATCTTGTAGGCTTTGGAATCTCTTCAAGGGTGAGACTCGATACCCCCTCGTTGCTACCGTCTTCTAGATTGCATCTTGGCTTGGATTGCGTGTTCACGGTAGGAATTTTTTTGTTTTCTATGCAACGTTATCCTTCAGTGGTATCAGAGCCGTGTCTATGCATAGATGGTTGCACGAGTAGAACACAATGGTTTGTGGGCGTTGATGCTCTTGTTATCTTTAGTTTGAGTACTTTGCATCTTTGTGGCATAGTGGGATGAAGCGGCTCGGACTAACTTTACATGACCGCGTTTATGAGACTTGTTCCTCGTTCGACATGCAACTTGTATTGCATAAGAGGCTTTGCGGGTGTCTGTCTCTCCTACTATAGTGAAGATTCAATTTACTCTTCTATTGACAACATTAGTATCACCGTTGTGGTTCATGTTCGTAGGTAGATTGGATCTCTCTCGAAAACCCTAAACCACGTAAAATATGCAAACCAAATTAGAGACGTCTAACTTGTTTTTGCAGGGTTTGGTGATGTGATATGGCTATAATGTGATGATGAATATGTATGAGATGATCATTATTGTATTGTGGCAACCGGCAGGAGCCTTATGGTTGTCTTTAATTTTCATGTTGAGTAGTATTTCAAAGTAGTTGTAATAGTTGCTACATGAGGTGAACAACCATGAAGACGGCGTCATGAACCTTGACGCTACGCCGACGATGATGGAGATCATGCCCGTTGATGATGGAGATCATGTCCGTGCTTTGATGATGAAGATCGAAGGCGCAAAGACTAAAGGGCCATATCATATCACATATGAATTGCATGTGATGTTAAACCTTTATGCATCTTATTTTGCTTAGATCGCGACGGTAGCATTATAAGATGATCCCTCACATTAATATCAAGATAATAAAGTGTTCTCCCCTCGTATGCACCGTTGCCAAAGTTCGTCATTTCAAAGCATCTCGTGATGATCGGATGTGATAGATTCAACGTTCATATACAACGGGTGTAAGCCATGTTGCACACGCGGAATACTTGGGTTTGCTTGACGAGCCTAGCATGTACAGACATGGCCTCGGGACAACGGAAACCGAAAGGTTGAACATGAGTCATATGGATGATATGATCAACATGTTGATGTTCACCATTGAAGCTACATCATCTCACGTGATGATCGGTTTTTGGTGTAGTGAATTTGGATCGTGTACCACTTAACAACTATGAGGGATGTTGTATTAAGTGGGAGTTCATTAGTAATTAGATTAAAACATGAACTAATTATCATAAACATAGTCTGAGTAGTATTTTGAATCAATTTTGTAGTATTGGCATCCGTTTACTACTATGCGCTAGTCTTGTTATTGAGATAGAAATACTGTTAAAATCTGACAAGAAACTTTACGGATTGGTACCGTATTGTTAAAGAATCAAGAATTGATTAAGTCCTATTGCAAACTTTTAGTAAACCTCACATTGTTGATTCAAAGAGCTATGGTTTCAATTAGTACCTAAAGTTATCTTGTCTCCGTAAAACTTGAAGTTCAAATTTGTTTGAAAAGTAAGGAGCTGAAAATTTAGTTTTCAGAAATAATCAAGGTATGAGATATATGTGATATCTATGACCTTATTGCAAGATGATAGAATATAATTTGGTGAGACTACATAAACTCATAAGTTTTATGGGAATGTATGAAGGTTGAAGACGCCAGACGTCACAATCCTCCAACTATTGGGGCACTAATGATATTCGCATATCCATGAAAGTTATCATCCTTAGTATGCACCGTTGCTAAGACTCGTCGTTTTGAAGCATCACGTGATGATCGGGTGTTATAGATTCTACGTGTGCTTACAACGGGTGCAAGCCAGATTTGCATATGCGAATACCAAGGTTAAAACTTTACGAGCCTAGCATGTACAGACATGGTCTCGGAAAAGTCGTCATGAAATGATGGATAAAATTATGAGTGAAATTGTTCATCATATTACAAAGTTACTAATAGTGAAATCTGAAACACTTTTCATATGATGATCAACTTCAAAGTAAGAACCTCAAGGTTATTGGTATTTGACCAACAGACCTAGAAGTTATTGAAGGTGAAGTATTTTCTGAATAATGAGGAAAGCTAAAAGAGAAACTGCAAAAGATATTTTGGCAAAAAGAAAGAAAAGACTAGAAAGTCTAGCTCAGGTGTAT
Organism: Lolium perenne; assembly: GCF_019359855.2. Lineage (NCBI taxonomy): Eukaryota > Viridiplantae > Streptophyta > Magnoliopsida > Poales > Poaceae > Lolium > Lolium perenne. Next base: position 71,568,739 of record NC_067244.2, read on the forward strand.
ATAAATGATATACATGTTATGGTTGTATTCCTAGTTAGGTCACACAATGAAATTCTTGGGTATTAGTACTATATTGGTTGGTATGAAGTGTCATACAAAACAACGCAATACAAGAATACAATGGCCTAAGTGACTGACAAGGAATATGATAGGAATGCACGACTAAAAAAATAAAATAAAGTGTTATTATGTTCGTCGTTAGCATTCTATCTAGCCCTTAGAATTTATAATAAAGAACTTAATAATTGTTATTTTGCTCTGGTCAAATGAAAACAATGAGTTGTTCAAATTATGACATTACTCCATATACGATGGATAAGTTATTATAAATCTTAATGGTGAAACACACACACATAATACTGACGCTAAAATGCCATAAGGCAAATGATTTGAATTCCACTTATTTGTGGAACCGCCATTTAGGTCATATTGGAAAGGAACGCATGAAGAAACTCCATGCAAATGGATTATTGGAGTCATTTGATTTTTGAATCATTTGGCGCTTGCAAATCTTTTCAAAAGAGAATGACTAAAATACCGTTCATAGGCCAAGAGTTGAACGGGCAACTAACTTAGTGAAAAACATACATGATGATGTATGTGGTTCACTGGGCATAGTTGTGTGCGGGAGATTCGTCTACTTCATGAAAACTTTCAAACAATGAATTGAGTATATGTGGATATATTCGATAAGGAAGAAGTTCGAAACATTTGAATGGATTCAAATAATTTTCAGCATGAAGTGGAAATCATCGTAATAGAAAAGTCAAATATCTATGATTGGATCATGGTGGAAATATTTGAATTACGAGTTTTAGCGAACATCTAAGAGAGTTATGAAATTGTTCTACAACTCACGTTTCTTGGAGTATCATAGTGATGATGAAGTATCCAAGAGATGTATCCAAACTTTGTTGGATTAATGATGAGATAAAATAAAATAAAGCCATTATATTTTTGTGGATTATGCTTTAGTGACTACCGCTTTTACACTAAATAGAGCATCATCATGATCCGTTGAAATGACACCATGCGAGTTATGGCATAGGTAAGAAACCTGATAGTCTTTTCTTAAATTTTGGTATGCATAGCATAAGTAAATAAGTTTACAACCAAAATCGGATGAATGTCTTTGTTGGTTATCCCAGAGATTTGATTGGGAATTCTTCCCACGAGACAAAGACAAAAGTGTTTGTCAATGTTTCTTATTTCCGAGAAATTGTTTCTAGTGAAGTATTTGAGTGGGAGGACAATATAATTTGATAAGGTTTATGAACCTGAGCATAATGATCAGAGTAGCGCAACATCGGAATTGGTTTCGGAAGCGGCCACAACGATCATGGCTCCCATGACTACAAAGTGTATTAGTCATGGAGATCGAAGTACATATTGAACCTTGTAGGTATGGTTTACTTTGTGATCAAATAAATGATTTGTGGACAAAGGATTGATTTTGAACAATGATAAACCAACTACAAACAAAGAAGTTATGATGGGCCCTGACTCCGTTAAAATGGCCATACGCCATGAAATCCATAATAGATGAATACTTTTTGAAAGTAAATGGATCTATAGACTTGGATGAAATATCCTTAAAAGAAGCTCGACTTGTCGAAAAATTTATTTACGACAAAGTTCAAAGAGTTGACTACGATAAGATTAGATCTTCCGTAGTAATGCTTATAGTCTATGTGGATTATTCTAGTAATCACTACATATTTCTTTTATGAGATATGCTAGTAGGATGGCAAAATACATTACTTAACAGAAGTGTGTATTAAAGGTGTATACAAGATACAACCAAGAGTTTTGCTGGTCCGTAGAATACTAGATAGGTATACAAACTTCAATTGGATGAAGTGAGTATCGCGGAGTTGGAATCTTCACCAGATGAAATCTTCAAAGAGTTTTTGATTTCATCAGAGACGATGAAGAGGCTTGCATTTGCAAGAAATTAAGTGGGAGCGCTGAGACATATTTATAATACTTATGTAGATGACATATCGTTGGTTATAAATAATGTAATTATATACTTGATTAAAAAGGTTTCATTGAGAAATTAACTTCAATGAAAGGATATGGACTGAAACATATCTAGTGTCAAGATCTATGAAGATAGATTGAAACACAAAATAAGTTTAAGTCAAAGTACATAGAATGGATATTGAAATAGTTCAATATAGAAATATTAAGAAAATGTTCTTGTCATGTGAAGTTTTAACAAGACTTGAGTGTATCTGATACTCAATGAGTAAAAACACATGAGTGATTATGGATCACGAATAATATGTACACAATCAGATGCCCTGTGCTCTAAAATGTTATGAGCATATACCAGAATGATTCATGAGATGATCATTGGAAGACAGTAAGAGTATCCTTGAGTACTTTAGAAAAACCAAGGATATATATATAGTTTTGTATGGAGAAATGACAAACAAATCGCTGTAATGTGATTACATCAATATTTGTTTTGTCACATATAAAAATAGAATTTCAATCTCAAATTAGACTAAGTGTTGTTTTTTAAAGGTAGCACAATGAGCTAGAAGTTGTCTATGTTAGATTTAGAAGAGTTCTAAATATTGTGACGGATTCTACAAACGAAGGCAGAGTATGTCATTGGTTTGACAAATGACTGAGGATGTTGAGTCAAGAGGTTCTTTGAGAACTTGGTGTAGTTCCAACAGAGTCAGAACTTTGAAGCTATATTGTGTGTGACAATATTAGTGACATATTTCAGACCGCGGAATTAAGGTTCCACCAGAAGACAAACATATTTAATGCCAACTCATTTGGAAATGAGTGACGCGTTGAGACGCAAATGAATTACAAAATACATACGTTTCTGAACGTGTCAGATCCGTTGACTAAAACCTCTCCCGTGAGCAAAACATGATAAAGCACCGGAAGGCCAAGGTGTTATATCTTTACAAATGTAAACTAGATTATTGACTCTAGTGCAAGTGGGAGACTGAAGGAGATATGCCCTAGAGGCAATAATAAAGTGGTTATTATTTATATCTTTATGTTTATGATAAATGTTTATATATCATGCTATAATTGTATTAACCGAAACATTAGTACATGTGTGATATGTAGACAAACAAGAAGTCCCTAGTATGCCTCTTAAACTAGCTTGTTGATTAATGGATGATTAGTTTCATAATCATGAACATTGGATGTTATTAATAACAAGGTTATATCATTATATGAATGATGTAATGGACACACCCAATTAAGCGTAGCATAAGATCTCGTCATTAAGTTATTTGCTATAAGCTTTCAATACATAGTTACCTAGTCCTTATGACCATGAGATCATGTAAATCACTTATACCGGAAAGGTACTTTGATTACATCAAACGCCACTGCGTAAATGGGTGGTTATAAAGGTGGGATTAAGTATCCGGAAAGTATGAGTTGAGGCATATGGATCAACAGTGGGATTTGTCCATCCCGATGACGGATAGATATACTCTGGGCCCTCTCGGTGGAATGTCGTCTAATGTCTTGCAAGCATATGAATGAGTTCATAAGAGACCACATACCACGGTACGAGTAAAGAGTACTTGTCAGGAGACGAGGTTGAACAAGGTATAGAGTGATACCGAAGATCAAACCTCGGACAAGTAAAATATCGTGAGACAAAGGGAATTGGTATCGTATGTGAATGGTTCATTCGATCACTAAAGTCATCGTTGAATATGTGGGAGCCATTATGGATCTCCAGATCCCGCTATTTGTTATTGGTCGGAGTGAGTACTCAACCATGTCCGCATATTTCACGAACCGTAGGGTGACACACTTAAAGTTGGATGTTGAAATGGTAGAACTTGAATATGGAATGGAGTTCAAATATTTGTTCGGAGTCCCGGATGAGATCCCGGACATCACGAGGAGTTCCGGAATGGTCCGGAGAATAAGATTCATATATAGGAAGTCATATTCCAAGTTTGGAAATGATCCGGTGCATTTATGGCAGGTTCTAGAAGGTTCTAGAAAAGTCCGGAAGAAATCACCATGGAAAGTAGAGTCCCGGAGGGACTCCACCTTGCATGGCCAGCCAAGCCTAAAGGGGAGGAGTCCAAGGTGGACTCCCCTAGGGTGGCCGGCCAACCCCCCTCATGGAAGGGGGGAATCCCACCCAAGTGGGATTCCCACCTTGGGTAGGTTTTCCTACATATGGGAGGTTTCATTGTTGGGGTCTTATTCGAAGACTTGGATACCAACACTTGGGGATTTCCACCTATATAATGAGGAGGAGAGGGAGGGGGCTGCCATCACTTGGCCGCACCACCTAGGGCTGCCCTTGGCCGGCGCCCTAGCCTCCCCCTCTCTCCCCAAACCCTAGCGGTCTCTCTCCTCCACCACATCCTGCACGCTTAAGCGAAGCTCCGACGGATTTCTCCACCACCACCGACACCACGCCGTCGTGCTGTCGAATTCAAGAGGAGCTACTACTTCCGCTGCCCGCTGGAACGGGGAGGTGGACGTCGTCTTCATCAACAACCGAACGTGTGACCGAGTACGGAGGTGCTGCCCGTTCGTGGCGCCGGAAGCGATCGTGATCAAGATCTTCTACGCGCTTTTGCAAGCGGCAAGTGAACGTCTACCGCAGCAACAAGAGCCTCATCTTGTAGGCTTTGGAATCTCTTCAAGGGTGAGACTCGATACCCCCTCGTTGCTACCGTCTTCTAGATTGCATCTTGGCTTGGATTGCGTGTTCACGGTAGGAATTTTTTTGTTTTCTATGCAACGTTATCCTTCATGAATACCCACTGACGGGTGGCCCCCGCTGTCAGGCAGCCCGCGCGGCACTGGACCGTGGCTGGGCTGGCCTTGGGCCATTTTTAAATCTTTGAGCCCACCTAGCTTTCCCGCCGGCCTTTTACTTCAAATTCGATTCAAATAAATTCCAAACAAATTCCTTACAGCACGAACTTTGAATTTAAATAGTTCCAATTTGGCTAAACCAAATTTAGTGAACTTTATATTGTTGGAAAGCTAGAGAAATGATCTACAACATGCCACTGGCCCCCTGACCAGATTCGTTGTAAAATTAATGTGATAAAAATAACAAGGCAGGGACTTTTCCCTATTCAAATAATTATTAAAAATCAACCAAAATAGATATTAAGTTAATTCCACCTCTAATAGCTCACATTTGACTTACACTAATTGTTTCTGCAATAAAATGGTGTGGTCACTTTGCATGATCATGCCCTTGTTTAATTAATGGATCATTTGACTAGTTTAACTAGTTGATATTGTCCAAAACTATTAGAGTAAAATATGTGGAGTCTTACACTTTATTTAAACTTGTCTCACATGAATTCATGGGATGTTTGGACCCCTGGTCCCAAACTCTCTTATATGAATTACTTGAGATTTAAATCAAAGGTAGTGTTATTTAAATAGTATGAGGTGATCTACCTCCTTTAAATCATTTTCCCAAATGATGATGATGAACATTTGACTTAGGTCAATATGAGTTCATACATGATTGTTTGAGAAATTAAATCTTAAGAAGATTTCAATGAGAGGAAATTATTTCTCAAGAACCCTATGGAACCTATCATTTACATATAAAATACAAAGAAGTGAATTCTATTTAAACCCCACAACCCATGCACCTAAGTAGATTATTTTGTGTGCATAGAATAGTTTGTGTGGTTATATGTGATGTGTGGAATAGCTATTGAATTAGTGAGTAATTATACTCGTATTCAAATTTAGACGGTAGCACCGGAGAGTACGCCGAAGAAGAAGGTTGCTACCAAGAGGAGGAGGAGGAACAATTTGAGAACTACCAAGGCAAGCTATTATTCTTGCAAAGTGCAAAGCCCCTTGGGGCAAGGCACCATGTTTCTTATCTTTTCTTATATGAACCCATCCCAAGTTTTTACTTTACAAGTTTTTACTTGTTTTCCAAATGAGTTACTTTTATAGTTAACTTTGGTCAAAGTACAAGTTGGTTACTAGAGTAGTGAGTTAGTCTTTTCCAAGCAAAGCAAGATAGCACCCCTCATGAATTAGAGCTAGTGCTAATGAACTAAACTTGACTACTCTAGATGGGAACAATGTGATTTTGAAATGATTTTGAAACCTTGGAATGAGGATGCATTCCATTGAATGATTTATGAAGGTGAATGTGAACAAGAGAAGATGGTGATTTTTGATAAAACAATGGTGTTGGTTTGAATGCGATACCTTTCCAATTATTAAGTACCCCCACAATACCTGATTATGGGTAGGGCTTAACTGGAAGTTTACGCGTCTTAGTATGGGTTCCCTCTAAACAAGCGTCATCGGGGTTATGCCGAAAGCTGCCTCTACAACGAAAGAAATGATATGATATGATGCGAAATGAGGTGAATGTCCAGCCCAAGCCCTGTGCAGTTCCCAGGTTGACAGTTGGTCTTCACTGGGAGGCCAAGCTCATGGGGAGAGGTGCTCATACTAGGATTTGTAAGTGAAAGGTTATGGTTGATGATCCGCGTACTGTGTTACGATGATTCGGGGAAATCCCGACGGATGAAATCAAATGTTGTGGCACAAATGTGCAACCTCTGCAGAGTGTAAACCTATTCGAATAGCCGCATCCACGGTTACGGACGGTTGGAAAGGCCATACAGTTTCCGATGCCATATCTTTGAAAATGATGGTGAAAGATGATGGTGAAATGACTTGTGGGGGTTGAATGGAAATCACCCCTTGAATGGTGGGAATGACACTAATGTTCCCACTTGAGTTAGTTAGTACTTGAATAAGCTTTTCTCAAACTTTGTGAACTAAAACTAGCTTTATGCAAATAAACTAGAGCCTAGCAAACCTTACTAGAATGTCTAGCACTTACATTAGTATTAGTTTGCGAGTACTTAAAGTACTCACGGCTTTGTCCCTGGCTATTCAAATGGCCAGAGTATGAAGATGACCAAGGAGATGACCAGCAGGACGCCTACGACAACTAAGCGCCTTCCGACGTCAAGCGTTGGCCTGTGGACTAGAGAGTCCTTGTATCTTCCGCTTCCGCTATGTTGAACTATGAACTTGTGTTTGTTTGTTGATCAATAGATCAACTATTCGTGTAATATGGATCATGTGATTCCAAATTTGTAAGACTTATGGTTTGTAATGAATGATGACTGTGATACTTAACTATTATGCCTCGCAACAACAATATTCCTGGGATTGCGATGTATGACATAATAGGCATTCGGACTTAAAAATCCGGGTGTTGACACCTCGGTTTCTTACTGAGGGAAAACTTGCTGCTGTACGCATCACACCTTCCTCTTGGGGTTCCCAACGGACGTGTGCTTTACCGTCACAAGCAACTCTTTTTCTAGCGCCATTGCCGGGGAGATCAAGACACGCTGCAAGGGGAGTCTCCCACTTCCAATCTCTTTACTTTGTTTTTGTCTTGCTTTACTTTACTTTATTTTGTTTACTGCTTTGTTTGCTCATTATATCAAAATACAAAAAATTAGTTACTTGCTTTTACTTTATTTATTATCTTGTTTGCGTTCTCTATATCAAAAACACAAAAAATTAGTTACTTGCATTTACTTTATTTAGTTTGCTTTATTTACTATTGCTAAAATGAATACTCCTGAGAATACCAAGTTGTGTGATTTCACAAGCACAAATAATAATGATTTCATATGCACACCTATTGCTCCACCTGCTACTACAGCAGAATTTTTTGAAATTAAACCTGCTTTACTAAATATTGTTATGAGAGAGCAATTTTCTGGTGTTAGTTCTGATGATGCTGCTGCCCATCTTAATAATTTTGTTGAACTTTGTGAAATGCAAAAGTATAAGGATTTAGATGGTGACATTATAAAATTAAAATTGTTTCCTTTCTCCTTAAGAGGAAGAGCTAAAGATTGGTTGCTATCTTTGCCTAAGAATAGTATTGATTCATGGACTAAATCTAAGGATGCTTTCATTGGTAGATATTATCCTCCTGCTAAAATTATATCTTTGAGAAGTAGCATAATGAATTTTAAGCAATTGGATAATGATCATGTTGCTCAAGCATGGGAAAGAATGAAATCTTTGGTCAAGAATTGCCCTACCCATGGACTGACTACTTGGATGATCATCCAAACCTTTTATGCAGGATTGAATTTTTCTTCGCGGAACCTATTGGATTCAGCTGCTGGAGGTACTTTTATGTCCATCACTCTAGGCGCCGCAACAAAACTTCTTGGTGATATGATGATTAATTACTCTGAATGGCACACGGAAAGGGCTCCACAAGGTAAGAAGGTAAATTCTGTTGAAGAGACCTCCTCCTTGAGTGATAAGATTGATGCTATTATGTCTATGCTTGTGAATGGTAGATCTAATCTTGATCCTAATAATGTTCCTTTAGCTTCATTGGTTACTCAAGAAGAGCATGTTCATGTGAACTTCATTAAAAATAATAATTTCAACAACCATGCTTATAGGAATAATTCTGGTAACAACCATAGGCCATATCCTTCTAATAACGGTAATGGATATGCTAATTCTTATGGTAATTCTTACAACAATAATAGAAGTGTACCCTCTGGTCTTGAAGCCATTCTTAAAGAATTTATTAGTACACAAACTGCTTTTAACAAATCTGTTGAAGAAAAGCTTGGCAAAATTGATATTCTTGCTTCTAAAGTTGATAGTCTTGCTGCTGATGTTGATCTTTTGAAATTGAAAGTTATGCCTAATGAAGATAAACATATTAAGTCATTTTCTACAGCAAACGCCATCCAAGTTCGAATTAATGAAAATATTAGATTGATGGCTGAATTGCATGCTAGGTGGGAAAAAGAAGAAAATGCTAAAGAGAATAATGTAGCCAAAGTTTGGACTATTACCACCACTAGTAATGCTAATGCTTCACATTTTGCTACACCCCCTACTATCAATGGTAAAATAATTGGTGTTAGCAATGTTTCTACTCCTAATGCAAAGCGTTCAAAACTGCACTAAATCGCTAAAACTCATTAAATCGCTTGTGATAAAACTGCTGAAATTTTTCAAAATGTTGGGGATAATGATCCCATTGCTTTACATCATAATGGTTTAGATTTTGATGATTGTCACATATCTGAAGTTATAAAGTTCTTTCAAAAACTTGCTAGAAGTCCCAATGCTAGTGCTATAAATTTGGCCTTTACAAAACATATTACAAATGCTCTCATAAAAGCTAGAGAAGAGAAACTAAAACTTGAAACTTTTATTCCTAGGAAGTTAGAAGATGGTTGGGAGCCCATCATTAAGATGAAGGTCAATGATTTTGATTGTAATGCTTTATGTGATCTTGGTGCAAGTATTTCTGTTATGCCTAAGAAAATCTATGATATGCTTGACTTGCCACCATTGAAAAATTGTTATTTGGATGTTAATCTTGCTGATAATTCTACAAAGAAACCTTTAGGGAGGATTGATAATGTTCGCATTACGGTTAATAATAACCTTGTCCCCGTTGATTTTGTTGTCTTGGATATTGAATGCAATGCATCTTGTCCCATTATTTTGGGAAGACCTTTTCTTCGAACCGTTGGTGCTATTATTGATATGAAGGAAGGTAATATTAAATATCAATTTCCTTTCAAGAAAGGTATGGAACACTTCCCTAGAAAGAGAATGAAGTTACCTTTTGATTCTATTATTAGAAGAAATTATGCTGTTGATGCTTCATCTCTTGATAATACTTGATTCACACTTTCTGCGCCTAGCTGAAAGGCATTAAAGAAAAGCGCTTATGGGAGACAACCCATGATTTTACTGCAACACTTTTGTTTTATATTTGAGTCTTGGAAGTTGTTACTACTGTAGCAACCTCTCCTTATCTTTATTCTATTGTATTGTTGTGCCAAGTAAAGTCTTTGATAGTAGAGTTGATACTAGATTTGGATTGCTGCGCATTAACCGATTTCTTACTGTCACGAATTTGAGTCGCCCCGTCTGTAGGTAACTCAGAAAAATATGCCAATTTACGTGCGTGATCCTCAGATATGTACGCAACTTTCATTCGATTTGAGCATTTTCATCTGAGCAAGTTTAGTGCCCCATAAAATTCGTCATTACGTACTGTTCTGTTTTGACAGATTCTGCCTTTTATTTCGCATTGCCTGTTTAGCTATGTTTGATGGATTTATTTATTCCATTAACTTTCAGTAGCTTTGTGCAATGTCCAGAAGTGTTAAGAATGATTGTGTCACCTCTGAATATGTTAATTTTTGATTATGCACTAACCCTCTAATGAGTTTGTTTTGAGTTTGGTGTGGAGGAAGTTTTCAAGGATCAAGAGAGGAGGATGATACAATATGATCAAGGAGAGTGAAAGCTCTAAGCTTGGGGATGCCCCCGTGGTTCATCCCTGCATATTTCAAGAAGACTCAAGCATCTAAGCTTGGGGATGCCCAAGGCATCCCCTTCTTCATCGACAAATTATCAGGTTCCTCTAGTGAAACTATATTTTTATTCGGCCACATCTTATGTGCTTTACTTGGAGCGTCTGTTTGTTTTTATTTTTTGTTTTGTTTGAATAAAATTTTATCCCAGTATTCATTATATGGGAGAGAGACACGCTCCGCTGTTGCGTATGAACATATATGTTCTTAGCTTTATTCTTAATGTTCATGGCGAAGGTTGAAACTGCTTCGTTAATTGTTAAATGATTGGAAACAGAAAATGCTACATGTGGTAATTGGTATAATGTCTTGAATAATTTGATACTTGGCAATTGTTGTGCTCATGTTTAAGCTCTTGCATCATATACTTTGCACCTATTAGTGAAGAAATACTGTAGAGCTTGTTGACATTTGGTTTGCATGATTGGTCTCTCTAAATTCTAGATATTTTCTAGTGAGGGTTTGAACAACAAGGAAGACAGTGTAGAGTCTTATAATGCTTGCAAAATGTTCTTATGTAAGTTTTGCTGTACCGGTTCATACTTGTGTTTGCTTCAAACAACCTTGCTAGCCTAAGCCTTGTATTGAGAGGGAATACTTCTCGTGCATCCAAAAACCTTGAGCCAAAAACTATGCAATTTGTGTCCACCATACCTACCTACTACATGGTATTTTCTGCCATTCCAAGTAAATACTTCGTGTGCTACCTTTAAACAATTCAAAATGCTTCTTAATTTGTGTCAATGTTTTATAGCTCATGAGGAAGTATGTGGTGTTTTATCTTTCAATCTTGTTGGACAGCTTTCACCAATGGACTAGTGGCTTCATCCGCTTATCCAATAATTTTGCAAAAAGAGCTGGCAACGGGGTTCCCAGCCCCAATTAATTAACCTTCATTAATAATTCTCTTCACATGTTTTGCTCTGATTTGTCAGTAAGCAACTTAATTTTGCAAATAGACACTCCTCCATGGTATGTGAAAGGTTGGAAGGCACCCGAGGATTCGGTTAGCCATGGCTTGAGAAAGCAAAGGTGGGGAGGAGTGTCACCTAAATAAAACTAAACTAAATAGACACTCCTTCATGGTATGTGATTGTTGGAAGGCACCCGAGGATTCGGTTAGCCATGGCTTGTGAAAGCAAAGGTTGGAAGGAGTGTCACCCAAAAATAAAAATAAACTACACTAAAGTACATGTGTAAACAAAAGAGAAGAGGGATGATCTACCTTGGTGGTAGAGATAACGTCCTTCATGGGAGCCGCTCTTTGAAAGTATGTCTGGCAAGGGGGTTAGAGTGCCCATTACCATTCGTTGACAACAACAAACACCTCTCAAAATTTTACTTTTATGCTCTCTATATGATTTCAAAACTTGAAAAGCTCTAGCACATGATTTATCCCTGCTTCCCTCTGCGAAGGGGCTATTCTTTTATTTTTATGTTGAGTCAGTTTACCTATTTCCTTCCATCTTAGAAGCAAACACTTGTGTTAACTGTGCATTGATTCCTACATACTTGCTTATTTGCATTCATCATATTACTTTGTGTAGACAATTATCCATGAGATATACATGTTGAAGTTGAAAGCAACTGCTGAAACTTATATCTTCCTTTGTGTTGTTTCAAAACTTTCTACTAAGAATCTATTGCTTTATGAGTTAACTTCTATGCAAGACTTATTGATGCTTGTCTTGAAAGTACTATTCATGAAAGTCTTTGCTATATGATTCAGTTGTTTAATCATTGTCTTGCCATTGCTTCGAATCACTTCATTCATTACATATGCTTACAATAGTATTGATCAAGATTATGATAGCCTGTCACTTAAGAAATTATCTTTGTTATCGTTTACCTACTCGAGGACGAGTAGGAACTAAGCTTGGGGATGCTTGATACGTCTCAAACGTATCTATAATTTCTTATGTTCCATGCTACTTTTATGATGATACTCACATGTTTTATACACACTTTATGTCATATTTATGCATTTTCCGGCACTAACCTATTGACAAGATGCCGAAGAGCCAGTTGATGTTTTCTGCTGTTTTTGGTTTCAGAAATCCTAGTAAGGAAATATTCTCGGAATTGGACGAAATCAACGCCCAGGGTCTTATTTTTCCACGAAGCTTCCAGAAGTCCGAAAGGGAAACGAAGTGGGGCCACGAGGCGCCGCCACACTAGGGCGGCGCGGCCAGGCTAGGGCCCGCGCGGCCCTGGTGTGTGGGGCCCTCGCGTCGCCCCCTGACCTACCCTTCCGCCTACTTAAAGCCTTCATCGCGAAAACCCTAGTACCGAGAACCACGATACGGAAAACCTTCCAGAGACGCCACCGCCGCCAATCCCATCTCGAGGGATTCAGGAGATCGCCTCCGGCACCCTGCCGGAGAGGGGAATCATCTCCCGGAGGGCTCTTCATCGCCATGATCGCCTCCGGATCGATGTGTGAGTAGTTCACCCCTAGACTATGGGTCCATAGCAGTAGCTAGATGGTTGTCTTCTCCTCATTGTGCTATCATTGTTGGATCTTGTGAGCTGCCTATCATGATCAAGATCATCTATTTGTAATGCTACATGTTGCGTTTGTTGGGATCCGATGAATATGGAATACTATGTTATGTTGATTATCAATCTATCATCTATGTGTTGTTTATGATCTTGCATGCTCTCCGTTGCTAGTAGAGGCTCTGGCCAAGTTGATACTTGTAACTCCAAGAGGGAGTAATTATGCTCGATAGTGGGTTCATGCCTCCATTAAATCTGGGATAGTGACAGAAAGTTCTAAGGTTGTGGATGTGCTATTGCCACTAGGGATAAAACATCAATGCTTTGTCTAAGGATATTTATGTTGATTATATTACGCACCATACTTAATGCAATTGTCTGTTGTTTGCAACTTAATACTGGAAGGGGTGCGGATGCTAACCCGAAGGTGGACTTTTTAGGCATAGATGCATGCTGTATAGCGGTCTATGTACTTTGTCGTAATGCCCAATTGAATTTCACACTACTCATCATGATATGTATGTGCATTGTTATGCCCTCTTTATTTGTCAATTTCCCAACTGTAATTTGTTCACCTAACATGCTATTTCTTATCAGAGAGACACCACTAGTGAACTGTGGACACCGGTCCATTCTTTTACATCGAATACAATCTACTGCAAACATTGTATTTACTGTTCTTTGCAAACATCATTTTCCACACCATACATTTAATCCTTTGTTACAGCAAGCCGGTGAGATTGACAACCTCACTGTTAAGTTGGGGCAAAGTATTTGGATTGTGTTGTGCAGGTTCCACGTTGGCGCCGGAATCCCTGGTGTTGCGCCGCACTACACTCCGTCACCAACAACCTTCAACGTGCTTCTTGACTCCTACTGGTTCGATAACCTCGGTTTCTTACTGAGGGAAAACTTGCTGCTGTACGCATCTGATGTCTACGCCCCCTCCTTTTCCTGTAGACAGTGTTGGGCCTCCAAGAGCAGAGGTTTGTAGAACAGCAGCAAGTTTCCCTTAAGTGGATCACCCAAGGTTTATCGAACTCAGGGAGGAAGAGGTCAAAGATATCCCTCTCATGCAACCCTGCAACCACAAAGCAAGAAGTCTCTTGTGTCCCCAACACACCTAATAGGTGCACTAGTTCAGCGAAGAGATAGTGAAATACAGGTGGTATGAATATATATGAGCAGTGGCAACGGCACCAGAAAAGTGCTTTGCCCAGGACAGTAAACAAGCAGTAGTAACACAACAGTAGTAACGCAGTAAAACAGTAAACAAGCAGCGATAGCAGTATTTAGGAACAAGGCCTAGGGATCATACTTTCACTAATGGACACTCTCAACATTGATCGCATAATAAATAACTCTTTCTCATATGTGCTACATACACTCTTTTGTTGGATGATGAACACATTGCGTAGGATTACACAAACCCTCAATGCCGGAGTTAACAAGCTCCACAATAATGTTCATATTTAAATAACCTTAGAGCATAATAGATCATTGCAAAATAAACCAAGAACTAACATAGCGCACACACTGTCCACATTACACTATGAAGGAGGAATAGATCACATCAATACTATCATAATGATAATTAACTCCACAATCTACAAAAGATCATGATCATAGCCTACGACAAGAACCACACGGTGCACACACTAGTCACCTTTACACCATGCAGGAGGAATAGACTACTTTAATAACATCACATGAGTAGCACACAACTAGTAGCGATACAAAGCTCATCATATGGATCTCAATCATGTAAAGCAGCTCATGAGATCATTGTATTGAAGTACATAGGAGAGAGATTAACCACATAGCTACCGGTACAGCCCCGAGCCTCGATGGAGAACCACTCCCTCCTCATGGGAGCAGCAGCGGTGATGAAGATGGCGGTGGAGATGGCAGCGGTGTTGATGGAGAAGCCTTCCGGGGGCACTTCTCCGTCCCGGCGGCGTGCCGGAACAGAGACTCCTGTCCCCCAGATCTTGGCTTCGCGATGGCGGCGGCTCTGGAAGGTTTCTGTGGGTTTCGTCGATCGTGATAGGGTTTTCGCGACGGAGGCTTTAAATAGGCGGAAGGGCAGCCTCGGAGGGGGCCTGGGGCCACCACACCATAGGGCGGCGCGGCCCCCCTCTGGCCACGCCAGGGTGTAGTGTGGGCCCCCCAGGGCTTCCCTCTGGCGGCTCTCGGGTGTTCTGGATGCTTCCGGTGAAAATAGGAACCTGGGCGTTGATTTCGTCCAATTCCGAGAATATTTCATTACTAGGATTTCTGAAACCAAAAACAGCAGAAAACAGGAACTGGCACTTCAGCATCTTGTTAATAGGTTAGTTCCAGAAAATGCACGAATATGACATAAAGTGTGCATAAAACATGTAGATATCATCAATAATGTGGCATGGAACATAAGAAATTATCGATACGTTGGAGACGTATCAGCATCACACCTTCCTCTTGGGGTTCCCAATGGACGTGTGCTTTACCGTCACAAGCAATCTCTTAGACCAAAATTTAAATAAAGGACTATTAGGGTTTATACCCATGCCATAACTTGTATGGTGTCATTTCAGCGGATCATGATGATGCTCTATTTAGTGTAAAAGTGGTAGTCTCTAAAGCATAATCCACAAAAATATAATGGCATCAATATTTTATCTCATCATTGACCCAACAAGGTTTGGATACATCTCTTGGATACTCCATCATCACTATGATACTCCAAGAAACGTGAGTTGTAGAACAATTTCATAACTCTCTTAGAGGTTCGCTAAAACTAGTAATTCAAATATTGCCACTATGATCCAATCATAGATATTTGACTTTTCTATTACGATGATTTCCACTTCATGCTGAAATTTATTTGAATCCATTCAAATGTTTCAAACTTCTTCCTTATCGAATATATCCACATATATATACTCAATTCATTGTTGGAAGTTTTCATGAAGTAGAAGAATCTCTGGCACACAACTATGCCTTGTGAACCATATACATCATCATGATGTTTCCACTAAGTTAGTTGCCCGTTCAAATCTTGGCCTATGAACGGTATTTCAGTCATTCCTTTTAGAAGAGATTTGCAAGCGCCAAATGATTCAAAAATCAAATGACTCCAATAATTCATTTGCATGGAGTTTCTTGATGCGTTCCTTTCCAACATGACCTAAATGGTGGTTCCACAAATAAGTGGAATTCAAATCATTTGCCTTACGGCATATTAGCGTCAGTGTTATGTATGTGTGTTTCGCCATTAAGATTTATAATAACTTATCCATCGTACATGGATTAAAGTCATAATTTGAACAACTCATTGTTTTCATTTGACCAGATCAAAATAACAATTATTAAGTTCTTTATTATAAATTCTAAGGGCTACGTAGAATGCCAACGACAAACATAATAACACTTTATTATGTTCCAGACGTGCATTATTACCATATTCCTTATCAGTCACTTAGGCCATCGTATTCTTGTATTGTGTTGTACTGTATGAGATCTCATACCAACCAATCTGGTACAAACACCCAAGAATTTTATTATGTGACCAAACAAGGAATACATCCATAACATGTATATCATTTATATACACCTGAACTAGACTTTCTAGTATTTTCTTTCTTTCTGCCAAAATATCTTTTGTAGTTTCTCTTTTAGCTTTCCTCATTATTCAGAAAAACACTTCAACATCAATAACTTCTAGGTTTGTTGGTCAAATACCAATAACCTTGAGGTTCTTACTTTGAAGTTGATCATCATATGATAAGTGTTCCGGATTTCACTATTAGTATTTTTTTAATATGATGAACAATTTCACACATAATTTTATCCACCATATCATGACGACTTTCCGAGACCATGTCTGTACATGCTAGGCTTCTAAAGTTTAACCTCAGTATTCGCATGTGCAAATCTGGCTTGCACCCGTTGTATGCACACGTAGAATCTATAACACCCGATCATCACGTGATGCTCCGAAACGACGAGTCTTAGCAACGGTGCATACTAAGGACGATCACTTCATGGATATGCGAATATCGTTAGTGTCCCAATAGTTGGAGGATTGGGACGCCTTGCGTCTTCAACCTTCGTACATTCCCATAAAACTTATGAGTTTATGTAGTCTCACCAAATTATATTCTATCATCTTGCAATAGGATCTTAGATATCTCATATATCTCATACCTTGATTATTTCTGAAAACTAAATTTTCAGCTCCTTACTTTTCAAACAGATTTGAACTTCAAATTTCACGGAGACAAGATAACTTTAGGTACTAATTGAAACCATAGTTCTTTGAATCAACAATGTGAGGTTTACTAAAAGTTTGCAATATGACTTAATCTTTTCTTGATTATTTAACAATACGGTACCAGTCCGTAAAGTTTCTTGTCAGATTTTAACAGTATTTCTATCTCAATTACAAGAGTAGCGCATGGTAGAATACGGATGCCAATACTATAAAATTAATTCAAAATACTACTCAGACTATGTTTATGATAATAAGTTTATATTTTAATCTAATTACTAATGAACTCCCACTTAATACAACATCCCTCATAGTTGTTAAGTGGTACACGATCCACATCCACTACACCAAAACCGATCATCACGTGAGATGATGTAGCTTCAATGGTGAACATCAACATGTTGATCATATCATCCATATGACTCGTGTTCAACCTTTCGGTTTCCGTTGTTCCGAGGCCATGTCTATACATGCTAGGCTCGTCAAGCAAACCCAAGTATTCCGCGTGTGCAACATGGCTTACACCCGTTGTATATGAACGTTGAGTCTATCACATCCGATCATCACGAGATGCTTCGAAACGACGAACTTTGGCAACGGTGCATACGAGGGGAGAACACTTTATTATCTTGATATTAATGTGAGGGATCATCTTATAACGCTACCGTCGCGATCTAAGCAAAATAAGATGCATAAAGGATTAACATCACATGCAATTCATATGTGATATGATATGACCCTTTAGTCTTTGCGCCTTCGATCTTCATCTCCAAAGCACGGACATGGTTTCCATCATCAACGGGCATGATCTCCATCATCGTCGGCGTAGCGTCAAGGTCCATGGCTCCGTCTTCATGGTTGTTCACCTCATGTAGCAACTATTACAACTACTTTGAAATACTACTCAACATTAAATTTAAAGACAACCATAAGGCTCCTGCCGGTTGCCACAATACAATAATGATCATCTCATACATATTCATCATCACATTATGGCCATATCACATCACAAACCCTGCAAAAACAAGTTAGACGTCTCTAATTTGGTTTGCATATTTTACGTGGTTTAGGGTTTTCGAGTAAGATCCAATCTACCTACGAACATGAACACAACGGTGATACTAGTGTTGTCAATAGAAGAGTAAATTGAATCTTCACTATAGTAGGAGAGACAGACACCCGCAAAGCCACTTATGCAATACAAGTTGCATGTCAAGCGTGGAGCAAATCTCATGAACGCGGTCATGTAAAGTTAGCCCGAGCCGCTTTATCCCACTATGCCATAAAGATGCAAAGTACTCAAACTAAAGACAACAAAGCATCAACTCCCACAAAACAATTGTGTTCTACTCGTGCAACCAATCAATGCATAGACACGGCTCTGATACCACTGATGGGATTCGTAGCATAGAAAACAAAAAAATTCCTACCGCGAGAATGCAATCCAAGCCAAGATGCAATCTAGAAGATGGTAGCAACGAGGGGATGAACGAGACTAACCCTTGAAGATTTCCAAAGCCTACGAGATTAGATCTCGTTGTTGCAGAAGATGATCACTTGCCGCTTTCAAAAGCGCGTAGAAGATCTTGACGGTGCCACAATCGGGCAGCACCTCCGTACTCGATCACACGTTCGGTGTTGATGAAGACGTCCTTCTCCCCGTTCTAGCGGGCAGCGGAAGTAGTAGATCCTCCTCGGAATCCCAGCAGCACGACGGCGTGGTGGCAGTGGTGCTGGAGAACTCCGGCAGGGCTTCGCCTATGCGCTGCAGGAGTATTATGTGGAGGAGGAGAGGCTAGGGTTTGGGGAGAGGGGGTGGCTAGGGCGTCGGCCATGGGCACCCTTTGGTGGTGCGGCCAAGAGTGGGCTGCCCCCTCCCTCTCCTCCTCATTATATAGGTGGAAATCCCCAAGAGTTGTAGTCCAAGTCTTCGAATAAGACCCCAACAACAAAACCTCCCATAGGTGGGAAACCTACTCAAGGGGGGAGTCCTACTCAAGGTGGGACTCCCACCTTTCCTTGAGGTGGGGTGGCCGGCCACCTTAGGTGGAGCCCACCTGGGACTCCTCCCCTTAGGGTTGGCCGGCCTAGCTAGTGGAGTCCCTCCGGGACTCCGCCTTCCATAGTGATTTCTTCCGGAATTTTCTAGAACCTTCTAGAACCTTCCATAAATGCACCGGATCATTTTCAAACTTATAAAATAACTTCCTATATATGAATCTTATTCTCCGGACCATTCCGGAACTCCTCGTGATGTCCTGGATCCCATCCGAGACTCCGAACAAAACTTCGAACTCCATTCCATATTCCATATCTACTTAAACGACATCAAACCTGAAGTGTGTCACCCTACGGTTCGCGAACTATGCAGACATGGTTGAGACCTCTCTGTGACCAATAACCAATAGCGGGATCTGGAGATCCATAATGGCTCCCACATATTCAACGATGACTTAGTGATCGATTGAACCATTCACATACGATACCGATTCCCTTTGTCACGCGATATTTTACTTGTCCGAGGTTTGATCATCGGTATCTCTATACCTCGTTCAACCTCGTCTCCTGACAAGTACTCTTTACTCGTACCGTGATATGTCATCTCTTATGAACCATTCATATGCTTGCAAGCTAATTAGACGACATTCCACCGAGAGGACCCAGAGTATATCTATCCGTCATCGGGATGGACAAATCCCACTGTTGATCCATATGCCTCAACTCATACTTTCCGAATACCTAATCCCACCTTTATAACCACCCATTTACGCAGTGGCGTTTGATGTAATCAAAGTACCCTTCCGGCATAAGTGATTTATATGATCTCATGGTCGAAGGACTAGGTAACTATGTATCGAAAGCTTACCAAATGAACTTAATGACGTGATATTATGCTACACTTAATTGGGTGTGTCCATTACATCATTCACATAATGACATAACCTTGTTATTAATAACATCCAATGTTCATGATCATGAAACTATGATCATCTATTAATCAACAAGCTAGTTATACAAGAGGCTTACTAGGGACTCCTTGTTGTTTCCATAACACACATGTATCAATGTTTCGGTTAATACAATTATAGCATGGTATGTAAACATTATCATAAACATAAAGATATATAATAATAACCATTTTATTATTGCCTCTTGGGCATATCTCCAACAACCTCACACCACGGAAGTGTGGACGGGAAAGCTGTCCGGTTGGCACCAAGGTTAAGACCTCTAATGGGTAAAGCAACACACCTCTGCAGAGTGTAATGAACGTTCACCTATCACTCCTTGTTCCGGGTTATGGAACTGCGAACGCGGCCGGAAAGGAACTCCATGAAGTTCTAAATACCCAGTGAAGGCTGTCGGACATAGCTCTTCGGAATAAAAGCAACCTTTTGAAGAAATGTTTATAAAAAACCTGCATTGGCATTTGACTTTCTGGTCTAATGTCGTAGCTACTGCATAAAAAACCTCTTTCCTATAATGAACTTTTTGACTACGCTCGCACTCATACCTCTTATAATCCCATGCTTAGATTGTCTGAATCACCTGGAGGAGGCCAATGAAGGACCCGAAGGAGCAGATGGGATCTGCTATGAAGAACCAGACCTCTCTGGAGGAGTAGAGGGGGTGGACTACCTTATCATGTACGGAACCGGGGAGGTTCCGGAAGAAGACAACGTTTGAGTAACGCTAGTAGTAGTAGTAGTCGAGCAGCACGACTCTATAGTATTTAGCTGCTCGAGTAGGAATGGTGTTAAGCCTTCTTAGACCTATATTGTATAAGTTAAGTAGGGTTCACCTAGAACCTTTGAGTTATCCTCTCTGGACCAGGAGGAGCTCCAATGTGATGTATATATATGGCTTGTAATCTTAAGTGAGTGAAATAAAGACCAGCTATGCTTCAGTTGTACTACTCCGAGGGATGTAATATTTGCGGATTGGTACTTCGCACATGTTATGTCAACGACTGGCATACTACAACATGCCGTGGTATGCAGGGTCACCACAGGTGCGCTCGTCGGAGGAGGCGCCGGGGCGGCGACACACTCGTCTAGGGAGGATCTGGGGCGGCGCGCTCGCCGGGCCACATGCTCGCCGGGGAGGAGTTGAGGCGGCGACGTGCTCTCCGGCGGAGGAGCAGGGTTGAGTCTTGCTCGCCGGTTGAGGAGCATGGGGGCGCGCTCGCTGGAGGAGGCGTTGGGGCAGCGACGCGCTCGCCTGTGGAGGATCTGGGGTGGCGCGCTTGCTGGGCCACATGCTCGCCGGGGGAGGAGCTAGGGAGGCGCCGTGCTCTCCGGGGGAGGAGCAAGGCGACGACGTGCTCATCGGCGGAGAAGCAGGGCGGCACGCTCGATTGCTGGGCTCGCCCTCCGGTGGTAGGACTTGGATAAGGAGCAGAGAAAGGAAAGTTTGTGTGGCCAGCCTTAAATAAAATAATAAACAGTGCGGCCCATCCACTATGCGGGTCGGAGGGACGACCGATTTTCCGCCCATGATCGGTCGGCTGATCTGCAACATTTTCCTTTGGCAAAGGGCTACGTTTTTGTGATGAATTTTCAGTGAGTTGATAATATAACGAAACCCAATGTGTGGTCGCTTGCAAAATTTTGATGAATTTTCAGTGAATTGATAATATAACAAAACCCAATGTGTGGTCGCTTGCTAGAGAGGGGACAAAATCACCAAGGAACTGATCGGAAGCTATTGTATTGTGGTAGTGCTTTGCTGTAAAAAAAAGATCGTAGTGTCCAAGTTATACCCGCCTCGCCTATAGGTGTAGTGTCTATGATCAACACGAATATGGAAGATCTAGACGAGTACGAGTACGTACCGATCCGTGTCAAGTTTCCTACTCCGTATTAGAGTACTAGTTCCGGAGAGCCCGTGCTCCCCACGCAGGTGTCTCTCCGGGTTCGTGTCCAAGTAGAGTCAGCTTCAGGGCTAGGTCTCTCCTGCCGGCGCGGATCGATCTTCAATCTCGTGCCACCGGATGTACTTTCTGCGCTTGGTGTTCTCGCCATGACGGTGTTCGGGGCGAGCGTGCCTCGCAGGAAGAGAACGGCGTTGGTGGCACCTCCAGACGCCATGGAGGAGGTGGAACCGGCCACCAAGAACGGCGATGGATCTTCCGGCGCTGAAGGTACAGCTGTGTCGACGCCGTCTTCGTCCGCGCCCGCTGCCGACGGGTACGATGCTGTGGCGGCGGCCCAACTGAAATCCGAGCAAGAACGAAAGCGGAAGGGTAAAATGCTGGAGGCAGTCGAGAGCCTGCCGATGCGCAAGAACGACGCCGCGCTGCAGCCTCCCTTTCCCAAGCTCATGGGCGACGCCATCCGGGCCCAATCCCCCGTGGAAACCAGGGCACCGAAAGCAGTCCTCGCCAAAGCCAGCAAGAAGCGCAAGCGGCACGACGACGGCCAGTCTACATCGTCGGCAGGGTCCAACTCCAGCAAGACGGAAGTGCCCCTCCACAAGATCGACGTCGTCGGCGACAGCCTGCGCCGCACCCTGAGGGAGCTTGGAGCCTCGCCGCCGGCGCGCATCTACGGCAAGAGGCTGTGGAAATCAGACAGGGACAAGAACCAGCACCGCCTGCTCCTGTCGTGCAAGAGCTGGCAGGCCAAGCTCGGCGTGCCGTTCCCGCTGGACCGGATCCTCACGGCGGAAGAGAAGCCGCTGGTGGACGTACAGGCCTACGACCGCCGCGGCAAGCCCTTCGTGGTCCGGTGCAAGAAGCTAACCACCAACAATGCGTACCGTCTCATCACCGGCTGGGGCACCTTCCTGACTAACAACGGCCTCGTCGTAAAGAAAAACACCAGACCTGAAGAAGTGGAACTCTCCGTGGTCGAACTCTGGGCGTTCCGTTCGCCGTTGCTCAAGGTGGGCGTCCACAACCAGCCCAACGGCCCGCTTGGGTTCGTCATCGTGCACTACCTCCAAGGAGAATCCCCGCATGCCAATGCTGCCATTGCCAAGATGTTGGCGGCAGGGGGCAGAGTCGCCATGCCAAGATGGGTTGCTGATCCTGTCCATGAGCACGCTGCTCCTATCCATGAGGGCATGCCCGTCTTGGGTGCTGCTGCTCATGTCCATGAGGATGCCGTGCCCGCGCCCGCCTTGGGTTATGCTGCTCATGCCCATGAGGCTGCGGTACTTCATGCCCGTGAGGAGGCCATGCCCGTCTTGGAGGACGCCGTTGATGACGATGAGACGGACGAGGAAATGGTAGAGGCTGCAGAAGCCATGCTAATGTTGCTTTATGGTTCATCTCAAAAAAAAAAAAATGTTGCTTTATGGTTCTCCTGAAAAATAGTGGCGTCGTATAGGCGTAGGTAGTTCGGTTGATTGATTTCACTCACCCAGCAACCAGCATGCGCAACATGGTTCCCTTCGTATTTAGATTTCCAATTTGAGTTTTTCCCTCCTTTGTTTATTTGTTTCACTAGGCGTTTGTGAATGCCCTTTGGAATTGAACATGTTCCGACACAACAGCAAATGTTTTTACAGGCATCCAATGATGCATCTTTTCTTAGTTCTTGGGGTTGGTAATGAGGCTCACAGTTCTTAGGTTCTTTTTAGAAAAAAAGAAATATCAACACCTAGGATATAGCAAACCAATACCTTTATATTCATCATGATGTATATTTTCGTATGTTATACATTTGGTATTGTAGATATAGATAATTTTCTCAATGCACTTGATTGAAATTGATATAGTTTGATTTATTTTACCACAGAAGCCATTTATGTGGTTCATCTGAGCACATCTACAATGCATTTTGGTGAACCGTGGTAGATCAATCTACGAAGTTTGTTCAATCACCGTCTGAATTTTCTCAACTTTTTGTTGTAAACGAAACCAGACCCTTCTACTACTGAACAATGTGGGGAAGAAAGTAGAAATGGTATATTTGTTGTCTTCTACGCTTTCACGAGTAACCCGTGCATCAACCGGCAGGCGGCTAATCACCGGAGAGCGCCACTGAGAAACTTCAACACAGAGGTTGAAACGAGCCGGCCCGAGGCCTCGTATAAACAGTTAGTGACATGAGGTCACACCACATAGAGGAAAATAACCGACATGCGCAAGAACAGCTAGATGCGGTCTACATCCAACTAGATCAATTCCACCACATGAAGCTGCAAAATCGCCACTTATTAGGGATTAAGAAAAATGTGTCACCATTGCCGCCGTGAGGAATGTAAGCAAAAAAAAAGATCCATGATGTTGTGAATTAAAGATCTTGAAGCCTCCTCCGTTACTGTCGATGCCACAACCAGTCTCCGTGTGCCCTTTTCTATTTAGTTGGACATATCACTTCAGAAAATCGTATCAAAATCAAGCATGAAAATAGATGCGCTAACGCGCAACTTTCACGTTGTTTTTGCTCAATCAGTTGCTTGCTTCTCTTCTGCCTTGGAAAAGTGAGGATTTCCGCAACCGTTGCGACAGAAGAATACAAGACCATGGGGCTGCCGCCCCTAGTTCCAACCTCCGCCGGTGCGCTTGCCATCTAGAGTCGTCACAATAGGCTAGTTGTAGCGTCTTCTGCGGTGCAAGGAGGCAAGCCCACTGCTACTGTCTAACATGCAGGCTTTGCTTGTTGGCTTCCTCTCGTAGCAACAAGGTTAGCGGGAAGGGTAGAAGGAAGGACAGCGGTGGCTAGGGCATCCCGTGGCCGCCCCACCTTGGAGTTACTTGGGTGACTCAGGAACTCAAATCTTCAACTCCTTTCATGCAATTACCTTGATGCTGGAGTTTATCAAAAAGCTACATTTCTTTTGAATTTGCATGAAATCCATGCAAAACATAGTGTATTTTTTCTCTTATGCTTGCCTCAATTCAATGGTCGCCGGATGTGCTTGGCAATAAATGTAGTTGTTCGAGAGGCACTGGAACCATAGTTTTTTTTTTCATAAAATTAATGCATTTTCAGTGAAATGATAATGGAGAGAGGGAAAAAAAGATCACCAACGGTCCTGTGTGCCCTGACCGATCGAGAGAGAAAAAATGTAATTTGTTACCCCAGGACATATTTTGAATTTTGTAAGTCGGAGCGAAGAAAACCGGCCGAAACCCACGGCCAACTTGGAAGAACGCATAGGATTAGAAAGGTGTCCTAGTTGCACCGCCTATACCTGTAGTGCCTCTGAATTGATCAACACGAATATGGAAGGTCTAGACGAGTACGAGTCCGCATCGATCCGTGTCAAGTTTCCTAGTTCCGGAGAGTTCGTGCATCCCACGCACGCAGGTGAATCTCCGGGTTCGTGTCTAGTTAGCGCATGCGTGCTCTAAATATTTCAGCTTCGGGGCTAGGTCTCCTGCCGCCGCGTATCGATCTATCTCCTGCCGCCGGAAACTTTCCGCGCTTTGTGTCCTCGCCATGACGGTGTTCGGGGCGAGCGTGCCTCGCAGGAAGAGAACGGCGTTGGTGGCACCTCCAGGCGGCCGGGAAGAGGGGGAGAAGGAACCGGCAAACAAGAACGGCGATGGACTTTCCGGCGCTGATGGTTCCTCTGTGTCGACGCCGTCTTCGTCCGCGCCCGCCGCGGACCAGGGCCTGCCGATCCACAAGAGCGACGCCCCGCTGCAGCCTCCCGTTCCCGAGCACATGGGCGACGCCCAATTCCCCGTCGTAGGCACCAGGGCACCGGCAGCAGTCCTCGCCAGAGCCAACAAGAAGCGCAAGCGTCTCGGCAACAACGTGTTCTCGGCCAGCACGAGGCGCTACGGCCAGTCTACAACGTCCAGCGGCACGGCGGCCGTCTCGCTCGACAAGATCGACGTCGTCGACGACACCCTGCGCCGCACCCTGAGGGAGCTCGGAGCCTCGCCGGAGCGCATCTACAGCAAGCGGCTGTGGACGTCGGACAGGGTCTTGGGCCAGCACCGCCTGCTCATGTCCACCAAGAGCTGGCGGGCCAGGCACGGCGTGCCGTTCCCGCTGGACGAGGTCCTCACGCCGGAGGAGAAGCCGTATGTGCGGGTGCAGGCCTACGACCGCCGTGGCAACGCCTTCGTGGTCGAATGCAAGAAGCTAACCTCCAACAACGCGTACCGCCTCATCAATGGCTGGGGCGATTTCCTCAAATACAACGGCCTCGTCGTACCGCCGAACACGAAACCTGACGAACTGGACATCGCCATGGTCGAGCTGTGGGCGTTCCGTTCGCCGTTGCTCAAGGTGGGCGTCACCAACCAGCCCAAGGGACCGCTTGGGCTCGTCATCGTGCACTACCGCAAAGGGGAGTCTCCGCACGCCGATGCCGCCATCGCTCAGATTTTGGCGGCGGGGAGCAGAGCGGCCATGCCCATGCCAAGAGGGGTTCACCGCCATCTGCAGCCGGCTATTCCTGTCCATGACCACTACGCCGTGCCAATCTTGGAGGACGCCGTTGAGGACGACACCATGCCCGTTTTGGAGGACGACGCCGTCGATGCTCATGTGGACGACACCGTGCCTGCGGCAGAGTTTGATGAGGAGATGATGATACAGGCTGCAAAAGCCATGCTAATGATGCGTTATAGTTTTCCTACAATAATAACCAAGTGTCGTAGACTTTATCAGTAGATTCATTTTACTCATCCAGAATGCGCAACATGGTTCCATTGCTGTTTTTGTTTCAAATTGCAGTTTTTCTTTCCTTGCTGATTTATTGCCCTTGCCACTTGCTTGAACATGGTCCAGCACAACAAGAAATGTTTATACGTACATGCACATTTATTTGTTCTCTTATCTTGGGGATGGTAATGCGAGTCACATTTGAGATTCATTATTCGAATTTTTGGCAAAAGAGACCACCTCCACGAGTGAATTGTCAAAAAGAACCACATTCGAGTGAAATTGACAAAAATGATCACCTGCGCCATGGCGGCAAGCTCGCTAAGCGACACGTGGCACATGCCGCCATAGCCTGTGGCGGCAAGCTCCCCCAAGCGACATGTGGCACCTGCCGCCACAGGCTGTGGCGGCACGAACTGTTCACTCACAGTGCATGCCGCCACGGGTGGTGGCGGCAGGTGCCACATGTCGCTTGTTGGTGTGTGAACAGTACATGCCGCCACAAGCTGTGGCGGCAGGTGCCACGTGTCGCTTGGGGGAGCTTGCCGCCACGGCGCAGGTAGTGTTTTTTTTGCCAATTTTACTCAGAGGTGGTCCTTTTTGACAATTCACTCGTGGAGGTGGTCCTTTTTCCCAAAAAATTCTCATTATTCAAGTGATTTGTTTTACTTAGTACTAATCCAATTTCTCTTTGTGGGACTTGACTAAATGAAAGAGGAGAAAAACCCATGAACGGAACACACGGTAGAGGACAATAAATCCATGGAAGGAGGGTACAAATCAAACAGTAATGCTACACCTATGGAATCATCTTACAGAATCATCTTACGACATTATGTGGCTCAACAGGATTGGATACTCTGGAGCAGTTGTCCCGAGAATTTCTCATCCAGATTCATAGTTGGTAGCCACGTTATCCTGTAAGTCCAGTTAGTAACAAATCTGCCCGTAACTCTAGCATTTCCGCAAATCAAATCCATGTACCAAATCCAAATGTTTTAGATCAAAACTATATGTCCGTGAAGTGTACACATTGAGATCTAAAAGGGAAAGAGTAAGGGTGCACTATCTAAAACTAAGAGTGACTCATTGAAAAGAAATAGAAATAGGCGAGGGTGCTTGCGACAAAACAACTGCATGAGTCTCAAAGCAAAACAGGAAAAAATGATGGGGAGGGGCATTTCTGGTCCCGAGCTCAGATGAGCTCGTTTGCTGGACCGCTCGTTTGGTCTAAGGATCAGTGCATGTCATCCTTTTCGGTACCCATATGACACGCAGAAATCGGTGGAGAAGGTCGATATGTGTATGTGAGAACCAACCTGAGGTTGGGTGGTTAGGAGGGTGGTTGTACCCCCAGCCCACCAGAGTTCAAATCCTAGATTTGACATCTGTGTGTCTCATAAAGGCGGAATATTCATTCAGTGGGAGGCAACGTTCCCGTCGACAGCGAGGCGCCTATGGTGACTTCGTCAATTTCAAGATCCAATCCGCCGGCTCAGTCTTTCGGAGGTGCTCATAGGGGTAGGGTGTGCGTGTGTGCGTTCATAGGGGTGAGTGTATGCGCGTGTATGTGAGCGTCTGCGTTTGTACTGTGTTTCTCAAAAAAAAAGGTCGATATGTGTATGCGTCGATGAGCTACGGTGGGCCAGGCTATGAAGGTCGCCGAACACCATCCCTCGACTCAACAACGTTGACTCGTGTGTGTGGTATGTATAGATGGCTGGCATTCCTGTGCCCGCTACATAGAAGATAAAAAATATGTGCGCATTTGGTCGGAGTTGTAGATGGTCGGCGCCGACGGACAGTATACGAGGGCGCCGGCCGGAGAGAGCTTTACTCCCATGGAGGTGGCCCAAGACGTGCGGGCACCGATCTGGACGGCGAGCAGTCTGCGGTTGTGGCATAGATTGTCACAGTGACGGAGTTGACTCTAGGTATGCAGGGGGATCTGGAGGTTGAAGATGATGGAGTCAAATCTAGGGTGTCCAGTGACGGCTCAAAGAAAGAATCAACTCAGTATGTTCTCCGTACCGAAAGCAGAACCTAATAAGCTACTGGTCAAAAAGGTGTGTCTCTAATCCCAGCTTTCTGCAATCTTAGAACCGCGGATATCATTGTGTGTGGAATGTGTAAATCTTGGAACTCCGTAGCGAAAGCAGAACCTGAACATTTGTTGTGGGTGGAGACAAGCGTTAGGCAAAAGAATTGGAATCATGTGCTAAGAATACATGTTCTCTATCAAAAAAAATTAGCGCTCGAGGCGGCCGACGACATGCTGGTGCGGTGGGATGTGAGGGCGAGTCCTGGTGCTGAGCGGTGGGGAAAGCAGAGCGAAGGACATGGGATTTGAGGAAGATAGCGAGGTTGAAACTGACGATGCATAGTTGAGCGAATGAAAAAATCGCCGGTTGCAGAGATGGACTAGGGGAGCTAGGAATTGGATTTGGCTTAGAAGCAGGTGCGGGGCGGTGACAATCGAAAACGGATCAAGACGGAATAAAATGACATCTACCGAATTGATTCAACCGACAGGTGTGGGCCATGGCACTGTTACACTATTGCTAGAAAATAGAATACAGTATGAATTACAGTTGTTTCCGGTGAATCTTAGCGTGTTTGAAGGGACAGGATAACGAGCTCATCTGAGCCCGAGATCAGGTGACCATTTTACATTGATGGCTGTGATAAGCATGTGATGCCCACATGTATGTAAACTAGCATTTTCGGTGCTGATTTACACTTGGGCCTACCTTCATAAAATGGTTTGATAATCTATGTTATTTCTCCTCTATTTGCAGTACAACACGAGTTGTGCTTCGGTGTTCTCTTCCATCCTCTATTTACCACTAAAGTTGAAAGGATAAGTTAACCCACGGTATCAAAAAATTCTGACCGTTCGCAAATGCCAGCACTTTGAAAAGGGGGGGGGGTCCACCAGAGCAAAACCGGTACAACACTGACCAAATGGCAGGTAATGACATGAAAACAGAAGCACTCGACCACACATGCATGGAAAATAACTTCCAAATATGATGTTCTTTAAAATCAGACTCTATGTGATGCAACGGGCAATTCACATCGCTCGGTGCAAAGAGCGCATTCAGGTTGACGGCTATGCCTAATTTACATTCATCTTATGTATTGTAGAAATTTTGGGGAATTTTAATTATTGCTTTTGATAATTCCCGGTCGACTTAGAATCAGTCAAGTTCTAGACCATGGGATTGTACTATGATTCGTGCTAGCATGAATTGCAACACATAGTTTTTTAGTTGCATATGGGATTGCAACTAAAAAGATAACCCCAACCGTTTGATTGATTCGTGATGTTCATAAGTTGCAACATAGAAATATGCCACTGACCTTTAAATTGATTCATGATAATGCTAGCCATGAGTTACAGCATGGGTTACTACTAACATTTGATGATAGCACTTGATTGAGAATTAATCACACCATTTTATCGTTATAGTTTTTCTACATAAGTCTCTAGGATCATATCATTCAATAGAAAGTCTATCGTGAGCTCAAACCTTATTCTCATTTGAGACCTCCTTCGGTATACCATCACTACTACCACCACCAACACAACTACAACCACCCTCCC
Source organism: Lolium perenne (assembly GCF_019359855.2). Classification (NCBI taxonomy): domain Eukaryota; kingdom Viridiplantae; phylum Streptophyta; class Magnoliopsida; order Poales; family Poaceae; genus Lolium; species Lolium perenne. The sequence continues at coordinate 71,599,078 of NC_067244.2, forward strand.
CTCTCGACCAAACTAAAACACATTTGAGATATATGTGTGCTCATTTATAAACTTAATTACGAAAGGTACAGAGCAATCTCAGCTCTAAGTGTTTGGGTTCGAGAAAGAGGGGTGTGTATCAAAGCAGAAACATCCTCCCTTTTATTTGAGAATTTTCATGCACATGTTCTTTTATTATCTCTATGCTATCTCTATTAATTACGGTGAAGTTCCTGCGTCCAATTTCTGTGAGCAATCTCACTATCTCAGGCACCAATACAAAAACCATGTGTTTGAAATCATAGTACATCCTCCGTTTCAAATAATAAGATATTCTATTTTCTCTGAATCGTATGTATCCAAATGTGTTTCCGTCTATCTATTCACTCATTCCGTTTCGTAATGTCGTCCACATTATAAAATATAAATACGTATCTCATAGTATACTCGAAAAAAAAAAGTTGGTTTTAATAACAAACTATTTTCTTTTCGTAACGAGAAAGACAAGTCTCGCTCTTGTCGCTTCTGGCCTCGTGTCTGCGACGGTGCGTCCTCTTAGATTGACTATACCCATATCGCAGTCCTTGCTCTGCTCCTCCCTGTGCACGGCAAGATTCGTTCTTCTCCATGGCCAGATCACTAGAGCCGCCGCGGTACTACGCGGCCGCGCGCACTAGCCACCCCTCAGTCTCCACCTCCGCGGTGGGCTCCTGCGCCGTGGCCTGTCTCTTCCTCCTCCTCGCCGCCGCCGGCGCGGCGACGGCCCTGTTCCTGCTCGTCTGGCCACGCGCGCCGGACATTTCCGTGGCGGCCGTGCAGCTCCCATCCTTCTCCTTCGGCAACGGCACCGCCACCTTCACCTTCCAGCAGCTCGCCTCCGTCCGCAACCCCAACCGCGCGCCGCTCGCGCACTACGACAGCTCCCTCCACGTCGGCTACGCCGGCCGCGAGGTCGGCCACATGTACATTCCCGCCGGAAAGATCGATGGCGGACGCACGCAGTTCATGGCCACCAGCTTCAACGTCCCCGCCTTCCCCTACTCCTCCTCGCCGAACACCATCACCGTCCCCGCCTCCGGCCCCTCCCCTGCTCTAGCGGCGCTGGGGCGGCAGCAGGCGCCGCCGGTGATCGAGGTGGACTCCCTGCTGGTCATGAAAGGAAGGGTCACCGTGCTTCGGGTGCTCACCCACCACGTTGAGGCCTCCAAGCTGTGCCGCATCGGCGTCTCGCCGGCCGACGGCCGCGTGCTCGGCTTCCGGTGCTGAATGCTGAGCTCTCGATGTGTAGGTGCTGTCGTATCAATTTCTTGAACTGGATCGCTGCAAAATTCAAAATAAGGTTGTTTGATCTAAGCTACTGCGTAGTGGTTCGTTTTTCTTTGGGTTTTTGAGTATGCGTTTCGTTTTCTTTGCATTCATCCCGTTTGCTAATCTTGATGTTATAGATTATACTAGCATAGATTTCTAGGTGCTCAAAGAGTCCAGACCAAACAAAGATTTGGTTCTTGAGATGTTCCACTGTTCAAATTGAACAGCTGGTTCTGCTATACTGCTGAGGAAACTTTTTTTCGAAATGGGGGAAATATCGCCCCAGCTTCTGCAACTGCTGAGGAAACTGAAGTTATAGTTCTGATTTTCATGGCTTCAAACTGAATTATATTTTGAAATCGCAATGTACTATACTCTTCTTTCGTGTGCAAAAAGGTTAAAGATCGCGATCCTTGCATCGGATCAGTTCCAATTGGATGTGTACAGATGCAAGTGGAAATGTTCTTACGCATCCAAGTAGAGATGCTAATTCTTGGTGGGTGATTACGGCAAGCATATTCTAGCATTATTGATCAACTAAGATTGACACTTGAGTAGTCGCGTACCGCGGATTGAGGCTGTTGATGTAATTTACTGCCGTTCGCTGTGTTGGGTGGGCATCATGGTTGGATCATAATGAAGCTGACGAAGACGGTAAGGATAAGAGAGGTTGGTGCCGCACTGGTCACGGATTTTTGCTAATCACTGTAGCCGAACTGTCAACCATATACTGTACTATATGCTAAACTTAAACATAAATAAAAGTAGGCAGATGCACTTTTGTGTAGATCTCGTGGACTACGACCCTCCGGGTTATCTGAGATAACTATGCTGACCGGTTGCTTTGTTTTCTGACGAGAACACACGGCGTACTTTAGTACTCCATGATGATCGGTTTAAAGGTAAAGCAAGCCCCCAAAAGACAAGACATGCAGGAGCAGAAACTACACTAAAGTACTAAACTCCCCACAGAAGCAAACAGAACCCTGGCAGGGCAGCGAAAAGCAACGCAATCACAAATAGGTCGTCTTGTGGTTTCGAGCTCTTGAATTTAGGACGACGAGTGATTTTTGTAAAGAGTTCAAGGATGAAAAGTGGATTTGTGTTTCAGATAATAACGGAGGATTTAAAACACGATGTTTGTGTAGATATAAAATTTCCTCAAAATAGAATGCAAAATAATATTAAGAAAATCAAATTCTTAGAATCAGGCCACCAATCAAGCAAGGAGTCATGATCAGGTAGTTTCTCAATCCTATAAGAGCATGTCTAACAGGTCCTGTATTTTTCTGCCCCTTAAAACGCGAGTATAGAGCCCTGTATTCAGTTTTCACCGGCCGAAAACTCGTCTTCTGTTTTACGGGGTGGGGATACCGATTCTGCTAGCTCGGACGAGTTTCCAACCCCTCAAAACAGGGTTTTTGACAAATTAGATATTAGAACCTACACAACATTCACATTCAATAAAAGTTTTAAACCACACAATAATCATCATAATTATTACAATAATGTTTCACACACAATAATCAAATGTCAACAAATGTTCTAATGGAAGAATTAAATAAATAACAAATGTTCCCACAATCAAACAATGAAGATAAATGTTTCACACATACAACAATAGGAAATGAATGTAAAAACTCATTGGCCATGCAACTGCCAATGGTGATCAATCAAATCTTGGGTGAGCTGGTGATGAGTCTCGACATTTTCAATGCCCCGATGCACTGCAAGAAAAGCTTTAACCCGATCAGGGTTCCGTTGGGGCTGCACTCGGGTGCCAACATTGTCATAGAAACATGGCAAATTCAAGCCTCTCTCATCTTCAATGACCATGTTGTGAAGAATCACACAACATGTCATGATATCAACAAGAGTTTCCTTGTCCCAAAACCTTGCAGGACCCCGGACAATGGCAAACTTTGCTTGCAAGACACCAAAAGCTCTCTCAATGTCCTTGCGGCATGCCTCTTGATTTTTGGTGAAGCAAGCTTCCTTTCTTGTCAAGGCCTTGTCCTTTTTCTCTTTTATGGACTTGACAAGAATTGCATAGTTAGGGTAAATACCATCTGTGAGATAGTACCCCATGGTGTACTCATTGTTCATAACTTTGTAGTTACAAGTTGGAGCTTCACCCTTAACTAGTCTTGCAAACAAAGGGGATCTATTTAAGAAGTTGATGTCGTTGAGTGTCCCCGGCAGTCCAAAAAAATCATGCCAAATCCATAAGTCTTGCGAGGCCACAGCTTCAAGAACAATGGTAGCATCACGGCTTTTGCCACAATACATTCCATGCCATGTTTTTGGACAATTTTTTCCATGTCCAATGCATGCAATCCAAACTACCAAGCATCCCCGGCCACCCCCTCTTTTCATTGATCTCATTTGTATCTTCCTCATTTGGAGCTCGGAGATACGTCTCACCATAAAACTTGATCACCATCTTGGCAAACATACGCACGCAATCCGTGGTTGTTTGTACACCAATGCGAAGGTACTTATCGGTATAATCTGCTGGGATACCGTATGCAATCACCCTCATGGCGGCAGATATTTTCTGATATGGGCTAAATCCCATGACTTGGGCAGCGTTCCTCCTTTGCTTCAAGTAATTGCAATTTGCCTTGCAATCTTTGACGATTCTCTCGAACAAGGTCCTACGCATTCGATACCTTCTACGGAAGAGGCGGTGAGGATAGGTCGGTACCTCGGCAAAATAATCTTGCATCAGCTGTTCGTGGCCGAGTGCGCGGTTCCGCGGAATGCACATACGCCCCATAGTGGATCCTTTCTGAAAGTTCAGAGATGGTAAACCTAAAGGGGGGTGAATAGGTTTCTAAAGATTTTAATTCTTTCTTTGCAATATTAGGCTTTGCGGAATATAAAGGTGAGCCTAATGCAAACTAGGTGAGACAACCTATATGAGGATACAAGTAACTCGAGCACGAAGGCTCTCACAGGCAGTTATATCACAAGTAAGGAGTTCGGTTAGAGATAACCGATAGCACGCGGAGACGAGGGTTTATGCCCGTGTTCCCTTCCTTTGCAAGAAGGTACGTCACGTTTGGAGGGGTGGAGCTCCCACGAAGGATTTCCCATGCCACGAAGGCTCACACTATTCTCCGAAGCCTATCCCACGAAGGAATAGCTCTCTCACTTGTGGTAGACTTTGAGGTAGCCTCCAAACCTTCACAATCTTGTCAGGAGCAAATTGATGTCTACGGGAGCTTCTATTCTTGTAGACAGTGTTGGGCCTCCAAGAGCAGAGGTTTGTAGAACAGCAGCAAGTTTCCCTTAAGTGGATCACCCAAGGTTTATCGAACTCAGGGAGGAAGAGGTCAAAGATATCCCTCTCATGCAACCCTGCAACCACAAAGCAAGAAGTCTCTTGCGTCCCCAACACACCTAATAGGTGCACTATTTCGGCGAAGAGATAGTGAAATACAGGTGGTATGAATATATATGAGCAGTAGTAACAGTGCCAGAAAAGTGCTTTGCCCAGGACTGGCGTGTGGTTGATGGTGGTAATATTGCAGACAGTTACAGATGCAGTAGAACAGTAAACAAGCATCGATAGCAGTATTGGAAACAAGGCCTAGGGATCATACTTTCACTAGTGGACACTCTCAACATTGATCACATAACAGAATAAATAGATAGATGCTAGACTCTACACTCTCTTGTTGGATGATGAACACCACTAACTGTGTAGGATTACACGAACCCTCAATGCCGGAGTTAACAAGCTCCACAATATTCGATGTTCATATTTAAATAACCTTAGAGTGCATGACAGATCAACATAACCAAACCAAGTACTAACATAGCATGCACACTGTCACCTTCACGCTACGAAAGGAGGCATAGATCACATCAATACCATCATAGCAATAGTTAACTTCATAATCTACAAGAGATCACAATCATAGCCTACGCCAAGTACTACACGATGCACACACTGTCACCATTACACCGTGCAGGAGGAATAAACTACTTTAATAACATCACTAGAGTAGCACATAGATGAATAGTGATACAAAACACATTGCAATCATAAAGAGATATAAATAAGCACTTCACTATGCCATTCATAACAGTGAATAAGTATTCTGTGAAATATAGCCTAAGAGACCCACACGGTGCACACACTGTCACCTTTACACACGTGGGACAAGGAGTCTCCGGAGATCACATAAGTAAAATCCACTTGACTAGCATAATGACATCTAGATTACAAGCATCATCATATGAATCTCAATCATGTAAGGCAGCTCATGAGATTATTGTATTGAAGTACATAGGGAGAGAGATGAACCACATAGCTACCGGTATAGCCCCGAGCCTCGATGGAGAACTACTCCCTCCTCATGGGAGACAGCAGCGGTGATGAAGATGGCGGTGGTGTCGATGGAGAAGCCTTCCGGGGGCACTTCCCCGTCCCGGTGGCATGCCGGAACAGAGACTCCTGTCCCCCAGATCTTGGCTTCGCGATGGCGGCGGCTCTGGAAGGTTTCTCGTACCGTGGCTTTTCCGTATCGATGTTTTAGGTCAGGGACCTTTATGTAGGCGAAGAGGCGGAGTCGGAAGGTCGACGAGGCGGTGACACACTAGGGGGGCGCGGCCCAGGCCCTGGCCGCGCCACCCTGTCATCTGGGGCCCCTGTGGCCCCCCTCTGGCGGCTCTCGGGTGTTCTGGAAGCTTCGTGGAGTTTTAAGACTCTGGGCGTTGATTTCGTCCAATTCCGAGAATATTTCCTTACTAGGATTTCTGAAACCAAAAACAGCAGAAAACAGGAACTGGCCCTTCGGCATCTCGTCAATAGGTTAGTTCCGGAAAACGCATAATAATGACATAAAGTATGCATAAAACATGTAGATATCATCAATAATGTGGCATGGAACATAAGAAATTATCGATACGTCGGAGACGTATCAGCATCCCCAAGCTTAGTTTCGTCGTCCCGGCGGTAAACGATAACAAAGATAATTTCTGGAGTGACATGCCATCATAACCTTGATCATACTATTGTAAGCATATGTAATGAATGCAGCGATCAAAACAATGGTAATGACATGAGTAAACAACTGAATCATAAAGCAAAGACTTTTCATGAATAGTACTTCAAGACAAGCATCAATAAGTCTTGCATAAGAGTTAACTCATAAAGCAATAATTCAAAGTAAAGGTATTGAAGCAACACAAAGGAAGATTAAGTTTCAGCGGTTGCTTTCAACTTGTAACATGTATATCTCATGGATAGTTGTCAATGCAAAGTAATATAACAAGTGCAATATGCAAGTATGTAGGAATCAATGCACAGTTCACACAAGTGTTTGCTTCTTGAGGTGGAGAGAAATAGGTGAACTGACTCAACATAAAGATAAAAGAATGGCCCTTCGCAGAGGGAAGCATCGATTGCTATATTTGTGCTAGAGCTTTGGTTTTGAAAACAAGAAACAATTTTGTCAACGGTAGTAATAAAGCATATGTGTTATGTAAATTATATCTTACAAGTTGCAAGCCTCATGCATAGTATACTAATAGTGCCCGCACCTTGTCCTAATTAGCTCGGATTACCTGGATTATCATCGCAATGCACATGTTTTAACCAAGTGTCACAAAGGGGTACCTCTATGCCGCCTGTACAAAGGTCTAAGGAGAAAGCTCGCATCGGATTTCGCGCTATTGATTATTCTCAACTTAGACATCCATACCGGGACAACATAGACAACATATAATGGACTCCTCTTTTATGCATAAGCATGTAGCAACAATTAATTTTCTCATATGAGATTGAGGATATTTGTCCAAAACTGAAACTTCCACCATGGATCATGGCTTTAGTTAGCGGCCCAATGTTCTTCTCTAACATTATGCATGCTCTAACCATTTTAGTGGTAAATCTCCCTTACTTCAGACAAGACGGACATGCATAGCAACTCACATGATATTCAACAAAGAGTAGTTGATGGCGTCCCCAGGAACATGGTTATCGCACAACAAGCAACTTAATAAGAGATAAAGTGCATAAGTACATATTCAATACCACAATAGTTTTTAAGCTATTTGTCCCATGAGCTATATATTGTAAAGGTGAAGAATGGAAATTTTAAAGGTAGCACTCAAGCAATTTACTTTGGAATGGCGGAGAAATACCATGTAGTAGGTAGGTATGGTGGACACAAATGGCATAGTGGTTGGCTCAAGGATTTTGTATGCATGAGAAGTATTCCCTCTCGATACAAGGTTTAGACTAGCAAGGTTTATTTGAAACAAACACAAGGATGAAGCGGTGCAGCAAAACTCACATAAAAGACATATTGTAAACATTATAAGACTCTACACCGTCTTCCTTGTTGTTCAAACTCAAAACTAGAAATTATCTAGACCTTAGAGAGACCAATTATGCAAACCAAATTTTAGCAAGCTCTATGTATTTCTTCATTAATAGGTGCAAAGTATATGATGCAAGAGCTTGAACATGAGCACAACAATTGCCAAGTATCAAATTATTCAAGACATTCTACCAATTACTACATGTAGCATTTCCCGTTTCCAACCATATAACAATTAACGAAGCAGTTTCAACCTTCGCCATGAAAATTAAAAGCTAAGAACACATGTGTTCATACGAACCAGCGGAGCATGTCTCTCTCCCACACAAGCATTTATTCAAATAAAAACAAAAACAAACAGGCGCTCCAAGTAAAGTACATAAGATGTGACCGAATAAAAATATAGTTTCAAGGGAGGAACCTGATAATTTGTCGATGAAGAAGGGGATGCATTGGGCATCCCCAAGCTTAGATGCTTGAGTCTTCTTGAAATATGTAGGGATGAACCACCAGGGCATCCCCAAGCTTAGAGCTTTCACTCTCCTTGATCATATTGTATCATCCTCCTCTCTTGACCCTTGAAAACTTCCTCCACACCAAACTCAAAACAAACTCATTAGAGGGTTAGTGCATAATCAAAAACTCACATGTTCAGAGGTGACACGATCATTCTTAACACTTCTGGATATTGCTCAAAGCTACTGGAAGTCAATGGAACAAAGAAATCCATCCCACATAGCAAAATAGGCAATGCGAAATAAAAGGCAGAATCTGTCAAAACAGAACAGTCCGTGAAGACGAATTTTAAAGAGGCACCAGACTTGCTCAAATGAAAATGCTCAAATTGAATGAAAGTTGCGTACGTATCTGAGGATCACTCACGTAAATTGGCATAATTTTCTGAGTTACCTACAGAGAATTAGGCCCAAATTCGTGACAGCAAGAAATCTGTTTCTGCGCAGTAATCCAAATCTAGTATGAACCTTACTATCAAAGACTTTACTTGGCACAACAATGCAACAAAACTAAGATAAGGAGAGGTTGCTACAGTAGTAATAACTTCCAAAACACAAATATAAAACAAAATTACTGTAGTAAAAATAAACACATGGGTTATCTCCCAAGAAGTTCTTTCTTTATAGCCATTAAGATGGGCTCAGCAGTTTTAATGATGCACTCGCAAGAAATAGTAGTTGAAGCAAAAGAGAGCATCAAGAAACAAATTCAAAACACATTTAAGTCTAACCCACTTCCTATGAAAAGGGATCTTGTAAATAAACAAATCCAAGAAGCATAATGCAACAAGCATAGAAAGATAAAACAAGTGCAGCTTCAAGATTTTCAGCAAAAAGAGAGGTGTTTTAGTAACATGAAAATTTCTACAACCATATTTTCCTCTCTCATAATAATATCCAGTAGCATCATGAGCAAACTCAACAATATAACTATCAAATGAAACATTCTTGTCATGAGCTTCATGCATAAAATTATTACTCTCCACATAAGCATAGTCAGTTTTATTAGTAAAAGCGGGAGCAAATTCAACAAAGTAGCTATCATTATTATTCTCATTATCAAATATAGGAGGCATATTGTATTCATAATCAAATTTATCCTCCATAACAGGTGGTACCAAAAGACCAATATCATTATAATCATCATAAATAGGAGGCAAAGTATCATCAAAGTAAATTTTCTCCTCAATGCTTGGGGGACTAAAAAGGTCATGCTCATCAAAACCAGCTTCCCCAAGCTTAGAATTTTCCATATCATTAGCAACAACGGTGTTCAAAGTATTCATACTAATATGTTCCATGGGTTTTTTAATTTTCGGATCAAACCATCCGTGTCTTAACTCAGGAAATAGAATAAGAAGCTCATTGTTGTCCATTATGCCTTACTAGTGTAAACAAGAAACAAAAAGATGCAATTGCAGGATCTAAAGGAAATAGCTTCGAGCACACACACAATGGCGCCAGAAAAGTACTGTTACCTGGAACCGGAGTATGAGTGCCTTTTACCTTTCCTCCCCAAAGAACGGCGCTTTAAAAGTGCTTGATGTCTACGGGGCTTCTATTCTTGTAGACAGTGTTGGGCCTCCAAGAGCAGAGGTTTGTAGAACAACAGCAAGTTTCCCTTAAGTGGATCACCCAAGGTTTATCGAACTCAGGGAGGAAGAGGTCAAAGATATCCCTCTCATGCAACCCTGCAACCACAAAGCAAGAAGTCTCTTGTGTCCCCAACACACCTAATAGGTGCACTAGTTCGGCGAAGAGATAGTAAAATACAGGTGGTATGAATATATATGAGCAGTAGTAACAGTGCCAGAAAAGTGCTTTGCCCAGGACTGGCGTGTGGTTGATGGTGGTAATATTGCAGACAGTTACAGATGCAAGAGAACAAAGAAACAAGCAGCGATAGCAGTATTGGAAACAAGGCCTAGGGATCATACTTTCACTAGTGGACACTCTCAACATTGATCACATAACAGAATAAATAGATAGATGCTAGACTCTACACTCTCTTGTTGGATGATGAACACCACTAACTGTGTAGGATTACACGAACCCTCAATGCCGGAGTTAACAAGCTCCACAATATTCGATGTTCATATTTTAATAACCTTAGAGTGCATCACAGATCAACATAACCAAACCAAGTACTAACATAGCATGCACACTGTCACCTTCACGCTACGAAAGGAGGCATAGATCACATCAATACCATCATAGCAATAGTTAACTTCATAATCTACAAGAGATCACAATCATAGCCTACGCCAAGTACTACACGATGCACACACTGTCACCATTACACCGTGCAGGAGGAATAAACTACTTTAATAACATCACTAGAGTAGCACATAGATGAATAGTGATATAAAACACATTGCAATCATAAAGAGATATAAATAAGCACTTCACTATGCCATTCATAACAGTGAATAAGTATTCTGTGAAATATAGCCTAAGAGACCCACACGGTGCACACACTGTCACCTTTACACACGTGGGACAAGGAGTCTCCGGAGATCACATAAGTAAAATCCACTTGACTAGCATAATGACATCTAGATTACAAGCATCATCATATGAATCTCAATCATGTAAGGCAGCTCATGAGATTATTGTATTGAAGTACATAGGGAGAGAGATGAACCACATAGCTACCGGTACAGCCCCGAGCCTCGATGGAGAACTACTCCCTCCTCATGGGAGACAGCAGCGGTGATGAAGATTGCGGTGGTGTCGATGGAGAAGCCTTCCGGGGGCACTTCCCCGTCCCGGCGGCGTGCCGGAACAGAGACTCCTGTCCCCCAGATCTTGGCTTCACGATGGCAGCGGCTCTGGAAGGTTTCTCGTACCGTGGCTTTTCCGTATCGATGTTTTAGGTCAGGGACCTTTATTTAGGCGAAGAGGCGGAGTCGGAAGGTCGACGAGGCGGTGACACACTAGGGGGGCGCGGCCCAGGCCCTGGCCACGCCACCCTGTCATATGGGGCCCCTGTGGCCCCCCTCTGGCGGCTCTCGGGTGTTCTGGAAGCTTCGTGGAGTTTTAAGACTCTGGGCGTTGATTTCGTCCAATTCCGAGAATATTTCCTTACTAGGATTTCTGAAACCAAAAACAGCAGAAAACAGGAACTGGCCCTTCGGCATCTCGTCAATAGGTTAGTTCCGGAAAACGCATAATAATGACATAAAGTATGCATAAAACATGTAGATATCATCAATAATGTGGTATGGAACATAAGAAATTATCGATACGTCGGAGACGTATCACAAATCCACAGCCCGGATGCTTCCGGACCACTCTTGCCCACCTAGGCTTTCCAAGGAACCCTAGAGAGCAACCTTCTTGATGAATACAAAGGGGAATGAGATTTGGCTTGGTAGAACAGTAGATCGGGTCCTCCTCTATCGTTTCCCCGGAGGGATTTGAGTTTGGGTGGACGAGGAGGGAGATCTGAGGCTTTTGTTGTTTCTAACAATGGAGTATGAGAGAGAGAGCTCAAGAACAGCTTGTAGTGTAGTGCCTACCCCTTCAGAGGTAGAAGAAGGGGTATATATAGTGTCACTTGAAATATGGCCGTTGTCAACTTGCCACCCCAGCTTTCTCCTCGAGATTCCCGGTCAACCGGACCACAGACCGGAGCGTCCGGCGCAGGGCCCGGTCCGACCGGGCCAGGGACCGGATCCGCCGGTCCAAACCGGGCGGCAGACCGGACTGAGACCGGAACGCTAAAGTGTCGCGCAGTACTCCTCCCGGAAGGCATCAGCGCAGAGCCCGGTTGGCGCCGGGGCGCCCGGTTATGCACCCGGTTCGACCGGGCCAGGGACCGGACCCGCCGGTCCAAACCGGGCGGCAGACCGGACCGAGACCGGGGCAGCTCCGTGTCTTCCAGTACGCCTCCCGGATGGCATCAGCGCAGGGGCAGGTCGGCGCCGGGGCGCCCGGCCGTGCGCCCAGTCGACCGGGCGGCAGACCGGAACCGGCCGGCGCAGGGGCCGGTCCTATCGGGCCTCTGACCGGCAGGATGCTGTAGACCCCTTTTTGATTGTTGTCGAAGTGGGGGTCTCCTTTAGCCTTCTTGTTCCTTTGATACACCATTTATGCCTCTTTGGCTAATACCTTGGATTGTCCTTACAAACATGTATTAGGCCAAATACTCTAGCACGGTGTCATTGTTACCAAAATAATGGATAAGGGTAAAATACCCTTACACTTTCCTCTGATCCAGCAGCTTGGCGCTGTCCTCCATGTGCTTCATGCCGAACATGAGCAGCATCATCTTTGTGTCGTCGTCGTTGAGCTGCTCGTCGAGGTCCGAATCGTTGGAATCCGACGAGGACCAATCAGTCGACGAATCCTCCAAATCCGCCATATGCACATCCTCCGCAGCCATCTACCTAGGTGAAGCATAGATCAACCTCCAAACACGGCCATTCTACCGGCGAAATCGAAGAGGAACACGGCGGAATACACACCGGCGAAAACGGCGGAGAAGACCGTGACGGGGGTGCGGCGGCGCGGAGGGACGCAGATCTTCGCCGGGGGTGCGGCGGGCGTGGACGCATGATGTCTACGCACGCTTCTATTCCTGTAGATAGTGTTCGGCCTCCAAGAGCAGAGGTTTGTAGAACAGCAGCACGTTTCCCTTAAGTGAATCATCCAAGGTTTATCGAACTCAGGGAGGTAGAGGTCAAAGATATCCCTCTCAAGCAACCCTGCAATCACGATACAAGAAGTCTCTTGTGTCCCCAACACACCTAATACACTTGTCATATGTATAGGTGCACTAGTTCGGCGAAGAGATAGTGAAATACAAGTAATATGGATGAATATGAGTGGTAATAGCAACCTGAATAAAATATGGCAGCAAGCAAACATGTAACAGAACTTGTTGGAAACGGTGTTGCAATGCTTAGAAACAAGGCCTAGGGATCATACTTTCACTAGTGGACACTCTCAACATTGATCACATAACTGAATAAATAAGTGCTACTTTCTCTACACTCTCTTGTTGGTAACAAACACCATTCATTGTGTAGGGCTACAAGAGCTCCCTCAAGCCGGAGTTAACAAGCTCCACAACATCCGGAGTTCATATTTAAGTAACCTTTAGAGTGCAAGATAGACCATGGCAATTTAGACCGAGTACTAACATAGCATGCACACTGTCAACGTCAGGCTATGAAAGGGGGAATAGATCACATCAATACTATCATAGTAATAGTTAACTTCATAATCTACAAGAGATCGCAATCATAGCTTATACCAAGTACTACATGATGCACACACTGTCAACGTTACATCATGGAGGAGGAATAGACTACTTTAATAACATCACTAGAGTAGCACATAGATGATATTCAACTAGATCACAAAGAGAGAGATGAACCACATAGTGTTGGAGATATGCCCAAGAGGCAATAATAAAAGTGGTTATTATATATCTTTATGTTTATGATGAATGTTTATATACCATGCTATAATTGTATTAACCGAAACATTGATACATGTGTGATATGTAAACAACAAAGAGTCCCTAGTATGCCTCTTCACTAGCTTGTTGATTAATGGATGATTAGTTTCATAATCATGAACATTGGATGTTATTAATAACAAGGTTATATCATTATATGAAAATGATGTAATGGACACACCCAATTAAGTGTACCATAAGATCACGTCATTAAGTTATTTGCTATAAGCTTTCGATACATAGTTACCTAGTCCTTATGACCATGAGATCATATAAATCACTTATACCGGAAAGGTACTTTGATTACATCAAACGCCACTGCGTAAATGGGTGGTTATAAAGGTGGGATTAAGTATCCGGAAAGTATGAGTTGAGGCATATGGATCAACAGTGGGATTTGTCCATCCCGATGACGGATAGATATACTCTGGACCCTCTCGGTGGAATGTCGTCTAATGTCTTGCAAGCATATGAATAAGTTCATAAGAGACCACATACCACGGTACGAGTAAAGAGTACTTGTCAGGAGACGAGGTTGAACAAGGTATAGAGTGATACCGATGATCAAACCTCGGACAAGTAAAATATCGCGTGACAAAGGGAATTGGTATCGTATGTGAATGGTTCATTCGATCACTAAAGTCATCGTTGAATATGTGGGAGCCATTATGGATCTCCAGATCCCGCTATTGGTTATTGGTCGGAGAGAGTACTCAACCATGTCCACATAGTTTGCGAACCGTAGGGTGACACACTTAAGGTTTGATGTTGAAATGGTAGAACTTGAATATGGAATGGAGTTCGAAGTATTGTTCGAAGTCTCGGATGGGATCCCGGACATCACGAGGAGTTCCGGAATGGTCTGGAGAATAAGATTCATATATAGGAAGTCATATTCCAAGTTTGGGAATGATCCGGTGCATTTATGGAAGGTTCTAGAAGGTTGTAGAAAAGTCCGGAAGAAATCACTTTGGAAGGCGGAGTCCCGAAGGGACTCCACCACCCATGGCCGGCCAACCCTAGGGGTGGAGTCCCAGGTGGACTCCACCTAAGGTGGCCGGCCACCTCCCCCCATGGGAAGGTGGGAATCCCACTTGGGTGGGAGTCCCACCTTGGGTAGGTTTCCCTACTACATGGAAATTTTGGGTTGGGGTCTTATTCGAAGACTTGTAGTCCAACACTTGGGGATTCCACCTATATAATGAGGAGCAAGGGGAGGGGGCCAGCTACACCAAAGCCATTGTGGCCGCACCCCTTCAAGTGGCCGGCCACCTCTCCCTCTCCCAAACCCTAGCCACCCCCCTTTCCTCCACCTCTCCCGCATAGCTTAGCGAAGCTCCGCCGGAGTTCTCCATCGCCACCGCCACCACGCCGTCGTGCTGCCGGATTCAAGGAGGAGCTACTACTTCCGCTACCTGCTAGAACAGGGAGAAGGACGTCGTCTTCATCAACACCGAACGTGTGACCGAGTACGGAGGTGCTGCCCGATTGTGGCGCCGTGATCAAGATCTTCTACGCGCTTTTGCAAGCGGCAAGTGATCGTCTACCGCAGCAACAAGAGCCTCATCTTGTAGGCTTTGGAACTCTTCAAGGGTGATACTCGATCATCCCCTCGTTGCTCCCGTCTTCTAGATTGCATCTTGGCTTGGATTGCGTTCTCGCGGTAGGAAAAATTTTGTTTTCTATGCAACGTTATCCTACAGTGGTATCAGAGCCGTGTCTATGCATAGATGGTTGCACGAGTAGAACACAATGGTTTGTGGGCGTTAATGCTTATGTTGTCTTTAGTTTGAGTACTTTGCATCTTTGTGGATAGTGGGATGAAGCGGCTCGGGCTAACTTTACATGACCGCGTTCATGAGACTTGCTCCTCGTTCGACATGCAACTTGTATTGCATAAGAGGCTTTGCGGGTGTCTGTCTCTCCTACTATAGTGAAGATTCAATTTACTCTTCTATTGACAACACTAGTATCACCGTTGTGGTTCATGTTCGTAGGTAGATTAGATCTCTCTCGAAAAACCCTAAACCACGTAAAATATGCAAACCAAATTAGAGACGTCTAACTTGTTTTTGCAGGGTTTGGTGATGTTATATGGCCATAATGTGATGATGAATATGTATGAGATGATCATTATTGTATTGTGGCAACCGGCAGGAGCCTTATGGTTGTCTTTAAAATTTCATGTTGAGTAGTATTTCAAAGAAGTTGTAATAGTTGCTACATGGGAGAACAATCATGAAGACGGCGCCATTGACCTTGACGCTACGCCGACGATGATGGAGATCATGCCCGATGATGATGGAGATCATGTCCGTGCTTTGGAGATGAAGATCAAAGGCGCAAAGACAAAAGGGCCATATCATATCACATATGAACTGCATGTGATGTTAATCCTTTTATGCATCTTATTTTGCTTAGATCGCGACGGTAGCATTATAAGATGATCCCTCTCACTAAAATATCAAGATAATAAAGTGTTCATCCTTAGTAGCACCGTTGCCAAGACTTATCGTTTCGAAGCATCTCGTGATGATCGGGTGTGATAGAATCAACAAGTGCATACAACGGGTGCAAGCCAGTTTTGCACATGCGGATACTAAGGTGGCCTTGACGAGCCTAGCATGTACAGACATGGTCTCGGAACACGTGATACCGAAAGGGGTAGAGCATGAATCATATGATTGATATGATGAACACTTTGAGTGTTCGCCATTGAAATTACATCTTGTCTCGTGATGATCGTACTTAGGTGTGATGGATTTGGTTCGTGTGATCACTAAGACAATTCGAGGGATATTGTTTTGAGTGGGAGTTCACCTAGTTTTTAATTATGTTGAATTAAAATTTGAACTCAATTTGTCATAAACTTAGTCTAAACTATTGCAAATATATGTTGTAGATATGGCGTCCCCAATCAATTTTAACCAGTTCCTAGAGAAAGAAAAGCTTAAGAGCAACAGTAGCAACTTCACCGACTGGTTCCGTCATGTGAGGATTTTCCTCGCTGGCGGAAATCTGCAATATGTGCTTGATGCACCGCTAGGTGACCCTCCTGCAGAAACTGAAACCGATGAAGTAAAGAATGTTTACGCGACTCGGAAAACTCGGTACTCTCAAGTTCAGTGTGCCATCCTATGCAGTCTGGAAGTCGATCTTCAAAAATGTTTTGAGCACCACGATCCACATGAGTTGATAAAAGAGTTGAAGACTATTTTTGAAACTCATGCGGCCGTGGAATGCTATGAAGCATTGATAACCCACAAGTATAGGGGATCGCAGCAGTCTTCGAGGGAAGTAAAACCCAAATTTATTGATTCGACACAAGGGGAGGTAAAGAATACTTATAAGCCTTAACAACTGAGTTGTCAATTCAGCTGCACCTGGAAAAGCACTAGTAACAGGGGTGATGTGAAAGCAGTAGTAATATGAGAGCAATAGTAAAAGTAACACAGCAGCAGTAATAGTAACACAGAGGTAATGGCACCAGAAGATAGTTGATACTACTTCTAATGACATGTAGAACGAGTATATGATGATGAGAGATGGACCGGGGTTCCCAGCGATCTACACTAGTGGTAACTCTCCAATAACAAGTGACAAGTGTTGGGTGAACAAATTACAGTTGGGCAATTGATAGGATTGATAAAGCATTAAGAAAGAACATCAATTCATTAATCATGTAGGCATGTTTTCCATATATAGTCGTACGTGCTCGCAATGAGAAACTTGCACAACATCTTTTGTCCTACCAGCCGGTGGCAGCCGGGCCTCAAGGGAATCTACTGGAAATTAAGGTACTCCTTTTAATAGAGCACCGGAGCAAAGCATTAACACTCCGTGAAAACATGTGATCCTCACATCACCGCCATCCCCTCCGGTTGTCCCGATTTCTGTCACTTCGGGGCCTTTGGTTCCGGACAGTGACATGTGCATACAACTTGTAGATACAATCTAAGCAATAAGTATAGAGCTCAAATCTAAGATCATGCCACTCGGGCCCTAGTGACAAGCATTAAGCATAACAAGATTGCAGCAACAATAACTTCACAAACTTTATAGATAGACTAATCATAATGTATCATCCATCGGATCCCAACAAACACAACACCGATTACATCAGATGGATCTCAATCATGTAAGGCAGCTCATGAGATCATTGTATTGAAGTACATGGGATAGAGAGTACCAACTAGCTACTGCTAGAACCCGTAGTCTATGGGGGAACTACTCACGGAGCATGATGGAGGCGGTGGCGTCGATGGAGATGGCTTCCGGCGGCACTTCCCCGTCCCGGCAGGGTGCCGGAACAGAGACTTCTGTCCCCCGAATTAGAGTTTCGCGATGGCGGCGGCGCCCCTGGAGTCTTTCTGGAGTTTCGTCAATTGGTATCGAGTTTTTAGGTCGAAAGGACTTATATAGGCGAAGAGGCGGCGCAGGAGGAGCGACAGGGTGGCCCCACACTAGGCCGGCGTGGCCAGGCCTGGGGCCACGCCGCCCACGTGTGTGGTGGCCCCCTGGCTCTCCTCCGACTCTCCTTCGGTGTTCTGGATGCTTCCGGGAAAAATAGGATGTTTGGCGTTGATTTCGTCCAATTCCGAGAATATTGCCCGAACAGCCTTTCTGGAATCAAAAACAACAGAAAACAGGAACTGGCACTGTGGCATCTTGTTAATAGGTTAGTTTCGGAAAATGCATAAAAACATTATAAAGTGCGAGCAAAACATGTAAGTATTGTCATAAAACAAGCATGGAACATCAGAAATTATGGATACGTTGGAGACGTATCAAGCATCGAAACACTTCTTCAGTTGCATGATGGAAGAAGGTAGCTCCGTTAGTGAGCACATGCTCGTTATGACCGGGCATGCGAAGAAACTCAGTGACTTGGAAATAGTTATTCCTAACAGACTGGGGATTAATCATATCCTTCAATCACTGCCACCTAGTTACAAGAACTTTGTGATGAACTACAATATGCAGAACATGAACAAAGAGTTACCTGAACTCTTCTCCATGCTTAAAGCTGCTGAGATTGAGATCAAGAAAGAGCACCAAGTGTTGATGGTCAACAAGACCACCAGTTTCAAGAAACAGGGCAAGTCTAAAGGCAAATTCAAGAAGGGTGGCAAGAAAGCTGCCACGCCTCCTGTGAAACCTAAGACTGGCCCTAAACCTGATGCTGAGTGCTATTACTGCAAGGAGAAGGGACACTGGAAGCGTAATTGCTCCAAGTATTTGGCGGATCTGAAGAGTGGCCTTGTCAAGAAGAAGAAAGAAGGTATATCTGATATACATGTTATAGATGTTTATCTTACTGGTTCTCGTACTAGTACCTGGGTATTTGATACTGGTTCGGTTGTTCATATTTGTAACTCAAAACATGAACTAAAGAATAGACGAAGACTACTAAAGGATGAAGTGACGATGCGCGTTGGAAATGGATCCAAAGTCGATGTGATCGCTGTCGGCACACTTCCTCTACATCTACCTTCGGGATTAGTTTTAAGCCTAAATAATTGTTATTTTGTACCCGCGTTGAGCATGAACATTATATCTGGATCTTGTTTAATGCAAGACGGTTATTCATTCAAGTCTGAGAATAATGGTTGTTCTATTTTTATGAATAACATCTTTTATGGTCGAGCACCTGAAAAGAATGGCTTATTTCTGTTAGATCTCGATAGTAGTGATACACATATACATAATATTGATGCTAAGCGAATTAAATTGAATGATAATTCTACTTATATGTGGCACTATCGTCTTGGTCATATTGGAGTGAAACGCATGAAGAAACTCCATACCGATGGATTACTTGAATCATTTGACTTTGAGTCACTTGATAGATGCGAAGCATGTCTAATGGGAAAAATGACTAAGACTCCATTTTCTGGTATGATGGAGCGAGCTACTGACTTATTGGAAATCATACATACCGATGTGTGCGGACCAATGAGTGTAGCATCGCGCGGTGGTTATCGTTATGTTCTAACCTTCACAGATGATCTGAGTAGATATGGGTATATCTATTTCATGAAACATAAATCCGAAACTTTTGAGAAGTTTAAGGAATTCCAAAGTGAAGTAGAAAATCAACGTAACAAGAAGATTAAATTTCTACGATCTGATCGTGGAGGTGAATATCTAAGTTATGAGTTTGGCATGCATTTAAAGAAATGCGGAATACTTTCACAATTGACACCGCCGGGAACACCACAACGAAACGGTGTGTCCGAACGTCGTAATCGAACTCTCTTAGATATGGTTCGTTCTATGATGTCTCTTACTGATTTGCCGTTATCATTTTGGAGTTATGCATTAGAGACAGCCGCATTCACTTTAAATAGAGCACCATCAAAGTCCGTTGAAACGACACCGTATGACTTATGGTTTAACAAGAAACCTAAGCTGTCGTTCCTTAAAGTTTGGGGTTGCGAAGCCTATGTAAAGAAGTTACAACCGGACAAGCTAGAACCCAAAGCGGAGAAATGCGTCTTCATAGGATACCCTAAGGAAACTATAGGGTACACTTTCTATCACAGATCCGAAGGCAAAATCTTTGTTGCTAAGAACGGAACCTTTCTTGAGAAAGAATTTCTCACTAAAGAAGTGACTGGAAGAAAAGTAGAACTCGATGAGATTGATGAATCTTCACTAATTGATCAGAGTAGCGCAGTACCGGAAGTTGTTCCTGTGCCACCTACACCGACAACTAAGGAAGCTAATGATAATGATCATGAAACTTCAAACGAGATAGCTACTGAACCTCGCAGATCGACAGGGGAACGTGCCACTCCTGATTGGTATGATCCTTGTCTAAATTTCATGATTGTGGACAACAATGATGAGGACCCTGCGACGTATGAAGAAGAGATGATGAGCCCAGATTCCAACAAATGGCAAGAAGCCATGAAATCCGAAATGGGATCCATGTATGATAACAAAGTGTGAACTTTGGCAGACTTACCTGATAGCCGAAAGGCTGTCGAGAATAAATGGATCTTCAAGAGAAAAACAGATGCTGATGGTAATATTACTGTCTATAAAGCTCGACTTGTCGCAAAGGGTTTCCGACAAATTCAAGGTGTTGACTACAATGAGACTTTCTCACCTGTAGCGAAGCTAAAATCTGTGAGGATTTTGTTAGCAATAGCTGCATTTTTCGATTATGAGATTTGACAGATGGATGTCAAAACAGCGTTCCTTAATGGAGACATTGAGGAAGAGTTGTATATGGTACAACCCAAAGGTTTTGTCGATCCTAAAAATGCTGACAAAGTATGCAAACTTCAGCGTTCAATTTATGGACTGAAGCAAGCATCGAGAAGTTGGAACCGACGCTTTGATAAGGTGATCAAAGACTTCGGGTTTATACAGTATCATGGAGAGGCATGTATTTACAAGAAAGTGAGTGGGAGCTCTGTAGCATTCCTGATATTATATGTAGATAACATATTATTGATTGGGAATGATATAGAACTATTAAGCAGTGTAAAAGGTTATTTGAATAATAGTTTTTCAATGAAAGACCTTGGTGAAGCATCGTATATATTAGGCATCAAGATTTATAGAGATAGATCAAGACGCCTAATAGGGCTATCACAAAGTACATACCTGGACAAGATTCTAAAGAAGTTTAGAATGGACGAAAGTAAGAAAGGATTCTTACCTATGTTACCAGGCAAGGTCTTGAGTAAGACATAAGGACCGGCTACGGCAGAAGAAAGAGAAAGGATGAGTCAGATCCCCTATGCCTCGGCAGTAGGCTCTATCATGTATACCCTGCTATGTACTAGACCGGATATAGCACATGCTGTTAGTTTGACTAGCAGATATCAAAGTGATCCAGGAATGGAACACTGGACAGCGGTCAAGAATATCCTGAAGTACTTGAAAAGAACTAAGGATATGTTTCTTTTTTATGGAGGTGACCAAGAGCTCGTTGTAACCAGTTACATCGATGCAAGTTGGAACACTGATCCTGATGACTCTAAGTCACAGTCTGGGTACGTGTTTATATTGAATGGTGCTGCAGTAAGCTGGGCAAGCTCAAAGCAGTGCACGGTGGCGAAGTCTTCAACAGAATCGGAGTACATAGCAGCTTCAGAGGCTTCATCAGAAGCGGTATGGATGAAGAGGTTCATTGTAGAGCTCGGTGTGGTTCCTAGTGCATTGGACCCATTAGTCATCTACTGTGACAACATGGGTGCCATCGCCAATGCACAAGAACCAAGGTCACACAAGAGGCTGAAGCATATCAAGCTGCGTTATCATTCGATTCGCGAGTACATCGAAGATGGAGAAGTAAAGATTTGCAAAGTACACACTGATCTGAATGTAGCAGATCCGTTGACTAAAGCTCTCCCTAGGGCAAAGCATGACCAACACCAGAATGCCATGGGTGTTAGGTACCTTACAATGTAATCTAGATTATTGACTCTAGTGCAAGTGGGAGACTGTTGGAGATATGCCCAAGAGGCAATAATAAAAGTGGTTATTATATATCTTTATGTTTATGATGAATGTTTATATACCATGCTATAATTGTATTAACCGAAACATTGATACATGTGTGATATGTAAACAACAAAGAGTCCCTAGTATGCCTCTTAACTAGCTTGTTGATTAATGGATGATTAGTTTCATAATCATGAACATTGGATGTTATTAATAACAAGGTTATATCATTATATGAATGATGTAATGGACACACCCAATTAAGCGTAGCATAAGATCACGTCATTAAGTTATTTGCTATAAGCTTTCGATACATAGTTACCTAGTCCTTATGACCATGAGATCATATAAATCACTTATACCGGAAAGGTACTTTGATTACATCAAACGCCACTGCGTAAATGGGTGGTTATAAAGGTGGGATTAAGTATCCGGAAAGTATGAGTTGAGGCATATGGATCAACAGTGGGATTTGTCCATCCCGATGACGGATAGATATACTCTGGGCCCTCTCGGTGGAATGTCGTCTAATGTCTTGCAAGCATATGAATAAGTTCATAAGAGACCACATACCACGGTACGAGTAAAGAGTACTTGTCAGGAGACGAGGTTGAACAAGGTATAGAGTGATACCGATGATCAAACCTCGGACAAGTAAAATATCGCGTGACAAAGGGAATTGGTATCGTATGTGAATGGTTCATTCGATCACTAAAGTCATCGTTGAATATGTGGGAGCCATTATGGATCTCCAGATCCCGCTATTGGTTATTGGTCGGAGAGAGTACTCAACCATGTCCACATAGTTCGCGGACCGTAGGGTGACACACTTAAGGTTTGATGTTGAAATGGTAGAACTTGAATATGGAATGGAGTTTGAAGTATTGTTCGAAGTCTCGGATGGGATCCCGGACATCACGAGGAGTTCCGGAATGGTCCGGAGAATAAGATTCATATATAGGAAGTCATATTCCAAGTTTGGGAATGATCCGGTGCATTTATGGAAGGTTCTAGAAGGTTCTAGAAAAGTCCGGAAGAAATCACTTTGGAAGGCGGAGTTCCGAAGGGACTCCACCACCCATGGCCGGCCAACCCTAGGGGTGGAGTCCCAGGTGGACTCCACCTAAGGTGGCCGGCCACCTCCCCCCATGGGAAGGTGGGAATCCCACTTGGGTGGGAGTCCCACCTTGGGTAGGTTTCCCTACTACATGGAAATTTTGGGTTGGGGTCTTATTCGAAGACTTGTAGTCCAACACTTGGGGATTCCACCTATATAATGAGGAGCAAGGGGAGGGGGACGGCTACACCAAAGCCATTGTGGCCGCACCCCTTCAAGTGGCCGGCCACCTCTCCCTCTCCCAAACCCTAGCCGCCCCCCTTTCCTCCACCTCTCCCGCATAGCTTAGCGAAGCTCCGCCGGAGTTCTCCATCGCCACCGCCACCACGCCGTCGTGCTGCCGGATTCAAGGAGGAGCTACTACTTCCGCTGCCCGCTGGAACGGGGAGAAGGACGTCGTCTTCATCAACACCGAACGTGTGACCGAGTACGGAGGTGCTGCCCGATTGTGGCGCCGTGATCAAGATCTTCTACGCGCTTTTGCAAGCGGCAAGTGATCATCTACCGCAGCAACAAGAGCCTCATCTTGTAGGCTTTGGAACTCTTCAAGGGTGAGACTCGATCATCCCCTCGTTGCTCCCGTCTTCTAGATTGCATCTTGGCTTGGATTGCGTTCTCGCGGTATGAAAATTTTTGTTTTCTATGCAACGTTATCCTACACATAGCTACGGTAGAGCCCTCAGCCTCGGGGGAGAACTACTCCCTCCTCATCATAGGAGATAGCAGCGGCGATGAAGATGGCGGTGGTGTCGATGGAGATGCCTTCCGGGGGCACTTCTCCGTCCCGGCGGTGTGCCGGAACAGAGACTTCTGTCCCCCGAATCTTGGCTTCGCGATGGCGGCGGCTGCAGAACTTTTCTCGTATCGTGGCTTATTCCTCTAGGGTTTTCGCGACGGAGTCCTTAAGTAGGCGGAAAGGCGGAGTCGGAGGGGCCCTGGGGGGCCCACACAGTAGGGGGGCGCCCCCCTTGGCCGCGCCGCCTTGTGGGGTGGGGCCCCCTGGCTCCCCTCTGGTCCCTCTTCGGTGCTCTGGAAGCTTCTGGGAAAAATAAGATACTGGGCGTTGATTTCGTCCAATTCCGAGAATATTTCCTTTGTAGGATTTCTGAAACCAAAAACAGCAGAAAACAGGAACTGGCACTTCGGCATCTTGTTAATAGGTTAGTTCCGGAAAATGCATCAAAATGATATAAAGTGTATATAAAACATGTAGGTATTGTCATAAAACAAGCATGGAACATCAGAAATTATAGATACGTTGGAGACGTATCAGCATCCCCAAGCTTAGTTCCTACTCGTCCTCGAGTAGGTAAACGATAACAAGGATAATTTCTGAAGTGACATGCTATCACAATCTTGATCATACTATTGTAAAGCATATGAGATGAATGCAGTGATTCGAAGCAATGGTAAAGACAATGAATAAACAACTGAATCATATAGCAAAGACTTTTCCTGAATAGTACTTTCAAGACAAGCATCAATAAGTCTTGCATAAGAGTTAACTCATAAAGCAATAAATTCATAGTAGAAAGCTTTGAAGCAACACAAAGGAAGATATAAGTTTCAGTGGTTGCTTTCAACTTCAACATGTATATCTCATGGATAATTGTCAAAACAAAGTAATATGATGAATGCAAATAAGCAAGTATGTAAGAATCAATGCATAGTTGACACAAGTGTTTGCTTCTAAGATGGAAGGAAGTAGGTAAACTGACTCAACATAAAAGTAAAAGAAAGGCCCTTCGAAGAGGGAAGCATGGATTACTATTTTTATGCTAGAGCTTTTATTCGGAAAACATAGAAACAATTTTGTCAACGGTAGTAATAAAGCATATGTGTTATGTATAAGACATCCTATAAGTTGCAAGCCTCATGCATAGATTACCAATAGTGCCTGCACCTTGTCCTAATTAGCTTAGATTTACATGGATTATCATTGCATAACATATGTTTCAACCAAGTGTCACAAAGGGGTACCTCTATGCCGCCTGTACAAAGGTCTAAGGAGAAAGTTCGCATTGGATTTCTCGCTTTTGATTATTCTCAACTTAGACATCCATACCGGGACAACATAGACAACAGATAATGGACTCCTCTTTAATGCATAAGCATTCAACAACAGATAATATTCTCGTAAGAGATTGAGGATTGTTGTCCAAACTGAAACTTCCACCATGGATCATGGCTTTAGTTAGCGGCCCAATGTTCTTCTCTAACAATATGCATAATCAAACCATTTGATCATGATAAATCACCCTTACTTCAGACAAGACGAACATGCATAGCAACTCACATGATATTCAACAAAGGTGAAATAGTTGATGGCGTCCCCAGGAACATGGTTATCGCTCAACAAGCAACTTATAAGAAATAAGATACATAAGCGACATATTCAATACCACAATAGTTTTTAAGCTATTTTCCCCATGAGCTATATATTGCAAAGACAAAGAATGAAATTTTAAAGGTATCACTCAAGCAATTTACTTTGGAATGGCAGAGAAATACCACATAGTAGGTAGGTATGGTGGACAAAAATGGCATAGGTTTGGCTCAAGGATTTGGATGCACGAGAAGAATTCCCTCTCAATACAAGGCTTAGGCTAGCAGGGTTGTTTGAAGCAAACTCAAGTATGAACCGGCACAGCAAAACTTACATAAGAACATATTGCAAGCATTATAAGACTCTACACTGTCTTCCTTGTTGTTCAAACCCTCACCAGAAAATATCTAGACTTTAGAGAGACCAATCATGCAAACCAAATGTCAACAAGCTCTACAGCATTTCTTCATTAATAGGTGCAAAGTACATGATGCAAGAGCTTAAACATGATCTATATGAGCACAACAATTGCCAAGTATCAAATTATTCAAGACATTACACCAATTTACCACATGTAGCATTTTCTGTTTCCAACCAAATAACAATGAACGAAGCAGTTTCAACCTTCGTCATGAACATTAAAAGCTAAGAACACCAGTGTTCATATGAACAAGCGGAGCGTGTCTCTCTCCCACATAAGCATGAATTTATTCAGAGAATGAAAATAACAAAACGAAAATAAAAGCACACAGACGCTCCAAGTAAAGCACATAAGATGTGACTGAATAAAAATATAGTTTCAATAGAAGTGACCTGATAATTTGTTGATGAAGAAGGGGATGCCTTGGGCATCCCCAAACTTAGATGCTTGAGTCTTCTTGAAATATGCAGGGATGAACCACGGGGGCATCCCCAAGCTTAGACTTTTCAATCTTCTTGATCATATATCATCCTCCTCTCTTGACCCTTGAAAACTTCCTCCACACCAAACTCAAAACAATCTCATTAGAGGGTTAGTGCATAAGCAAAAATTCACATGTTCAGAGGTGACACAATCATTCCTAACACTTCTGGACATTGCACAAAGCAACTGAAAGTTAATGGAACAAAGAAATCCATCAAACATAGCAAAACAGGCAATGCGAAATAAAAGGCAGAATCTGTCAAAACAGAACAGTACGTAAAGACGAATTTTTCTGGGGTACTTAACTTGCTCAGATGAAAATGCTCAAATTGAATGAAAGTTGCGTACATATCTGATGATCACGCACGTAAATTGACAGATTTTTCTGAGTTACCTACAGACGGGGCTGCTCAATTTCGTGATAGTAAGAAATCTGTTTCTGCGCAGTAATCCAAATTTAGTATCAACCTTAGTATCAAAGACTTTACTTGGCACAACAATGCAATAAAATAAAGATAAGGAGAGGTTGCTACAGTAGCAACAACTTCCAAGACTCAAATATGAAACAAAATTGCTGTAGTAAAATAAAAACATGGGTTATCTCCCAAGAAGTGCTTTCTTTATAGCCATTAAGATGGGCTCAGTAATTTTAATGATGCACTCGTAAGAAATAAGAGTTGAAGTAAAAGAGAGCATCAAAAAGCAAGTATGAAACAAATTTAAGCCTAACCCACTTCCTATAAAAAGAAATCTTGTACACAAATAAATTCATGAAGAACAAAGTGACAAGCACAGGAAGATAAAACACGAGTAACTTCAAAATTTTCAGCATGTAGAGAGGTGTTTTAGTAACATGAAAATTTCTACAACCATATTTTCCTCTCTCATAATAATTTCCAGTAGCATCATGAACAAACTCAACAATATAACTATCACATAAAGCATTCTTATCATGAGTCTCATGCATAAAATAATTGCTACTCCCAACATAAGCATAGTCATTCTTATTAATTGTAGTGGGAGCAAATTCAACAAAGTAGCTATCATTATTATTCTCATCATCAAATATAGAAGGCATAGTATAATCGTAATAAACTTTATCCTCCATAGTAGGTGGCACCAAAATACCACTATCATTATAATCATCATAAATGGGAGGCAAAGTATCATCAAAGTAAATTTTCTCCTCCATGCTTGGGGGACTAAAAATATCATGCTCATCAAAACCAGCTTCTGCAAGCTTAGAATTTCCATAGCATTAGCAACAATGGTGTTCAAAGCGTTCATACTAATATCATTGCTACTAGCATGCAAATAAGGTTCCATATGTTTTTTAATTTTCGCATCAAACAATCCATGTCTTAACTCAGGAAATAGATTAAAAAGCTCACAGTTGTTTTCCATTATGCCTTACTAGTGAAAAACAAGAAACAAAAAGATGCAATTGCAGGATCTAAAGGAAATAGCTTCGAGCACTCACATACCGGCAACAGTGCTAGGAAATAGCTTAGTAGTCGGAGGATGTGAATACCTTTTACCTTACCTCCCCGGCAACGGCGCCAGAAAATAGCTTGATGTCTACGCACGCTTCTATTCCTGTAGACAGTGTTGGGCCTCCAAGAGCAAAGGTTTGTAGAACAGCAGCAAGTTTCCCTTAAGTGAATCACCCAAGGTTTATCGAACTCAGGGAGGTAGAGGTCAAAGATATCCCTCTCAAACAACACTGCAATCACGATACAAGAAGTCTCTTGTGTCCCCAACATACCTAATACACTTGTCAGATGTATAGGTGCACTAGTTCGGCGAAGAGATAGTGAAATACAAGTAATATGGATGAATATGAGTGGTAATAGCAATCTGAATAAAATATGGCAGCAAGCAAACATGTAACAGAACTTGTTGGAAACGGTGTTTCAATGCTTAGAAACAAGGCCTAGGGATCATACTTTCACTAGTGGACACTCTCAACATTGATCACATAACTGAATAAATAAGTGCTACTTTCTCTACACTCTCTTGTTGGATAACAAACACCATTCATTGTGTAGGGCTACAAGAGCTCCCTCAAGCCGGAGTTAACAAGCTCCACAACATCCGGAGTTCATATTTAAGTAACCTTTAGAGTGCAAGATAGACCATTGCAATTTAGACCGAGTACTAACATAGCATGCACACTGTCAACATCAGGCTATGAAAGGGGGAACAGATCACATCAATACTATCATAGTAATAGTTAACTTCATAATCTACAAGAGATCACAATCATAGCTTATACCAAGTACTACATGATGCATACACTGTCAACGTTACATCATGGAGGAGGAATAGACTACTTTAATAACATCACTAGAGTAGCACATAGATGATATTCAACTAGATCACAAAGAGAGAGATGAACCACATAGCTACGGTAGAACCCTCAGCCTCGGGGGAGAACTACTCCCTCCTCATCATAGGAGACAGCAGCGGCGATGAAGATGGCGGTGGTGTCGATGGAGATGCCTTCCGGGGGCACTTCCCCGTCCCAGCGGCGTGCCGGAACAGAGACTTCTGTCCCCCGAATCTTGACTTTGCGATGGCGGCGGCTGCAGAACTTTTCTCGTATCGTGGCTTATTCCTCTAGGGTCTTCGCGACGGAGTCCTTAAGTAGGCGGAAAGGCGGAGTCGGAGGGGCCCTGGGGGGGCTCACACAGTAGGGGGGCGCCCCCCCCTTGGCCGCGCCGCCTTGTGGGGTGGGGCCCCCTGGCTCCCCTCTGGTCCCTCTTCGGTGCTCTGGAAGCTTCCGGGAAAAATAAGATACTGGGCGTTGATTTCGTCCAATTCCGAGAATATTTCATTTGTAGAATTTCTGAAACCAAAAACAGCAGAAAATAGGAACTGGCACTTCGGCATCTTGTTAATAGGTTAGTTCCGGAAAATGCATCAAAACGATATAAAGTGTGTATAAAACATGTAGGTATTGTCATAAAACAAGCATGGAACATCAGAAATTATAGATACGTTGGAGACGTACCAACGCAGCGCGGCGCGGCTCGGCGGGCGGCGGAGGGGGCCGGATCTGAAGGTTTCCGGCGACGGCGCGCGGGTGGCTGTGGCGGCGGCGCGGGGAAAACGGGTCGGGAGGCTGATATTTCCGCGCGCGCTGGCTGAAAGTGGATACTGATTTCACCCTCTATTCCCGCTCCTACCCCGCACAAGTAGGGGGCGAAGAGCCGCCCCGTAATCGAAACCGGCAAAAATCGACGAGGGGCCATTTTTACGGGACTTGCTAGACGGTCGGGTAGAGCCCAAACCCGTATTTCGGTGGTTATTATACGGGTTTAGCCCTTTTAAAAGGTCTGTTAGACATGCTCTAATATCGGAGAGAACAAAACATTCAATTTTTTGTTTTTCTTAATTCACGCGTTTTGAGAACCAAGTGAATCAAATTGAGCCGTCGATACTGGGATAGTGCAATTGCTTTGATCTAAAAGGAAAATCGTAGGAAGAAGCGACTAAAATCCTATAAAATTCATCTCTGCGGTAGTCAAATGATTCCCGGGCTGCAGCTGCACTTTTTGACATGTG
This sequence comes from Lolium perenne, assembly GCF_019359855.2. Taxonomy (NCBI): domain Eukaryota; kingdom Viridiplantae; phylum Streptophyta; class Magnoliopsida; order Poales; family Poaceae; genus Lolium; species Lolium perenne. The sequence goes on from NC_067244.2 coordinate 71,629,056, forward strand.
CGTATCAAAGCCCATCCTGAGAAACGAGGACACATTCGCCGACCAGGGAGATTCCCTGATAGCAAAGCAACAATGCCCTCCTGCAGCTCCAAGTGTGCATGTCTGCCACTGACCTGGTCGCTGACAAACCAACGGACACGGCACTGTACGGATCCGTGATACACTAGGGACGTCTTCGGTAGTTTGGGTCCAAATTCTGGCTCACTGACCGAGTGGTGCAAGCACATTTTGCGCGTTCAAAACGAGCAACAGGTTAAAATTGGTCTATTGTTTAGTAGGTTGGACCGTATCGGTTGGGCCGAAAAGGGATTTTCGTTTGTTTACCTGCAGCCAACCCGAAATCTCGATGAAGATAAGATTAGGCATGTTTGATACCATACATGCATGTATAAGGTTACCTCGATCATTTGTACAACTGGTAGCCTTACCATGCTCTCACCTCCCATCACAGAGATATTAGTTGATGACAGTTGCAGACTAACGAAGGTACCAGTTCACGAAACCAGCCCTAGCTAGTACGAATGGTAGTTCATAACACGATGTTCCCTAACTACTACGAATGGCAGTTTATCATCACGGGATCGTTCAACATACTGGATCAAATAGGGGTTCTAGAAACATGGGACCATAGGGGTTCTTCTTCTTCACTTCTTCTTGTTCATTTCTTGTTCACTTCTTCACTTATTCTTCTTAGATGGTGGTATTGCCTCTGGCTTTCCATATTGCGTCTGCTCATTTTTGCCTCTTCTCCTTCCAGGCATCATTTTCGTCTGCGTCCACGCCATAGCCGGTCTAAAATTTATCAAAAGTGACAACCTCTTCGAAGAACTCATCCTCGCCCCAACGTAGGATCCAGTTGTGAAAAATACAGCAAGCAAGGACCAACTTTACTTGAGTGTCAAAAGTGTGGAACGGTTTCTGGTCAAGGACTTTGAACCTGTTCTTCGTTGCAGCAAAGACCTTCTCAATGGTGTCTCTAAGGCTCGAGTGTCTCAGATTGAACAACTCTTTCGCATTCTGAGGTCAGTGCCTGGGAGAGAACTCGTTGAGGTGGTACCTTATTTTCGTAAAGGGAGGTAGAATACCAGGTCGGCATGCATATCCAGCATCGCCAAGGTAGAACTTACCCTCAGGAATTTACAACCCATCGGGCCTTGAGAAGCTATCGGCCGGGATGCTCGCATCATGAGCTAAACCCTCCCACCCAGCAAGCACGTAGGTGAACCTCATATCGAAATCCAAAGCTGCTAGCACGTTTTGGCTGGTGTAGTGCTTCCTCAGGCGGAATGCCACAAACATTGATCTCGATACCTTTGCAGTGACATAAGTACCATCAATGGCCCCAATACAATCTTGTAAAAAAAATTAGCACACGGCGATATATCTGACAGTACCACACATCTGATAGGTAAAAGGAACATGATTTTGTACTCACCCTGAAATACGAGAACCACCTGTAGCTGTTCTTGATCTTGGGTGGTGTGTTCGTTAATGTTGGCTTGATCATTTCACCTCTGAGCTCTCCAATTGCGTACAACACCTGTTGGAAGTATCGAGAGATAGTCTCCGTGGATCGCCTGAATGTGCTATGGATGAGTCCGACCCTCTGGTTATGACCCACGACATGAAGAAACATTGCGACTTGCTCTTCGACAGAGGTGTGGATGCTATCAGTCAGCAGTCCTCTACCCCTAAACGTTTTCACAAGTGCATAGAAAGGGGCTCTTCTCATCCGTAGCATCTGGATAGCCTCTACATCGTTGCAGTTGTAGATGTTATTTAGGTTGTGTTATCACCAGAATTTAGCCAGAGCAGGAGATGGGCCGTGATTGAGATGGGCTTAGAGGATATACATTTAAAGAGTTTTCGGAACCGGCCTTGGGCGAGAATTTGGGTTAGATTGCCCGTGTATCTGTAAATTATGGTAGATTATGTGTCGGTTAGAATTAAGAGATAGAGTTTAGCTCGTACACGGTTGGGTTTATTCCCAAGTTAGAAAGTCTACGGACTATAAATATGTATCTAGGGTTATTGAGAAAGAGGACGATCACGTTCACGACAAAACCAATCTAGGCGCATCGCCACCCCTTGTTTCGAGGGTTTCTTCCGGGTAAGCGTCATGCTGCCTAGATCGCATCTTGCTATCTAGGCAGTATCTGTTTATTCATTGCTTAGTGTTGTTCGTGCTGAAGCCTTGTTGATGGCGAGCAACACTGTTATCGTCGATGTTTTGGGGCTGACGTGGATACTTTTCTGGTATGCTTGCTTAGCTATGCTGCTCCTCAACATCTAGGTGCCTTTGCGCCTATCTTGGGTGTAAGGGCCGCACCTTGCTTAATCTTTGTTTAGAAGAACCGATCTATTATAGCTGCTCCTTGTTCTCCAAGGGTTAGTTTGATATCCGCATGGTTAGGCCTTGCAAACGGGTTGAACGATCCAGTAGTGCGTAAGGCATAGTTTGCTGGTCTTAGAGGGATTGTTCCGGGAATCGACGTTATGTTGGTTTTTAGGCCTCTTTAGGACTAGTTTTCTATCACCTTACGTATCTGCCAGGCTCATCTACGTGTAGGATGTTCCGATTATGCGGTGAAAACCCTAAGCTGTCATAGATTGATTTATCTTGGTATTGATTAAGCAGGACCCCCATGTTAACGTAAAACCAACGTGTGCCATGGGTCAATCGGCTCTTTGAGCCGATTCACAGATTAACCTAAGAGCCGATCGGGGCTCGTATTTAATGTTTGCGTGTTTGCCATGCAGGAAACTAATCGAAGCAATCCAACACCTTCCTGACCAGGTATAGGTCAGGTGGCACGCCCTCGCACCAGCTTGGACGTGTGCCGGAGCATTGCGGGCCGTCGCCCGAGGGACCAGGGCCCACCGCAGTCCTGGGAGCCTCCCGGCTCTACCGTGTTGCCCGTCGCTGCTCGCCGGTGGGTTTTGGTAGGTAACACATTCTGGCACGCCCGGTGGGACAGTCTACAACAACGGCATCGACATCTGCAGCTGAGATGGCAGACGAACCAGTCAAGTACGAAGATCTGCCTGAGGAGCACAAGAGGAAATATGATGAGATTAAAGCCGTCTTCGAATCCGATCTCATCGGCTCTTTCACGAAGACCCTTTCACATGGCATCAGGTGGAAAGGGTTCTCACCCGAGGGTGCTCTCGATGAAGTAGATCTGTCTACCCCTTCAGAGGAACGCACCAGAGCTCTGCGCCAGGAAGTTAATTACATGGTGGCTCATTCTCTACACCGTCATTGTGAGAGCCTGGTGAACGCTTTCGAGCGCATTGCGGTCCGCGTGGTTCAGGAAATCATGAAGCACCAATACTCTCCGTCAGGGCCTGTCCTAGGGACTTACCAGGGAGAACTACCATTCCAGACCAGATCGCCGCTGCCATTCGCGCTTGCAGCTCCAGAGCCATAGGGTTCACCGGCGTACGTCATCTACAAGGTTGGAGGCGATCCTGGCGATTGCCAGTTCCTGTGTGAGCCGCCTAAAGAAGTCCCACATGGATACGTGTGCACATACGTGCCGGACTGCAATAACTTGGCGCGCACGAACCAGATCACGGCAGGAGCGATTTCTGGAGTAGACGCCGATAAACAGGCATGGCTAGCTAAATATGCCACCGGAACGAGTCATGAAAGCTCGGTCCCTGCAGCTCATACCATGGAACAAATCAGTACAATCTTGAGAGACCAGTTCGGCATCCTGCCAAAGAGAAAAACAATCGGCTATTCCAAGCCGTACCCTGACGAGTATGATGTGATCCCACTGCCGCCCAAGTATCGGCTCCCTGAATTCTCAAAATTCAATGGATCAGAGGGGTCTAGCTCAATTGAGCACGTGAGCCGATACTTGGCACAGTTGGGCATGATTTCAGCATCAGACCCGTTACGTGTGAGGTTTTTCGCACAATCTCTCACGGGATCGGCTTTTGGGTGGTACACCTCGTTGCCACCAAATTCAGTCCGGACGTGGAAGCAGCTGGAGGAACAGTTTCATACTCAATATCACTCAGACGCTACCGAGGCCGGCATTGCCGATCTGGCACAGGTGCGGCAGAAGCGGGGAGAAACGGTGTCAGAATACATTCAGCGTTTCAGGACTGTCAGGAACCGATGTTATTCGGCTCGTTTAACTGAGAAAGAAGCAGTCGATCTGGCAGCATTGAACCTCGCAAAGCCGATCAAGGATCTGGCTTTCCAAGTAGACTACAATTCACTGGCGCACATGGTCCAGAAGTTAACTTTGTATGAGCAGCGCCACCCAGAATTGTAGCAAGACAAGTTCAAGCGTCCGGTCAGCCTGGTCGAGACGGAAGAAGTCGAGGATTCTACAGAAGACCAGGAAGTAGCCGTGGCTGAATGGGCTCGGGGGGCAGCTCCCGTGTCCTGCAAATGGGTGAAACAACAAGGGCCTGCAAAAGGGTTTGACTTCGATGTGACCAAGGCTGAGCAGATATTCGATTTATTGCTTAAGGAAAAACAGCTGAAGTTGCCCGAAGGCCATAAGATCCCTACGATGCAAGAACTGAACGGGAGACCGTACTGCAAGTGGCATCACTCGTTCACCCATATCACCAATGACTGCAAAGTATTGCGTCAGCAGATCCAATCGGCAATAGAACAAGGCCATTTGATCTTTGGGTAGTTTGCCATGAAAGTGGACACACACCCGTTCCCTGGCGTCAACATGGTGGAACTCAGTCACTCCGCAGGGCGTCGGCTAGATTTCTCATTCGACGTTAACATGGCAGGGCCTGTATACCACCATGGCAAGGATAAAGAAGAAGGCAGTCACTCCCGTAGCAAGGAAAAGGAGGAGGCCGGCCCACGCGACCGGTCTCGATATGACGACAGACGTTACCTCACCGAGGAACAGGTGAGAAGCGTCCGGTACCAACGTCCTCTCTCTGCGCATCTCCTTAACAGGTATGAACGTCAGTACGACCGACATCGGCGGTACGACAGAGACGACGAAAGATATCGTCGGTCTAACGTAGACAATGGAAGATATCGTCGGTATGACAGAAACGATGAAGGATATGAGCACCGTGCGGAAGGGAAGTCACGGGATCAGGAAGACATGGATCGACACTAGGACTGTCCTTTCTTTAAGCACTGCTGGGATTCAGGAATGAGCCGATTGCCTACAATCGACAATTGCCCGGAGTGTGGACAGCAGAAGAAGGACGCAGGAGAGGTGTCAGTTTTCGAGCGTCTAGGGCCTCTCCCGCCTCAGAGCAGGCGAGCTGAGTCCTCTCAGGAGGAAGATTTTGAGGAGTCAGAAGATGAAGAAGAGGATAGATACCACCGGCCAAGGTGGTGCCCTGATGGACTCAGTCACTCCCAGAAGCGTAGGGTTCAGCGACTACGTAGCTTGGAGCAAGCTGAGGCGCAATACCTGCACACTTTGAGAAAAGCACGGCCCGATCTGGCCGTGAAAATTCAGCAAACGTTGGACGCGGAGAGTCGTCCACAGAAGAAAGAATGGCGCCCCAAGCAAGTAAAAGCCGATGTGGAGGCATCGGCTGGCACAAACATGGTGTTCATACTCCCTTCGGAGTTTTGTGCTCCAAGAGCTGAAGAAGTGCCGATAGCTCAGTTTGACTGCGGCCCACGACCAGTTATCTTTGAAAAGCCACGAGAGAAGAGCTACAAACATTTGAAGGCCCTGTACCTAAAAGGTTATATCAATGGACAGCCTGTCGGCAAGATGCTGGTTGACACGGGAGCGGCAGTCAATATAATGCCATACTCCATGCTACGGCGTTTGGGACGCTCTAACTCAGATCTGATCAAAACCAACATCACACTAAGCGACTTCAACGGCCAAGCATCAGAGACACAAGGAGTTTTGAACGTGGACCTACCCGTAGGCCGAAAAACCATCCCTACATCATTCTTCATCGTCGACAGCAAAAGCACTTACGCTGTCCTGCTAGGGAGGGATTGGATTCACGCCAACTGCTGCATTCCATCCACAATGCACCAATGCCTGATACAGTGGGATGGAGATGAAGTGGAGGTCGTCCATGCAGATGATTCGATCGAGATCTCAATAGCTGGTATGAACATTTGGGATGCAGACGGCCAAGAGCCGCTCTCTGGAATCAGTTTAGACGGCTGTGAGAGCATCGAAGTTACAAAAAACGGGGTGAGGCTGGTCTTATCCACCGGCCTGACGGAGTAGCAAGAGCAAAGTCGATGGACGTACGTGGCAAGGCCGATCCCTGCGATCGGCCCCAAAAAATAAAAAGCAATGATTTCACCTCAAGCATGTCACGTGAGACTCCCTCCCATAGTGGAGAACAAATAAGTTGTAAACCTTCATTGAGATATGCAATCAAAATGGGGGCCGATTCCAGCAATCGGCCCAAAATATCCTTAACATACGTTTTGCCTGTGTTCAGCATCGATCTAGCAGGCGACGGAAAACTAGGATATGGGTTTACATCGGCTGATGAGCTAGAAGAGATTGACATTGGTCCTGGGGATAAGCCACGACCAACATTTATCAGCAAAAAGTTGGATCCGCATCTGAGGGGCCTGATGATAGCTTTGTTGAAAGAATACCCAGACTGCTTTGCCTGGGATTATACAGAGATGCCCGGGCTAGACAGGAGCATCATTGAGCATCGGCTCCCTCTCAAGAAAGGATTTCCGCCATTCCAGCAGCGAGTACGACAGATGAAAGCCGAAATTCTAGAAGAAGTCAAGAAAGAGATCGAGAAAATGTTGACCGCCGGGTTCATCAGGCCATGCAGGTACGCTGAGTGGATTTCTAATATCGTACCGGTAGAGAAGAAAGACGGCCGATGGCGCGTTGCCATAGATTTCCGGGATCTCAATAGAGCTACTCCAAAGGATGAGTATCCAATGCCAGTAGCAGAGACGTTGATCAATGCAGCTGCTGGTCATAAGGTTTTAAGCTTCATGGATGGCAATGCCGGTTACAACCAAATTTTTATGGCTCCAGAAGATATACACAAGACCGCGTTCAGAGTACCAGGTGCAGTGGGCTTGTTTGAATATGTAGTCATGACATTTGGACTGAAAAATGCCGGCGCAACATACCAAAGAGCCATGAATTACATATTTCATGATCTGATCGGCAAGTTGGTGGAGATCTACATTGACGACGTGGTAGTCAAGTCTGTCTCAGTAGAAGGACACTTGGAGGATTTACGACGCATCCTAGACCGAACTAGGAAATTCGGACTAAGAATGAATCCAAAGAAGTGTGCCTTTGGTGTGACGGCCGGTCAATTCTTGGGTTTCTTGGTTCATGAACGCGGAATTGAGATCGGCCTGAAAAGTCAGGAGGCAGTGCGAACAATGAAGCCGCCTACCACGAAGAAGGAACTACAGTGTCTCAACGGCAAAATCAATTTCGTCAGACGGTTCATCTCCAACCTATCAGGACGAATTGAGCCGTTCATGGGATTGGTAAAAATCAAAGCCGATGAGGAATTTCACTGGGGGGCAGAGCAACAGCAAGCGTTCGACGAGATTAAAGAGTATCTAATGAAGCCACCTGTGTTGGTTCCGCCCCAGCAGGACAGACCATTCTACATTTATCTGTCCGTAGCTGACACTTCCATCGCCTCAGTAGTGGTGCAAGTCTATGATGGTCTAGAAAAGGTAGCGTTCTACCTCAGCAGAAGGATGTTGGATGCAGAAACTAGGTACCCCGAGATCGAGAAGTTGTGCCTCTGCCTATTCTTTACCTGCACCAAGCTTCGTCACATTTTGCTGAACGCAGAAATTGTCATCATATGCAAATCAGACATTGTCAAACACATGCTGTCGGCTCCTGTGTTGAAAGGCCGACTCGGTAAGTGGATGTTTGCATTATCGGAATTTGATCTCCGGTATCAACCTGCGAAAGCAGTCAAGGGACAAGCGTTAGCCGATCTTATTGCTGAGCGAATCAACACCGATATAGCAGCATTGTCTGTACGTGCATGGGCCATGTTTTTCGATGGATCGGCTTGTGAGGACGGTTGCGGCATCAGCATTCTGCTCGTGTCGCCTCGGGGGGCAACGTATTCCTTCTCCATCAGATTGTCTACCCCTTGCACCAACAATGTCGCTGAATATGAAGCAATACGGAAAGGAATGGAGTTGCTTGTGGAAGCCGGGGCAGAAGCGGTGGAACTGTTTGGAGACTCAAAATTGGTGATTTCCCAACTCACGGAGGAATATAGATGTGAGAGCGAGCCGCTCTTCCCATTATGGATGCAATGCCGTGAGCTGATGACACAATTTAGGTACATAAACTTCAACTGGATCCAGAGGTCGCAGAATACCGAGGCAAACGATCTTGCACAGATGGCGTCAGGCTACAAGGACGCAGCAGGGGGAGCTGATGTTCAGGTACAGTTCCTGGCACCGGATGACTGGAGAGCCGATATCTTCAATTACTTGAAAGATTCGGCTCGGGGGGGCACCTAAATGGATAAGGTACAGGGCCATGAAATACATTCTTATTGGGGATGACATGTTCTACAGGACTTTGGAAGGGTTACTTCTCAGATGTCTGGGACCAGCTGAGTCAAATCAGCTCTTACACGAGGTACACGAAGGCGCCTGTGGAACTCACCAATCGGCTCATAAGATGAAATGGTTGATCAGGCGATCGGGGTTTTATTGGCCCACCATGCTTGAGGATTGTTTTACGTACTATAAAGGGTGTCAAGCATGTCAGAAGTTTGGGAAAATTCAGATGGCCCCTGCATCAGCAATGAACCCCATCATCAAGCCTTGGCCATTTCGAGGTTGGGGTATGGATATGATCGGCAAAATCAATCCTCCATCGAGCAAAGGCCATGCGTGGATTTTGGCCATCACAGATTATTTTACTAAATGGGTAGAGGCCGTCCCTATGAAGTCAGTGAAATCGTCCGATGTTATCAGTTTTGTGAAAGAACATGTCATTCATAGATTCGGGATTCCTCAGACTATCACGACCGATGGAGGTTCGGTCTTCATTTCTCGCGAGTTTAGAGAGTTTTGCGAGGTCATGGGAATTAAGTTGATCCGATCGTCTCCATACTATGCTCAAGCAAATGGGCAAGCTGAAGCATCCAACCAGAGCCTTATCAAGTTGATTAAGAGGAAGGTCGACGAGCACCCTAAACGTTGGCACGAAGTATTGTCAGAGGCTTTGTGGGCTTATCGCATGTCATGTCATGGAGCAATAAAAACCTCGCCATACCATCTGGTCTATGGACAAGAAGCCGTGTTGCCCTAGGAAATCACGGCTGGGTCGAGATGTGTTACTTTTCAGAATGACTTGACAACTGAAGAATATGCAGCCCTGATGAGTAATAGTATCGAGGATCTGATAGAACTTAGACTTTGGTCGCTTGAGAAGATTAAAGAGAACAAAGCCAAGGTGGCTCGCACATATAATAAGAAGGTGAGACCAAAGGAGTTCCATGTTGGTGATCTGGTATGGGAAGCTGTGTTGCCATTGGGGACTAAGGATAAAGTGTATGGTAAATGGTCTCCAAATTGGCACGGGCCGTACAGGGTCGACCGAGCTCTAAAAGGTAACGCATACATGCTTGAGGAGTTGAGCGGTGAGAAGTTCCCAGTGGCTGTCAATGGTCAGCATCTCAAGAAATATTTCCCGAGTATGTGGGATGATGGACAGTAAAGTATGGGGGGCCGATGCATGAAATCGGCCAGCAAAAAAAATATATATGCAAAATACAGCCGATGCACTAACATCGACTTTAGGACTGAAAAGCCGATGCGTAGCCATCGACTCTAGAGGAATAAATTGTTACGAACAGAGGCTGGCCTTGCTGGCGTTTTTGGTGAAAGACCGATGTGTTGCCATCGGCTCTGCGAGCATTGATCTATTGTGACGATCGGGAAGATCAAACCAAAGCGTTCTTCATTGATTAAAGGGTGATTTTTACATGAAGAGCCGATTGCTTACAAAAGGAAGGTCTACTGCCTACTCTACTACTACTAATCATAGGCTAGTAGATTCTAATCTAAGGGCCATCGTTGCCCTCGTCGTCGCCGTCGTGGCTGCCGTCGGCGCTGCTGCCGGCGGAGTCCTCGCTGCTGCTACCGAAGCCCTCGGCAGGAGCTTCGTCTTCCTCCTCGTCGTCGTCGTCGTCGTCGTCCTCCGACCCGGCGCGGAAGTGCTTCGCCGGCGGGTACTCGTCGGAGGAGTTGTCGTCCTCCTCTTCTTCCTCCTCGTCGGAGGAGGTGAAGTCATCCCAGGAGAAGAGGTCGTCCTCGCTTTCCGCCTCCAGCTCCCTGTCGACAAGGAACTGGAAGTCGTCTTCTCCGTCTGTCAAGGACTTGTCATCCTCAGACCAGACGAAGGAATCATGATCCTCTTGGTCCCACGCCGTTGGGGCGAGGATATCGTGCGCCGCCAATGAGCCCCACTCCGGCGTCGGCTCACGGGAGGAAGAGGATAGGGAGGAAAGACCAGAGGAGGCAGAGGAGGAGGAGGAGGAGTCCATGGTGCAGAGGAGGGCTTTTCGATTGCTAATGAGCAAGGGGATGAAGAAGCGAACTGCTCGATGCGGTTAAATAAAGGGGATATAGTGGAGATAATTCAATGCTGCGGCGGTTTCCGAGGACGTGGTGTCGAATCTGTCAAGTCATGCAGTACAGAGAAGTGGAGAAGGCAAGGCATCATGATGAAGGATACTGCAGCAGTTCTGCTCTGCCACGCGTGACCCGACGAAGAAAAAACAGAGTGGTTTTGGAATTATCATTGCCAAAACCAGGGGGGCATGTGTTATCACCAGAATTTAGCCAGAGTAGCAGATGGGCCGTGATTGAGATGGGCTTAGAGGATATACATTTAAAGAGTTTTCGGAACCGGCCTTGGGTGAGAATTTGGGTTAGATTGCCCGTGTATCTGTAAATTATGGTAGATTATGTGTCGGTTAGAATTAAGAGATAGAGTTTAGCTCGTACACGGTTGGGTTTATTCCCAAGTTAGAAAGTCTACGGACAATAAATATGTATCTAGGGTTATTGAGAAAGAGGACGATCACGTTCACGACAAAACCAATCTAGGCGCATCGCCACCCCTTGTTTCGAGGGTTTCTTCCGGGTAATCTGTTTATTCATTGCTTAGTGTTGTTCGTGCTGAAGCCTTGTTGATGGCGAGCAACACTGTTATCGTCGATGTTTTGGGGCTGACGTGGATACTTTTCTGGTATGCTTGCTTAGCTATGCTGGTCCTCAACATCTAGCTGCATTTGCGCCTATCTTGGGTGTAAGGGCCGCACCTTGCTTAATCTTTGTTTAGAAGAACCGATCTGTTATAGCTGCTCCTTGTTCTCCAAGGGTTAGTTTGATATCCGCATGGTTAGGCCTTGCAAACGGGTTGAACGATCCGGTAGTGCGTAAGGCATAGTTTGCTGGTCTTAGAGGGATTGTTCCGGGAATCGACGTTATGTTGGTTTTTAGGCCTCTTTAGGACTAGTTTTCTATCACCTTACGTATCTGCCAGGCTCATCTACGTGTAGGATGTTCCGATTATGCGGTGAAAACCCTAAGCTGTCATAGATTGATTTATCTTGGTATTGATTAAGCAGGACCCCCATGTTAACGTAAAACCAACGTGTGCCATGGGTCAATCGGCTCTTTGAGCCGATTCACAGATTAACCTAAGAGCCGATCGGGGCTCGTATTTAATGTTTGCGTGTTTGCCATGCAGGAAACTAATCGAAGCAATCCAACACCTTCCTGACCAGGTATAGGTCAGGTGGCACGCCCTCGCACCAGCTTGGACGTGTGCCAGAGCATTGCGGGCCATCGCCCGAGGGACCAGGGCCCACCGCAGTCCTGGGAGCCTCCCGGCTCTACCGTGTTGCCCGTCGCTGCTCGCCGGTGGGTTTTGGTAGGCAACAGGTTGACAATCCTCTCCTGATCTAGTTGTAACATAGGACCGTAACTAACACGAGGAAAAGCAGCATGTCTAACTGCTCTCTTATGCACCATCAGGATCTAGGCTTGTATGCAAACGATGAGTGTTGCGGCGTGATGCACAAGCTGGAGTTGGTCGGTCTACTCAAACAATATCTATGCATTACGAACGGTTTTATACAACCCAACTAGTTCTACCAACATGAATCTGACATCACAGTAGAGCAGAGTATCCCCTTACCTCCGTCATGGCAGACGACGGACACGGCCGAAAGCCGCCTCAGATGTGTGCAGGCTCCGCCACGGCTGGAAACGACGACCCTGGTCCGGCACCGGAGACCGAAGGGAGATGTGCGTTGCTAGATCTGGGTAGCCGCAGCCGCCGCCGATGCAAAAATTGGGGGAAGGGAAACTTTGGGAGCTAGGGGGCTAATTGAGAGGGTAACCGAAGAGGGAGGTTACCCCTACCTTTGCCGCGCAACACCGCTGAGATTTCGGCTTCTCCCGCTATGCCGAGGTGGAGCGCCCGCGCGAACGGCGTTGTCGATTTTCGTCTCGCCAGGGCCTGTCCCTGGTGAAACTATCAAACCGGGCGTTCCTCCACAACCTGTCCCAAGGATGCTTTAAGACACGAGCTATGCAAGAACACGAGTGAGTCTAGGGCGCGTTTGGTAGCCTGGGCACCCATTGGCTCGCATCGGCCCAGCATATTTCGGGCCGTTTGGTTCCCTGGGCACACTCGCGTTGTTGCATAACACGGGTTTTAAAGCACCCATGGGACAGGCCCCGGAGGAACGCCCGGTTTGACAGTTTCTCCAGGGCCAGGCCCTGACGAGACGAAAATCGACAACACCATTCGCGCGGGAGCTCCGCCTCGGCATGGCGGGAGAAGCCGAAATCCCAGTGGCGTTGCGCGGCAAAGGTAGGGGTAACCTTCCTGTTCGGTTACCCTCTCCATTAGCCCCCTCCCAAATTTTGCAATCCCCCAATTTCCTTACCAGCGGCGGCGACCTAGATTTGGCAGCGCTGTTATCACCAGAATTTGACCGGATCAGAGGTGGGCCGCGATTAGAGATGGGCTTGAAGAATATACATGGAAGGATTACATGAATCGGCCTTATATGCAAAGTTTGGGCTAGTTTGCCCGTGTATCTGTAATATAGTAGGATACGTGTCGATTAGATAGAGTTTGGCTCGTGCCCGGTTGGGATATTCCCACGTTAGAAAGTCTACGGACTATAAATATGTATCTAGGGTTTATGAAATAAACAACAATCACGTTCACCACAAACCAATCTAGGCGCATCGCCAACTCCCTTGTCTCGAGGGTTTCTTCCGGGTAAGCATCATGCTGCCTAGATCGCATCTTGCGATCTAGGGCAAGACACGTTTATTCGCTGTTCATGCGTTGCTCGTGCTGAAGCCTTGTTGATGGCGAGCAACGTAGTTATCTTAGATGTGTTAGGGTTAGCATTGTTCATCGTATCATATGCTGTCGTCGTGCAACCCTTAGACGTCTAGCCGCCCTTACACCTATCTTAGGCGTAAGGGCGGCACCCCGCTTGATCATTATTTAGTAGATCCGATCCGTTATGATTGCTCCTTGTTCTTCAAGGATTAGTTTAATATCTGCATAGTTAGGCCTTACAAACGGGTTGAAGGATCCAGTGGCGCGTAGGGTGTAGTCTGCTAGTGATGACCCACAAGTATAGGGGATCGCAACAGTCTTCGAGGGAAGTAAAACCCAATTTATTGATTCGACACAAGGGGAGACAAAGAACACTTGGAAGCCTTAACAACGGAGTTGTCAATTCAGTTGCACCTGGAAACAGACTTGCTCGCAAGGGTTTATCAGTAGTAACAGGTTTATAGCAGTAGCAGTAGTGAAATAACAGCAGCAGAGTAACAGAGACAGCAGTAGTGATTTTAGTAAACAGCAGGATTAAAATACTGTAGGCACGGGGACGGATGACGGGCGTTGCATGGATGAGAGAAACTCATGTAACAATCATAGCAGGGCATTTGCAGATAATAATAAAACGGTGTCCAAGTACAAAGCAATCAATAGGCATGTGTTCCATATATAGTCGTGCGTGCTCGCAATGAGAAACTTGCACAACATCTTTTGTCCTACCAGCCGGTGGCAGCCGGGCCTCAAGGGAAACTACTGGATATTAAGGTACTCCTTTTAATAGAGTACCGGAGCAAAGCATTAACACTCCGTGAACACATGTGATCCTCACATCGCTACCATTCCCTCCGGTTGTCCCGATTTCTGTCACTTCGGGGCCATCGGTTCCGGACAGCGACATGTGTATACAACTTATAGGTAAGACCATAAACAATGATTATCTTGATGAAACAATAACATGTTCAGATCTGAGATCATGGCACTCGGGCCCTAGTGACAAGCATTAAGCATAACAAGTTGCAACAATATCATCAAAGTACCAACTACGGACACTAGGCACTATGCCCTAACAATCTTATGCTATTACATGACCAATCTCATCCAATCCCTACCATCCCCTTCGGCCTACAGCGGGGGAATTACTCACACATGGATGGGGGAAACATGGCTGGTTGATGTAGAGGCGTTGGCGGTGATGGCGGCGATGATCTCCTCCAATTCCCCGTCCCGGCGGAGTGCCGTAACGGAGACTTCGGCTCCCGCGACGGAGTTTCGCGATGTGGCGGCGTTACGGAGGGTTTCGGCGACTTCGACTTCTCCCGGCGTTTTTAGGTCGAGGCGAATAAGTAGTCCGAAGGAGGGCGTCGGAGGCCGGCCGAGGGGGCCACACCACAGGGCCGCGCGGGCCCCCCTGGGCCGCGCCGCCCTATGGTGTGGGGCCCTCGGGCCTCCACTTCAATTGCCCTTCTGGCTCCGTTAGTTTCCTGGGAAAATAGGGCCTTCTGCATAAATTCCGAGGTTTTTCCCGAAAGTTGGATTTCTGCACAAAAACGAGACACCAGAGCAGTTCTGCCCAGAAAACAGCGTCGATCCGTGTTAGTTGCATCCAAAACACACAAATTAGAGGCAAAACAATAGCAAAAGTGTTCGGGAAAGTAGATACGTTTTGGACGTATCAACTCCCCCAAGCTTAGCTTATTGCTTGTCCTCAAGCAATTCAGTTAACAACTGAGCGATAAAAGAACTTTCACGAACACATTTGCTCATATGATGTATATATTCTCATGCTATGGCTAATACTCGAGCAGTTCATAATGAGATACATGCAAATAAGATCATCTAACAGCTATGTCAATCATGGAGAGGTACCAACAATTAATAAGAAGCATCATGAATCATGTGTATAAGCAAGATTGCAATGTTCATAAGAGAGCATGATAAAGTGGTATCTCGCTTGCCTGTATTTGGTTGGCAAAACATAAATGCCCGGGCACCTCTGGAGTTCATAGAAAGACTAGAAGTAGTGATTGTCAAAAGATAAATGCATCAAAGTTATACCACAATCAATCATATTTTGAGACAAGCATATTATACTAAGAATGACAGTTGTGCTCTCAAGATAGTGCTCAAAGAAATAATGGAGACACAACATAAAAGTAAAAGATTGACCCTTCGCAGAGGGAAGCAGGGATTAACATGCGCTAGAGCTTTTCATTTTTATAAATCAGGAGTAAAATTATTTTGAGAGGTGTTTGTTGTTGTCAACGAATGGTAATGGGTACACTAACTACCTCGCCAACCGGACTTTCAAGAGCGGCTCCCATGAAGTATTGCATATTTATTTGGCACTCCTTCCAACCTTTCTTTCACAAACCATGGCTAACCGAATCCTCGGGTGCCTACCAACAATCTCATACCATGAAGGAGTGCCTTTTTATTTTATTTTTATTATGATGATGACACTCCCCCCAACCTTTGCTTACACAAGCCATGGCTAACCGAATCCTTCGGGTGCCGTCCAACAATCACAAACCATGGAGGAGTGTCTATTAAGTTAATTAATTCGGGACTGGGAATCCCATTGCCAGCTCTTTTTGCAAAATTATTGGATAAGCGGATGTGCCACTAGTCCATATGAGAGTCCGTCAAAAGTAAATGACAAGGTTGAAAGCGAAACACCACATACTTCCTCATGAGCTATGAAACATAAACACAAATTGAGAAGCATTTTGAAGGGTTTAAAGGTAGCGCATGAGAATTTACTTGGAATGGTTTGAAATGCCATGCATAGGTATTTATGGTGGACACTCTGGAATAACTTGGTTTTCATGTGTTTGGAAGTACGAGCAGCGTTCCCGCTCAGTACAAGTGAAGGCTAGCAATAGACTAGGGAGCGACAAATCAAGAGAGCAGTAACTGTCATAATCATGCTTGCGGCAAAATAAATTAACGGAGGCATAAAAGTGATACAAGAACTCTGAAGCAATATAAATCATCGAGGCTTAATTAACTTTTTGTTCAGTCATATGCATGCGTGAGCATGTGCCAAGTCGATATAAATGAATTATTCAGAGGAGGATACCACAATGCCATACTTACTTATGAATAAAACAATGCAAACAAACATACATGACATGCTACTCATATTAATAAATTGGAGCTAAACATGAGAGATCATGAACTACTAGACTTTCTCAAATAACATATACCTCACACGAACCAACTAAGCATGCTCACATGGATGAGTATATGTGCAAAAATGAAAGCAAATAGAGTTCATACCAGCCTCTCACCACAATCAGATTGTCGTAGATCGTCATTATTGCATTTTCACTTGTGCAGCTTGGATAATATGAAATGAAAACCACGCTCCAGCCACTGAAGACCATTGAACTCATAAAGAACTTTACAAACCAGAGAAGAACAGCAAATATTTTTGGTGTTTTCAAATTGCAAATAAGAACAAGAGGAAACAAACAAACAAAGCAAAATCTTTTTGGGTTTTCTTATAGCAAACTAGCAATAGCAAATAAAGTGAAACAAATGCAAGAAACTAAAGCAAACAAATGGTGAAGAGAAATAACAGAAATATTTTTGGTCTTTTTGTGTTTTGGGAAGGAAACAAAGCGAAATCAATAAATAGCAAACTAGAAGAAACACAGAAAAGCGAAATGGCAGAAATCTGCCAAAACCTGACAGCAGTACAGAAATCGATTTTAACAAAAATCTTACGTTGCTCAGATCGAAAAGTGTTCAACTAATGAAAGTTAGATAACAACCTGGGGAACCTACACAAAAATTTGCAGCTCAAAATGACGCTCTGGCTATTTTTGACGATTTTTACGGTAACGTTCCAGAATCTGTTTTCAGGCAGCACTTCCCCAAATATCATCTTCCTCTCATTAGAAAACCACTCAATCGAACAAAACAAGTATGTACAAGTATCCAGCAACCATAATATGCAAAGAATGAGTGATGCTGGTATACCTCCCCCCAAGCTTAGGCTTTTGGCCTAAGTGGAGTTCAATCCCATCGATCCCATGAAGTAGTGTCTCCGTAATATGAAGATGGGTCGTATTCCGGGTATGTGCTAGAAGAAGCACCCGGATATGTGACGGTGTGGTCGTAGGAGGTCCCGACGTCCTCGGAGTCATGTTGCTGATGGAAGTCTCTTATCTTCAAATGTTCATCCACCTCCTCCTTAGTGCACGACCATGACTGCCTGTCAATACTCAACAAACTAGGTTGGGGAAGAGGGATTTCCTTCTCCTCCCGTCGAAAACAACATTCTATACACCATACTATCTAAAGTAGAGTCAGTAGTAACAAAATGATGACTCTTCATAGCAGTAATATCAAGTCTCCTAGGGGCCAATGGCACATCATTAGGATCAATAGGAAGATTAAGATATGTTAAAACGCGCAAAGGCAATGGTTCCTCCAAAAATAGGCCCCCTGGGTAGTCGCGGCGAGCAATAAGAGCACCAAGGTGATAGGAGGTTTGACCAGTAAGTGCAATATTCAGGAAAGCAAGATGGTAGCTAGAGATATTACTAGTGTTCTCCCTACCAAGAATGCTAGTAGCAATGTAGTATGCAAAATATTTAATGGCGGGGAGTTGAATGTTCCTTATCTTGCCCCGCTGAATGGTGCGACAATCATCGTCGGTGATCCCACGGTAGAGCTCCAGCAAGTCCCGGGGTTGTCATCAATCCTACTTGCTGTACCTACAGGGGCAATATCCAAGGCACAACAAAAATCCTTCAATGGCATAGTCACGGTATTACCATAAATCCTGAACGCAACCGTTGGCTCATAGTGTTTGTTGTTGAATCGGAAACTCTCGACGAAGATTTTGGTGAGCAAGTAGTATTGCTCCCTTTCATCGCCCATATAAGTGGTTAACCCTGCCCTGTTGACAAGGGTTAAGAAATCCTCCGTATCCCTGCATTCCTTAGAAAATCATAACATGGAAAAGTAGAAGCAGTCGGAGGACCGTTGTCCTCTTCAGGCGCGAAGCTAGGCGCGAGGATGTCTTCATTGTATGATTGCCTAATCCGGGTGGCGGCCCTAGAAGGCCTCCCGGTGCTGGTTGTCCCCTTCTTGAACAACTCTCCAAAGCTAAACTTCTTCATAGCTTCTCTGAAATTTTCAACAAATGACATAAAAATTTTGATTTGGTGACATATAATTGAGGGAAACTACCATAGGAACTTGCTAGAGTACTAATCATGCATCAAAACTAGTTTCTACCACTTAGAACAAGCATGCAAGCTCACTAAACATGTTACCTACAGCAGCAAAATATTCAAGATATACTCAACCAAACGAAATTCTACTTGGATGGGTGGAGGAGTCACCTACCGAAGAGCAAATGTGCCAAATTTCAGACAGAAATCTGGGCTGAGCAAAGAGATCGAAAAATCCGGAGCTCTGGAGCAAAAACGCGAGTGAGAGGAACTTGGTACGAGTTTTTTCGGGAGAGAGACTGTTCTGGGCGAAAGAGATGACAAAGTGGGGCAGAGGGGGACCCACACCACATGGTGGCGCGGCCACCTCCTTGGCCGCGCCGGCCTGTGGTCTGGCGCCCTCTGGTGCCCCACAGGTCATCCTCTCGGTGTTCCTGTGTGCCTCGTCGAAAAATAGGACCAACGGTATAATTTTTGTGAATTTTTGAAAACTTTGAAAAACGCACATTTCTGGGTATTTAGTTTATTATTACTGGCCAGGAAAATTTTTGAAATCTTCAAATAACTAAAGAACTTTGCAAATTAAAAGTGCTACAGCAACTAGAGCAAATGGAGGAAGAAAGAGATGGTGTTTACCCTCTCTATGCATGTAAAAGGTATTCGTTAACAAGGTTGATCAAGTCTTGTCACCAAATAACTTTTTCATAGCATAAGAAGAAATAAACCTCAAATCAATCATGTTACCTTGAATTGTATTGATATGGATCCAATCACGAGAGTTTGATATTCTTCCTTAGGCTCATATATAGGACAATCAATAGTTCCCACTTTGATAGTTCTCACATTAGAAATAGTATTAACTCCACACGCTTTCTCAATCTTCTTAGGAAAATAAACGGTGTGCTCCCTATCATCAACATTGAAAGTAACCTTTCCTTTATTGCAATCAATAACAGCCCCTGCGGTGTTAAGAAAAGGTCTCCCAAGAATAATAGACATATTATCATCTTCAGGCATTTCCAACACAACAAAATCAGTTAATATTAAGCAGTTAGTAGTAACTTGAACAGGAACATTCTCACATATACCAACAGGAATAGCAGTAGATTTATCAGCCATTTGCAAAGATATATCAGTAGGTATCAACTTATCTAAGTAAAGTCTCTTATAAAGAGAAAAAGGCATAACACTAACACCGGCTCCCAAGTCACATAGAGCAGTTTTAACATAATTATTCTTGATAGAACAAGGAATAGTAGGTATACCTGGGTCGCCCAACTTCTTCGGAACTTTGCCATTGAAAGAGTAATTAGCAAGCATAGTGGAAATTTCCTCATTGGGGATTTTCCTTTTGTTAGTAACAATATCTTTCATATACTTTGAATAAGGTGGCAATTTAATAGCATCAGTCAAAGGGATTTGCAAGAATAAAGGTTTCATCCAATCGCAAAATTTATTATAGTGTTCTTCTTCCTTTGATTTTAATTTCTTAGCAGGAAAAGGCATTTGCTTTTGCACCCAAGGTTCTCTTTCATTACCATGTTTCTCAGAAATAAAATCTTCTTTAGTGTACTTTTTATTTTTAGCATGCTTTTCAGGTTCTTCTTCAACCTCTTCTTTATCAGGAGTATCATTCTTATCATTATCATTATCATTATCATGTTCATTACCACTTTCAGTTTCAGCATCAGAAATAGAAATACTATTAGGATCATTAATGTGTTCAGAGGATTCTACAACATTTTTATGTTTCTTCTTCTTTTTCTTCCTAGAATGAGCACTAGGTTCAATGCGTTGAGAATCTTGTTCAACTCTTTTGGGATGCCCTTCAGGATATAGAGGATCCTGGGTAGAGACACCACCTCTAGTTGTTACTTCATAAGCATGTTTCTCTTTAGAATTATTCCCTAACAAGTCATTTTGCACTTTAGTGAGTTGATCAATTTGAGTTTGAATCATTTGAAAATGTTTAACAAGCATCTTAACATCATTGGAGGTTCTCTCCACAATATCATGCAATTCACTAATAGCTTGAGAATTTTCCATTAAATGATTCTCTACTCTCATATTAAAATTTTCTTGCTTAACAATATAATTATCAAACTCATCTAAGCATTGTGCAGGAGGTTTCGAATACGGAATATCTTCCCTAGTAAAGCGTTGAAGGGAGTTTACCTCAATCATGGATGAAGGGGGAATTATCTCACATATATCTTCAATAGGAGGTAGATTCTTCACATCTTCAGATTTAATACCTTTCTCCTTGAGAGACTTCTTGGCTTCCCTCATATCTTCATCATTCAATTTAATTAAACCCCGCTTCTTCAATATTGGAGTTGGAGTCGGTTCAGGCGTAGTCCAATCATCATGATTCCGGCTTATTTTAGCCAATAATTCTTCAAATAGCTGCCCTGGAGTTCTTTTCTGAAAACACAACCAGCACAACTATCCAGGTATGCCCTAGACTCAATGGTTAGTCCACTATAAAATATATCAAGTAAATCATGCTTTTCCAAATCATGCTCAGGTCGAGCTCTAATAAGAGAGCAAAATCTCGACCAAGCCTCAGGCAATTTCTCTTCATCTTCCTGATTAAAATTATAAATTCTCTGCAAAGCAATATGTTGAGCACTAGCAGGAAAGTATTTGCGGAAGAAAACATCAAGCAATTCTTTCGGACTTTTAATAGAATTAGGTGGCAAATTATTATACCAAGTTTTAGCGTCATCCTTTAATGAGAATGGAAATATTTTAGCAACAAAGTAAGTACGCATCTTAACATCATCGAAAACAAGCTACTAAGAGTAGATAGCTCAGTCATGTGTTCAACAGCACTTTCTTTTTCAGTACCACAAAAGGGTGTTTTCTCAACAATAGCTATATGAGATAGATCAAGAGAAAAATCATAATCTTTATCCCTAATGTTTATAGGAGATGTGGCAAACTTAGGATCAGAGACAGCTTTATATCTAACAGCATGTTACGCAAGCAACTTTTAATTTTTCTTGCATCAGTAGTAGCATTGCATTTTTCAATAAAATCATCATTAAGCTCCACATAATCTTCCTCAGGATCATCACTAAAATAACCAAGTTCAGGTGAACTAACAGGTGTAGTAGCATTAGGAGTTTCAAGATTTTCAATTTGTCTAGACCTAGCAATTGTAGCATCTAGAAAAGATCCCAATGAACCACTATCATCAAGCACAGCAGAAACATTATCAATATTATGAGAGTGTTCAGATTCAGCAGATGTACCCGCATGCGAAGCATGTGGCGGTGAAACAAGTTTATCAATCACAGATGGTGAATCAAGAGCAGCAGAGGTATTCAGAATTGTACCTTTTCTTGTAGTGGATGGTAATATGGCGATCTTAGTATCGCGAGGTTTACCCATGATGGAGAATTTGCAGCGAACAATATTAATCCAAGTGAACTTCCAAATAAAGCTATGCTCCCCGGCAACGGCGCCTTAAAAATAGTCTTGATGACCCACAAGTATAGGGGATCGCAACAGTCTTCGAGGGAAGTAAAACCCAATTTATTGATTCGACACAAGGGGAGACAAAGAACACTTGGAAGCCTTAACAACGGAGTTGTCAATTCAGTTGCACTGGAAACAGACTTGCTCGCAAGGGTTTATCAAGAGTAACAGTGTTTATAGCAAAGAGCAGTAGTGAAATAACAGCGACGAGTAACAGAGACAAGAGTAGTGATTTTAGTAAACAAAGAGGATTAAAATACTGTAGGCACGGGGAAGGATGACGGGCATTGCATGGATGAGAGAAACTCATGTAACAATCATAGCAGGGCATTTGCAGATAATAATAAAACGGTGTCCAAGTACAAAGCAATCAATAGGCATGTGTTCCATATATAGTCGTGCGTGCTCGCAATGAGAAACTTGCACAACATCTTTTGTCCTACCAGCCGGTGGCAGCCGGGCCTCAAGGGAAACTACTGGATATTAAGGTACTCCTTTTAATAGAGTACCGGAGCAAAGCATTAACACTCCGTGAACACATGTGATCCTCACATCGCTACCATTCCCTCCGGTTGTCCCGATTTCTGTCACTTCGGGGCCATCGGTTCCGGACAGCGACATGTGTATACAACTTATAGGTAAGACCATAAACAATGATTATCTTGATGAAACAATAACATGTTCAGATCTGAGATCATGGCACTCGGGCCCTAGTGACAAGCATTAAGCATAACAAGTTGCAACAATATCATCAAAGTACCAACTACGGACACTAGGCACTATGCCCTAACAATCTTATGCTATTACATGACCAATCTCATCCAATCCCTACCATCCCCTTCGGCCTACAGCGGGGGAATTACTCACACATGGATGGGGGAAACATGGCTGGTTGATGTAGAGGCGTTGGCGGTGATGGCGGCGATGATCTCCTCCAATTCCCCGTCCCGGCGGAGTGCCAGAACGGAGACTTCTGGCTCCCGCGACGGAGTTTCGCGATGTGGCGGCGTTCTGGAGGGTTTCTGGCGACTTCAACTTCTCCCCTGGCGTTTTTAGGTCGAGGCGAATAAGTAGTCCGAAGGAGGGCGTCGGAGGCCGGCCGAGGGGGCCACACCACAGGGCCGCGCGGGCCCCCCCTGGGCCGCGCCGCCCTATGGTGTGGGGCCCTCGGGCCTCCACTTCAATTGCCCTTCTGGCTCCGTTAGTTTCCTGGGAAAATAGGGCCTTCTGCATAAATTCCGAGGTTTTTCCCGAAAGTTGGATTTCTGCACAAAAACGAGACACCAGAGCAGTTCTGCTGAAAACAGCGTCAGTCCGTGTTAGTTGCATCCAAAACACACAAATTAGAGGCAAAACAATAGCAAAAGTGTTCGGGAAAGTAGATACGTTTTGGACGTATCACTAGCCCTAGACAGGATGTTCCGGGGATCAACTTCGTGTTGGTTTTTAGGCCTTGTCTAGGGTCGGTTTACGATCACCGTGCGTGGCCGCCAGGCTCAATCACGAGTAGGATGTTCCGATTATGTGGTGAAAACCCTAAATCGTAGTAGGTCGTCTAAGCTTTATATTGATCAAGCAGGACCACCATATATTCGTACACCTCGTACGGATCATGGGTGGATCGGCTCTTTGAGCCGATTCACAGGACAACCTGAGAGCCGATCGAGGCTCGTATTTAATGTTTACGTGTATGCCATGCAGGAAACTAAGCGAGGCACATCCATCACCTTCCTGACCAGGTATAGGTCAGGCGGCACGCCCTTGCACCAGCATCGGACGTGCGTGCCGAGTCTTTGCGGGCCGTCGCTCGGAGGGACCAGGGCTAGCCGCAGTCCTGGGAGCCTCCCGGCTCTACTGTGTTGCCCGTCGCTGCTCGCCGGTGGGTTTCTGACCGCAACACATTCTGGCACGCCCGGTGGGACCGTCTTCGACATCAACCGCATCGCCATCTACATCTGAGATGGCGGAAGGCACTCCGATCCACGTACGAGGATCTGACCGAGGAGCTCAAGAAGAAGTATGACGAGGTCAAAGCAATCCTCGAAGCCGACCTCATCGGCTCTTTTCACAGAACCCGCTCACATGGCATCAGGTGGAAAGGGTTCTCACCTGAAGGCGCGCTCGATGGAGTGGACCTGTCCGCCCCGTCAGAAGAACGCACCAGGTCTCTGCGTCAGGAGATTAACTTCATGGTAGCTCATTCGCTACACCGCCATTCTGAGAGCCTGGTGAACACTTTGGAGCGTGTCGCTCTTCAGGTGATCCAGGAAATCATGAGGCATCAGTACTCTCCGTCAGGACCAGCTCTAGGGACTTACCAGGGAGAGATGCCACTCCAGTCCCGTCCACCGCTGCCATTCGCGTTGGCAGCACCAGAAGTGCCGAATTCACCGGCATACGTCGTCTACAAGATCGGTGGTGACCCTAGTGACTACCAGTTCTTGCATGAGGCGCCTAAGGAGATCCCTCACGGATACATGTGCACATACGTGCCGCATCGCAGAATCGGGCACTCACAAACCAGATCGCAATGGCAGGGACTTCCTGGAACAGCGGGGAGGAACTTCGGGAACGGATCTTGAGAAGCGACGTGGCTAGCTAAGTATGCCACTCCGACAAACCTCCAGAGCTCAACTCCTGCAGTTGGCTCAGAGCTGGAAAAGCAAGCATGGCTGGCTAAGTATGCCACTCCGGCGAATCTTCAGAGTTCAACTCCTGCAGCCAGCACCGCGGATCAGATCAGTACAATCCTGAGAGACCAGTTCGGCATGGTGCCGAAAAGGAGGACAATCGGCTATTCCAAGCCGTACCCCAACGAGTACGAGTTGATCCCGCTACCACCCAAATATCGGCTCCCTGATTTCTCCAAGTTTAATGGATCGGATGGTTCCAGCTCCATCGAACATGTGAGCCGATATTTGGCACAGCTGGGCACGATCTCAGCATCAGATGAGCTGCGTGTGAGGTTCTTCGCACAGTCCCTCACAGGATCGGCTTTCGGGTGGTACACATCGCTGCCACCAGACTCAATCCGGACTTGGAAGCAGTTGGAAGAGCAGTTCCACATGCAGTATCACTCAGAGGCTTCCGAGGCTGGCATTGCCGATTTAGCACAAGTACGACAGAAGCGCGGAGAAACAGTGTCAGAATACGTCCAGCGCTTCCGGACCGTTAGGAACCGATGCTATTCGGCTCGTGTGACTGAAAAAGAAGCAGTCAAGTTGGCGGTGGTGGGTCTCGCATCACCGATCAAGGACGTGGCCTCCCAAGCAGACTACCCTTCACTGGCGCACATGGTGCAGAAGCTGTCAGTATATGAACAGCGCCACCCAGATGTATACCAGGATAAATTCAAGCGTGCGGTGGTCCTGGTTGAGGCAGATGAAGACGAAGGCTCTGCGGGAGATCAAGAGGTAGCAGTGGCTGAATGGACTCGGGGGGCAAGCCCCGTGTCCTGCAAGTGGGTTAAGCCACAAGGTCCTCCAAGAGGGTTTGACTTCGACGTTACCAAAGCTGAGCAGATTTTTGACCTCTTACTTAAAGAGAAGCAGCTAAAGGTACCCGAAGGCCACAAGATCCCCACGGCGTAGGAGCTGAACGGAAAGCCATACTGCAAGTGGCATAACACGTTCACCCATGCCACCAACGACTGCAGGGTGTGGCGGCAGCAGGTCCAAATGGCGATAGAACAAGGGCGTCTAATTTTCAGCCAGTACGCCATGAAAGTCGACACACACCCCTTCCCAGCCGTTAACATGGTGGAGTGCACTTACCCTGGAGGGTGCCAGCCAGGATTCTCGTTCAACATCAACATGGTAGGACCTGGACACCACTCTGGTAAGGACGGAGACGAGGGCAGCTGCTCTCATAGCAAGGACACAGAGGAAGCCGTTCCACGCGATCGGCTCCGTCACGATGGCAAGCGCTACATCACAGAGGGAGAAGTGAGGAATGTGAGATATCAGCGACCTCTCTCTGATCACCTCCTCAACAAGTATGTGAGTCAATATGACCAACGCCGACGACCCAACGACGATGATGAAAGAGATCGTCTGGCTAGGGACGCCAGGGGACATCGTCGGCATGATCGCGACGAGGAGAGATATGAGCGCCATGCCAAGGAAAAGTCAAGAGAGCAAGACGACGAGGATAGGCACTGGGACTGTCCCTTCTTCAGACACTGCTGGGATTCAGGAATGAGCCGATTGCCTACAATCGGCAACTGCCCAGAATGTAGACAGAAGAAGAAGGATGCAGCTAACGTGTCCGTGTTCAAACGTCTAGGGCCTCTCCCGCCTCGGAATAAGCACGCTGAGTCCTCTCGGGTGGAAGATCTCGAGGATTTGGAAGACGATGATGAAGAAGAAGAAGATAAGTACCACCGGCCAAGGTGGTGCCCTGATGGACTCAGCCGTTCCCAAAAGCGTAGGGTTCAGCGACTACGTGGTTTGGAGGAAGCTGAAAGGTTATACCTGCACACGTTGAGGAAGGCGCGGCCTGATCTGGCCGCTAAAATTCAGCGAACCCTGGACGAAGAAGGTCGGCCACAAAGGAAAGAGTGGCGCCCCAGACAAAACAAAGCCGATGATGAAACATCGGCTGGCACAAACATGGTGTTCATCCTTCCGATGGAGTTTAGTGCTCCAGGATTAGACGAAGCACCTGTGGCACAACTTGACTGCGGCCCACGGCCAGTTATCTTTGAGAAGCCACGAGAAAGAAGCTACAGACATCTGAAGGCCCTGTACTTGCGAGGTTATATCAATGTGCAGCCTGTCAACAAGATGCTGGTGGACACCGGAGCGGCAGTCAACATTATGTCATACTCCATGCTACGTCGGTTGGGACGCTCTAGCTCGGATCTGATCAAGACCAACATGACACTGAGCGATTTCAACGGCCAAGCATCTGACGCACAAGGTGTTCTGAACGTGGATCTGACCGTAGGGAGGAAAACCATCCCTACGACGTTCTTTATTGTCGATAGCAAGAGCACCTATGCTGTCCTGCTGGGAAGAGATTGGATCCACGCCAACTGTTGCATTCCATCCACGATGCACCAATGCTTAATACAGTGGGATGGAGATGAAGTCGAGGTCGTCCATGCAGATGATTCGGCCGAGATTTCAACGGCTGGCATGAACGTTTGGGAGACAACAGGCCAAGAGCCACTCTCAGGCATCAATTTGGACGACTGCGAGCGCATCGACGTGACGAAGGACGGGGTTAGGCTGGTCTTATCCACCGGCCTGACCGTATAGCAAGAACAAACCTATGGACAAATGTGGCGAGGCCGATCCTTGGGATCGGCCCCAAAGACCTATGGAGAAACATTGCAAAACCTTCATTGAGCGATTCAATCAACATGGAGGCCGATTCCAGCAATCGGCCAAAATTATCCTCACCATACGCTCTGTCTGTGTTCAACGTCGATCTAATGGGCAGCGGTTTTATGTCGGCTGATGAGCTGGAAAAAGTCAACATTAGTCCTAACGGAGCCGACGTTCAAATACAGTGCCTTGGCTAACTACAGAGCCGATATCCGCAGTTACCTGGCAGATTCGGCTCGGGGGGGCACCTAATCAGATGAACATGTGCGATACATGTGCAGTGAAATATTGGGGGGCCGATAGAAAATCGGCCAGTAAAAAAAAAGCCGATGCACAGCCATCGACTCTAGTACAATTACACAGGCTCTACCCGCTGCGTGTTCAAGATGCGGATTTTCACCAAGTCAGTCTTCAGTTCAGCTTCGAGGCCTTCTGCTTCCTTGAGGGAGTGAACAATGAGAGCTTCCTCAGCTGCAATGAGCCGATTTTGGTGCCCGAACCTTCTCTTCGAGGACTTCCAACCCTTTGCGCCAGTTCAGCAGTACTGTCAGAAGCGTCAGTTTTGGCATGCAAGGCAGCCTTTTGCTCATTAAGCCGTTGGTGTTTCGTCTACAATATCGGCTTTCAACGGAAGAAAAGGTGATCGATGGGGGCAAGTTTGGCTGGCTCTGCATGGTGGCTGTCTCAGAATTACCTGAGTTCAAAGCCCTTTGTCTGATCTGTGCATCCTCACCGCTAATCTCGCTTTGACTGAGGCTCGGGGGGCAGCTGGCCTGGTAGATGCTCTGTTTTTAGAAGCCGATTGGGGTGTCATCGGCTGGTCCTGCGTCGCAACCTTCTTCAAAAATGGTGAGTTCTTGCAGAAGAGGATCACTGGAGCTGGTGGGAGGAATTTAAGGGCTCTCTTGAAGGCAAGGGTCTTCCACATTATCCACCAGATCTCAAAGTCATCAGTCGAAGAGTTGAAGGATAGATTGTGAAGGACCGATGCGTTGCCATCGGCTCATTGAGCATTGGCTAAGTGAACAATCGGCAAAGTCAGTATGAGGGGAAATCGGCTAAATTAGCTTAAAGGAAATCGGCAAAATCAAATTGGGGGAAATTCTTCATTGATAAACAGGATTTCTTACATAAAGAGCTGATTGCTCTCAAAAGGAAGTACTAGGGGATACATTGCCCCATCTACTACTACTGATCCTATGCTAAGGGTCCTATCTATGGGCCGTCGCTGCCCTCGTCGTCCCCGTCGTCGCCGCTGTCAGCGCTACTCCCGGCGGGCTCGTCGTCGCTGCTGCAGCGGCCGCCGGCAGGGCCCTCGTTGTCCTCGTCCTCCTCGTCAGCATCGTCGTCGTCGCTGTCGAAGTCGCTGAGGTTCCCCGGCCAGGGGCAGAAGCGCTTGGCCGGCGGTTCGTCGGAGGAGGTGTCGTCCTCCTCCTCCTCCTCCTCCTCCTCGGAGGAGGTGAAGTCATCCCAGGAGAAGCGATCGTCATCGCTCTCCTCCTCCGTTTCCCCGTCGGCAAGGAAGCGGAGGTCACTTTCCCCGTCGGTCGAGGACTTGTCGTCCTCAGACCGGACGGAGAAATCGTGAATGGACTCCTCCCCGGCTTCGATGGCGCGGCGGATGTTGGCCGCATGGGCCTCCTCCGGGTCCCACTCCGGCGTCGGCTCGCGGGAGGAAGAGGATTGGGTGGAAAGACCCGATGAGGCAGAGGAGGAAGAAGGCATGGTGGCGCAGGAGGGCTTTTGGAGTGCTAATGCGAAGGGGATGAAGAAGCAAACTGTTTGGAGCGGTTAAATAAAAGGGGATATAGTGGAGATTCAATGCCACAGCAGTTTCCGAGGAAGTGGTGCCCAACAAAAAAAAAATTTTGCCAGGTCACGCGGAGAAGTGGAAGAGGCAAGGCATCATGATGAAGGATACTGCAACGGTTCTGCTCTGCCACGACATGACCCGACGAAGGAAAAGCAGAATGATTTTGGAATTGTCATTTCCAAAATCAGGGGGGCATGTGTTATCACCAGAATTTGACCGGATCAGAGGTGGGCCGCGATTAGAGATGGGCTTGAAGAATATACATGGAAGGATTACATGAATCGGCCTTATATGCAAAGTTTGGGCTAGTTTGCCCGTGTATCTGTAATATAGTAGGATACGTGTCGATTAGATAGAGTTTGGCTCGTGCCCGGTTGGGATATTCCCACGTTAGAAAGTCTACGGACTATAAATATGTATCTAGGGTTTATGAAATAAACAACAATCACGTTCACCACAAACCAATCTAGGCGCATCGCCAACTCCCTTGTCTCGAGGGTTTCTTCCGGGTAAGCATCATGCTGCCTAGATCGCATCTTGCGATCTAGGCAGTACACGTTTATTCGCTGTTCATGCGTTGCTCGTGCTGAAGCCTTGTTGATGGCGAGCAAAGTAGTTATCTTAGATGTGTTAGGGTTAGCATTGTTCATCGTATCATATGCTGTCGTCGTGCAACCCTTAGACGTCTAGCCGCCCTTACACCTATCTTAGGCGTAAGGGCGGCACCCCGCTTGATCATTATTTAGTAGATCCGATCCGTTATGATTGCTCCTTGTTCTTCAAGGATTAGTTTAATATATGCATAGTTAGGCCTTACAAACGGGTTGAAGGATCCAGTGGCGCGTAGGGTGTAGTCTGCTAGCCCTAGACAGGATGTTCCGGGGATCAACTTCGTGTTGGTTTTTAGGCCTTGTCTAGGGTCGGTTTACGATCACCGTGCGTGGCCGCCAGGCTCAATCACGAGTAGGATGTTCCGATTATGTGGTGAAAACCCTAAATCGTAGTAGGTCGTCTTAGCTTTATATTGATCAAGCAGGACCACCATATATTCGTACACCTCGTACGGATCATGGGTGGATCGGCTCTTTGAGCCGATTCACAGGACAACCTGAGAGCCGATCGAGGCTCGTATTTAATGTTTACGTGTATGCCATGCAGGAAACTAAGCGAGGCACATCCATCACCTTCCTGACCAGGTATAGGTCAGGTGGCACGCCCTTGCACCAGCATCGGACGTGCGTGCCGAGTCTTTGCGGGCCGTCGCTCGGAGGGACCAGGGCCAGCCGCAGTCCTGGGAGCCTCCCGGCTCTACTGTGTTGCCCGTCGCTGCTCGCCGGTGGGTTTCTGACCGCAACAAGCGCGCATCTACCTTTGGTCACCGGCGCCGGACCAGGGTCCTCTTCTCCAACCGCGGCGGAGCTTGCGCACATCTGGGGCGGCTTTCGGCCGTGTCCATCGTCCGCCATGACGGAGGTAAGGGGAAACTCCTCTGCTCTACTGTAGTCTTCGATTCATGTTCGTAGAACTAGTTGGGTTCGATAAGACCGTTCGTAATGCATAGATCTTGTTTGAGTAGACCTACCAGCTCCAGCTTGTGCATCACGCCGCAGCACTCATCATTTGCGTACAAGCCTGGATCATGATGGTGCAGAAGAGAGCAGTTAGGCATGCTGCTTATCCTCGTGTGACATACGGACCTATGTTAAAACGAGATCAGGAGAGGATTGCCAACCTAAACAACATCTACAACTGCAACGACGTAGAGGCCATCCAGATGCTACGGATGAGAAGAGCCCCTTTCTATGCACTTGTGAAATCGTTCAGGGAAAGAGGACTGCTGACTGATAGCATCCACACCTCTGTCGAAGAACAAGTCGCAATGTTTCTTCATGTGGTCGGTCATAACCAGAGGTTCGGAGTCATCCATAACACATTCAGGCGATCCACGGAGAATATCTCTCGGTACTTCCAGCAGGTGTTGTACGCAATTGGGGAGCTCAGAGGTGAAATGATCAAGCCAGCATCAATGAACACACCAACCAAGATCAAGAACAGCTACAGGTGGTTCCCCTATTTCAGGGTGAGCACAAAATCATGTTCCTTCTACCTATCAGATGTGTCATACTGTCAGAAACATGATTGCGTGCTAATATTTTTACAGGATTGCATTGGGGCTATTGATGGTACTCATGTCACTGCAAAGGTACCCAGATCAATGTCTGCAGCATTCCACGGGAGGAAGCACTACCCTAGCCAGAACATGCTAGCAGATGTGGATTTCGATATGAGGTTCACCTACGTGCTTCCTGGGTGGGAGGGTTCAGCTCATGATGCCAACATCCTGACCGACAGCTTGTCAAGGTCTGATGGGTTGCAAATCCCTGACGGTAAGTTCTACCTTGGAGATGTTGGATATGCATGCCGACCTGGAATTCTACCTCCCTTCAGAAAAACAAGGTACCACCTCAACGAGTTCTCTGCAAAGCACCGACCTCTGAATGCGAGAGAGTTGTTCAATCTCAGACACTCAAGCCTTAGAGTAACCATTGAGAGGGCCTTTGCTGCATTAAAGAACATGTTCAAGGTCCTTGACCAGAGACCGTTCCACACGTTTGACACTCAGGTAAAGTTGGTCCTTGTGTGTTGCATTCTTCACAAGTGGATCCTAGGTTGGTGCGAGGATGAATTCTTCGAAGAGGTTGTCACTTTTGATGAAGTAGAGACCGGCCATGGTGTGGAAGCGGGCGACAATGATGCCTGGAAGGTGAAGAGGTAAGAGTGGGCAGACGCAATGTGGGAAGGTAGAGGCAACACCACCATCTGAGAAGAAGTGAAGACGAAGTGAAGAAGAAGAAGAATCCCTATGATCCCCTGTTTTTCGAACCCTTTTCGATCCCCGTTTGTTCAACGACCCCGTAATGATAAACTGCAATTCGTAGTAGCTAAGAAGCCTCGTGTTATGAACTACCATTCGTAGTAGTTAGGGATGATTTCGTGAACTGATTGCAACTATCATGAACTGTGATTTCTGTGTCATAGGAGGTGATAGCTTGGTAAGGCTACCCGTCATAGAGAAGAGGTAACCGTAGACATGCCTGGATGGTACCAAACAGGCCTCATGTCATCTCCATTGAGATTTGGGCTTGGCTGCAGGCAAACAAACAGAACGTCCTTTATGGCCCAGCCGATGCAGCCCGACCTACCAAACAACAGGCCAATTTCGGCTTGTGGCTCGTTTTGGACGTGAAGTGGCCCAGGCAACCAAACGCGCCCCTAGGCAACCAAACAGGCTGAAAATTGTTGAGCCGATGCGAGCCAAGAGGCGCCCAAGCTACCAAACGCGGCCTAGTGGGTTCAGTGCATCTAATTTGATTTTCATTACGTGACGCCGCAGAGACCGCGCTAGGTTAGTTTGGCTTGTTCAGACGTTCTCTACAGACACCCAGCCCAAACTGTAGCTTAATTTTCATTTGCTTTTATTACACATTCAGGAAGATAGAAACAGAATGTAAGCAAGGTGAGAACCGAATCAAGACATTTATTTGCCAACTTGTGGTATGTCATGGACTCTATACACAATTACTTTACAAGAACATTTTACACCTGGAACTGTCACTGGACTATCGAAAACACAACGACATGGCAGTGGATAAATAACAAGCCAGCCAAATAGCACAATCATTCTCGGCGCTGAGCGTTGCTCGCCTCAGCTGCAGAGGTTCGGTATACAGGTTCCGTCCGGGTTCGGCTGCTCTTTCCAGATCCGGCCAGTTACCCTGAGCTTCAGCTCCTTCCTGTCGCCGCCCGAGAAGAAGAGCGCCATGTTCCTCTGGATGATGAGGCCGTCGTGGCTGTCCCGCACCTTCCGGTGGCTGTCACGGATGCTTCTAGGGGTGCCTTCCCATACCATCTTCCTGCCGTTACCGCCAACCTCGAGGCTGTAGGTGTAGTTCCTCGCTTCGTTCTCGTCGCCCATGAAACGGAGGAAAGCCATGTATACCGGTGCCATGCCCAGCTGGAAGGCCTCAAAATGCAGACAGAAGTACTGTCCGAAACAATGGAACACCTGATTCAGCAGAAACATTCAATCAGTAACTTAAGACTGAAAAGCTTTGGATCTTAAGAGTAATTGCACGCAGATATCTGAAAATACATATTCCAGATACTTACTGTTAGCATCCAGGTGGCATTCTCAACCTCTCGTGGATTCGACTTAACGTATCTATGGTTGAATGTGCAACCGCTGTGCATATCAACTTTGTGATCATCCCTCAAATGTGCAACGAGGAAAGGTATATCACCACCCACAGCACATTCAGAACCAGCATAGGGGCAGTTATATGGCCTGAAGCTGCACTGCCCTTCGTGTTTTATCTTGCTGTAGTATGGGAAGATCTCTGGACAGCCTAAAGAGCAGTACTTGCACGGAAGCTCCAGTGATTCTGCTACTTTCTCCAATGCCAAGCACCTGATATCACCAAGCTCTTGTCTGCATGTAGGACACCGGTTGTGTACCCGAGCCTTGCATGTCGAGCATAAAGTATGTCCGTTTTGGCACTGTAGAAACATCAAATTGATACAAACTGTCAAATTTCCAACTATACTGGTAGTACGCTTCAGATGAAATATATTCAGCACCACAAATATTGGTTTTCAATCATTATTAGTGTCCTTGTTACATAATATATATGCTTTGAGCACAACTACGATTATCATGCTTTGAGAACAACTACGATTATCATGCTTTGAGCACAACTACGATTATCCATCGACTGAATCTTCAAAGAATAGCAAGCACCCACTAGGACCGTGTATAATTACCACTGAAGAACATATACATAATAGCATGAAAGATGAACTGAAAAACAAGGTAGCAAGCATAAACCCTTGCAATTGACATTTCATTTATTGGGATGATTTGTGATGCTTCCTATCATCTTCTTATAGAATCAGGATCGATCATAAGGGCAATGTTTTATGTGCAACCAGTTACTTATGTCAGGACAGACGAAAGAGGTATACTATTGGCAGTATTCAACAAGCTGCTAGGTTGATAGAAAAAAAAAAAGCGCTAGATAGTAATAGGTACTAATCTGGTGGAAGAATCCCTAGCAAGAATACAGATATAGGCAAAGGAAGAAAGGAAAGTGGGGCTGTGACGGAAAAAATGAGAAGGCGAAAATGAAATGCCTACCTCATGTTGCCCATTAGGCTAGCTAAGGCCCATAATGACCAAGTCCCAAACCCCTTCAACATTAGCAGTCGTTCAGAATAACCCTGGCTAAGAAACGAAACAGGGGAGGAGAGGCTGAGACGTCTCAGTCGTCCGCTTTTCAAACCATTGACTACTTGTAAAAACATGGTTGCAATATACAACTCATTCTCAACTTGCTGGAGACTGACTAGTAAACAAATTCCTCTCTTTTTTCCTAGTCCTCTTCTCACCTCTTCAGTCCAATATGTGTGAGACTGCATTCATGCATTGTGTTTGGCCGAGTCATGTGGCCGTTGAGAAGAAGTTGTGCAAGTGCTAGAATACAGACATAGTTATTCATTTTTGCTTTCTCAATTTTTTCCAAGAAAATAAAGGAAAACCCAATGGTTTTTTACTGTAATCTTAATAAACAGATATTAAGAGCATTACTGTAGTGTTACTTATCATGTCTACGTCACTAGTTATTACACTGCTTTCACTTTCGTATCATCGAAGCAAGAATAGAAAAACCTTTGTTTGAACTGAAAACACAAAAATCCTAACATTAAAATTAGAAACATTAAAATTATAAGATGATTCACCTCATTCCCCAACTCTAACTTGCAACTTCATCTAAGAATATACTACCTCCGTTTCAAGGAATAAGGCGCACGCGTATTCCAAGACGAACTTTGACCATAAAAATTGAGCAAGAAAATCTTGATTATATTATACTCCGTATGTAATTAGCATCGTTGGATTCATATTGAAAAGCACTTTCTAATGATGCTAATTTCATTCAAATAATTTTTATATATTTAAAATATTTTTTAGTCAAACAAAAAGCACGTAAAACTAGGACGCCTTATTCCTTGAAACGGAGGTAGTATAAACAGAGGTAAACAGAACACACAATGCATTGTTTAAAAAAAACAGACATTTTTACGACTTAAGAAGCAGATAGTTGCCCGGTTAATGAGAGGAAAACCAGGTGAAACCCGAGATACATGCCCAAACCAGCATTCATGGAACATGGCACCCAATAAATTGTGGAAATAGTGGTGATTGGTATTGGTACAATTAATTACGCAACACCAGTCTCCTCCCCCTAGCTTCCAGTAAAATGTCAAAGAGAAAGCTTCAAATACAAACCGTCACTAGTTTGCTCATGTCCAAACAGAGTTGATATGTCAAGGAAATACATTCCCATCCTTCAGTTCGATATTCGCTCTAACGAACTAACCGACGGCAAAAGACACAGAAACATCCAAGTGCCAGTCTGACTAATATTGCAAGCAGGAATTTGTCTCCAAGCTGAGATGAAATGTTGGTACTAATACTACAATTGAAGTTAACCCCAAGGAGAAAGTTGAACAGGTATGTTGCATGTTATCTACTTCAATTTTGAAGACATTTTGAAATCGTGAAACAGAAAAGTTAGGTGTACAAAATCTAGGCGACCTGTGGTTCCTCAAGTTTCCTATTTTAAATGTACTTAAATTGTGGTCCTTAGAAAAGAAAATTCAGCATGTGGAAAGCTGGAAGCTGCAGCTCTTCACATGCTACATTCATGTCCGCATGGAGAGTGCAAAAACTTAGTGGACCAAAACGCAAACATGTTGGATTGAGCAACCATTCAGTTTGGTAAGCTGTCTCACTGAAGAATCTGAATCAACTTCCCCAACCCACAACAAATAATGGAAATAAATGAGCTCAGAGCATTTAAATAGCATTATTTCAATTCCTTTGATTTCTCTCTTGACTTCTCGGAATTTCCAATATTTGCAGTGAGTCCTCAATCGACTTTGGTGAACTAGAAAAAAGGGACTAGATTATAAATGTCAAGGGCAAGCTCAACCTAACCAAACAGCAGAACAAGCAACCTATCAACTATACGAACAAGGGA
The DNA here is from genome assembly GCF_019359855.2 of Lolium perenne. NCBI lineage: Eukaryota > Viridiplantae > Streptophyta > Magnoliopsida > Poales > Poaceae > Lolium > Lolium perenne. The sequence continues at coordinate 71,665,305 of NC_067244.2, forward strand.
TGTAAGAGGAACCATAGTACCAAATAGCCAGGGGAGTAAAAGTATACTATGTAGCTCACCACGAAAAACAGGAGTGTTGGAACATGAAAATTTGCTAGCGCAATCTTCCAAATCATGTTTCACTCCATGAAAATGAACGTGTTCTATTTTACTAAAAATGCACTAATTGATTGATCACTACCTAAGTCGTTAATGCACAGCATTACATTACCAGGCTAGACTGGATGACCAGTTTTGTCTTGGTGATATTCAGTCCAAGTAACTAAAAGTACCAAAGGTTAACAACAGGACAAAGGATAGGCAACAAGAAGCTAACCAGTAGATAAAACCAAATTTTCTTCCCACTATTATTCCAAAGTGTATATTTGGAATTGGAGTTTGCTAAAGCAATAAACGAAATGAATTATCCCCTGAATAATACAGCTAGTCCATACTCTGGACCCTAATAGACCCGAAATTCAGATCTAAATGGCTCAATTCAAATTGTGCATCAAAGGGGGCTAATTATTAATTAGCCTACGAAAATCCCCTAATTCGTCGAAGAAGTTACATACAGTGTACGAAACTAGGAATCAACATAAAATCACAAATCACCCATTTCGAGCTATCAACATGAAACTACCCAAATCGCAATCACCCAATCCCCGGTTCCAGCCACAGGAATCCGGCCAGAATAGGCAAGTGTTAATCGATCCTATAAAAACTGGGATCAAATTCCCGCGCCTCTGTCCACCAGAATCCCCAAATCTGTACCCACAGGATCCTATTCTAGACCCAAACCCACACGGCATGCCTATCCCAAATCCAGACGCGCACACAAGTGACCCCGAAATCAGGAGCCGGAGCGTGGCAGGAAGGGGAGAGCACCCACCTGGTGGATGGGCGGGAACATGGAGTTGGTGCAGACGGGGCACTCGAGCAGCTCGTGCACGCTGGTCGCCGGTGGCCCTCCGGCGGCGGCGCCCGCGGTAGGGCCGACTCCCCCGGCATTCACCTTGGGGAAGGAACGGCCTCCGCCGCCGCCGCCGGCGCTAGGGGCGAGGTGGAGCGGGATAGTGTGGTGGTGGTGGTGGTGGCTGTCGACGTCGTCCACGTCCATGGAGGCGTCCGGGAGGGACAGGCACTCGACGCTGTCGATGTCCATGGCGGCCTCCCTCCCCGGCACGCGCGCGCGCCCCGGCGTCGTCCTGGCCGCGCCCGCGCGAGGAAGCTCGGCTGCGCTGGGATTTGATTGAGGACGGAGGAGGCGCCTGGCCGCGGTGGGGTGGGTTCGTTGCGTTTGGGCGATGGGGGGTTGATTTGGTTGGGGACGGGACGACGACGCGGGCCTCTCTCGTCTCACGGCGTGACGGCGTGTGCATTCGCGTCTGGAACAACGCGGCGACAGCGACCGCGCCGTTTTGTGGGGTATCGGACCTGTGGCCGCACCTCTCAAACAAACGAATTTCGCAATGGCCGTTTTATTTATAAAGGTTTGTATAGAAATTGGGTAGGATTTAGATACTATGGACAAAATTTATATGTAAGTTGTTTCATTCATATGAACATATCTTATAGAAACTATTTTTATAGAAATTTTGTAGTGTACATTCTGTAATACCTCGTGAAAAATCCATTTGCTACAATCAAATGTACTCCCTCCTTTCCAAAAACAAAAACTTCTCAACTTCTTCTAGATACCGTTGTACCTGTTGCTAAAACATCCATTTTCTCGTACGATTCAAAAGGGTAGCCACGACATCCCAATTCCATATTTTTTTCCTATTCATATGTTTTTTTTCTATCATATAAATCAAACAAGCTCTTAGGGCATCTCCAGCGGCGCGAGGCAAACGGACGCTGAGCGACCGTTTGCGTTCGCGTGGACCGGAAATGCGTCTAGCACCACCTCCAGCGGGGCGACGCAAAGTGACCGGGCCGTCCGCGGAGACGCAAACCTGGTCCAAATATGCGTCAGATTTGCGTCTCTGCGGACGCTCGGCGGACGCGCAAAGTGTCCGCTCGCTTCCTCACCGGGCCCGCCTGGCAGCGAGCCTGCATCGAGGGCATCGCTTCGGCGGTCAGCGCTTCCGCGTCTGCGCCGCAGCCTTCGCCATCAATGGCGCGGCTGCCTGTTCTGCACGCGCACTGGCCGGCGGCGGCTGGGCTTCTGCGCCGCCTTCAATGCCATCGTATCCCGCGCGCGGCCGCGCTTAAAAGATCACCGGCCACGTTCCTGTTGGAGATATGCCCAAGAGGCAATAATAAAATGGTTATTATAATATCTTTGAGTTTATGATAATGTTTACATACCATGCTATAATTGTATTAACCGAAACATTGATACATGTGTGTTATGTGAACAACAAGGAGTCCCTAGTAAGCCTCTTGTATAACTAGCTTGTTGATTAATAGATGATCATCGTTTCATGATCATGAACATTGGATGTTATTAATAACAAGGTTATGTCATTATGTGAATGATATAATGGACACACCCAATTAAGCGTAGCATAAGATCACGTCATTAAGTTATTTGCTATAAGCTTTCGATACATAGTTACCTAGTCCTTATGACCATGAGATCATATAAATCACTTATACCGGAAAGGTACTTTGATTACATCAAACGCCACTGCGTAAATGGGTGGTTATAAAGGTGGGATTAAGTATCCGGAAAGTATGAGTTGAGGCATATGGATCAACAGTGGGATTTGTCCATCCCGATGACGGATAGATATACTCTGGGCCCTCTCGGTGGAATGTCGTCTAATGTCTTGCAAGCATATGAATAAGTTCATAAGAGACCACATACCACGGTACGAGTAAAGAGTACTTGTCAGGAGACGGGGTTGAACAAGGTATAGAGTGATACCGATGATCAAACCTCGGACAAGTAAAATATCGCGTGACAAAGGGAATTGGTATCGTATGTGAATGGTTCATTCGATCACTAAAGTCATCGTTGAATATGTGGGAGCCATTATGGATCTCCAGATCCCGCTATTGGTTATTGGTCGGAGAGAAGTCTCAACCATGTCTACATAGTTCGCGAACCGTAGGGTGACACACTTAAGGTTTGATGTCGTTTAAGTAGATATGGAATATGGAATGGAGTTCGAAGTTTTGTTCGAAGTCTCGAATGGGATCAAGGACATCACGAGGAGTTCCGGAATGGTCCGTAGAATAAGATTCATATATAGGAAGTCACTTTCCAAGTTTGGAAATGATCCGGTGAATTTATGGAAGGTGGTTTCTAGAATTATCCGGAAATAAATTACTATGGAAGGAGGAGTCCCGGAGGGACTCCACAAACCCTAACCAGCCAACCAAGTGGGAGGGTGGAGTCCATGGTGGACTCCACCTCCTTGGCCGGCCAAGAAAAGGGGGAAGGGGAGAGTCCATGTCCCTCTAGGTTTCGTCCATAAGGCAGTTTTTCTGTTGGGGTCTTATTCGAAGACTTTGGGCAAACCCTTGGGGTTCCACCTATATAATGAGGAGGAGAGGGAGGGGGCAGCCCATGGCTTGGCCGCACCACCCCTGCCCCCTTGAGGCCGGCGCCCATGGCACCCCCTCTCCCCAAACCCTAGCACCCCTCCTCCACTACTTCTCCCGCATATGCTTAGCGAAGCCCTGCCGGAGATCTCCATCGACACCGCCACCACGCCGTCGTGCTGCCGGGATTCCGAGGAGGATCTACTACTTCCGCTGCCCGCTGGAACGGGGAGAAGGACGTTGTCATCAACACCGAACGTGTGATCGAGTACGGAGGTGTTGCCCGATCGTGGCACCGTGATCAAGATCTTCTACGCGCTTTTGCAAGCGGCAATTGATCGTCTACCGCAGCAATAAGAGCCTACTCTTATAGGCTTTGGAAATCTTCAAGGGTTAGTCTCGTTCATCCCCTCGTTGCTCCCATCTTCTAGATTGCATCTTGGCTTGGATTGCGTTCTCGCGGTAGGAAAATTTTTGTTTTCTATGCAACGTATCCCAACAGTGGTATCAGAGCCGTGTCTATGCATAGATGGTTGCACGAGTAGAACACAATGGTTTTGTGGGCGTTGATGCTCTTGTTGTCTTTAGTTTGAGTACTTTGCATCTTTGTGGCATAGTGGGATGAAGCGGCCCGGACTAACTTTACATGACCACGTTCATGAGACTTGTTCCTCGTTCGACATGCAACTTGTATTGCATAAGAGGCTTTGCGGGTGTCTGTCTCTCCTACTATAGTGAAGATTCAATTTACTCTTCTATTGACAACATTAGTATCACCGTTGTGGTTCATGTTCGTAGGTAGATTAGATCTCTCTCGAAAACCCTAAACCACGTAAAATATGCAAACCAAATTAGAGACGTCTAACTTGTTTTTGCAGGGTTTGGTGATGTGATATGGCCATAATGTGATGATGAATATGTATGAGATGATCATTATTGTATTGTGGCAACCGGCAGGAGCCTTATGGTTGTCTTTAATTTTCATGTTGAGTAGTATTTCAAAGTAGTTGTAATAGTTGCTACATGAGGTGAACAACCATGAAGACGGCGCCATGGACCTTGACGCTACGCCGACGATGATGGAGATCATGTCCGTTGATGATGGAGATCATGTCCGTGCTTTGGAGATGAAGATCAAAGGCGCAAAGACAAAAGGGCCATATCATATCACATATGAATTGCATGTGATGTTAATCCTTTATGCATCTTATTTTGCTTAGAACGCGACGGTAGCATTATAAGATGATCCCTCACATTAATATCAAGATAATAAAGTGTTCTCCCCTCGTATGCACCGTTGCCAAAGTTCGTCGTTTCAAAGCATCTCGTGATGATCGGATGTGATAGATTCAACGTTCATATACAACGGGTGTAAGCCATGTTGCACACGCGGAATACTTGGGTTTGCTTGACGAGCCTAGCATGTACAGACATGGCCTCGGGACAACGAAAACCGAAAGGTTGAACACGAGTCATATGTATGATATGATCAACATGTTGATGTTCACCATTGAAGCTACATCATCTCACGTGATGATCGGTTTTGGTGTAGTGGATTTGGATTGTGTACCACTTAACAACTATGAGGGATGTTGTATTAAGTGGGAGTTCATTAGTAATTAGATTAAAACATGAACTAATTATCATAAACATAGTCTGAGTATTATTTTGAATTAATTTTGTAGTATTGGCATCCGTTTACTACTATGCGCTAGTCTTGTAATTGAGATAGAAATACTGTTAAAATCTGATAAGAAACTTTACGGATTGGTACCGTATTGTTAAAGAATCAAGAATTGATTAAGTCCTATTGCAAATTTTTAGTAAACCTCATATTGTTGATTCAATGAGCTATGGTTTCAATTAGTAACTAAAGTCATCTTGTCTCCGTGAAACTTGAAGTTCAAATCTGTTTGAAAAGTAAGGAGCTGAAAATTTAGTTTTCAGAAATAATCAAGGTATGAGATATATGTGATATCTAAGACCTTATTACAAGATGATAGAATATAATTTGGTGAGACTACATAAACTCATAAGTTGTTTTATGGGAATGTACGAAGGTTGAAGACGCAAGGCGTCCCAATCCTCCAACTATTGGGGCACTAACAATATTTGCATATCCATGAAGTAATCGTCCTTAGTATGCACCGTTGCTAAGACTCGTCGTTTCGAAGCATCACGTGATGATCGGGTGTTATAGATTCTACATGTGCATACAACGGGTGCAAGCCAGATTTGCACATGCGAATACTAAGGTTAAACTTTATGAGCCAAGCATGTACAGACATAGTCTTAGAAAGTCATCATGATACAATGGATAAAATTATGAGTGAAATTGTTCATCATATTACAAGGTTACTAATAGTGAAATCCGGAACACTTGTCATATGATGATCAACTTCAAAGTAAGAACCTCAAGGTTATTGGTATTTGACCAACAAACCTAGAAGTTATTGATGTTGAAGTGTTTTTCTGAATAATGAGGAAAGCTAAAAGAGAAACTACAAAAGATTATTGGCAGAAAGAAAAGACTAGAAAGTCTAGCTCAGGTGTATATAAATGATATACATGTTATGGTTGTGTTCCTAGTTAGATCACACAATGAAATTCTTGGGTATTAGTACCATATTGGTTGGTATGAAGTGTCATACAAAACAACACAATACAAGAATACAATGGCCTAAGTGACTGACAAGGAATATGATAGGAATACACGTCTGGAACAAAATAAAGTGTTATTATGTTCGTCGTTGGCATTCTATCTAGCCCTTAGAATTTATAATAAAGAACTTAATAATTGTTATTTTGCTCTGGTCAAATGAAAACAATGAGTTGTTCAAATTATGACATTACTCCATGTATGATGGATAAGTTATTATAAATCTTAATGGTGAAACACACATACATAACACTGACGCTAAAATGTCATAAGGCAAATGATTTGAATTCCACTTATTTGTGGAACCGCCATTTAGGTCATGTTAGAAAGGAACGCATGAAGAAACTCCATGTAAATGGATTTTTGGAGTCATTTAATTTTTGAATCATTTGGTGCTTGCAAATCTTTTCTAAAGAGAATGATTAAAATACCATTCATAGGCCAAGAGTTGAGCAGACGCTAACTTAGTGGAAAAATACATGATGATGTATGTGGTTCACTGGACATAGTTGTGTGCGGGAGATTCTTCTACTTCATGAAAACTTTCAACAATGAATTGAGTATATATGGATATATTCGATAAGGAAGAAGTTTGAAACATTTGAATGGATTCAAATAATTTTCAGCGTGAAGTAGGAAATCATCGTAATAGAAAAGTCAAATATCTATGATTGGATCATGGTGGAAATATTTGAATTACAAGTTTTAGCGAACATCTAAGAGAGTTATGAAATTGTTCTACAACTCACGTTTCTTGGAGTATCATAGTGATGATGAAGTATCCAAGAGATGTATCCAAACTTTGTTGGATTAATGATGAGATAAAATAAAATAAAGCCATTATATTTTTTGTGGATTATGCTTTAGAGACTACCGCTTTTACACTGAATAGAGCATCATCATGATCCGTAGAAATGACACCATACGAGTTATGGCATGGGTATGAACCCTAATAGTCCTTTCTTAAATTTTGGTATGCATAGCATAAGTAAATAAGTTTACAACCAAAATCGGATGAATGTCTTTGTTGGTTATCCCAGAGAATTGATTGGGAATTATTCCCACTATGGAGACAAAGACAAAAGAGTTTGTCAATGTTTCTTATTTCCAAGAAATTGTTTCTAGCGAAATTTTTGAGTGGGAGGACAATAGAACTTGATAAAGTTTATGAACCTAAGCATAATGATCAGAGTAGCGCAACATCGGAATTGGTTCCGGAAGCGGCCACGACGATCATGGCTTCCATGACTACAAAGTGTTTTAGCCATTGATGACGCGTAAAGCACACGCTCGTTGGGAACCCCAAGTGGAAGGTGTGATGCGTACAGCAGCAAGTTTCCCTCAGTAAGAAACCAAGGTTTATCGAACCAGTAGGAGTCAAGAAGCACGTTGAAGGTTGATGGCGGCGGGATGTAGTGCGGCGCAACACCGGGGATTCCGGCGCCAACGTGGAACCTGCACAACACAACCAAAGTACTTTGCCCCAACGAAACAGTGAGGTTGTCAATCTCACCGGCTTGCTGTAACAAAGGATTAACCGTATTGTGTGGAAGATGATTGTTTGCAGAAAACAGTAGAACAAGTATTGCAGTAGATTGTATTTCAGTAAAGAGAATTGGACCGGGGTCCACAGTTCACTAGAGGTGTCTCTCCCATAAGACAAACAGCATGTTGGGTGAACAAATTACAGTTGGGCAATTGACAAATAAAGAGAGCATGACCATGCACATACATATCATGATGAGTATAGTGAGATTTAATTGGGCATTACGACAAAGTACATAGACCGCCATCCAACTGCATCTATGCCTAAAAAGTCCACCTTCAGGTTATCATCCGAACCCCCTCCAGTATTAAGTTGCTAACAATAGACAATTGCATTAAGTATTGCGCGTAATGTAACTAGTGACTACATCCTTGGACATAGCACCAATGTTTTATCCCTAGTGGCAACAGCACATCCATAACCTTAGAGGTTCTTGTCACCCCTCCAGATTCACGGAGACATGAACCCACTATCGAGCATAAATACCCCCTCTTGGAGTTACTAGCATCAACTTGGCCAGAGCATCTACTAATAACGGAGAGCATGCAAGATCATAAACAACACATAGATATAACTTTGATAATCAACATAACAAGTATTCTCTATTCATCGGATCCCAACAAACGCAACATATAGAATTACAGATAGATGATCTTGATCATGTTAGGCAGCTCACAAGATCCGACAATGATAGCACAATGGGGAGAAGACAACCATCTAGCTACTGCTATGGACCCATAGTACAGGGGTAGACTACTCACACATCACACCGGAGGTGACCATCGCGGCGTAGAGTCCTCCGGGAGATGATTCCCCTCTCCGGCAGGGTGCCGGAGGCGATCTCTGGATCCCCGAGATGGGATCGGTGTTGGCGGCGTCTCTGGAAGGTTTTCCGTATCGTGGCTCTCAGATCGGGGGTTTCGTCACGGAGGCTTTAAGTAGGCGGAAGGGCAAGTCAGGAGGGGGCACAGGGGCCCCACACCACAGGTCGGCGCGGCCAAGGGGGGGGCCGCGCCGCCCTAGGGTTTGGGCACCCTGTGGCCCCACTTCGTTTCGTCTTCGGACTTCTGGAAGCTTCGTGGAAAAATAGGCCCCTGGGCTTTGATTTCGTCCAATTCCGAGAATATTTCCTTACTAGGATTTCTGAAACCAAAAACAGCAGAAACAAAGAATCGGCACTTCGGCATCTTGTTAATAGGTTAGTTCCAGAAAATGCACGAATATGACATAAAGTGTGCATAAAACATGTAGATAACATCAATAATGTGGCATGGAACATAAGAAATTATCGATACGTCGGAGACGTATCAGCATCCCCAAGCTTAGTTCTGCTCGTCCCGAGCAGGTCACACGATAACACGAGATAATTTACGGAGTGACATGCCATCATAATCTTGATCATACTATTTGTAAAGCATATGTAGTGAATGCAGCGATCAAAACAATGTATATGACATGAGTAAACAAGTGAATCATAAAGCAAAGACTTTTCATGAATAGCACTTCAAGACAAGCATCAATTAAGTCTTGCATAAGAGTTAACTCATAAAGCAATAATTCAGAGTAAAGGTATTGAAGCAACACAAAAGAAGATTAAGTTTCAGCGGTTGCTTTCAACTTGTAACATGTATATCTCATGGATATTGTCAACATTGAGTAATATAATAAGTGCAATAAGCAAGTATGTAGGAATCAATGCACAGTTCACACAAGTGTTTGCTTCTTGAGGTGGAGAGAAATAGGTGAACTGACTCAACATTGAAAGTAAAAGAATGGTCCTCCATAGAGGAAAAGCATCGATTGCTATATTTGTGCTAGAGCTTTGATTTTGAAAACATGAAACAATTTTGTCAACGGTAGTAATAAAGCATATGCATCATGTAAATTATATCTTATAAGTTGCAAGCCTCATGCATAGTGTACTAATAGTGCCCGCACCTTGTCCTAATTAGCTTGGACTACCGGATCATCACAATGCACATGTTTTTACCAAGTGTCACAAAGGGGTACCTCTATGCCGCCTGTACAAAGGTCTAAGGAGAAAGCTCGCATTGGATTTCTCGCTATTGATTATTCTCAACTTAGACATCCATACCGGGACAACATAGACAACAGATAATGGACTCCTCTTTTATGCATAAGCATGTAACAACAATTAATAATTTTCTCATTTGAGATTGAGGATATATGTCCAAAACTGAAACTTCCACCATGGATCATGGCTTTAGTTAGCGGCCCAATGTTCTTCTCTAACAATATGCATGCTTAACCATAAGGTGGTAGATCGCTCTTACTTCAGACAAGACGGACATGCATAGCAACTCACATGAAATTCAACAATGAATAGTTGATGGCGTCCCCAGTGAACATGGTTATCGCACAACAAGCAACTTAATAAGAGATAAAGTGCATAATTACATATTCAATACCACAATAGTTTTTAAGCTATTTGTCCCATGAGCTATATATTGCAAAGGTGAATTATGGAATTTTAAAGGTAGCACTCAAGCAATTTACTTTGGAATGGCGGAAAATACCATGTAGTAGGTAGGTATGGTGGACACAAATGGCATAGTGGTTGGCTCAAGTATTTTGGATGCATGAGAAGTATTCCCTCTCGATACAAGGTTTAGGCTAGCAAGGCTTATTTGAAACAAACACAAGGATGAACCGGTGCAGCAAAACTCACATAAAAAACATATTGAAAACATTATAAGACTCTACACCGTCTTCCTTGTTGTTCAAACTCAATACTAGAAATTATCTAGACCTTAGAGAAACCAAATATGCAAACCAAATTTTAGCATGCTCTATGTATTTCTTCATTAATGGGTGCAAAGCATATGATGCAAGAGCTTAATCATGAGCACAACAATTGTCAAGTATCACATTACCCAAGACATTTATAGCAATTACTACATGTATCATTTTCCAATTCCAACCATATAACAATTTAACGAAGGAGAAACTTCGCCATGAATACTATGAGTAGAAACCAAGGACATACTTGTCCATATGCTACAGCGGAGCGTGTCTCTCTCCCATAAAGTGAATGCTAGGATCCATTTTATTCAAACAAAACAAAAACAAAAACAAACCGACGCTCCAAGAAAAAGCACATAAGATGTGATGGAATAAAAATATAGTTTCAGGGGAGGAACCTGATAATGTTGTCGATGAAGAAGGGGATGCCTTGTGCATCCCCAAGCTTAGACGCTTGAGACTTCTTAATATATGCAGGGGTGAACCACCGGGGCATCCCCAAGCTTAGAGCTTTCACTCTCCTTGATCATGTTGCATCATACTCCTCTCTTGATCCTTGAAAACTTCCTCCACACCAAACTCGAAACAACTCATTAGAGGGTTAGTGCACAATATAAATTAACATATTCAGAGGTGACACAATCATTCTTAACACTTCTGGACATTGCATAATGCTACTGGACATTAGTGGATCAAAGAAATTCATCCAACATAGCAAAAGAGGCAATGCGAAATGAAAGGCAGAATCTGTCAAAACAGAACAGTTCGTATTGACGAATTTTAAAATGGCACCAGACTTGCTCAAATGAAAATGCTCAAATTGAATGTAAGTTGCGTACATATCTGAGGATCATGCACGTAAATTGGCTTAATTTTCTGAGCTACCTACAGGGAGGTGGACCCAGATTCGTGACAGCAAAGAAATCTGGAACTGCGCAGTAATCCAAATCTAGTACTTACTTTTCTATCAACGGCTTTACTTGGCACAACAAAACACAAAACTAAGATAAGGAGAGGTTGCTACAGTAGTAAAAAACTTCCAAGACACAAAATAAAAACAAAGTACTGTAGGTAAAAACATGGGTTGTCTCCCATAAGCGCTTTTCTTTAACGCCTTTCAGCTAGGCGCAGAAAGTGTGCATCAAGTATTATCAAGAGACGAAGTGTCAACATCATAATTTGTTCTCATAATAGAATCAAAAGGTACCTTCATTCTCTTTCTAGGGAAGTGTTCCATACCTTTCTTGAGAGGAAATTGATATTTTATATTACCTTCCTTCATATCAATAATAGCACCAACAGTTCGAAGAAAAGGTCTTCCCAATATAATGGGACAAGATGCATTGCATTCAATATCCAAGACAACAAAATCAACGGGGACAAGGTTATTGTTAACGGTAATGCGAACATTATCAACTTTCCCCAAAGGTTTCTTTGTAGAATGATCAGCAAGATTAACATCCAAATAACAATTTTTCAGCGGTGGCAAGTCAAGCATATCATAAATTTTCTTAGGCATAACGGAAATACTTGCACCAAGATCACATAAAGCATTACAATCAAAATCTTTAACCTTCATCTTAATGATGGGCTCCCAACCATCCTCTAGCTTTTTAGGAATAGAGGCTTTGCGCTCTAGTTTCTCTTCTCTAGCTTTAATGAGAGCATTTGTAATATGATGTGTAAAGGCCAAATTTATAGCACTAGCATTAGGACTTTTAGCAAGTTTTTGTAAGAACTTTATAACTTCAGAGATGTGGCAATCATCAAAATTCAAACCATTATAATCTAAAGCAATGGGATCATCATCCCCAATGTTGGAAAAAATTTCAGCAGCTTTATCACAGGCAGTTTCAGCAGTTTTAGCAGTTTCAGGCAGTTTTTCGCGCTTTGCATTAGAAGTGGAAACATTGCTAACACCAATTCTTTTATTATTAATAGTAGGAGGTGCAGCAACATGTGTAGCATTAGCATTACTAGTGGTGGTAATAGTCCAAACTTTAGCTACATTCTTCTCTTTAGCTAGTTTTTCATTTTCTTCTCTATCCCACCTAGCACGCAGTTCAGCCATTAATCTTATATTCTCATTAATTCTAACTTGAATGGCATTTGCTGTAGTAACAATTTTATTATGATGATTTTCATTAGGCAAAACTTTTTATTTCAAAAGATCAACATCAGCAGCAAGACTATCGACTTTAGAAGCAAGTATATCAATTTTCCCAAGCTTTTCTTCAACAGATTTGTTAAAAGCAGTTTGTGTACTAATAAATTCTTTAAGCATGGCTTCAAGTCCAGGGGGTGAATTCCTATTATTGTTGTAAGAATTCCCATAAGAATTACCATAGCCGTTGCCATTATTATAAGGATATGGCCTATAGTTGTTACTAGAATTGTTCCGGTAAGCATTGTTGTTGAAATTATTATTTTTAATGAAGTTTACATCAACATGTTCTTCTTGTGCAACCAATGAAGCTAATGGAACATTATTAGGATCAATATTAGTCCTATCATTCACAAGCATAGACATAATAGCATCAATCTTATCACTCAAGGAAGAGGTTTCTTGACGAGAATTTACCTTCTTACCTTGTGGAGCTCTTTCCGTGTGCCATTCAGAGTAGTTGATCATCATATTATCAAGAAGCTTTGTTGCTTCACCAAGAGTGATGGACATAAAGGTACCTCCAGCAGCTGAATCCAATAAATTCCGTGAAGAAAAATTTAGTCCTGCATAGAAGGTTTGGATGATCATCCAAGTAGTCAGTCCATGGGTTGGGCAATTTTTAACCAGAGATTTCATTCTTTCCCAAGCTTGAGCAACATGTTCAGTATCTAATTGTTTAAAATTCATTATGCTACTCCTCAAATATATAATTTTAGCAGGGGGATAATATCTACCAATAAAAGCATCCTTGCATTTAGTCCATGAATCAATACTATTCTTAGGCAGAGATAGCAACCAATCTTTAGCTCTTCCTCTTAATGAGAAAGGGAATAATTTTAGTTTAATAATATCACCATCTACATCTTTATATTTTTGCATTTCACATAGTTCAACAAAATTATTAAGATGGGCAGCAGCATCATCAGAACTAACACCAAAAAATTGCTCTCGCATAACAAGATTCAGTAAAGCAGGTTTAATTTCAAAGAATTCCGCTGTAGTAGCAGGTGGAGCAATAGGTGTGCATAAGAAATCATTATTATTTGTGGTTGTGAAGTCACACAACTTAGTATTTTCAGCGTTGGCCATTTTAGCAACAGTAAATAAAACAAACTATATAAAGTAAATGCAAGTAACTAATTTTTTTTTGTGTTTTTGATATAGCAAACAAGATAGCAAATAAAGTAAAACTAGCAACTAATTTTTTTGTATTTTGATTTAGTGCAGCAAATAAAGTAGTAAACAAAACTAAGCAAGACAAAAACAAAGTAAAAAGATTGAGAAGTGGAGACTCCCCTTGCAGCGTGTCTTGATCTCCCCGGCAACGGCGCCAGAAATTTAGCTTGATGACGCGTAAAGCACACGCTCGTTGGGAACCCCAAGTGGAAGGTGTGATGCGTACAGCAGCAAGTTTCCCTCAGTAAGAAACCAAGGTTTATCGAACCAGTAGGAGTCAAGAAGCACGTTGAAGGTTGATGGCGGCGGGATGTAGTGCGGCGCAACACCAGGGATTCCGGCGCCAACGTGGAACCTGCACAACACAACCAAAGTACTTTGCCCCAACGAAACAGTGAGGTTGTCAATCTCACCGGCTTGCTGTAACAAAGGATTAACCGTATTGTGTGGAAGATGATTGTTTGCAGAAAACAGTAGAACAAGTATTGCAGTAGATTGTATTTCAGTAAAGAGAATTGGACCGGGGTCCACAGTTCACTAGAGGTGTCTCTCCCATAAGACAAACATCATGTTGGGTGAACAAATTACAGTTGGGCAATTGACAAATAAAGAGAGCATGACCATGCACATACATATCATGATGAGTATAGTGAGATTTAATTGGGCATTACGACAAAGTACATAGACCGCCATCCAACTGCATCTATGCCTAAAAAGTCCACCTTCAGGTTATCATCCGAACCCCCTCCAGTATTAAGTTGCTAACAACAGACAATTGCATTAAGTATTGCGCGTAATGTAACTAGTGACTACATCCTTGGACATAGCACCAATGTTTTATCCCTAGTGGCAACAGCACATCCATAACCTTAGAGGTTCTTGTCACCCCTCCAGATTCACGGAGACATGAACCCACTATCGAGCATAAATACCCCCTCTTGGAGTTACTAGCATCAACTTGGCCAGAGCATCTACTAATAACGGAGAGCATGCAAGATCATAAACAACACATAGACATAGCTTTGATAATCAACATAACAAGTATTCTCTATTCATCGGATCCCAACAAACGCAACATATAGAATTACAGATAGATGATCTTGATCATGTTAGGCAGCTCACAAGATCCGACAATGATAGCACAATGGGGAGAAGACAACCATCTAGCTACTGCTATGGACCCATAGTACAGGGGTAGACTACTCACACATCACACCGGAGGTGACCATGGCGGCGTAGAGTCCTCCGGGAGATGATTCCCCTCTCCGGCAGGGTGCCGGAGGCGATCTCCTGGATCCCCCGAGATGGGATCGGTGTTGGCGGCGTCTCTGGAAGGTTTTCCGTATCGTGGCTCTCGGTACTGGGGGTTTCGTCACGGAGGCTTTAAGTAGGCGGAAGGGCAAGTCAGGAGGGGGCACAGGGGCCCCACACCACAGGCCGGCGCGGCCAAGGGGGGGGCCGCGCCGCCCTAGGGTTTGGGCACCCTGTGGCCCCACTTCGTTTCGTCTTCGGACTTCTGGAAGCTTCGTGGAAAAATAGGCCCCTGGGCTTTGATTTCGTCCAATTCCGAGAATATTTCCTTACTAGGATTTCTGAAACCAAAAACAGCAGAAAACAGCAACTGGCACTTCGGCATCTTGTTAATAGGTTAGTTCCAGAAAATGCACGAATATGACATAAAGTGTGCATAAAACATGTAGATAACATCAATAATGTGGCATGGAACATAAGAAATTATCGATACGTCGGAGACGTATCAGCCATGGAGGTCGAAGTACATATTGAACCTTGTAGGTATGGTTTACTTTGTGATCAAATAAATGATTTGTGGACAAATGATTGATTTTGAACAATGATAAACCAACTACAAACAAAGAAGTTATGATGGGCCCTGACTCCGTTAAAATGGCTATACGCCATGAAATCCAAGATAGATAAATACTTTTTGAAAGTAAATAGATCTATAAAATTGATGGACTTGGATGAAATATCCTTGAAGAAGCTAGACTTGTCGAAAAAATTGTTTACGACAAAGTTTAAAGAGTTGACTACGATAAGATTAGATCTTCCGTAGCAATGCTTATAGTCTATGTGGATTATTCTAGTAATCACTACATATTTCTTTTATGAGATATGCTAGTAGGATGGCAAAACACATTACTTATCAGACGTGTGTATTAAAGGTGTATACAAACAACCAATTGTTTTGCTAGTCCGTAGAATACTAAATAGGTATACAAACTTCAATTGGATGAAGTGAGTATCACGGTTGGAATCTTCACCAGATGAAATAGTCAAAGAGTTTTTGATTTCATCAGAAACGATGAAGAGGCTTGCATTTGCAAGAAATTAAGTGGGAGCGCTGAGACATATTTATAATACTTTATGTAGATGACATATAGCTGGTTATAAATGATGTAATTATATACTTGATTAAAAAGGTTTCATTGAGAAATTAACTTCAATGAAAGGATATGGACTGAACAAAATTTAGTGTCAAGATCTATGAAGATATGCCCAAGAGGCAATAATAAAATGGTTATTATAATATCTTTGAGTTTATGATAATGTTTACATACCATGCTATAATTGTATTAACCGAAACATTGATACATGTGTGTTATGTGAACAACAAGGAGTCCCTAGTAAGCCTCTTGTATAACTAGCTTGTTGATTAATAGATGATCATCGTTTCATGATCGTGAACATTGGATGTTATTAATAACAAGGTTATCTCATTATGTGAATGATATAATGGACACACCCAATTAAGCATAGCATAAGATCACGTCATTAAGTTATTTGCTATAAGCTTTCGATACATAGTTACCTAGTCCTTATGACCATGAGATCATATAAATCACTTATACCGGAAAGGTACTTTGATTACATCAAACGCCACTGCGTAAATGGGTGGTTATAAAGGTGGGATTAAGTATCCGGAAAGTATGAGTTGAGGCATATGGATCAACAGTGGGATTTGTCCATCCCGATGACGAATAGATATACTCTGGGCCCTCTCGGTGGAATGTCGTCTAATGTCTTGCAAGCATATGAATAAGTTCATAAGAGACCACATACCACGGTACGAGTAAAGAGTACTTGTCAGGAGACGAGGTTGAACAAGGTATAGAGTGATACCGATGATCAAACCTCGGACAAGTAAAATATCGCGTGACAAAGGGAATTGGTATCGTATGTGAATGGTTCATTCGATCACAAAAGTCATCGTTGAATATGTGGGAGCCATTATGGATCTCCAGATCCCGCTATTGGTTATTGGTCGGAGAGAAGTCTCAACCATGTCTACATAGTTCGCGAACCGTACGGTGACACACTTAAGGTTTGATGTCGTTTAAGTAGATATGGAATATGGAATGGAGTTCGAAGTTTTGTTCGGAGTCTCGGATGGGATCCAGGACATCACGAGGAGTTCCGGAATGGTCCGGAGAATAAGATTCATATATAGGAAGTCACTTTCCAAGTTTGGAAATGATCCGGTGAATTTATGGAAGGTGGTTTCTAGAATTATCCGGAAATAAATTACTATGGAAGGAGGAGTCCCGGAGGGACTCCACAAACCCTAACCAGCCAACCAAGTGGGAGGGTGGAGTCCATGGTGGACTCCACCTCCTTGTCCGGCCAAGAAAAGGGGGAATGGGAGAGTCCCTGTCCCTCTAGGTTTCGTCCATAAGGCAGTTTTTCTGTTGGGGTCTTATTCGAAGACTTTGGGCAAAACCTTGGGGTTCCACCTATATAATGAGGAGGAGAGGGAGGGGGCAGCCCATGGCTTGGCCGCACCACCCCTGCCCCCTTGAGGCCGGCGCCCATGGCACCCCCTCTCCCCAAACCCTAGCACCCCTCCTCCACTACTTCTCCCGCATATGCTTAGCGAAGCCCTGCCGGAGATCTCCATCGACACCGCCACCACGCCGTCGTGCTGCCGGGATTCCGAGGAGGATCTACTACTTCCGCTGCCCGCTGGAACGGGGAGAAGGACGTCGTCATCAACACCGAACGTGTGACCGAGTACGGAGGTGCTGCCCGATCGTGGCACCGTGATCAAGATCTTCTACGCGCTTTTGCAAGCGGCAAGTGATCGTCTACCGCAGCAATAAGAGCCTACTCTTATAGGCTTTGGAAATCTTCAAGGGTTAGTCTCATTCATCCCCTCGTTGCTCCCATCTTCTAGATTGCATCTTGGCTTGGATTGCGTTCTCGCGGTAGGAAATTTTTTGTTTTCTATGCAACGTATCCCAACTGTTCCTCCTTCCCCCACAGATCCGCTCGCACCACCACCGCCGCAGCGCCATGGGGAAGAAGAACGACTTTGAGGCCTCCGGCAGCGGCTGCAAGAGGGTGCCGCTCCCCGTCGCGATGGGGAGGCTCATGCACGACAAATTGATGCCGTGCGAGGGCCGGTCTGGCATGCAACTGTCTGGCGGCTGGTGGCTCAGCTACCGCCGGGTGCCCATCCCTCCCGTCCCTGCGCGCGAGCCTGATCGGACCGCGGAGAACCGGCGAAGGAGGTGGTACCTGCCGCCGGACCTCCGCGACGATCCGGCGTACGCCATCGACTCCGACAGCTGGCGTACGTATCTGTCGACCGAGACGGATAAGAGAAGACAGGCGGCCTTCATGGGCGACAGGGATTTTCCCTTCGGGTCTGCACCGCCGACTCGTCCACGAAGACAGGAGGCATCGAGGCGTCGTCAGCAGGCGGCGACGCACGCGCAGCACAACGACGACCACGACCACGACGCCTACGCGGCCTATGACAATGAGGACGGCTACATCGAGGTGCTCGCGTACCATAATGAGGAGGTGAAGGACGACAGCGACGACTACGTCGCGGCTGTCTTCCACGAATGGCAGCAGGCCGTGGCGGAGGGCCGCGTTTTCGAGTTCCCGGAGAACATGACGGACGACGAGATGGCGAAGCTCGGCGTCCTCGTCTCCAAGAACGACGCGCCTATGCAGCCGTCGCTGCCCCGGTACGCCACTGGCGTCATGCCGCCGGGCCTGTCGGAGGATGAAGCCCTTCGACTGGCACTACAGGACTCGACGGTGCCACAACCGCAGCCCTGGGCACCTCCACCGCCGCCACAGCCATAGCCCTAGGCGCCTCCTCCACCGCCTCCACAGCCGTAGCCCTGGGCGCCTCCTCCACCGCCGCCACAACCATACCCCTGGGCACCTCCACCGCGGCCACAGCCGCAGCTCTGGGCGCCTCCACCGCCGCAGCCCTGGGCGCCTCCTCCATCTCCAGCACCGCCGGAGCGCCCAGCGTACGCTCCCCCGGAAGGCAACTGGCAGTGGGTGATACCGGAGCTCATCGTGCTCGACAGCGACGAGGAGCGGCAGTAGGCGTTTAGGGTTTTTTTCATGTTTTAACTATGTAAATTATGTTTTATGTATTAAAAAAATGATCCGGCCAAAAAAAATGCGTCGTGCCGCTGGAGCCACCCCCCGACGCAAACGGACGCGCGTTCAATTTCGACCATTTCGGCCGACGCAAACGGACGCGCGCGGACGCTAAAATGCGTCGCGCCGCTGGAGATGCCCTTATTTTCTCTTCGAAACCTAAGAGTATCTCCACCGGTGGCCCCAATAGGATCCAATAGTTGCGCTGATTTTGGGCCACACCGTCGTGGCACCATTCGGAGTCCAATACAAGTGTCGGCAACCCTGTGTCGGCCCCTTCGAGCGAGACGTCGAACGGGTGTGCCGACGCCTTGCGCCACATCAGATGGAATTCATCGGGCCCGCTTGGAAGTCATTGAATGAGCCGGCAACATAATAAATTACCTAGGCATATGTGTCGAAGATTAATGGTGCCACCGCCTTGTCCCCTCCACCTACCTTCGCCTACCTATGACAAAGAAAACTAAATGGCCCAACCATGCATGTCGGTTTTAATGCGCACCATTTCCCCCACGCCCGCCTCCGGGTATAAAACGGGGTGCTCTGGCACCAGCTCCTCCTCACGCAAACCCGAGCGCCGCTCTCCACCTTTTCCCCACGTGATCCATGGCAGGTTCTAGGGCTCGCGGACGCGGCCGCCGTCGTAGGGTCAGGTGAAAGGACACGGATGTCGCCTAGAGGGGGTGAATAGGCGGTTTAAAACTTTTACAATATGGGCTTAGCAAATGCGGGATAAAACTAGTGTTTACTTTGTCAAACCCAAAGCCTATATACTATGGTTCACATATATGCACCAATAACTTATGCTAAGCAATACAAGCAACTATGTGATAGCAATATATATAACTTCATGCACGATGGCTATCACAAAGTAAAGTGCATAAGTAAGGAGCTTGGTTAGAGAGATTACCGAGGCACGCGGAAGACGATGAGTTATCCCGAAGTTCACACTCTTGCGAGTGCTAATCTCCGTTGGAGAGGTGCGGTGGCTTAGTGCTCCCGAACACCACAGGACGCCTCACCTTGAGGTGTGGTTGCTCGATGCACACCAACACCACAAAGGCCTCACCCCAATATGTGGTAGTCACACCACACACCGAGCGCCACGAAGGTCTCACCTTATTCTCCGGTGACCCTTGCCACAAAGGCCTAGGTCACGGTTCCACTAAGGGATTTCCTTCGAGGTGGAAACCTGGCCTTACACAAAGGTTGAGGCACACATCCACAACTCAATTGGAGGCTTCCAGCAAATCACCACAAACTCCTAAAAGCCGGAAACAAGCTCCTCACTTTCACTTCCACGAATCACCGTGGAAAGCTCACACCGATGCACCAGATGCAATGGAAAATCCTTCACTCCCAAATTCCACCAAAGCTACAAAATCTTGTGGGGGAAGAAGAGAGGAAGACAAAGAAATCCACAAAGAACTCCAACATCAAGATCTAGAGGATTCCCCTCACAAATAGAGGGATTTGATTGGTAGAAATGTAGATCTAGATATCCTCTTCCTTTTCCCTCAAAAAGATTCAAGAAGCATAGGAGGAGTAGAGGGATTTGGCAAGCTCTCAAGGTCAACAATGGTGGAGAGCAAATGGGGAAAGATGTCGCTGCCCAAGGAGGAAGAAGGGGAGAAGCGGGTCTTAAATACCCCCTCCCATCGAAATATCACCGTTCGGGTCCTCTTGGGCCGAATTATCCGGGGCCGGATTATTGCAAAAATTCGGCTCTGATACGTCTCCAACGTATCTATAATTTCTGATGTTCCATGCTTGTTTTATGACAATACCTACATGTTTTATTCACACTTTATATCGTTTTGATGCATTTTCCGGAACTAACCTATTAATAAGATGCCACAGTGCCAGTTCTTGTTTTCTGCTATTTTTGGTTTCAGAAATCCTAGTAAGGAAATATTCTCGGAATTGGATGAAATCAACGCCCAGAACCTTATTTTTCCCGGAAGCTTCCAGAGAGCCAGAGAGGGACCAGAGGAGAGGCCTAGGGCCACCACACAAGGTGGCGGCGCGGCCTAAGGGGGGCACGCCCCCCTATTGTGTGGCCCCACCAGAGCCCCTCCGAGGCTGCCCTTCCGCCTACTTAAGGACTCCGTCGCGAAAACCCTAGAGGAATAAGCCACGGTACGAGAAACCTTCCAGAGCCACCGCCATCGCGAAGCCAAGATCTGGGGGACAGAAGTCTCTGTTCCGGCACGCCGCCGGGACGGGGAAGTGCCCCCGGAAGGCATCTCCATCGACACCACCGCCATCTTCATCACCGTTGTTGTCTCCCATGAGGAGGGAGTAGTTCTCCATCGAGGCTAAGGGCTGTACCGGTAGCTATGTGGTTAATCTCTCTCCCATGTACTTCAATACAATGATCTCATGAGCTGCCTTACATGATTGAGATTCATATGAGCTTTGTATCACTATTAATCTATGTGCTACTCTAGTGATGTTATTAAAGTACTCTATTCCTCCTCCATGATGTAATGGTGACAGTGTGTGCATCATGTAGTACTTGGCGTAGTTTATGATTGTAATCTCTTGTAGATTATGGAGTTAACTATTACTATGATAGTATTGATGTGATATATTCCTCCTTTCATAGTCTGTCGGTGACGGTGTGCATGCTATGTTAGTACTTGGTATAATTGTGTTGGTCTATCATGCACTCTAAGGTTATTTAAATATGAACATCGAATGTTGTGGAGCTTGTTAACTCCGGCATTGAGGTGCTCTTGTAGCCCTACACAATTAATGGTGTTCATCATCCAACAAGAGAGTGTAGAGTGGTTTTATTATGTGATCAATGTTGAGAGTGTCCACTAGTGAAAGTATGATCCCTAGGCCTTGTTTCCAAATACTGCAATCATCGCTTATTTACTGTTCTACTGCATATTTACTTCCTGCAATATTACTACCATCAACTGCACGCCAGCAAGCTATTTTCTGGCGTCGTTACTACTGCTCATATTCATTCATACTACTTGTATTTCACTATCTCTTCACCGAACTAGTGCACCTATACATCTGACAAGTGTATTAGGTGTGTTGGGGACACAAGAGACTTCTTGTATCGTGATTGGAGGGTTGCTTGAGAGGGATATCTTTGACCTCTTCCTCCCTGAGTTCGATAAAACCTTGGGTGATCCACTTAAGGGAAAACTTGCTGCTGTTCTACAAACCTCTGCTCCTGGAGGCCCAACACTGTCTACAGGAAAAGAAGCGTTAGTAGACATCAGGCTCCCGAAAAACGATTAAGGACTTGAGGAAACTGCTCGCAGTAAGGGGGTTGGATATTTGGCCGGATATTTTGAATCTAGGCCGGATTATCGCCCCCTCCCTGAAAACTAGCAGAAACATCAACACGAGAATGAGCATAACTTGAGCATCTAGACTTCGATTTTGATGATCTTGGACTCGTTTTAAAGCTAGTAACAAACCCTCAAAGATAATGCAGGGAACCATCATAATCCAACAAGGGAGGATAGAAACAAATGATAAAAAGTTTTACCCCTATCTATAAAAGACAAAACAGTAAAACCTCCAATCTCGAAAATGCAACAAGTTTCCCGTCCAAAAATCATTCTCTATGAATTGGAGCTTAACATGAGTATAAGCTCAAGCTCTAAAACATCACATGGATAATATTCAAATAACAACCAAGAAAGATGATGCAATGATGCAAAGGTTTGAGCTCTTCGAAGGATACGATCGATTTACTCACTCGAGAGCCCTCTTGATAGTACGGCAACTAAACTATAAACCAATCTCCAACTACATCATGATATCGGTAAGAAAGAAACCCTGTCAAGAGAAAACCTTAACGTTGCGCGTTCCTCCTGATCTCGATGATGACGATCTTGATCGTAACAAATGGAACACATTTCTTGATAGTGCTTGCATGACGAAGTCTTGTGGATTGCTCCCCCATAATCCACCATGGGACTCCTTATTCGGCGCATCTTCACATATCCATGATCACCATATGGATGTCAAGCTTCAAGCAAATGATCTCTTCAAGATGGCTCATCTTGAACTTGCACTTTATTTCTTCATTCTTCATCTTGAAGTTAAAGTTGAGGGCTCACTTCATCTTCATCTTCAAGACATACTTGACACTTGATATTGTTCATCAATTTCTCCTTATTGCAACCTTAAAGCCAACATATGGTTCAAGCATTGCATATGGACAACTCCTACAAATATAACTCAATGCAAACATTAGTCCATAGGGATTGTCATCAATTACCAAAACCAAACATGGGGGATCCATGTACTTTCAATCTCCCCCATTTCGGTAATTGATGAAAATCTCTTTGAGAGGGTTTATATAAGGAATTTAAGTAACAAACAAGTTGAATACATAGAGCAAACTCCCCTATAATATATGCACGTGTGAATGAACTTGAATTTCATTGCATATATTGGCATTCAAAGCCTAGTGGTGGGGTTTCCTCTAAATGTTCAACTATGCAAAGCAACAAGATGCAATGCAAGAAAGGAACATGCTTAAGAAAAAATCAAAGACATAACCAAATTCCCTTAAACCCTCCAAACTTCTCCCCCTTTGGCACCAATTGCCGAAATGGGTGAAAAAATTAGAAGGCAAAAATAGTGAGAGTTCTTCCATATGGTGTGCATTTCTCATAATTTGAGTGGAATCAATGCACGTATCCAGTGATGAATAATCGAAATGAATCACACTATAACGAGGATCAAAGATTGCAAACAAGATAAAAAAAGTTAAGGTGCTTCAACAAATGAAGCAAGCAATCAAATGAACCACAAAGAAGATACCAAGGGAAATATAGATATTATGATAAGATCAAGAAGAGTGCTTTGAATAATATGAGGAGGCTCCCTGAGGTTTTTGCACAAAACTAGATAATATGCATTGGAGTATAAAGTGCACAAACATGGACTCATAGCTCCCAAAATATACCAAGTGAATTAAAATCTAATGATCACCACAAAATAGTGTTTTAAATAAAATGAGTAAGCTCCCCAAGGTACATGCATAAATCAGATTTTGTATTTGAATACAATATGCATAACATGGAATCCTCACTTCCTCATTACCATTTAAAACACAAGCATTCGCAATAGATCATAGATAAAGAAATGAGCTTAACAATTGCAACAAACAAATGGTTGAGCAACGTGTGGACGTGAATTTCCAAGCCAAGGACAAAAACTATCATGTACATACAACATGAGCAGGATCCTAATTTCAGACATACAGATCGACTGTTACTCTTCTAAACGGGACAAAATTAGTCAGAGCGGAAATCACAAGTTCATCAGCAATGACTATCCGACACAAAAATCATCAGGTGCTATATTTCAAGTTAACTATTCTTTGCAAATTTATTTTTTTGGCTCGTGCTATTAATTGTGCACAGATTTTTGCGTTCCAGTACAACTTCGGATCGGAACAAGCTCCGACTACTTCGCCGCATGCAGTCGCATGCTCGGGAGTTCGCCCGCCGTAAACTCGACAGTGTGTACTCACCTCGCTCGGGGGTGTGCCCGCCGCGAACTCGACGATTCGCTCCTCCATGCCGACTGCTTCCACCATGTCGATTATTTTCAGCTGAACGTCGCATGCTTCCGCTTCATCAGCTGTGTCCGCTTTGTCGACTCCGTCCGATAGATGACCTGCTTCCACATTGGATCCGCCCTACCGGATAAATAAAAGCTAAGTGTTCATCTTCTAATCGTCAATTATTATTTACTTTCGCCACACCCGAATACTTGGGTTGCGCCTTTTCATAATTACAAAGATATACCCGAATACTTGGGGATGCGCCATTACATCATTACTGCAAATACACTCGATTACTCGGGTACTGCCAAGTAAAATTCATTGTGGATTTATTTTCTTCGGCTTAGTGGATTTATCTTCTTCGGCTCAGTGGATTTATTTTCTTCGGCTTAGTGCATTTATATCTCTGGTTCAGTGGGTTCATCTATATGGTTATCATTTATTTTTTTCTTATATAATACAACCCGGTGTACTTTTGGATGAGTAGATGTCATCTTATGAGGTTATCATTGGTTTCCTCTAATATAATACTACCTGGCGCATTTCCGGGTCAGTGGATTCATCATCTATGATTATTACTGGATTTATTTTCTTCGGGTCAATGGAGTCATCCTCTATGATACCAGTGGATTCATCATCTATGATTATTACTGGATTTATTTTCTTCGGGTCGATGGATTCATCCTCTATGATATCAACGGATTCATCTTTAATATATGCTTCATATTTAATGACGTAATCTTCAAAGTGGATTCATCTCAAATACTTCATCTTGGATTCATCTTCAATGCTTTATCTCTCATGGCGTAATCTTCAATGGCTTGATATTCAAATGGATTCAGCTTCAATGGGGTTGACAATTTCATCGAATTCTCTAGCGAAAGTCAAATATGAACAGAAGATGTTGCAACTTTTATCGTGATCCAGGCGTGTGTGGTCATGATTCTCTAGGCGACATAAAAAACAGGTCACGTATCCATGGAGCCAATACTTGGGGGCTCGACAACGACTTTGCCCCAGGTAACAACTGCGACACGGCGTCTAAGCAACAATCATGACATCACCCCAGCAGCGCTCGGGGGCTTGGCTATTTCTTGATCAACAATTTGGCGGCATCCACTTTCGCTATTTGGGGGTTTCTACTTCGGCTTGACTTCTTCGTTGCACTCGAAGACTTCATCGACTCAGTTGCACTATCTACCTTCGTCGACTCCGTCATACCCAATATGCTAAGTGTTCTTTTAGTTTACACAAACTTGATTGTCATTTACTTTTGCCGCACCCGACACTCGGGGGCTGCGCTGTATAAATTCACTCTACATATCAGATTGACAAAAGAAGAACTACGCCTAGAAAATCTACATCAATGAAGAACTCGATAAAAATTATTATTATCGAGTTCAAGAAGGAACTCGACGAAATTTTCTTCAAGGAGGAACTCGACAAAATTTTCTTCAAGGAGGAACGCGACGAAATTTTCTTCAAGAAGGAACCCGACGAAATTTTCTTCAAGGAGGAGTTGGAAATCACAGTACCACGCTATACATGGGAGACCAGCCTATGCCAAGTTCATGGCTGTGCCACATTATGCATATCTAAAACTAAAAACCAGGCAACAATGGGACTAATATCACAGTCCATGGAAGTTTCTCTCGCTTGGATAATTTCGATCGCGAGTTTCAGAAGATTGCTGCTAAATTTGGACTGAAGCAAGAAGTTATCGACTTCCCCTCCAAACAGCTAGCTCCTCGACATAAAGATCTGAACTCAAGGAGGATGACAGCATCAAGAAATTAAAGAAGAAACCAAATGATTTTGCAATAGCAGTTCCATCTATTGCACCTTCGGCAGTTGATGATGAGACCTCAACTGAAGGAACTAGCACTCTAGAAATTGTCACAAGTACGTCCAAGGAAAGCATTAATGCCGCTTCATAAACCACCGGCATCAACAGAGCCACCGGCTCCTTAGGTGCAGATCACGACAAGACGGACCCTCCTCTTGCATAAAGAAGACGAGTGGCAACCTGCACCCTTATCTTTCTTAGAAATTTACTTTAAATAAGGCTTTTCCCAGCCATAGCAGCATTATCTTATATTATCGTCATAAACTTATTAATAAAGACTCAGTTTTTGTTTATTCGAGTGCTAAATTGATTCGGGACACCCGAACAAGTTCTTCAAGATTTTTTTGCACAATACCGCGAAGATTGACTTCAACAAATGAACTCGATAAAAAAGATCGAGGGTCATTTTCAATAACTATACCCAAAATTACCATCTAAAGCCTCGACAAAATATGAGCGCTACAATAGAAGGTAAAATAAACTGGACTTATAACAATACACAATTATCCTTTGCTAGAAGCCTCAAGAATAAGTGAGTGCTGCAGATGGCACGGATAAAAACTACTTACAAAAAATACCCATGCCGGTACTTCAAACAAATAAAGTACTAAAGAGAGACGGAGTCGACGGTAGGCATAGTTACCTCGATTCGCTCGGGGGCTGTCGCCAAAACATACATCGTCGGTTGAAGCAAAGTTGCGATTACTCCGGGTTCATCGAACCTGCAACATGAGCTGATCACTCAAGGAATTTGCTCCCGATAGCTTTCGTACAATAGCATCACAATACCGATGCCTACAAAATTGCTAAGAAGCATCAAGAATTGCTCCTTGGACAACAAAAGTATGCCAACGGCACCTGAAGAAGATACTAGGAGGAAGTCGTGTTTAGCCAAACAAGTAGCAAAGATGACATCTCCGGTAAAGATTTAATAAAGTTACATCATACACATGCATGAACTTGACCTTATTGCACCCGAGTATTCGGCTGCAACCAAAATATCAAGTATAGAAACGATATAATTACAATGGGAACACAAATTTGTTCTTATGAAGATTCTACTGGGGCATCTACTTTCGAGTTGTCTTCCAGGCTCTCGACTACAATGGAAGCAGGAACCTTTACCGCGGGATAAAATCAGCTTACATCGCCGTCAGCATTTGCAATTGCCATTAAATTCGCGCTAGGGTGTTTCAATAGCACAAGGGCAAAAGTTGTTTCGGCTCCTGCAAGAAGCTGTGCACGAATTAAACTCTGGACCTTCTTGGCGTTGCTAAGTTCTGACATCAAAGTCAGGAATGTTGGAGGAACTTCATTGATACGTCTCCAACGTATCTATAATTTCTGATGTTCCATGCTAGTTTTATGACAATACCTACATGTTTTGCTCACACTTTATAATGATTTCATGCATTTTCCGGAACTAACCTATTAACAAGATGCCGAAGTGCCAGTTCCTGTTTTCTGCTGTTTTTGGTTCCAGAAAGGCTGTTCGGTAAATATTCTCGGAATTCGACAAAACAAAGGCCAAATATCTTATTTTTCCCGGAAGGTTCCAGAACACCGAAGGAGAGTCGGAGGCGGGCAGCAGGGGACCCACACCATAAGGCGGCGCGGGTGGCCCCCTGGCCGCGCCAGCCTATGGGGAGGGGGCCCCCTGGCCCTTCCGACTCCGCCTCTTCGCCTATTTAACTCCTCGTGACCTAAAAATGCGATACCAATTGATGAAACTCCAGAAAGACTCCAGGGACGCTGCCGCCATTGCGAAACTCCGTTTCGGGGGACAGAAGTCTCTGTTCCGGCACGCCGCCGGGACGGGGAATTGCCCCAGAGTCATCTCCATCGACACCACCACCATCTTCATCGCCGTTGCTGTCTCCCATGATGAGGAGGGAGTAGTTCTCCCCCGAGGCTGAGGGCTCTACCGGTAGCTATGTGGTTCATCTCTCTCTCCCATGGTGTGATCTTTATGTGATCATGAGCTTTGTATCACTATTAATCTATGTGCTACTCTAGTGATGTTATTAAAGTATTCTATTCCTCCTCCATGATGTAATGTTGACAGTGTGTGCATCATGTAGTACTTGGCGTAGGTTATGATTGTAATCTCTTGTAGATTATGAAGTTAACTATTACTATGATAGTATTGATGCGATCTATTCCCCCTTTCATAGCTATTGTTGATAGTGTGTATGCTATGTTAGTACTCGGTCTAAATTGCAACGGTCTATTATGCACTCTAGAGGTTATTTAAATATGAACTCCGGATGTTGTGGAGCTTGTTTACTCCGGCTTGAGGTGTGCTTTTATAGCCCTACACAATGAATGTTGTTTGTTATCCAACAAGAGAGTGTTTATGAGTTGCATTTATTTATT
Source organism: Lolium perenne (assembly GCF_019359855.2). Classification (NCBI taxonomy): domain Eukaryota; kingdom Viridiplantae; phylum Streptophyta; class Magnoliopsida; order Poales; family Poaceae; genus Lolium; species Lolium perenne. The sequence goes on from NC_067244.2 coordinate 71,694,284, forward strand.
CAGTTATGTGATCAATGTTGAGAGTGTCCACTAGTGAAAGTATGATCCCTAGGCCTTGTTTCTAAGCATTGAAACACCGTTTCCAACAAGTTCTATTACATGTTTGCTTGCTGCCATTTTTATTTCAGATTGCCATTACTACTTACAATCATCCATATTACTTGTATTTCACTATCTCTTCACCGAACTAGTGCACCTATACATCTGACAAGTGTATTAGGTGTGTTGGGGACACAAGAGACTTCTTGTATCGTAATTGCAGGGTTGCTTGAGAGGGATATCTTTGATCTATACCTCCCTGAGTTCGATAAACCTTGGGTGATTCACTTAAGGGAAACTTGCTGCTGTTCTACAAACCTCTGCTCTTGGAGGCCCAACACTGTCTACAGGAATAGAAGCGTGCGTAGACATCATTCATTTAAAGTAAACATCGTCTTCCACATCATCCTCAAGCCAGTATAGCATTTATCAAAGAATCGGTGTACTTGTTGCACCCGATCTTGAAATTTCGCGATTGTGGCAGCCTTCGATTGGTTCTTCCAGAAGACTTTGTCAAAACGTGCCAGACTGATCAAAGCATCTACACGTTCATGCACGTGTTTGTTCTCTTCCGATAAATTCAGAGCTATGACTATCGAAAGCAATGGTAGAAACAATATCAGAAAGAGAATCTTGGCGACATCAAGGAAACTAAAGAAGAAATAAGCACTTACAGTTCAAGCTTTCTGTTGCCTTGTGCAATTCATTCATTGCATAACGTTCTGCATCAATGGCCAGTTCGCCCTTCTTCTTTATAATAACATCCATGGCATAGAGACCACCCATATCTTGTTCCAATTGATGAATACGCGTCTTCATACGCTGGAGCCGATCATTTTCAGAATCATTAGCCGAAGAACCTTCCGCAAAGGAAGGTACATGGGCTACCTGCAAGATACACCATTAAGTGTGTCAAGCAGTATATATAATATCAATAGATCTTACTCCCATCGGGAGCATACATTCAAAGACCAGAAACGTTGTGATTAAAACAAGAAGATACTGGCAACACTGCCAGTACGGAATTCATTATAAAAGGGCCTTTGAAAAGGCATTATTCAAACTAAATGGTGAAGATTACAGAAAATGCAAAAATAAAATTAAGGAGCTTGGGTTTGAGTCGATAAACTTGGGTCAGCTTTCCCAGCAGAAGACTTGTTAGCTGAAACCAATCCAAAAAGCTGCAGTACGCATTTACGCGCTGACACTTTGAAAAGGCTCAGGTTAATAGCTTGCCCTTCTTGATCCTTTGGCAGCTCCTTCGTCATCATCTCCATGTCGGCTTTAAAGTCGTACCCCATCATAAGCTGGAAAGCAAGGAGAGTGTCGTAGGTACGCGAGGTACGTTTGAATACCTCGATAGTGGCCTCGGTGTCGACGGCGAAAGCATCCATCAATTGCTCTAGCGATTTCTCTTGGTCAGCCTTTGGGAAGATCATGGCATGAAGTCTCAACATAATAGCCTTGTTCTTTTGGAGAAGAGCACGGACAAGATCACCAGACTCAATGGCCATGGACAGAGCATCGGCAGAAGCGTTATCAGGGAGTTTGCTTCCAGGGCTAGCAGTAATGTCGGTAGCTTCTACAGAAGATAAAAAATAGAAAATTGAAATACAATGAAGTTAAAGAAAGAAGATTCGAGGATAAGGCATTTGAAAATACCGAGCAAAGCCAAAGTAGATTGACGAATAAGGCCCTCCTTTTTCCTTCCTTTGGGCTTCGGATTCAGCCTTTTCCTCCTCCTTTAGCATCTTCTTCAGCTGGTCAAGTTCCTTTTTCAAGGAATCTGCGTTCTGGCGGGCAGTAGCAGCCAGTTTTACTGCGTTATTAAGCTTTGAAGAAGTTGATTCAATCTCCTCTTGAAGTCGAATCTTGTCACCCTCAGGCGAGAAAAATTGGGAGGAAAAACCCTTCAAAGAAGAGATGACTGCTTGAATGTCCTATAAAGAGGAAGAAAAGACAAAGAATTAGCACTTGTTAAATAACTGTAAGGGTATATTGCCCCTATGTGTGGTTTTGGTAATTAATGACAACCACGAAGGAATATTCCATAGGTACTACTTGTATTCCATGTGTTGGATTCAAGTATGGATGCCATGAATATAAAGATATACCTTATGTATTGGCATCAAGATCATCGATTTGAAGATATATATGTGATATGATCAAGAAGAAGAAATGAAGATGGAGTTCTTATGTGGAACTCAATATTAGCCATGCTCTATCCTATGTGATAAGCAATGGATGATCAAGATCTTGAGAGCTTGATTCCAAGTGAAGAGTTATTTATATACACCTCAAGATATTATGATAGAGTATGAGAAGATACAAGTTTGAGTTGGGCAAGTTCAAGATGAGCATCTCAAGTGGATCACATGCTTGAAGCTTGCCGTACATTTGGTGATAATGGACATGTGAAGATGTGCATCAATGAAGCCTTCCCATCATAGTGTATGGGGGAGCATTTGTGAGTCTTCACGAAGTAACGATGATCAAGTAAGGCATTCCGGCTTGTGTAGAGCTTGAAGAGTTATCATCAAGATCAAGCGGGATGCGAAAGGCAAAGGTATGACCTTGATAGGTTTTCCTTTTACCGGTCTCAAGGTGGTTGATGGGAGACCAGATTATAGGATAGATAACCGCACTATTAAGAGGGGCTTTCGGTTGGGTAACTTGATGACATCGTCTTAGGGAGCTCAATCCTTTCCATACTTTGCATATCCCTATTGCTTCTTGGTGTTTCTCTGTGAGAGGTTCTTGAGCTTGTTGCTAGCTTTACAACAAGCCCAAGTTCATCGAAAACGGAATCCGCATGCATCTTCTATTGCGTTTTCGAGTTTGGACGTCTTCACCGTTTCTTGACGGTGGGAGACTCCCTCTCTAAAATCATCTAAAAATATCTTGTGAGGAGTCTCCATATTTCCAACAAAATTGGTTTCATTCGAGTCGGAGTTCGGGAGCATTCGTTATTAAAGAAAAAGGAAAAAAGAGAAAAGAATAAAAAGAAAAGGAAAAGGGGAGGGGCAGCCGACCGACCGGCCTGCCGGCCCACCCGCTGGCCCACCCGGCCTGGACCGGATCTGGCGTTGGTACCAGCCGGGCCTCTTACTGAGGAGGGTCCGGTCTGGTCCGGCCCAGCTCTCGGCGGCTGCCGGCCTGCTCGGCGTGCGGCCCGGTCCGACCGGCCTCCCTGCCGGCTTGGGCCGTCTTCACCCCAGCGCGGCCCGCGCCAGCTACCGCCCCGGCTGGGCCTAGCTCGCCCCCGACCGGCATGCTCCCGCCCCATCCGGCCTGTGCCCCGGTCCGATCGGGCTGGTGACCGGCCTGTCCGGCTCCTGCCCCGGTCGGCCGGCCTGTGCACCGGCTGGGCTATTTTTATGTGCGATTTTCTGTGCTCTTTTTCCCAACGGTTATCTCCCCCTTAGCTAGAAATAGCCTTCTTCCACCTTGAGTTGAGTCAGTTCTTCCTATTCCCTCTCCTCCATTGTTGCCTTTGAAGAACTTTCTCTCTCTCTTGTCTCCCCCCCCATGATTCTTGCTCATTCTTGAGGGATCTAAGAGAGGAGATCTAGATCTACACTTCCACCAATCCATTTCTCCTCTTAGTGAGGGGAACTCTTGGGATCTAGATCTTGGAGTCTTTTGTTGACTTTCCCCATTGTTCTTCCTCTCCAATCTCATCCTAGCATTTGTTGTTTGGGTGGGATTTCAGTGTGAAGGACTTGAACACCTCTGGTGTTCTTGCTTTGCATCATTGCATAGTATTGAGCTCTCCACCACGATTAGTTCGAGTGAGAGACCGTGAGCTTGTTACTCTTGGAGGGAGACCTCCTAGTTGGCTTGGTTGGTGCCCCGGTGATAGATACTGTGTCTTTGTTTTGTCGAATTCCGAGAATATTGCCCGAACAGCCTTTCTGGAACCAAAAACAGCAGAAAACAGGAACTGGCACTTCGGCATCTTGTTAATAGGTTAGTTCCGGAAAATGCATAAAAACATTATAAAGTGCGAGCAAAACATGTAGGTATTGTCATAAAACAAGCATGGAATATCAGAAATTATAGATACGTTGGAGACGTATCAGCATCCCCAAGCTTAGTTCCTACTCGTCCTCGAGTAGGTAAACGATAAAAAGAATAATTTCTGTAGTGACATGCTACTTACATAACCTTGATCATACAATTATAAAGCATATGAGATGAATGAAGTGACTCAATGCAATGATCTATAGTTGCTAACAAATAGATAACATATAGCAAAACTTTTCATGAATAGTACTTTCAAGACAAGCATCAAAAGTCTTGCATAAGAGTTAACTCATAAAGCAATAAATTCAAAGTAAAGGCATCGAAGCAACACAAAGAAAAATATAAGTTTCAGCAGTTGCTTTCAACTTTCAACATTCATATCTCATGGATAATTGTCAACATAAAGTAATATGATGAATGCAAATAAGCAAGTATGTAAGAATCAATGCACAGTTGACACAAGTGTTTGCTTCTAAGATGGAAGGAAGTAGGTAAACTGACTCAACATAAAGTAAAAGAAAGGCCCTTCGCAGAGGGAAGCAGGGATTAAATCATGTGCTAGAGCTTTTTAAGTTTTGAAATCATACAGAGAGCATAAAAGTAAAGTTTTGAGAGGTGTTTGTTGTTGTCAACGAATGGTAGTGGGCACTCTAACCCCCTTGCCAAACAGACTTTCGAAGAGCGGCTCCCATGAACATTATCTATCACATGTACTTTAGTTTAATTTATTTTTATTTTTGGGTGACACTCCTTCCAACCTTGCTTTCACAAACCATGGCTAACCGAATCCTCGGGTGCCTGCCAACAATCTCATACCATGAAGGAGTGCCTTTTTATTTTAGTTTTATTTAGATGACACTCCTCCCCACCTTTGCTTTCTCAAGCCATGGCTAACCGAATCCTCGGGTGCCTTCCAACATTTCACATACCATGGAGGAGTGTCTATTTGCAAAATTAAGTTGCTTACTGACGAATCAGAGCAAAATATGTGAAGAGAATTATGAATGAAAGTTGATTAATTGGGGCTGGGAACCCCGTTGCCAGCTCTTTTTGCAAAATTAGTGGATAAGCGGATGAAGCCACTAGTCCATTGGTGAAATCTGCCCAACAAGATTGAAAGATAAAACACCACATACTTCCTCATGAGCTATAAAACATTGACACAAATTGAGAAGCATTCTGAATTGTTTAAAGGTAGCACATGAAGTATTTACTTGGAATGGCAGGAAATACCACATAATAGGTAGGTATCGTGGACACAAATGGCATAGGTTTTGGCTCAAGGTTTTGGATGCACGAGAAGTATTCCCTCTCAGTACACGGCTTAGGCTAGCAAGGTTATTTGAAGCAAACACAAGTATGAACCGGTACAGCAAAACTTACATAAGAACATATTGCAAGCATTATAAGACTCTACACTGTCTTCCTTGTTGCTCAAACACTTTTACCAGAAAATATCTAGACCTTAGAGAGACCAATCATGCAAACCAATTTCAACAAGCTCTACGGTAGTTCTCCACTAATAGGTTCAAACCACATGGTGCAAGAGCTTAATCATGATCTACTTTAGAGCTCAAAACAATTGCCAAGTATCAAATTATCCAAGACAATATGAGGCATTTTCTGTTTCCAACCAAATAACAATAAGTGATGTAGCTTCCAACTTTTATCACAAAATGAAGAACACAAGTGTTCATAAGAAAAAGCGGAGCGTGTCTCTCTCCCACACAAGGATTGCTAGGATCCGATCTTATTCAAACAAAAACAAAAATAAAAACAAACAGACGCTCCAAGTAAAGCACATAAGATGTGACTGAATAAAAATATAGTTTCAATAGAAGAAACCTGATAAATTGTTGATGAAGAAGGGGATGCCTTGGGCATCCCCAAGCTTAGACGCTTGAGTCTTCTTGAAATATGCAGGGATGAACCACGGGGGCATCCCCAAGCTTAGACTTTTCACTCTTCTTGATCATATATCATCCTCCTCTCTTGACCCATGAAAACTTCCTTCACACCAAACTTCTCATAAACTTCATTAGAGGGGTTAGTACTCAAAAAAACTTGAATCCACTTTAGTCCTGTAGTGACACATTTCAAGAACTCAATAAAACATTAGCTACAGCTCTCCACGTCTAGAAAGCCTCACTTAAAGTCCACAAGAGACAATGCAAAAAACAGAGACAGAATCTGCCAAAACAGAACAGCCAGTAAAGACGAATTTTTAAGAGGTACTTCCGTTGCTCAAATCAGAAAACTCAAAACTAATGAAAGTTGCGTACATATCTGAGGAACATGCACGTAAATTGGCAGATTTTTCTGAGTTACCTAGAGAGAACCTTGCCCAGATTCGTGACAGATAGAAATCTGTTTCTGCGCAAAAATCCACATCTAGTATCAACCTTCTATTAGAGACTTCACTTGGCACAACATTGCAATAAAATAAAGATAAGGAGAGGTTGCTACAGTAGTAAAAACTTCCAAAACACAACAAAACAGTAGCAAAATAAAGACATGGGTTATCTCCCAAGAAGTGCTTTCTTTATAGCCATTAAGATGGGCTCAGCAATTTTAATGATGCACTCACAAGAAATAAGAGTTGAAGCAAAAGAGGGCATCAAGAAGCAAATTCAAAACACATTTAAGTCTAACCCACTTCCTATGCATAGGAATCTTGTACACAAATAAATTCATGAAGAACAAAGTGACAAGCATAAGAAGATAAAACAAGAGTAACTTCAAAATTTTAAGCACATAGAGAGGTGTTTTAGTACCATGCAAATTTCTACCACCATATTTTCCTCTCTCGTAATAATTTTCAGTAGCTTCATGAATAAACTCAACAATATAACTATCACATAAAGCATGTTTTTCATGATCCATAAACACATAATTTTTATCAAGCTCAAAGATAGTGGGATTAAAACTTTCAAACCCACTTTTATCAATAATGTAACATGATGATTGATCAATCTCAAGAGATATGGGACTCCTACAAAAAGTCAATACTTCTCCAATCCCATTTTCATTAGTAGTACAATTAATATTATGAAGTAACATAGGACCATCATCTAGAGCTTTATCATAAACATTTGCTAAGCAAAATTCTTTAGTATCATGCATTTCGACATCAGGCACAAACAAAGCATTATCATAAGATTTATCAAAGTAGCATGGATTATCATAGATAACAGTAGCATAATTATTCTCACAAGTTTTACTCATAGGTAATATTTCAAGAGAATCCACAGGAACATAACATTCAACCTCTTTCGGTAAGCATGGAGGACAATCAAATAGTGTAAGAGATAAAGAGTTACTCTCATTAGAAGGTTGGCATGGGTAGCTAATCCATTATTCCTCCTTTTGTTCATCACTCTCCTCTTCTTTTTCATCCAATGAGCTTTCAGGTTCATCAATTTCCTCCTCTTTTTCATCCAATGAGCTTTCAGGTTCATCAATTTCTTCTTCCACGGGTTCCTGCAAATTGTGAGTGCATTCTTGTGCATTAATGAGTCTCTCTTTATAATCAATGATATAAGGATTATCACTGTAACTTTCTATGCAAAAATTAAGGATAGAAGAGACATAATCTTTAAGGTCCTTACAAACAGCACAAGTTTCATAATTTTTAGCTATGAAGGATTCGATCTCAGAAGCTCCCATAAACAAAACAAACTGTTCTACCTCTTCGAACCCAAGATGAATATAGTTATTCCAATTATAGTTCTTAATTAAAACTTCTTCACTAAAGCCACATTGAAATTTAAGATGTTTAGTATCCTCTTTAGAGCAACAATTTATATCATGGCATTTAAGCAAGATTTTAGCAATTGTATTCAATTTTTCTATCACAGCACTCATAACTTTCCCCACTCTTGATTCTCTATAATTATTATATAATTCTATAAGCTCCAACATGGTCATGCGTTCTTCCATAACAACAGTTTTTAATTTTTCGATTTTTCAATTTTTTATGGATTTTTGGGTATATAAGAAAAGTAAAACAAAACAAAAAGAAACTAAGCAAAATAATACTAGACAGAAATAAACTAAGCACAAATAAACTAGACAAAAGTAAACTAAGCAAAACAAAATAAAAGAAAATAAAAACAGAGAGAGATATAGAGTGTACTCCCCAGGTGAACTTATGAGTAGAGCTATGCCTCCCCGGCAACGGCGCCATAAAATAGTCTTGATAACCCACAAGTATAGGGGATCGCAACAGTCTTCGCGGGAAGTAAAACCCAATTTATTGATTCGACACAAGGGGAGACAAAGAATACTTATAAGCCTTAACAACTGAGTTGTCAATTCAGCTGCACCTGGAAAAGCACTAGTAACAGGGGTGATGTGAAAGCAGCAGTAATATGAGAGCAATAGTAACAGTAACACAGCAGCAGTAGGAGTAACACAGGAGCAATGGCACCAGAAAATAGTTGATACTACTTCCAATGACATATAGAACGAGTATATGATGATGAGAGATGGACCGGGGTTCCCAGCTATCTTCACTAGTGGTAACTCTCCAATAACAAGTGACAAGTGTTGGGTGAACAAATTACAGTTGGGCAATTCATAGGATTGAAATAGCATTAAGATAGAACATCAAGATTATTAATTATGTAGGCATGTTTTCCATATATAGTCATACGTGCTCGCAATGAGAAACTTGTACAACATCTTTTGTCCTACCAGCCGGTGGCAGCCGGGCCTCAAGGGAATCTACTGGCTATTAAGGTACTCCTTTTAATAGAGCACCGGAGCAAAGCATTAACACTTGGTGAAAACATGTGATCCTCATACCTACGCCTTCCCCTCCAGTTGTCCCAATTTCTGTCACTTTGGGGCCTTTGGTTCCGGACATAGACATGTGCATACAACTTGTAGATACAATCTAAGCAATAAGTATAGAGCTTAAATATAAGATCATGCCACTCGGGCTCTAGTGACAAGCATTAAGCATAACAAGATTGCAGCAACAATAACTTCACAAACTTTATAGATAGACTAATCATAATGTATCATCCATCGGATCCCAACAAACACAACACCGATTACATCAGATGGATCTCAATCATGTAAGGCATCTCATGAGATCATTGTATTGAAGTACATGGGAGAGAGAGTACCAACTAGCTACAGCTAGAACCCGTAGTCCATGGGGGAACTACTCACGGAGCATGATGGAAGCGGTGGCGTCGATGGAGATGGCTTTCGGGGGCACTTCCCCATCCCGGCAGGGTGCCAGAACAGAGACTTCTGTCCCCCGAATTGGAGTTTCGCGATGGCGGCGGCGCCCCTGGAGTCTTTCTGGAGTTTCGTCAATTGGTGTCGCGTTTTTAGGTCGAAAGGGCTTATATAGGCGAAGAGGCAGCGCAGGAGGGCGCCTGGGGCCTCCTCCCCATAGGCCGGCGCGACCAGGGTGGAGCCCGCGCGGCCCTGGCGTGTGGTGGCCCCCTGGCCCGCCTCCGACTCTCCTTCGGTGTTCTGGGGTCTTCCGGGAAAAATAAGATACTGGGTCTTTGTTTCGTCGAATTCCGAGAATATTGCCCGAACAGCCTTTCTGGAACCAAAAACACCAGAAAACAGGAACTGGCACTTCGGCATCTTGTTAATAGGTTAGTTCCAGAAAATGCATAAAAACATTATAAAGTGCGAGCAAAACATGTAGGTATTGTCATAAAACAAGCATGGAATATCAGAAATTATAGATACGTTGGAGACGTATCAGTGATCTCTTCGTGGAAGATTGTGAAGGGGCCCGGGCTTCTCCTTCGTGGAGCTTGTGAAGTGGTTGTGGAGCTTGCCATCTCCGGAGTGGAGGAAAATCTAACCATAAGGAAAGGGCCATTATCCTTCGTGGGTGTGGCTCGGAGAATAGGGTGAGCCTTCGTGGCGTGGGGAATCCTTCGTGGGACCTCCACTCCTCCAAACATGACGTACCTTCTTGCAAAGGAAGGGAATACGGGAATACATCCTTGTCTCCGCGTGCCTCGGTTATTTCTATACCCGAGCCCTCTTTCCTTGTGATAGCCATCGTGCTTGAAGTACATATATCTTGCTATCACTTGTGCTACATATATCTTGTGCCTATCTTGCTTAGCTCTAGTTGCTATTGTTACACTTAGTTGAGCTTAGCATATTTAGGGTTTGTGCTTGTAAACTAAACGATAGTTTAATTCCGCATTCTTACAAGACAAATCCGCAAGAGTTTTTAATTGCCTATTCACCCCCCTCTAGGCGACATCTTGATCTTTCAATAATAGTATACACTTTTCGGAAGACTCGGGGGCTAGTAGAAGTACAATCATCATCAAGGAAAACGATATACTTACAGGTTTTTCGGAAGAAGAAGGAGGAACTGCGGCAGTAGCTGGCGAAGGATTTTCCTTCCCTTTAGGAAGGGAGGATGCTGTCGAAGGTTGTGCAGTCATAGCCGCTGCTCGAGCAGAAGCTTCAGAAGCTGCGGGAGTTGTCCTGCTGTGGCTTGCCTTTGCCTTCTTCGAAGGAGGTTCTATAAAGCCTTCATCGCTGAAGAAACTTACAATTCAAGCAGGCCGTCCTCATCTGCGAAGCCGCCAGAGGATCTCTTTGGCGGTTGAGCGGTGGCCTTCTCCGAAGCTGCATCAACAAAGGAAGCATGATCAACATCATTGTCATGATTCGACTCCGCTGTATTGCTTAATTCGTCAGCAAAGGATCTATGATCTGTAGTAAGAGCTTAAGGATTGGCTGGATCATTGTCTTCATCTTCAAACATTTCATCTACTCCAGCACAGGATTCTGAAGGGGCAGTAGAGTCACGCTCTTCAAGGTTGCCATCCGATACATTCGGGAAATATTCAGCAGTTAATAGGACCTGACAGTTTGAGTGAAGGTTAAACAAAAGAAGGACATATATCAGATGCAAATAATATTACAAACAAGAGAAGGAATTTACCTTATTTGGTTGATGATCAGAATCGAAAGGATCTTGAAGAGCAATAAGTGGAATTGAGTCTTCTTAGCTAAAATGAGTCAAACGCCTGACTTCATCCTGTAGTTCCTTTTTAGAAAACTTTGAAACATTGACTCTAGTTTCGTCCATAGGACCCGAATATAACCACATCGGGTGAGCTCTGGACATAACTGGTTGGATACGGCATTTCAGGAAACTGCCACTATTTTAGTACCCATCATAGTTTGGTCGTCAGACTCTTTGATCCGAAGAATTCTATCAAACAATCTATCGACTACAGGCTTTTCTTCGGGTGTCAATATGTTCTTCCAAGATTTCTTCGGCATAGCTTCAGGAACATCAACAAACTTTGGTAGGCGCATTTTAGCTGCCGACGAGTCTTTGAGATAGAACCACTTCAGCCTCCATCCTTGAAATGATTCTCTCATTGGGAAATTAAAGTAATTCGCCTCCTTGCAAACAACGAATCCAACTCCACCAGTAACAAAGGAACCGCTGCTACTGTTGTAGTGCTTGACAAAGAAGATCTTTTTCTGCAAACCCCAGTGAGGTTCGATGCCCAGAAAAGCCTCACAGAGGGTGATAAAAATAGCAAGATGCAAGATGGAATTGGGAGTCAATTCCCATAATTGGATCTAGTACACGTGAAGAAGACACCAGAGAAACTCGTGAGCGGGCAGAGATAAACCGCGGTACAAGAACGACATGAACATCACAGTAAAACCGGCAGGAGGATTGGGGCGCGAGGCCGAACCTGGAATAATGACGTTCCCCCCGTCAGCAGAGATTAAACCAAGGCTATGAGCTTTCTTCTCGTCGCGCTTGGTCGTCGTTGAGGCATGCCAGTCGCCGGGTGCAGGCGCCGCAGTAGAAACTTCTAGCGCAGGCGCCGCGGCGGAAATTTCCGATGTGTCCCTCTCTGGCGCACTAGATGTAACCTTGGCGGTGGCGCCGCTAGATGTGGCACCGGCGGCAACAAAGGTGTTCTTCTTCTTCACCATCTCCAGGAGCGTTTAGGAGGCGAAAGAAGATTGAAGAGTGGCGGCGGCACAGTAACTATGAGGAAGAAGAACGAAGGAAGAAGAAAGGTTGTGAAGGGAAGGAACGAAGGGAGTAAATCTCTTCGTTTTCCTTTATGAAAGAGAAGTTACCAAGAGAGATCTGTGATTAGGTCACCACATGTCGTTGCATCCATCATAACAAAGGACATTTTTCTCCACCACGTGCGGAAATCGAGGAGGTGCCTCGGTTAATGCACAAGGACAAGTCATTTCCTAACTGACCGCGCAGAAGTAGGGTGGTCCCATCAGGTCACGTCCTATCAATCAAACCGCCGTAGTGACCACGTCATTTATGATATCATCAAAAGTATCAGCTCCTCATGAAGCATCCGAAGAAGTTTATACCATTCGAGTAGTACGACTTGAGTCTACACACGGTTGCAAGCATCCGTGCCTAAACTCGGGGGCTAGTCCCATCGGGAGCGCTGGACGCGCACCCGGTAAAAATTATGGACTCGAAGGATTCAGAAGACCCAGAATCATGCCCGGGGACTTGATTCTGAAGTAGAGTAACATTGTTTTGCCATTGGCAGTTAACCAGTATCGATTCATCGAGTGAAGCTGGGCGTGTTACTGAAATCCCTTACGTATCATCAGTTGACATGACTTTATCTGGAGTTACTGAAGACCTAATATACAAAAGATCGGATGATTTCCATAGCTTGCAAAAACATATCGGCAACTGAAAATAGTCGAGTGGTACAACTTGAGTCTACACACGGTTGCAAGCATCCGTGCCTAGACTCGGGGGCTACTCCCATCGAGAGCGTTGGACGCGCACCCGAGGTCTTCCGAAGACTATGGACGTTCGACAGAAGACAACTTTAGTCTGTGCCCGAAGCTTTACTTCGGCCAGTCACTCGAGGGCTACTGATGTGGGCATTACCCTTCGGGTAACCCATATTATGTTACCTCTTGCGGCCCAACCAGGGGCCCATGAGGATCATCCAGCGACCAAGGTGGGCCGCAACGTCGGTTCCGAAGAAAGGTACTTGATGACAAGGCAAGAAGATGAAGAACAAGGAAAGTCTAGACGTAGGACTCTTTGTAACCTAGTCGAACCCGGACACAACTCTCGAGACTTGGCTCACAATATAAGGGCCAAGAGAGGGTCTGCCGAGAGATACAATCAACATTGCCAGAATCACCGCAAGTCTAGAGCTAGGTCATAAGTAATCTTAGCCTCTCAACGAGATCTTAGTCTTAGCCTTCGGCTACCCCATTGTAACCCGATAATTTCGATAATCAAGATCAGACAAGCATGAAGTAAGGGTTTTACCTCATCGAGGGCCCCAAACCTGGGTAAATCTCTCTCCCCGTTTGTTTAGTATCCGATGTCTCGTGTCAGCCTGCAGGATTCCGTCAACTCTAAGCTCCAAAAGGTGGGCATTGCCGAGGAGTCACCACTTCTTCCTAAGTGAGAGACAACAATCCAATGCATCTCCATTGTACCTAACACATAGGTAAGTACAATATGGTCCCCAAACTAATTGGATCTGAAGTAGTTAGACACATTACAACATATAGGACAAACTCCACAAAAGTATGTGCATATAGATATGAAATTGAATTTCGTGCACATGTTAGCCAAATTAGGATTTGATGGAGTTTACCCTATATATCTGATCAAAGAAAGTAACACATGCCATAGGATATATAAATATTAAATATGCATGCACAATACTTTCAAGGATCAAAGGAAGATACAATTTGGACAAAACACCAATGAAATCAAGAAACAATTGTTGTACAAATTATAGCAAAGAATCAAATTAACACAAGATTGACTCCAAAAACTTATCTCATTATAAGAAGCTAATTAAACTAAAAAACAAAGGAATGAGATAACCAACTCCCAAGAGGGCAAGGTTCCAAAAAATAAACCAAACCCTCAACACTTTTTGTGATGGCACTAAGTACAAAAAAGAAAAGGTTTGTCTCCCAAAACCAAATTCCTGATAATGATCAAGAGATGTTAAGCATTCTAACAAATATAGTAGAGATCTCCCAAGATTAGTGTATTATCTAGGATTTTGCATATGAATACAAAATGCACAAAACTAGGATCATCACGCTACCTATAGCTAATAGAAATGCTAAGAATGTTCAAATAGACAAATTAGATCCATAAGATGTAAGGAAGACACATGGGAGTCAAAACACAAAAAATTCATGGAAATAAATAAGGAAATTAAACACAAGAGTCAATGTAAATATGATAAAAAAATGTCCAGCTAGGGACTAATTTTCTTAGGCAAACCAACGAGAGGGAATTTGGTGTCGACGTGGCTGCGCGTTGTCCACGCGAGACCGACAAGTCTGTCGGTGGGAGGGAACAGGGAAAAGCCACTTTTCGGTTTTGCGCACGCCGATCATGTCCTATCACTTTCAGCCTAATCGACAAGGTCCAGTCAGTTTTTCCAGGAACGAGGCCATATGTTTGAAAATATTAAAAATCATGTATTCTTTCTGGAATTAAATAAAAAAGATTAAAAAATAGAGGATTCACATGGTGAGCTCGAATCAGCCATGGCGGTGCACCCATGGTCGTTGGCAAAGGTCAATTTTTTGGAGATTATTGTCGATGTTCCATACGGTGTTGCGATTTGCTACAAGGTCGTCTATTTGTTGTTGTTGTTGTTGTTGTTAACATTTTTGGTGCATTCAATGGTGGTTTGTTGTATATAATGTTGATTTTTGCTGCATTGATGTGTCGAAAATGTTACATCATCTTGGTTACACGTCGCACTTTTTTACACATTTATAGGAAAATATTGCAAAACAATATCGTATTTTTGAAAATACTAAATAAATATAAAAAAGTATTACATTCAGAATTTTTTGCGGCAATGATCGGGGATCACCCATGCATGGGGAGTCAAACCGGCCGATTCCTAGGCTTGTCTATCCCACTATATTTGTCCTAAAAATAATTATGCGTGCTACTATCTCTACTATATTAAATGGCTAGAGGTGGTGGGATGGTTGGTACGTCAAAATTCTCCCCCGCCGCACAGAAAAACTATCGACGGAAAAACCCGCCGCTCCAATGTATCACTTGTATGCTGACAAACCGAACAAAACCGGTAGACTGAAAGTCTGAAACCAACCCGTGTCAGCCCCCACTCCTCACGCAGCAAAGGAAAAGAGCGCTCAAGGAAAACTACCCAACGCTCAAAGGAAAACTACCCCAACCCTATCGATTGATTCTTTGCTGACCGTCGCCGTTGATGTGCCGCCCGGCTTCCGTCGCTCGCCATGCTGCCTCCGGAGTCACGCGCGCCACGCTGCTGATGCCTTCTTCCCCGTTTCCCCTTGTTTCAAGGCCCATCTCCTGCTGGAATTTTGGGCATTCCTTTGGCCATGATCCATTATTAAATTCTGAAACTCACATGGTCCATTCCAAAAATCAGTGGCAGCACTAGTGGGGGCTGAAGTTTAGTCCCACATTGCTAGTTGGAAGAGAGTTGGAGTGGTATATAAGGTGGGATGTTCTAGTCCTAGTAAGTGAGTGAGAAGAGAAAGAGCCCTCGCGCACTCCTCCTCCTCCGCCTCCCGCCTAGCCACGCCTCGCCACGACGCGCCGCGGGTTGCGGGAATTTCGCCGAGCCGAGCTTATCTTTTTGCTGTTTGGGAAATAAATTGTGTAATCAATTTTGAGTCATTAACGGACGCGTTACTCAGCCGTTTTGCCTTCCGGTTTTTCTGGATCGTGGCTGTGCCGACTCGGACGTGGGTTGCGCCCCACGACCTTCCCGAACTGCACTACATAAGACCCGTCGCAACCCTAGCCGCCATTACGAGACGCATACATGACTACCTGTTTCCAGTTCATTGTGCCGCCGCCTTCGTCTTCCTCATCCAGTCCGTCGGCGTGCACCAACTGCCGGGACAGTAGGCCTCCGGAACCCTGCCTCTCGTGAACCTTTACGGGTGAGGGACAATCAGGTTTTTGGGGAGCGCTCCGGTGTGACTACTGGCATCACGACGTCGTCATCGGACGACGAGTGCCTCCACACCGACAACTTCTTCCCGAACCTCAGCGACTTCTTCGGAAACCTCAACATGGGCGACAACGACGCTGCTGCGAAGTATGTGATCTTGTCGTCTCTCTTTCAGTTTGTGTTAGAGTTTCTTCTTCTAGTTTCTGTGGTAGATGCGATCGGTTTGTTTTATTTAGATGTGATCTGTTCATCTACCTTACTAGTCTGCACGATTAGTTTATCTGTTATTTTCATAGTCATGATTTATCAATTACTTGTACGGATTATTTCATACTAGCCATCGACCCGTGGCGCTGCACGGGCTAGAAATTTCTCTACAAATCCAAGATAGCACCATAGAGCCCACAATTTTAATTATTTGAGTTATACTTGTTGACTCTTCATATTCTGAAATGTTTTTATAAAATTGTAAGATAAAATATTATTAAAAAGATAAAATTTTCCAGATGAAAATATTAAATTTGTGAGTCTTCATATCTTTATAATTTTAATTGTACGTGGCAAGTCTCCATATTCCAATATAAATACAAATTACAATTCAGATGATGTCCTCTAGATGAAATTTAATAGTTTGTGAATACACACAGTTGAATCGCCTCTATTGAACAAAATTTTCATATTTAGTCTATTGAATAGCATAGTGACTTTAACTCGACATCACAAAAGGCCATAAAATAAAGACATGCGTCGATAATGTATGAAGTCTCCTACCGTCTTTCTTTGGTTCCAAGGCCATCCATACCCTTTCCTAGTTATAAAGATCTCTTATTTACTTGTCTGGAAGAGGACCGCATACTATGAGGAAGTCCAGGCAACACAAAGACAGTATAGAGCGTATATCTGCCAGTTTCATGGTTACAAAGAGGGTGTATCATCTGAAAATAGTGAAAATTACACATCTTTTTGTGCCAAAATAGTAAAAGGTACACATTTTTCTTGTATATGTATGCATTATAAATGCATAGTACAGGAAGAGGGAGTGAATAAAAATACCAATGTTTGGTTTTCAGCTGTACCTTTTATGCATTTCATAGTTTCTGTTGTTAGAGAACCACAGCACATAATTTGAACCAAGACTTTGATATGTTAACCTTTTACCCTTATTCCCCAGTAGAGATCACAACAAAGATCTCAACCGTACAACAGAACTGTAATAAGAATCAATCAAGATCACAACCATTATGTCCTGGATTTACGAAAAAAAATCTTTGATCAGGACATGATTCGAGGAGGTTCACATATGTACGTTGGCATGCAAGTGCATTTAAAGGATTTGCAAAATCTGAAGAAGAGGACATGGCCATGCAAGCTGAAGATATAGCTTGTTAAGTTTAAATTACAGAAAGAGCAGTACACCGCAATATACCTTTTTTTTTGAAATTTGGCCGATGGTTTTGCTTTGCTGCTCGGCACCCATCTATCAATGCACCTTGCGTTTGCATGATCATCCAACTCCTGCTAAAAAATGACTATACAGAAGTAGGAACAGCAACAGATAAATAAATACTTCACCATAGTTCTTCATATTGACTGTTAATCACGGAAATCTAAGTAAATCTAGTAGTATGTAGGCACATAGCATGATAACAACATATACAACGATACCGTGGATGCCAAATAATTAATTTGACATACATCTGAACTATAATTAATTCGTGAAATACCTGAACTGCAATATCCAACAATGATTCATCAAACTGGGAAGTATTGCCAAGCATCGCTTCTTCTTGGAGCTTCAAGGTACATGACCTTAGTCCGAAGCAAGCTATGCAGGCATAAATGGCCAACGACCTCACTTGTTGATTTTTGACGCAATTTGATGTGCAAACATGACAGCAGACATGGCTTTGGTCGGGATGAGACCGAGGAGAGGCTTGCCACCGGACACAACTAATTCGCTGAGCGTTGTCACGATTAGAACCTGCAAGCAATGGACTTGGCTGAGCCTAGCTAACATCCAGAAGGCAAAGGACACAGTGAATATCCGTGCACCTTTTTATTGTTTAGTAGCAGTACACGGCGAATATTTGTCGACGATGGAGAAGGTCTCCAGTTATCTAAATTTGACAGCTCGTAGCTTTAGCATGCCCGTTCCGATCCACAGTCACAGCGCCGCATCTTCATATTCTTTGGCATGATTGTTCTTCTCCAAACTTCTGTTGGTACACCTCCTTTCCATCCCTCAGCCAATCAGCCATACTCAATTGCAAGACCAAAAAGATTAGGAGATCCAAAGATTGCAGAAGGAAAATTAGATGAACCGGACAGCTCGCAGCTGCCGTGCGCCGCCATACCTTCAGATTCTCCGGCTCGGCTGTTTTTCTCCGAATTTCTATTGATACACCTCCTCTACGCCCCTCAGCCGTACCAAATTGCAAAACCTAGAATATAAGGAGATCAAAGATTGGATAAGAAAATCGGGACTGACCGTGATATGATATTTATTTGAAGAAAAAAACAGGCTAGAGATGGGACTATAGAGCGTCCAAACAGGAAAATAAGAAGTACCTCAGCAAGTCGTATATATGTTGGACTCTCAAAGTTTTTTTTTCTTTTACTCCTTGCAAATTAAAAGTACATGACACAAACTGTCTAGCCTCGTGCTAACTATACATTGGATTTCTCACGACCCGTGACACGCTATAAACAACATAAAAATAAACCTAGCGTGTCAACCTGACCTTTTACGTTACATTATAAATCATGCACTCTCGACTAATCCTAGCCATAAATTTTAGATCTAATAGTCTTAATTATTCTAATGATGTGGATTAACGTGGTGGCTCTTATGGTCCCTCCAATTAGTAAATATAGGACATTTGCCCGTGCTTCGCTACGGGTAATTTTTTTTGTATGTCATGAAAAGATTCATGTGCCGAAGTCAATTGTCGGGTTGATTTTTTGCGCCATGACACGCGAGACAACAGTTTTTAAGATTTTTTAACTATTTACATAAAAGACTTCAAATTATATTCATTTATCATTGCTCATGGATTCATTAATTTTCAAATATGTTTATAATCTATTGAGAATTTCACTATTAAAAGCTAGATTTATCTTGATGGAAAGAATATACATAATTGCTCAAGACAAACCAATTCATCTTTGTCCACCTCTCCTGTGGATGGCTATGTTGTGTAGCCATCTTGTTGATATGGGTTTCCACTTCCTGCTCCAAAAACTCCATCAACGATCCATGGCTCGTCGCCATTCCACACATCTTCTACACTTGGTTGGTATAAGTTCCATGGATGACCTTATGCGGGGCGATGTCGCAGAGACCATGACTGGTGTTTTTTTAGTGTAACGACACATATAATTGTTCCAAATCTAATGGAGCATTCATACAAAGTCATAATATTTCAGGTCCTTTTTTCCTCGAAAAAATAAATAGTTGTCCATATATTTTCTTGTTTTTGAGAACTTTGTATGTAATCACTCGCATAGTGATGTGGATGCGGGAACCCGATGACAAGACCACAGATCCCCTCCCCTGCCTCTCTTTCGATCGGCGTATCAGGGAGCGATGTACGAGGCAGGTCAAGCTTGGCGGCGGTAGTAGCCGACATCTGGGGCGGCAAGGGGAGGTGCTGGATGACCCCCTGCTTTGGGGATTTTCTCCGACGCCCCCCGACCTTATCCCCCTTGTTCCGGCCTCGTCCACCAATCACACGCGCCCGCCGCCGCTATCTACTCCTCCAACCTCCGCCGTCCATCAAAGTCCCAGGCCCGCTGAGCTCCATTCGTCTTTCATTCACCGATTTGGAAAGAAGCTCTCTTCTCCGGCGGCCTCACTGCCCAGCCTGTATATCCCATATTCATCCATACATGGACCAACTCGTGTCATACCTTGCTCAGGTCGGCTTTGGCAGTTAATTAGTGAACCTGCTTGTTAATTTGGACACCTTGCTGCTAATCCAGCCAATTGACGGGGTATATGAATCGGTAATTGTTCTTATAAGAAACCGAGGTGGGACTAATTTTGACCGACGTTACCTGTCCAGTTTGATTCCTCACAATCGCAATTTATTTTTTCGTTTGTTTGATGGGGAGCAGGCCCAACAGAGCAGTTGGCCCAGTACGGTGACGGACAAGGGAACACCCAACGAGCGAAGAAGGGATTTTTTCCACGTACAACCGAAACGGTACGCAGGGTGGTATCTGTGCGTATTATGTATTTTTGTGGGAGGGCAAAACAGTCTAAAAAAAAGCGTTGACGAAACTTTTTGGCAGAAACCTTAGCTCCTTTATTATTAGGTATAGAATAGGAATTGTGCCCGTGCGTTGCAACGGGAGAGAAAAAATTAAACTTTCTCAGTTTCACATTTTCTTTTTTTGCTGCTTCTTCCATTAGAGCATGAGTCGATAGAGTGCAAGAAAACGACAAATTTGACTCTCTGTACATCAGTATGAAGCACTCTCTCTAAGAAGATGTCTTTTCTAATTGCAGTGACATTTTAATGGACTCTCTAATTATCACTCTCCAAATTTCACCTCTGGGTATTCTCTTTATTGATTTCTTTTAACTACCAAAACTATACAACAAAACTATCCACATACAAAATTCATCCAAAAGATTAAATTCACATTTTTAAAGTAATTTTGAATATACATTAGTTTGAAGTGCAGTTTTCTATGGAACCTAATCCTGCCATGTAAACAATTTCCGTATCAAAACTCTCTTCATCTCTTTTGTTGGCACAAAGGAGACTAATATATATAAGAACTATATACTTTTATGTGAGGTTGTATCTTCGTTAAAGATGCTGATGGGACCAAAGTTCTTGCATCACTGGTGGGCTAGTGTGACGAGACAATGTATTGCATAATTGCACTGTTAAGTGATGAAACATACTTTTTTTGTGTGAAAACAGTACAATCTAAGACGCTCACACATACGCGCACACACTCACACCCTACACCTATGAACACCTTCGAGAGACTGCGTCGAAGATCTAATCCGGTGGGTCTTGAGATTGGCGAAGTCACGACATGCGCCTCGCTGTCGACGGGAACATCGTCTCCCACTAAAGAATATTCCGCTTTTATAAGATGCCAAAGTGTCAAATCCAGGATTTAAACTCTGATGAGGGGGGGGGGGGGGGGGGGTGTCACTATCCTCCTAACCATCCAACCCATTTGGTTCTCATGATGAAACATACCTGATGGGCGAGCGTCGATACCTATAAGCCAACTTATTGCACTGACTTGCTAATACGTTTGCCGATTTCTTTTGCCAATGCAACTTTACGGAACTCCAAAATACTGTGTTTTTGCGCTAAGCAGAATTATGACTCCTATTTGGTTTCGTAACAAACTTGTGCACTTTTCAGCTTCCCCTACCTATATACCCTGCAGTCTGACTGTATTTTTCACCGCTTGAGGAGGGCGATGCAGGCGACGGATCAAAGCCACTTCGGAGGTGATCAGGTAAGTTTAAACAGGATCGATCGCCCAACCATTTTCATCATCGAGCAGTTAGGTAATCTGAAGCTTAGATAATAACGCCTCTGTTTTAAAATACTCCAGCAGCACCAACCTGCCCAAAACAAAATGAGGTTGGCGAGGCTTCTCCAGCAGCACCAGCTGTCCAGCTTTGCTGTATCTCTGAGCTCTGTATGACATCCTTCTCTCTTTGTTTCCTTTGTCCTGCACAAGATTGCTCCATCTCTTTGTGCAAGCTTAACGTCGTTATTCTGAACATTATTATCCTGAGGTGCTCCTGAGGCATGACCACCGTCGGCAACGAGGCTCATGAGACTGCCACAGATCGAGAGCCCCATTGTCAGCCACGCGAATACCATCACACTCGTCCGGCACCACTGGCCAGTGGCCACTCCTGCCCACCCTCTCGCTCGCCCCTCTCGTCAGCGTCAAATATGGTAGTACATCGGCAACGGATGGGCACGCGTGGGCAGAGTCCGCTCGAGTGCGCGCACACGCCGAGATCCTGGACTGCTGCCAGCCAGAGGCCATCCTGGACAGGTCCCGTGGCGCCGCCATCCACCCCCGACGCCGGACGTCATCCTCTTGTCTGAACTTTAGCACCCGTCGCCTGCTTCAATCCCTCCTTGTCCTCGTCTTGGCCATGGCGAGCTGGCGGCGGTGTGGCCTGCCTGACGTCGCCCTCATCTTCTCTGTAGTAGTCGTAGCACTCGTTGCCGCTTGCCATGGCTAACCGCCGGTGGTGTGGCCTCCTCGACAGCCCAACGTCGTCCTCTTGTCTAAACTTGAGCAACCATCGCCGGCTCCAATCCCTCGTCTTGTCAATGGCGAGCCACCGGCGGCGCGGCCTCCTTGAGCCAGATCGACGTCGTACTTTTCCTTCTCCAGTCTCTGGTTCTAGTTTTCGATGCCGCCGACCGTACGATCGATCACAACGTGGCTAGTTATTTCTCGTCTTCGCTGCCACCGGCCGGATGTACGTAGGATCAATCACGGTGTGGTTATTTATACGAGGCCAGTATCAATTGCGTTGGAGATGGACTCTGCGTTGGAGATGGACTCTTCTTTTTGCGTTCGAGATGGATTCTGCTTTCACGTACGTGTGGCCTGAACCTACGATACGATGGTCAATTGAGGGAAGTATGTAGCGTGTACGAGCAAAACTCTACTACAGATCGATTGGGATAGCTCTGCTGGTGCGATGTACAAAGCGTAAAATATGTTGGACGAAAACGTATTTAAACGGACCAAACCAATGGCGAGCCACCGGCGGCGCGGCCTCCTTGAGCCAGATCGACGTCGTACTTTTCCTTCTCCAGTCGTCTCTGGTTCTAGTTTTCGATGCCGCCGACCGTACGATCGATCACAACGTGGCTAGTTATTTCTCGTCTTCGCTGCCACCGGCCGGATGTACGTAGGATCAATCACGGTGTGGTTATTTATACGAGGCCAGTATCAATTGCGTTGGAGATGGACTCTTCTTTTTGCGTTCGAGATGGATTCTGCTTTCACGTACGTGTGGTCTGAACCTACGATACGATGGTCAATTGAGGGAAGTATGTAGCGTGTACGAGCAAAACTCTACTGCAGATCGATTGGGATAGCTCTGCTGGTGCGATGTACAAAGCGTAAAATATGTTGGACGAAAACGTATTTAAACGGACCAAACCAAGGAAACGTTAGCTCCTTTATTATTAGGTATAGATAAGATATAAGATATAAGATATAAGATATAAGATGGATATTTGCTTATATTCCCAACAATCCAAAAACCTGATTATAGGCAAATCAATTCAAACAGTGTTGCTGCCGCTACTCGACCTCCCCTCTTTGATGGTATGCATTACAAGAGGTGGCGCACAAAGGCAGTTCTATGGTTTACAAACCTAAGCTGTTTTAGCGCCACGAATTGGTGGATAGACACCGGAGCCAATACACATGTATGTTCTGATGTCTCTATGTTTTCTTCTTATCAGGTCGCAAGGACTTCCTGCGTGCTGATGGGAAACAGATCACGCGCTTATGTTCGTGGTGTTGGTATGGTGGATCTGAAGTTTACTTCGGGGAAGACCATCCAACTGAAGAATGTGCAGCACGTTCCTTCCATTAATAAGAATCTCGTTAGCGGATCGCTTTTATGTCGAGATGGTTTTAAGTTGGTTTTTGAGTCCAATAAAGTTGTAATTTCCAAGTGTTGACAATTTGTTGGAAAGGATTATGTGTGCGGAGGCTTGTTCCACTTATCTTTGTCAGACTTATGTACTCAAATTATTAATCATGTTTGCAATGATAGTGAGTCCGATATTTGGCATTCACGACTTTGTCATATTAATTTTAGGTGCATGACGCGGCTAGCGAATATGAATATAATTCCGAAATTTGCTATTGTCAAGAAATCCAAGTGCCAAGTATGTGTGCAATCTAAGCAACCACGTAAGTCTCATAAGACTGCGGAGGCAAGAGAATTGGCACCGCTGGAGCTTATACATTCAGATCTTTGTGAAATGAATGGTGAATTGACAAAAGGAGGGAAAAGATACTTCATGACTTTAATTGATGACTCTACTCGATATTGTTATGTGTACCTCCTGAAATCTAAAGATGAAGCTCTTAATCACTTCAAAATCTTTAAAGCTGAAGCAGAAAAGCAACTTGATCGAAAGATCAAGCGGCTAAGGTCTGATCGTGGTGGAGAGTATTTCTCCACCGAGTTTGATTCTTTTTGTGCGGAACATGGTATTATCCATGAGAGGATGCCTCCCTACTCACCTCAGTCAAATGGAGTGGCCGAAAGAAAGAACCGTACTCTAACTGATTTGGTTAACGCCATGTTAGATACATCGGGTCTATCCAAGGCATGGTGGGGGGAGGCGATATTGACTGTATGTCATGTCCTAAACCGTGTACCCACAAAGAACAAAACCATTACCCCTTTTGAGGAATGGGAAAATAAAAGGTTGAAACTCTCTTTGTAGGATAACGTTGCATAGAAAACAAAAAATTTCCTACCGCGAACACGCAATCCAAGCCAAGATGCAATCTAGAAGATTTTAGCAACGAGGGGATTATCGAGTCTCACCCTTGAAGAGATTCCAAAGCCTACAAGATGAGGCTCTTGTTGCTGCGGTAGACGTTCACTTGCCGCTTGCAAAAGCGCGTAGAAGATCTTGATCACGGCGCCACAAACGGGCAGCACCTCCGTACTCGGTCACACGTTCGGTTGTTGATGAAGACGACGTCCACCTCCCCGTTCCAGCGGGCAGCGGAAGTAGTAGCTCATCTTGAATCCGACAGCACGACAGCGTGGTGTCGGTGGTGGTGGAGAAATCCGGCGGAGCTTCGCTAAGCGTGCGGGAAGTGGAGGAGCGGGGCGGCTAGGGTTTGGGGAGAGGGGGGCGCCGGCCACTAAGGGGTGCGGCCACCTTGGTGGTTCTTGGGGTGGCCGGCCCCCTCCCCTTGTCCCTCATTATATAGGTGGAAGCCCCAAGTGTTGGACTACAAGTCTCCGAATAAGACCCGAACCCAAAACCTTCCATGTAATAGGGAAACCTACCCAAGGTGGGAATCCCACTTGAGGGCTCGTTTGGCTGTTGGGACCGAAATTCCCCGGGAAAATATTCCCGGCCGGGAATAGACTGAAACAGGAGCAAAACTCCGGGATTCTATTCCCGACCTCCGGACTAGGGGAAAAATATCCCCGGGAAAAGGCCGGGAACCCGCCGGGATTGGACTAACCAAACGAGCCCTGAGGTGGGATTCCCCCCTTCCATGTGGGGGGTTGGCCGGCCCCCATAGGGGGAGTCCACTTGGGACTCCCCCCCTATAGGCTTGGCCGGCCATGGAGGTGGACTCCCTTTGGGACTCCGCCTTCCATAGTGGTTTCTTCCGGACTTTTCTGAAACCTTCTAGAACCTTCCATAGAACCTTCCGGATCATTTTAAATCTCATAAAATGACTTCCTATATATGAATCTTATTCTCCGGACCATTCCGGAACTCCTCGTGATGTCCGGGATCTCATCCAGGACTCCGAACAAATATTCGAACTCCATTCCATATTCAAGTTCTACCATTTCAACATCCAACTTTAAGTGTCACTAGTAGGAAAAGCCTCATCAGTGGCGCACCAAAAATGGATTCTATGGCGCATGGGAGGTGCGCCACAGAAACGTCGCCACAAAAATAAGCTTTCTGTGGCGCACCAGCCCATGCGCCACAGAGTTAACGTATCTGTGGCACACGTGCTCTTAGGTGCGCCACAGAAAAGCGTGCGCCACAGAATTGGTTTGCAGTGCGCCACAGAATTTGCTTGTATTATACACGATTTTGTTCTGCCTCCTGTACACATGCAGTTTATAGACAGCAATATACAGATATATAGGTTATATACAGCAACATTCAGATATAATATAAATATCATGTACATTGCACAGATATAACATAGACATCATCATCACATTACTTAGATCCCGATCGAGATACATATATAGTGGCAAGTGTCAAATGTTTTGCATACAACTCTTAATTCATACAAAATTCATAATTTCGAGATACAAAGTAGTCTTCATCCTACAAAGTAGTCTTCATCCGGTTCCTCCTTTGCTCCCTCATCTCTACCCACCAGGCTCGCTTGCATCGGGGTCCTTCATCCAGTTCCTACTATGATGAAAATGGAAGAAAGTAAGACCAACAAGTCCGATGCACAAGAGAAATGGAATAAATGCCTCATACATTGTTGGTCAACACAAATATTAACATTCAGGGACGGTGTAAGTGAGACCAGTCCGATGCACAAGAGATTGATATTTGTGCTATCTTACCAGGCTCACTTACGCCGCTCCCGAGTGTACGGTGACCAAACATTTTAATCATCGGCATTTTGAAAATCTCAAAGCAAATGGAATGACAAAATGGAATAAGTGCCTCATACATTGTTGGTCAACACAAATATTAACATTCAGGGATGGCGTAAGTGAGACCAAGTCTGATGCACAAGAGATTGATATTTGTGCTATCTTACCAGGCTCACTTACGCCACCCCCAAGTGTACGGTGACCAAACATTTTAATCATTGGCATTTTGAAAATCTCAAAGCAAATGGAATGACAAAATGGAATAAGTGCCTCATACATTGTTGGTCAACACAAATATTAACATTCAGGGATGGTGTAAGCGAGGCCAGGTAGGATGCACAAGAGATTGATATTTGTGCTATCTTACCAGGCTCACTTACGCCACCCCCGAGTGTACGGTGACCAAACATTTTAATCATCGGCATTTTGAAAATCTCAAAGCAAATGGAATGACAAAATAGAATAAGTGCCTCATACATTGTTGGTCAACACAAATACTATGGTCAGAAACCATAGTTGCAGTATACACCGCCGTATACTTTGCAGAAGGGCCCCCTTTCCCCGGTCGGCGTTCCGTCAACGGGTGCTTGACGACACAACAACGCCGATCTGCATCTCCGGCGCAGAACCACGCCAGTCCCTCGCTGTCCAGTGAACGAGTCCTTGATGCAAAGACCGTGCCGGCCTGCCCAGCATTATGCCGGGCCGTGTTGCCGCGCTTCAAGCCGTGTGTTCCGCGCCTGATCGTTCGCCTTCTTGCCCGGTGAACCAATAGGCTGATCGTTGGAATAAGTAAACCGTTGACGGCCGGTCGCAAGATTAAATTGCGATCGGCCGTCATCGGCTTCCTTATTCCAACGATTAGTCTATTCGTTCACCGGGCAAAAAGGCGAAGAGTGCAGGGCGCGTGATCGACACGGCCTGAAGCGCGACAACAGGGGTCGGCATGATGCTAGGGAGGCTGGCACCGTCTTGGCATTAAGGACTCGTTCACGTACTGGACGGCGAGAGAAGAAAAGTGGTGCTGCGCCGGAGAGGCATGTCGGTGTTGTTGTCTCGTCAAGGACTCGTTCACGGAACGGCGGCCAGGGAAAGGGGGGCTCGTCTACAAAGTATATTGCGGCGTATAGGTGACCAAACATTCTAATCATCGGCACTAAAATGGAAGAAAGAGCCAAGTGGTATCTCAACTAGATATCATATGCCTCATACTTTGTTGGTCGAAACAAATATTAACATCCAGGGATGGAGTAAGTGAGGCCAGGTAGGATGCACAAGTTGATATTTGTGCCATCACACCAAGCCTCACTTGCTCCACCCCCGAGTGTACGAGTGATCGACCAACCATCTAATCATCGGCAAGTACAAAAACACCAACAAACCAGCAACCATGGTGACATAAGTCAAGATGCTCAAACACACATAGCATGCATGGAGCAGATGCTCCAAAGGGATTATTCATCACTCGGTATATAGACCAAGTGATGCTGGCAAAAGAGAGGCCAATCAAGAACCAGTAAATCTAGTAAGTGATAGATATGCCTAAACAAGCAACAACACATAGCATATCCCAGCTAACCAGATGAGACAAGTCTTGGTAGCCAACTGAATCACCTAGCACCACCTAGCCTTTTAAAACCATCAGAAACAGTCCTTTTTCTTCAAAGGATACCACAGTGGCATTCATTTACATGATCCCCTACTGTGGATATCTCTATTTTCATCAAAGCCAACAAGAAATAGAAATTTATCATTACTCAGTTGAGTTCAAAACAAAGCTGGGGTACCATAAGGGATTATTCATCACTTGGTAGTAACCAAGTGATGCTGGCAAGAGAGAGGCCAAGCCTGAGCTAGTCAATCCAGTAGAGATGGATATGCATAAGTAAGCAAGAACACATAGCCTATCCAAGTTAACCAGATAAAACCAACCTTGGCAGCCAACTTAATAACCTAGCATCACCTAGTCTTTTAAACCATCAGAAACTTCTCATTTTCTTCAAAGGATACCACAGTGGCATTCATTTACATGATCCCCTACTGTGGATATCTCTATTTTAGTATACATTCATTTACAGTTTTTGCCTCAGCCTTTGCATCATTGGCTGAGCCAAGACATCAAGCATCTGGCAAGGGAGCATTCTTAGGCCAACCAAGAGCAACTACAAATATGTATGTATACAAGCCCACCAGTAGCATAGTAGCATACCATAAGCTCACAAGAATCCATCAAGTAAATATGTACAGAGACATAGCAACAGCCATGTCAAACACAAGCACATAGGGTGGAATAACAATGTTTGGTCATCATTTAATCATAGACCAAGTGAAGCCTGGTACAAATGGCAAGGACCAGGAATTTGACCAACTCAAGTCACCATGGTTATGCCAACCAATTGAATAGTAGCATCTTCCAAATGGAACTAGGAAGGAAACCATCCCAGATGATTTACCAAGCAAGCATTTCATGACTGCAAAGGCCAATTCAACCACCAAACCATCCAAACCACCAAGCCTACACACTTATCATTACCCAACAGGATTCAAAATGAAGCTACGGTCCCCAACAATAGTTGGCATCCATCTAGCTTAAGTAAATACAGTAATAGAATCATTACTGCAAAGTAGTTCATCTCAATTATCTACATTAACAAGATAAAGTTTCACAGATAAATGAATTAGTCAACTGCTAGGCAACAGGGATGCTTGGCAAGCATCATGCATCCATTCATATGCTTTTCAAAGCATAAGCAACCACCAGTACATGGTGAGAAGCTATACAAATCAAGCAACAACACAGTATATCAAGCAGCATGCATAGATAGAGAAAGCAGTAAGTAATTATCAACCAATTGGTGATCAAATGATCACCAGAGCTTGCAAACACAAGCCATAGGGGCAGCGGAGGAGGAATTAAGAGGGAGAGGAGGGGAGGGGAGAGAGAGCACCGATGACAGGGGTGGAGGACGAGCTTGAAGATGACGGCAGGGGTGGAGGAGGAGGAGGAGGCGGCGGCTCCTCCACCTTGCCGCGACGGCGGCCCCTCCTCGCGGCGGCCCCTCCTCGCCGTAGGGGCAGCTTGTGCTGCAGGTGGCGGGGATGGGAGGACCGCGGCGGCATGCGCCCCTCGCAGAGGAAGGCGGCGGCGACGGCGGCGGCGACGACCATGGAGGATCCAGGCGACCACGGAGGAAGGCGGCGGCGGCGGATCCAGGCGACCACGGAGGAGAGGGGAGAGGGGAGAGGGGAGGGGCTCGGGAGGGGAGAGGTGAACAGGCGGCGGCGGATCCAGGCGACCACGGAGGAGAGGGGAGAGGGGAGAGGGGAGGGGCTCGGGAGGGGAGAGGTGAACAGGCGGGGGAGGGCACGGGCGAGATAATATAAGTCCCTTAATTCTGTGGCGCACCGGAGAAGGTGCGCCACAGAATCAACTACTTCTGTGGCGCACCGAAGCCTGTGCGCCACAGAAAGAGTTATTTCTGTGGCGCAGCACGACATGTGCGCCACAGAAATACCTACAGTAATAATTGGTGGTGGCAGGATGTGGGCCCCACATAGTTTCTATGGCGCACTACCCAAGCGTGCGCCACAAAATTAAGCTATTTCTGTGGCGCACCCAGAATGGTGCGCCACAAAATAATATTCTGTGGCGCATTTTTAGTGGTGCGCCACAGAAATAAGCTCCGCCTATAAGGGTTTTCCTACTAGTGTGTGTCACCCTACGGTTCGCGAACTATGCGGACTGATGACCCACAAGTATACGGGGTGTATCGTAGTATCTTCGATAAGTAAGAATGTCGATCCCAACGAGGAGCAGAAGGTGTTGACAAGCAGTTTCGATGAAGGATTCACTGTAAATGCTCACAGACAAGTATTCAGGGGGTTTTGATGTAGCAGATGAATAAAGTACGAGTAAGTAAAGTGCGAGATTAACAATTGCAGCGAGTGGCCCAATCCTTTTTAGCACAAAGGACAAGCCGGTTTGTTTACTTATAATGACCAAACGTTCTCGAGGACACACGGGATTTTAGTCTAGTGCTTTCGCTACATACGGCTAATTAATCTTCATTGTTTTGATAAGTGTTGTGTGGGTGAACCTATGCTAATGTACCGCCCTTCCTAGGACTAATACATACTTGTGATTATACCCCTTGCAAGCATCCGCAACTACAAGAAAGTAATTAAGAATAAATCTAACCACAGCCTTAAACTCTGAGATCCTGCTATCCCTCCTGCATCGATATACCAACGGGGGTTTAGGTTTCTGTCACTCTGGCAACCCCGCAATTGGCAAACGAGTACAAGATGCATTCCCCTAGGCCCATAAAGGTGAAGTGTCATGTAGTCGACGTTCACATGACACCACTAGAAGAATAACACCACAACTTAAATATCATAACATTGAATATTACTCAACCATAATTCACTACTAACATTTAGACTTCACCCATGTCCTCAAGAACTAAACGAACTACTCACGAGACATCATATGGAACATGATCAGAGGTGATATGATGATGAATAACAATCTGAACATAAACCTTGGTCCAACGGTTTCACTCAATAGCATCAACAACAAGTAGAAATCAATACCGGGAGAGTTTCCCCTATCAAACAATCAAGATCAAACCCAAATTGCTACGGCGGTGACGATGTCCAGCGGTGGAGATGGCGGTGATGATGGTGGAGATGATGATGATGATGATGGAGATGATGTCCAGCTCGATGACGGTGACGAAGGCGTCGATTTCCCCCTCCGGGAGGGAATTTCCTCGGCGGATCTCAGCCCGCCGGAGAGCTCTTTTCTCTCTGGTGTTCTCCGCCCCGCAGAGGCGGCTGTAACTCTTCGCGAGGTACCCTCTGTGGCTTAGGTCTTCGGGACGAAGGATTTCGCGAAGAAAAGGAGGCGAGAAGGGCTGTGGGGCCCCCTCCTCACCAGGTGGCGCGGCCAGGCCATGGGCCGCGCCGGCCTATGGTCTGGGCCCACCTTGGGTCCCCTCGACTCCCCCTTCTGGCTTCCTTCGTCATCTGGAAAAATAGGATTTTTGGAATAATTTCCTTCCACAGTTGATCTTCCGAAATATTGCGTTCTGACGGTGCTTTTTCCAGCAGAATCCTGGCTCCGATGCTCGATCCTCCAATAATGATGAAACATGCAAAATAGATGAAATAACATAAGTATTATGTCCAAATATGAAATATATCAATGAATAACAGCAAATTATGATACAAAATAGTGATGCAAATTGGACGTATCAACTCCTCCCAAGCTTAGACTTCGCTTGTCCCCAAGCGAAACTGAACTCAGTAAACAGGACCACATGTTTATGGAGTGAAGAGTTGATAAATAAAATACGGACAAGAAGCATCATATTCATTCACACAAGACATTCTAGTAAACAACTTCCTCATATGACTCAACTTGAAACAAGTATAAGGTAATCACAAATAAAGGTGCATAAGAAATCATAGTTGGTAATGGCAAACTTCGTTCTTGGTCAGAGAACAATTAACAGGTTATATTTATCTATTGAGCAGCGCTCTCATGTTAAAGTTTATATGGCACAACTTGCATACTCAATCATAATAGTCTCCTCATGATCATTGATAACTTGCAAAGCTATATTCATTCAGATAAAACTTGTACTAAACAAGGAAAAGTAAAAGACATGATGAAGCAAATCACAATATAATGGTTTGATCACAACTACTCAAATGCTTGCTCGAGATGGAGGGAAATAGGTTTACTGACTCAACATAAAGTAAAAGACAGGCCCTTCGCAGAGGGAAGCAGGGATTAAATCATGTGCTAGAGCTTTTTCAGTTTTGAAATCATATAAAGAGAATAAAAGTAATATTTTGAGAGGTGTTTGTTGTTGTCAACGACTGGTAGCGGGTACTCTAACCCCCTTGCCAGACAACCTTCAAAGAGCGGCTCCCATTTTATTTTTATTTTGTGTGGCACTCCTTCTAACCTTTCTTTCACAAACCATGGCTAACCGAATCCTCGGGTGCCTGCCAACAATCTCATACCATGAAGGAGTGCCTTTTTATTTTAGTTTTATTATGATGACACTCCCCCCAACCTTTGCTTACACAAGCCATGGCTAACCGAATCCTTCGGGTGCCGTCCATCAATCACATACCATGGAGGAGTGTCTATTTAGATTAATTAATTTGGGACTGGGAATCCCATTGCCAGCTCTTTTTGCAAAATTATTGGATAAGCGGATGAAGCCACTAGTCCATTGGTGAAAGTTGCCCAACAAGATTGAAAGATAAAACACCACATACTTCCTCATGAGCTATAAAACATTGACACAAATAAGAGATAGTATATTTTGAATTGTTTAAAGGTAGCACACGAAGTATTTACTTGGAATGGCAGAAAATACCATGTAGTAGGTAGGTATGGTGGACACAAATGGCATAGGTTTGGGTTAAGGTTTGGATGCACGAGAAGTATTCCCTCTCAGTACAGATCTTTGGCTAGCAAGGTTAATTAGCAAGCATAAGAGTCGAGGGAAACAAAAAAATATACATGTGATAGGAACAATCATGCATCTTCCTTGCAAACACAAACAGTTTTAACTTCAGAATAATAGGCTATGAGCTAACATGAAAGAAAGACAATGGAACAACTACATGTATTTCTCTTTTCTACTTAAACCTCAAAGTGTTGTTGCTATTGACCAATATTAAGTTTGCCAAAACCAAATAGATCTATTCAATGCTCCCAAAGTGATACCAACACTAAGAACAAGGTAAATCATATAGCAGAGATTGCAAACTAAAATAAGATGTGCAATATGTAAATGATAAGACTTCTCATTAATATTCCATAACGATAACTCACACCAAGGGATACATAGACGACTAACTAAAGGAGAGATACTTCCAAACTGCAACCCATCTTATATGATAACTTCCCTACTCATGATATGACACTACTTGACGAATTACTCCTTCGGCGATGGTGGTGATGAATTCCTGACAAGCTTCTCAACAAGCTCCTGAAGCTCATCAATCTTATACGTGAGGTTGCGAATCATCTCTGAATTGTGCTCGACGCGGTTAAGAAGTATGTCCGACGGCGAGTCCCAATTCTTGGAGTTATTTCCCCACTCTTCACCCTCAGGCTTCATCCTTCCTGCAGTGTTAGAACAATCTATATCCCAATTGCTAGGCAATGCTGCCCTGGGAGTCCTTTCAATTTGATTATTGAAAATTAGATTGCGGAAGGGATGGTGAGTGCCTGATAAAGATGTCTTCGGAGCTAGGTAATGACGTGGAACTCCTCCCCCGGTGCGAATTCTTGCGCTCTTGTTTGCACTAAAAGGGTTGTCCACCACCTTGATGCTTGCAATGGTAGAACGCGGGTGTGCTCGCGAGTCTTCCTCTTCCTCTTCTTCATCCTCTTCCTTGACGCTCTTGTCCACCTCTTTCCACTCGGGATCTTGAATATCTTCATCCGAAAGCTCCTTGCCCTTGTTCTTGGAGACCATGGTGCTTCTAGACTGAAAACAGATCCTGGCAGAAACAGCTTGAAACAAAACACGTCGAGAAAATGATATACAGACCTCCAGGGGTCCGGGGGATTATATAGCAAAAAATTCACGACAAAAGGAAAGTACCAGGTCGAACCAGAGTCGGAAAGGGGCGACGAGGCGGCCAGCTCATAGGGCGGCGCGACCTAGCTGGGGCCCGCGCCGGCCTATGGCGGCACGCCCTCGTGCGTCTCCTCCACTCTGTTTCGATCTCGTAATTTTTCATATTTTCCAAAAACAGCAAAAGTATTGTTCGGAAAGTAAATTGCGAACTTTTCATTACCAGTACTGT
The DNA here is from genome assembly GCF_019359855.2 of Lolium perenne. Lineage (NCBI taxonomy): Eukaryota > Viridiplantae > Streptophyta > Magnoliopsida > Poales > Poaceae > Lolium > Lolium perenne. The sequence continues at coordinate 71,728,511 of NC_067244.2, forward strand.
TACCTATTCAAAGTCGAGTTCTGGCGGACTGTCAATTTGTCCTTTGATGAAAGCCTCCGGTGTTTCCACTCGAATAATATCAACATCTACATTATATGAATCACCTGAGATATAATGCTTGAGTCTTTGTCCATTTACCACTTGCGTGGCATTGCCTTGGAGAGAGCTAATTTTAATTGCTCCTGAACGATACACCTCCTCGACAACATATGGTCCTTCCCATTTCAAGAGTAATTTCCCTGCAAAGAATCTGAGACGAGACCGATACAATAGGACTTTATCCCCAATATTAAATTCTCTTTTGATAATCCTTCTATCATGCCATTTTTTAACTTTCTCTTTAAAGAGTTTAGCATTTTCATAAGCTTCACTTCTCCATTCATCTAGAGAACTCAATTGCAACAACCTCTTATTACCGGCAAGTTTAGGATCTTTATTTAATTCTCTAACAGCCCAATAAGCTTTGTGTTCTAGTTCTAAAGGTAAATGACAAGCTTTCCCATAAACCATTTTATAAGGTGACATTCCCATGGGATTTTTATAAGCAGTTCTATAAGCCCAAAGTGCATCCTTCAATTTACTAGCCCAATTCTTTCTAGTTTTATTAACAGTCTTTTGCAAGATAGATTTAATCTCTCTATTTGATAATTCTACTTGCCCACTAGTTTGAGGATGATAAGCGGAAGCAATTCTATGATTAATACCATATTTAGCAAGAGTTTTCCTAAAACCACCATGAATAAAATGAGAACCTCCATCAGTCATAATATATCTAGGAACTCCAAATCTAGGAAAAATAATATCTAAAAGCATTCTTAAAGAGGTCTCACCATCAGCACTTTTTGTAGGTATGGCTTCCACCCATTTAGTAACATAATCAACAGCAACAAGTATATGAGTGTTACCTTCTGAAGAGGGAAAAGGTCCCATGAAGTCAAATCCCCAACAATCGAACGGTTCAATAACGAGAGTATAATTCATAGGCATTTCATTGCGTCTGGAGATATTACCAACCCTTTGGCATTCATCACAAGATAAAATAAACTTTCTTGCATCTTTGAAGAGAGTTGGCCAATAAAAACCTGATTGCAGAACCTTTTGCGCGGTTCTTTCTCCGGCGTGATGTCCTCCATAAGCACTACCATGACATTTACTCAATATCTCTTGTTGTTCATATTCGGGAACACATCTTCGCAGAATACCATCCACTCCTTCTTTATATAAGTGTGGGTCATCCCAGAAATAATGCCTCAAATCATAAAAGAATTTCCTCCTTTGCTGAGCTGAAAAGGTTGGAGGCAAGTACTTGGAAACAATAAAGTTAGCATAATCAGCATACCAAGGACTGTCTCGTGAGCTCACCTTTATTGCAGCCAATTGTTCATTTGGAAAACTATCATTAACAGGAACAGGATCATAAGCAATATTTTCCAATCTAGACAAATTATCAGCAACAGGATTATCAGCACCTTTCCTATCTACAATATGCAAATCAAATTCTTGCAACAGAAGTACCCATCTAATGAGCCTTGGCTTAGCATCTTTCTTTTGCATAAGGTATCTGATGGCAGCATGATCAGTATGAATAGTAACTTTTGAATCAACAATATAAGATCTAAACTTATCACAAGCAAAGACTACAGCTAACAATTCCTTTTCAGTAGTAGCATAATTTCTTTGAGCAGCATCAAGAGTTTTACTAGCATAATGAATAACATTCAATTTTTTGTTTACTCGCTGTCCAAGAACAGCGCCTACAGCAAAATCACTAGCATCACACATAATTTCAAATGGTAAATTCCAATCAGGAGGTTCAACTATAGGAGCAGTTGTTAAGGCTTTCTTTAGAGTTTCAAAAGCTTCCTTACAATCATCATCAAAAACAAAAGGTACATCTTTTTGAAGAAGATTAGTAAGAGGCTTTGAAATCTTGGAGAAATCTTTAATAAACCTCCTATAAAACCCAGCATGACCAAGAACACTACGAATACCTTTAACATCCCTAGGATAGGGCATCTTCTCAATTGCTTCAACTTTAGCTCTATCAACTTCAATACCTCTCTCGGAAATTTTATGTCCCAATACAATTCCTTCATTAACCATAAAGTGGCATTTCTCCCAATTAAGAACAAGGTTAGTTTCTTCACATCTCTGCAAACCTTTATCAAGGTTCCGCAAGCAATTATCAAAAGAATTCTCATAGACAGAAAAATCATCCATGAATACCTCTACAATACTCTCGCAAAAACCGTGAAAAATAGCAGACATGCATCTTTGAAAAGTAGCAGGAGCATTACATAAACCAAAAGGCATACGTCTATAAGCATAAGTTCCATAGGGACAAGTGAAAGTGGTTTTCTCTTGATCCTTAGTTTTAACAGCAATTTGCGAAAACCCAGAATAACCATCAAGAAAGCAAAAATGAGTATTTTTAGATAACCTTTCTAACATTTGATCAATAAAAGGCAAAGGGTAATGATCTTTCTTAGTAACCTTATTAACTTTTCGATAATCAATGCACATTCTATACCCTACAACTACTCTTTGAGGTATGACAGTCATTCCTCCTTTCTTAGGAACACAATGCACAGGACTAACCCATCTACTATCAGCAATAGGATATATAATACCAGCTTCAAGAAGTCTTAATACCTCATTTCTTACCACATCCTTCATCTTAGGAATTAGACGACGCTGAGGTTCAACAACAGGCTTCGCATCATCTTCCATATTAATGGCATGTTGGCAAATAGAGGGAGAAATCCCCTTCAAGTCATCAAGAGTGTAGCCAATAGCTCCTCGGTGTTTCTTCAATATTTCCAATAACCTTTCTTCTTCAAACTCTGTAAGCTTAGAACTAATAATAACAGGATATATTTTCTTATCATCAATATGAGCATATTTAAGATTATCAGGCAATGGTTTTAAATCAAAGACAGGATCTTCCTTTGGTGGTGGTGTTGTACCCAGATCTTCCACCGGTAAATCATGCTTTGGCGAAGAAAAATTTCCTCAAGTTCATCTCTTTCTTTCCTAAAAACTTCACTCTCGCTATTCTCCAAATGTTGCTGCAAAGGATTATTAGGAACAAGAACAATAGATGCACACTGTTCCATTTTAAAATCATTATTAGGCAAATCAGCTTTATAAGGAGTTTTGGTAAATTTAGAGAAGTTAAACTCATAAGATTCACCAGCAAATTTAGTCAAAATTTTCTCTTTCTTGCAATCTATAATAGCTCCACAAGTATTTAGAAAAGGTCTACCAAAAATGATAGGACAATATTCACTGGCAGCAGAACCAAGTACCAAAAAGTCAGCGGGATATTTAATCTTACCACATAGAACTTCCACATCTCGAACAATACCAATTGGAGAAATAGTTTCTCTATTAGCCAGCTGAATAACCACATCAATATCTTCAAGTTCACAAGAACCAATTTCGTGCATAATCTCCGTATAAAGCTCATAAGGAATAGCACTAATACTTGCACCAATATCACATAAACCATAATAGCAATGATCACCAATTCTAACAGATAGCATAGGAACACTAGCTTGCTTGGGTTTATTAGGATGTGAAACAATATTAGAAGCATCTTCACAGAAAATAATATGACCTTCCTCCAAATTTTCAGTCACAAGATCTTTAACTATTGCAACAAAGAAAGGTTCAACTTTTATTTGTTCTTCAGGTTCTATAGGTTTCTTTTCACTTTTATGAACCACACTATTTATAACAGAGTACTCCTTCATTTTAGCAGGGAAAGGAGTTTTTTCAATATAAGCTTCAGGAATAACATGATCAACAGTTTCAACTACAACACATTTATTAATAGATGAATCAATTTTATCTTTATACGGTTCATGATACTTATCAAAATTCTTCTTAGGCAATTCATAATGAGAGGCAAAAGCTTTATAAAGATTTGCAGCAACTTGAGAATCAAGACCATAAGTAGCACTCATATTACGAAATTTATCAGTATCCATAAAAGCTTCAATGCATTTGTAATCATAATTTATACCTGATTCTCTATCTTTGTCGATTTCCCATCCTTCAGTATTTTCCTGGATCCGATTAAGAAGGTCCCTTTTAAACTCTTCCTTGTTGCGTGTAAATGATCCAGAACAAGAAGTATCCAGCAAGGTCTTGTCTTCAAAAGAAAGTCTTGCATAGAAATTATCAATAATAACATTACCAGGAAGCTCATGAATGGGGCATTTGAGCATTAAAGACTTCAATCTCCCCCATGCTTGGGCAATACTCTCTCCATCATGAGGCCAAAAATTATATATGCGATTCCGATCCTTGTGAATTTCACTTGGAGGATAGAACTTAGAATAAAACCGGGGCACAATATCATTCCATTCAAGAGAATCCCCATTATCCAAGAATTTATACCAATGCGCCGCTTTACTGCAGCGATATAGAGAATAGTTTCTTCCTCACTTCATCCATAGCAATACCTGCACACTTGAATAAACCGCATAATTCATGTAAGAACAGTAAATGATCTCCAGGGTGGACAGTTCCATCCCCTGTATAACGGTTACCCACTACGCGTTCAATAATTTTCATAGGTATTTTGTATGGTATCTCTTCTTTACCTGGCGCCTCATCCACTACCTTTGCAGTAGTAGCAGATTTTCCAAATAAACATTCAAGAGGAGATCTCTCCATAATGAATTATGGCAGCAGGCAGAAATAAAATCAGCACAAACAGTAGATATTTCCCTTACCAATTCCACTTACCAATAGCGCTTCACTCCCCGGCAACGGCGCCAGAAAATAGTCTTGATGACCCACAAGTATAGGGGGTGTATCGTAGTATCTTCGATAAGTAAGAATGTCGATCCCAACGAGGAGCAGAAGGTGTTGACAAGCAGTTTCGATGAAGGATTCACTTGTAAATGCTCACGGAGACAAGTATTCGGGGGTTTTGATGTAGCAGATGAATAAAGTACGAGTAAGTAAAGTGCGAGAGTAACAATTGCAGCGAGTGGCCCAATCCTTTTTAGCACAAAGGACAAGCCGGTTTGTTTACTTATAATGACCAAACGTTCTCGAGGACACACGGGATTTTAGTCTAGTGCTTTCGCTACATACGGCTAATTAATCTTCATTGTTTTGATAAGTGTTGTGTGGGTGAACCTATGCTAATGTACCGCCCTTCCTAGGACTAATACATACTTGTGATTATACCCCTTGCAAGCATCCGCAACTACAAGAAAGTAATTAAGAATAAATCTAACCACAGCCTTAAACTCTGAGATCCTGCTATCCCTCCTGCATCGATATACCAACGGGGGTTTAGGTTTCTGTCACTCCGGCAACCCCGCAATTGGCAAACGAGTACAAGATGCATTCCCCTAGGCCCATAAAGGTGAAGTGTCATGTAGTCGACGTTCACATGACACCACTAGAAGAATAACACCACAACTTAAATATCATAACATTGAATATTACTCAACCATAATTCACTACTAACATTTAGACTTCACCCATGTCCTCAAGAACTAAACGAACTACTCACGAGACATCATATGGAACATGATCAGAGGTGATATGATGATGAATAACAATCTGAACATAAACCTTGGTCCAACGGTTTCACTCAATAGCATCAACAACAAGTAGAAATCAATACCGGGAGAGTTTCCCCTATCAAACAATCAAGATCAAACCCAAATTGCTACGGCGGTGACGATGTCCAGCGGTGGAGACGGCGGTGATGATGGTGGAGATGATGGTGATGATGATGGAGATGATGTCCAGCTCGATGACGGTGACGATGGCGTCGATTTCCCCCTCCGGGAGGGAATTCCCCCGGCGGATCTCAGCCCGCCGGAGAGCTCTTTTCTCTCTGGTGTTCTCCGCCCCGCAGAGGCGGCTGTAACTCTTCGCGAGGTACCCTCTGTGGCTTAGGTCTTCGGGACGAAGGATTTCGCGAAGAAAAGGAGGCGAGAAGGGCTGTGGGGCCCCCTCCTCACCAGGTGGCGCGGCCAGGCCATGGGCCGCGCCGGCCTATGGCCTGGGCCCACCTTGGGTCCCCTCGACTCCCCCTTCTGGCTTCCTTCGTCATCTGGAAAAATAGGATTTTTGGAATAATTTCCTTCCACAGTTGATCTTCCGAAATATTGCGTTCTGACGGTGCTTTTTCCAGCAGAATCCTGGCTCCGATGCTCGATCCTCCAATAATGATGAAACATGCAAAATAGATGAAATAACATAAGTATTATGTCCAAATATGAAATATATCAATGAATAACAGCAAATTATGATACAAAATAGTGATGCAAATTGGACGTATCACGGACATGGTTGAGTACTCACTCCGACCAATAACCAATAGTGGGATCTGGAGATCCATAATGGCTCCCACATATTCAACGATGACTTTAGTGATCGAATGAACCATTCACATACGATACCAATTCCCTTTGTCACGCAATATTTTACTTGTCCAAGGTTTGATCATTGGTATCACTTCATACCTTGTTCAACCTCGTCTCCTGACAAGTACTCTTTACTCGTACCGTGGTATGTGGTCTCTTATGAACTCATTCATATGCTTGCAAGACATTAGACGACATTCCACCGAGAGGGCCCAGAGTATATCTATCCGTCATCGGGATGGACAAATCCCACTGTTGATCCATATGCCTCAACTCATACTTTCCGGATACTTAATCCCACCTTTATAACCACCCATTTACGCAGTGGCGTTTGGTGTAATCAAAGTACCTTTCCGGTATAAGTGATTTACATGATCTCATGGTCATAAGGACTAGGTAACTATGTATCGAAAGCTTATAGCAAATAACTTAATGACGTGATCTTATGCTACGCTTAATTGGGTGTGTCCATTACATCATTCATATAATGACATAACCTTGTTATTAATAACATCCAATGTTCATGATTATGAAACTAATCATCCATTAATCAACAAGCTAGTTAAGAGGCATACTAGGGACTCTTTGTTGTTTACATATCACACATGTACTAATGTTTCGATTAATACAATTATAGCATGACATATAAACATTTATCATAAACATAAAGATATATAATAACCACTTTTATTATTGCCTCTTGGGCATATCTCCTTCAGTCTCCCACTTGCACTAGAGTCAATAATCTAGATTACATTGTAATATACCTAACACCCATGGCATTCTGGTGTTGGTCATGCTTTGCCCTAGGGAGAGCTTTAGTCAACGGATCTGCTACATTCAGATCAGTATGTACTTTGCAAATCTTTACTTCTCCATCTTCGATGTACTCGCGAATCGAGTGGTAACGCAGCTTGATATGCTTCAGCCTCTTGTGTGACCTTGGCTCTTGTGCATTGGCGATGGCACCCATGTTATCACAGTAAATGATTAATGGGTCCAATGCACTAGGAACCACACCGAGCTCTACAATGAACCTCTTCATCCATACCGCTTCTGATGAAGCCTCCGAAGCCGCTTATGTACTCGATTCTGTTGTAGACTTCGCCACCGTGCCTTTGCTTCGAGCTTGCCCACCATCGCAACACCATTCAATATAAACACGTACCCAGACTGTGATTTAGAGTCATCAGGATCAGTGTTCCAACTTGCATCGGTGTAACCATTTACAACGAGCTCTTGGTCACCTCCATAACAAAGAAACATATCCTTAGTTCTTTTCAAGTACTTCAGGATATTCTTGACCGCTGTCCAGTGTTCCATTCCTGGATCACTTTGATATCTGCTAGTCAAACTAACAACATGCGCTATATCCGGTCTAGTACATAGCATGGCATACATGATAGATCCTACTGCCGAGGCATAGGGGATATTACTCATCCTTTCTCTTTCTTCTCGCCGTAGCCGGTCCTTGAGTCTTACTCAAGACCTTGCACCGGTAACATAGGTAAGAACCCTTTCTTGCTTTCGTCCATTCTAAACTTCTTTAGAATCTTGTCCAGGTATGTACTCTGTGATAGCCCTATTAGGCATCTTGATCTATCTCTATAAATCTTGATGCCTAATATATACGATGCTTCACCAAGGTCTTTCATTGAAAAACTATTATTCAAATAACCTTTTACACTGCTTAATAGTTCTATATCATTCCCAATCAATAATATGTCATCTACATATAATATCAGGAATGCTACAGAGCTCCCACTCACTTTCTTGTAAATACAGGCCTCTCCATGACACTGTATAAACCCGAAGTCTTTGATCACCTTATCAAAGCGTCGGTTCCAACTTCTTGATGCTTGCTTCAGTCCATAGATTGAACGCTGAAGTTTGCATACTTTGTCAGCATTTTTAGGATCGACAAAACCTTTGGGTTGTACCATATACAACTCTTCCTCAATGTCTCCATTAAGGAACGCCGTTTTAACATCCATCTGCCAAATCTCATAATCGAAAAATGCAGCTATTGCTAACAAAATCCTCACAGATTTTAGCTTCGCTACAGGTGAGAAAGTCTCATCGTAGTCAACTCCTTGAATTTGTCGGAAACCCTTTGCGACAAGTCGAGCTTTATAGACAGTAATATTACCATCAGCATCTGTTTTTCTCTTGAAGATCCATTTATTTTCGATAGCCTTTCGGCTATCAGGTAAGTCTACCAAAGTCCATACTTTGTTATCATACATGGATCCCATTTCGGATTTCATGGCTTCTTGCCATTTGTTGGAATCTGGGCTCATCATCGCTTCTTCATACGTCGCAGGGTCCTCATCATTGTTATCCACAATCATGACATTTAGACAAGGATCATACCAATCAGGAGTGGCACGTTCCCTTGTCGATCTGCGAGGTTCAGTAGTTTCCTCGTTCGAAGTTTCATGATCATTATCATTAGCTTCCTCTGTTGCCGGTGTAGGCGGTACAGGTACAACTTCCGGTACTGGGCTACTCTGATCAACGAGTATAGATTCATCAATCTCATCGAGTTCTACTTTTCTTCCAGTCACTTCTTTAGTGAGAAATTCTTTCTCAAGAAAGGTTCCGTTCTTGGCAACAAAGATTTTGCCTTCGGATTTGTGATAGAAAGTGTACCCTATAGTTTCCTTAGGGTATCCTATGAAGACGCATTTCTCCGCTTTGGGTTCTAGCTTGTCCGGTTGTAACTTCTTTACATAGGCTTCGCAACCCCAAACTTTCAGGAACGACAGCTTAGGTTTCTTATTAAACCATAATTCATACGATGTCGTTTCTACGGATTTTGATGGTGCTCTATTTAAAGTGAATGCGGCTGTCTCTAATGCATAACTCCAAAATGATAACGGCAAATCAGTAAGAGACATCATAGAACGAACCATATCTAAGAGAGTTCGATTACGACGTTCGGACACACCGTTTCGTTGTGGTGTTTCCCGGCGGTGTCAATTGTGAAAGTATTCTGCATTTCTTTAAATGCATGCCAAACTCATAACTCAGATATTCACCTCCACGATCAGATCATAGAAATTTAATCTTCTTGTTACGTTGATTTTCTACTTCACTTTGGAATTCCTTAAACTTCTCGAAAGTTTTGGATTTATGTTTCATGAAATAGATATACCCATATCTACTCAGATCATCTGTGAAGGTTAGAACATAACGATAACTACCGCGCGATGCTACGCTCATTGGTCCGCATACATCGGTATGTATGATTTCCAATAAGTCAGTAGCTCGCTCCATCATACCAGAAAATGGAGTCTTAGTCATTTTTCCCATTAGACATGCTTCGCATCTATCAAGTGACTCAAAGTCAAGTGATTCAAGTAATCCATCAGTATGGAGTTTCTTCATGCGTTTCACTCCAATATGACCAAGGCAGCGATTGCCACATATAAGTAGAATTATCATTCAATTTAATTCGCTTAGCATCAATGTTATGTATATGTGTATCACTACTATCGAGATCTAACAGAAATAAGCCATTCTTTTCAGGTGCTCGACCATAAAAGATATTATTCATAAAAATAGAACAACCATTATTCTCAGACTTGAATGAATAACCGTCTTGCATTAAACAAGATCCAGATATAATGTTCATGCTCAACGCGGGTACAAAATAACAATTATTTAGGCTTAAAACTAATCCCGAAGGTAGATGTAGAGGAAGTGTGCCGACAGCGATCACATCGACTTTGGATCCGCTTCCAACGCGCATCGTCATTTCATCTTTCAGTAGTCTTCATTTATTCTTTAGTTCCTGTTTCGAGTTACAAATATGAGCAACCGAACCAGTATCAAATACCCAGGTACTAGAACGAGAACCAGTGAGATAAACATCTATAACATGTATATCAGATATACCTTCTTTCTTTTTCTTGACAAGGCCGCTCTTCAGATCAGCCAGATACTTGGAGCAATTACGCTTCCAGTGTCCCTTCTCCTTGCGATGAATAGCACTCAGCATCAGGCTTAGGGCCGTTCTTAGGTTTCATAGGAGGCGTGGCAGCTTTCTTGCCACCCTTCTTGAATTTTCCCTTAGACTTGCCCTGTTTCTTGAAACTGGTGGTCTTGTTGACCATCAACACTTGGTGCTCTTTCTTGATCTCAATCTCCGCAGCTTTTAGCATGCCAAAGAGTTCATGTAACTCCTTGTTCATGTTCTGCATATTGTAGTTCATGACAAAGTTCTTGTAACTTGGTGGCAGTGATTGAAGGACACGATTAATCCCCAGTCTGTTAGGAATCACTATTCCCAAGTCACTGAGTTTCTTCGCATGCCCGGTCATGGCGAGCATGTGCTCACTAACGGAGCTGCCTTCTTCCATCATACAGCTGAAGAAATGTTTCGATGCTTCATAGCATTCCACGGCCGCATGAGTTTCAAATATAGCTTTCAGCTCATTCATCAACTCATGAGGATCGTGGTGCTCAAAACGTTTTTGAAGATCGGATTCCAGACTGCACAGGATGGCACACTGAACTTGAGAGTACCGAGCTTTCCGAGTTGCGTAAACAGCTTTTACTTCATCAGTTTCAGTTTCTGCAGGAGGGTCACCTAGCGGTGCATCAAGCACATATTGCAGATTTCCGCCAGAGAGGAAGATCCTCACATGACGGAACCAGTCGGTGAAGTTGCTACCGTTGCTCTTAAGCTTTTCTTTTTCTAGGAACTGGTTAAAATTGATTGGGGATGCCATCTATACAACATATATTTGCAAAAGTTTAGACTAAGTTTATGACAAATTGAGTTCAAATTTTAATTCAACATAATTAAAAATCTAGGTGAACTCCCACTCAAAACAATATCCCTCGCATTGTCTTAGTGATCACACGAACCAAATCCACCGCACCTAAGTCCGATCATCACGAGACAAGGTGTGATTTCAATGGTGATATCAACCATATGATTCATGCTCTACCTTTCGGTATCACGTGTTCCGAGACCATGTCTGTACATGCTAGGCTCGTCAAGGCCACCTTAGTATCCGCATGTGCAAAACTGTCTTGCACCCGTTGTATGCACTTGTTGATTCTATCACACCCGATCATCACGAGATGCTTCGAAACGACAAGTCTTGGCAACGGTGCTACTAAGGATGAACACTTTATTATCTTGAGATTTTAGTGAGGGATCATCTTATAATGCTACCGTCGCGATCTAAGCAAAATAAGATGCATAAAAAGGATTAACATCACATGCAGTTCATATGTGATATGATATGGCCCTTTTGTCTTTGCGCCTTTGATCTTCATCTCCAAAGCACGGACATGATCTCCATCATCTTCGGGCATGATCTCCATCATCGTCGGCGTAGCGTCAAGGTCAATGGCGCCATCTTCATGATTGTCCTCCATGCAGCAACTATTACAACTACTTTGAAATACTACTCAACATGAAATTTAAAGACAACCATAAGGCTCCTGCCGGTTGCCACAATACAATAATGATCATCTCATACATATTCATCATCACATTATGGCCATATCACATCACCAAACCCTGCAAAAACAAGTTAGACGTCTCTAATTTGGTTTGCATATTTTACGTGGTTTAGGGTTTTCGAGAGAGATCTAATCTACCTACGAACATGAACCACAACGTTGATACTAATGTTGTCAATAGAAGAGTAAATTGAATCTTCACTATAGTAGGAGAGACAGACACCCGCAAAGCCTCTTATGCAATACAAGTTGCATGTCGAACGAGGAACAAGTCTCATGAACGCGGTCATGTAAAGTTAGTCCGAGCCGCTTCATCCCACTATGCCACAAAGATGCAAAGTACTCAAACTAAAGATAACAAGAGCATCAACGCCCACAAAACCATTGTGTTCTACTCGTGCAACCATCTATGCATAGACACGGCTCTGATACCACTGTAGGATAACTTTGCATAGAAAACAAAGAATTTCCTACCGCGAACACGCAATCCAAGCCAAGATGCAATCTAGAAGATGGTAGCAACGGGGGGATTATCGAGTCTCACCATTGAATAGATTCCAAAGCCTACAAGATGAGGCTCTTGTTGCTGCGGTAGACGTTCACTTGCCGCTTGCAAAAGCGCGTAGAAGATCTTGATCACGGCGCCACGAACGGGCAGCACCTCCGTACTCGGTCACACGTTCGGTTGTTGATGAAGATGATGTCCACCTCCCCGTTCCAGCGGGCAGCGGAAGTAGTAGCTCCTCTTGAATCCGACAGCACAACGGCGTGGTGTCGGTGGTGGTGGAGAAATCCGGTGGAGCTTCGCTAAGCGTGCGGGAAGTGGAGGAGCGGGGCGGCTAGGGTTTGGGGAGAGGGGGGCGCCGGCCACTAAGGGGTGCGGCCACCTTGGTGGTTCTTGGGGTGGCCGGCCCCCTCCCCTTGTCCCTCATTATATAGGTGGAAGCCCCAAGTGTTGGACTACAAGTCTCCGAATAAGACCCGAACCCAAAACCTTCCATGTGATAGGGAAACCTACCCAAGGTGGGAATCCCACTTGAGGTGGGATTCCCCCCTTCCATGTGGGGGGTTCGCCGGCCCCCATAGGGGGAGTCCACTTGGGACTCCTCCCCCTCTAGGGTTGGCCGGCCATGGAGGTGGAGTCCCTTTGGGACTCCGCCTTCCATAGTGGTTTCTTCCGGACTTTTCTAGAACCTTCTAGAACCTTCCATAGAACCTTTCGGATCATTTTAAATCTCATAAAATGACTTCCTATATATGAATCTTATTCTCCAGACCATTCCGGAACTCCTCGTGATGTCCGGGATCTCATCCGGGACTCCGAACAAATATTCGAACTCCATTCCATATTCGAACAAATATTGGTGTATCGAAAGCTTATAGCAAATAACTTAATGACGTGATCTTATGCTACACTTAATTGGGTGTGTCCATTACATCATTCATATAATGACATAACCTTGTTATTAATAACATCCAATGTTCATGATTATGAAACTAATCATCCATTAATCAACAAGCTAGTTAAGAGGCATACTAGGGACTCTTTGTTGTTTACATATCACACATGTACTAATGTTTCGGTTAATACAATTATAGCATGACATATAAACATAAAGATATATAATAACCACTTTTATTATTGCCTCTTGGGCATATCTCCTTCACTCTTACCTACGAACTTGGGGCTGTTTGGCAAAATTAAATGTGCCGATACCCAAGAAGCGCAAGCTTGGACCAAAAAATGTGGATTGTGTTCTTCTGGGATATGCATTTCATAGCATTGGCTACAGATTTTTGATAGTAAAATCTGAGGTATCCGACATGCATGTTGGTACAATTATGGAGTCGAATGATGCGACTTTCTTTGAGGATATCTTTCCTATGAAAGAAACGTCTAGCTCATCAATTCAGGAGATGCCCATTTGATCTACTCAGATTATTTCCTGAACCTACCATGGCTATAGAACACTTTGATAATCCTGTGGAGAATGACAATGAAGCTCCCAAAAGGAGCAAGAGACAGAGGACTGCAAAGTCCTTTGGTCATGATTTCATTGTGTACCTCGTGGATGATACTCCCACTTCTATCTCAGAAGCCTATGCATCTTAGGATGCTGACTACTGGAAGGAAGCTGTCCGTAGCGAGATGGATTCCATCTTAGCTAATGGAACTTGGGAGGTTACTGATCGTCCTTATGGGTGCAAACCTGTAGGATGCAAGTGGGTGTTCAAGAAAAAGCTTAGGCCTGATGGTACTATTGAAAAGTACGACTTGTGGCCAAGGGTTATACTCGGAAAGAAGGCTAAGACTTCTTTGATACATACTTACCTGTAGCTCGACTGACCACTATTCGAGTACTACTTTCCTTGGCTACCTCCCATGGTCTTCTCGTTCATCAAATGGATGTTAAGACAGATTTCCTAAATGGAGAGCTTGATGAGGAAATTTATATGGAGCAGCCTGATGGATTTGTAGTATATGGTCAAGAAGGAAAGGTGTGTAAGTTGTTGAAGTCTTTGTATGGGCTTAAGCAAGCGCCTAAGCAGTGGCATGAGAAGTTTGAAAGAACTTTAACCGTTGAAGGCTTTGTTGTAAACAATGACAAGTGTGTATACTATCGCCATGGTGGGGGCGAGGGAGTTATTCTTTGTCTCTATGTCGATGACATATTGATATTTGGGACCAACCTTACTGTGATTAAGGAGGTCAAGGAGTTCCTATCTCGTTGTTTTGATATGAAGGACTTGGGAGTAGCTGATGTGATCTTAAACATCAAGCTGCTGAAGGATGACAATGGTGGGATTATATTGCTTCAGTCCCACTATGTGGAAAAGATCCTGAATCACTTCGGGTATAGCGACTGTAAATTTTCTCCAACGCCTTATGATCCTAGTGTGACAATTCGTAAGAATAAAAGAATTGCTAGAGATCAATTGCGATATTCGCAGATCGTTGGCTTGCTTATGTATTTAGCCAGCGCCACGAGGCTTGACATCTCCTTTGTTGTAAGTAAACTCAGCCGTTTTGTGTCTAGACCTGGAGATGCTCATTGGCATGCTCTTGAGAGAGTTTTACGCTATTTCAAAGGCACTGCGAGTTATGGCATTCACTATACTGGGTATCCAAGGGTACTTGAGGGTTATAGTGATGCAAATTGGATATCTGATGCTGATGAGACTAAGGCCACAAGTGGTTATTTGTTTACACTTGGAGGTGGCGCTGTTTCCTGGAAGTCTTGCAAGCAGACCATCATTACGAGGTCAACTATGGAAGCGGAACTCACAACATTAGACACAACCACTGTTGAAGCAGAGTGGCTTCGTGAGCTCTTGATGGACTTACCTGTGGTTGAGAAACCAATACCCGCTATTCCTATGAACTGTGATAATCAAACTGTGATCGTCAAAATAAACAGTTCTAAGGATAATATGAAGTCATCAAGGCATGTGAAGAGGAGACTGAGAACTGTCAGGAAAATGAGAAACTCCGGAGTTATAGCGTTGGATTATATCCATACGTCTAGAAACCTGGCAAACCTCTTCACAAAGGGACTGTCACGAAATGTGATAGAAAATGCATCGAGGGAGATGGGTATGAGACCCACAGTATGAGCTGCCCACGGTGGTAACCCACTCTATGTGATCGGAGATCCCGTGAATTAGAGCTGGGAGACAAGCTGTTGGTCAGCTGGGAGGAGAGTATATATCCCTATAACAATTTTACTACTCCTTAAGATGCAATACTCTCCTAATATGCATGGCAGATTGATAATTATCTTAATGTGTTCTAAGTGGCTTATTTTAGCAGAGATGTTGTCCTGCAGAATATCTTTTGAAGAACACACCTATATGAGTCTGATTGTTAAACGTCGCAATCTATGAGAGTTGGGTGCTCTCTAGTAAACTCATGAAAGGCCCTGGAGTATTGTCGGGGGGAAGACCCCGGGTAGGGCAATGGACGCGGAGCAGCCGGCTGGCCACTGGCCGGCTCGCGGCAAAGGCCGGCTGAGGAGCAGCCGGCTGGCGCCGTGGCCGGCTGGTCCGAAAGCCGGCTGGCTCTAGGTCCTAGTCGGCCTGGCTACGGCCACCAATGCTGTAGCTGGGCCGGCTTCTACAAGCCATATCCGACTGGGGGTTTGTACCTCAGACCGACTCGAGGCTGGCGAGTCTTGCACTAGAAGGAACCGGGTTGGTGATCCGGGTTCCCAAAGTCCACGCTGACTTCATCTTCCGTAAAGCGCGGGGCACTGTGGAGCAATAGTGCCACGCGCCGGACAGGCCATCATGGTCTACGTCGAGCCGTACTGGCTACAGTGGCTGACGGCGACAGGGACACCTCCTCTCCATACCGCTGACCTTGGCAGCCGGATGGGACAGGCCATGATGCCTCAACGGCTCTTGATGTCACCGCCTCGGGAAGGAGCGGAAGCCGGAGCCGGCCAAGCCGGCCAGTAGACTATAGGGTCTTATATGTAAAGTGCCGGTGCCTATATAAGCCGCACTACCCCCTCTCGTGCAGGGGATCGATCATTCTCACTCCATTCCACCCTTAGCGCTGCCCTGTGAGAGAGACTTCAGTCTTCCTTAGCCTCCCAGGAGCAGCCGGACACAGCTCTAGGAGCACCATTGTATTGTGTGATCATCATATACACTCATAGCAGGAGTAGAGGTTTTACCTCCATCGGAGGGCCTCGAACCTGGGTACGTCGCCGTGTCGCTCGTCCCCATACCCGCATCCGGATACCGCCGTGAGATCTCTCAGGAACCACCTTCGATTAGCCACCCTATGGCATATGCTGTGACGATACCACGACAAGTATGACGTATAAGCTCCAAACCGCGAGGAAGCCTCGGGGCAGCCTAGTATCAGTCTAGGCTTTGTATGAAGCTAGTGCGCAGAAAACTTGTAGTTCAAGGCATAGTCCACTATCCAAGTTGCAATCTAGTGTAATATGAAGCTTTAAGTGGGAGTTCAACTTAACAGTCTCCACGACATACCGGTATATAAAATAATGTTCTGGAAACTTATTGATGATATGTGCCAATGAGAGTTTGTGGGGGATTGCTGGAATTTTGGGCATTTGGCCTTTGGCCATGGCCCATTATCAAATTCTGAAACTCACATGGCCCATTCCAAAAATAAGTGGCAGCACTAGTGGGGGCTGAAGTTTAGTCCCACATTGCTAGTTGGAAGAGAGTTGGAGTGGTATATAAGGTGGGATGTTCTAGTCCTAGTAAGTGAGTGAGAAGAGAGAGAGCCCTCGCGCACTCCTCCTCCTTCGCCGCCCGCCTCGCCATGCCTCGCCTCGCCTCAACACGTCCCGACGCGCCGCGGGTTGCCGGAATCTCGCCGAGCTTATCTTTTTGATGTTTGGGAAATTAATTGTGTAATCAATTTTGAGTCATTAATGGACGCGTTACTCAGCCGTTTTTCCTTCCGGTTTTTGTGGATCGTGGCTGTACCGACTCGGACGTGGGCTGCGCCCCACGACCTTCCCGAACCGCACTACATAAGACCCTTCGCAACCCTAGCCGCCATTACGAGACGCATACGCGACTACCTGTTTCCAGTTCATTGCGCCGCTGCCTTAGTCTTCCTCATCCCATCCGTCGGCGTGCACCGACTGCCGGGACAGTAGGCCTCCGGAACCCTGCCTCTCGTGAACCTGTACGGGTGGGGGGCAATCAGGTTTTTGGGGAGTGCTCCGGCGCGACTACTGGCATCATGATACGTCTCCAACGTATCTATAATTTCTTATGTTCCATGCTAGTTTTATGACAATACCTACATGTTTTATTCACACTTTATAATGTTTTTATGCATTTTCTGGAACTAACCTATTAACAAGATGCCACGGTGCCAGTTCCTGTTTTCTGTTGTTTTTTATTTCAGAAAAGTTGGTTTACAAATATTCTCGGAATTGGATGAAACAAAAGCCCACGACCCTATTTTCCACGGAGTGTTCCAGAAGACCGAAGAAGAGTCGAGGAAGGCCAGCAGGGGGCCATCCCATAGGGCGGCGCGGGGGGCCCCACTGCCGCGCCGACATGTGGGGAGGGAGCCCCCTGGCTCCCCCGACGCTGCCCTTCGCCTATTTATTCCTTCGTCTCCGAAAACCCTAGCACCGAGAGCCAAAATACCAGAACAGTTCTAGAGACGCCGCCGCCGTCAACCCTAACTCGGGGGGTTCAGAAGATCTCCTCCGGCACCCTGCCGGAGAGGGGAATCATCACCGGAGGGCTCTACATCACCATTCCCGCCTCCGGACTGATGCGTGAGTAGTTCATCCTTGAACTACGGGTCCATAGCAGTAGCTAGATGGTTGTCTTCTCCTATTGTGCCATCATGTTTAGATCTTGTGAGCTGCATATCATGATCAAGATCATCTATTTATAATGCTACATGTTGTGTTTGTTGGGATCCGATGAATATGGAATACTATGTCAAATTGATTATAGATCTATCTTATATGTGTTGTTTATGATCTTGCATGCTCTCCGTTGCTAGAAGAGGCTCTGGCCAAGTTGATACTTGTAACTCCAAGAGGGGGTATTTATGCTAGATAGTGGGTTCATGTCTCCATTGAATCTGGGGGAGTGACAGCAACCCCTAAGGTTGTGGATGTGCTGTTGCCACTAGGGATAAAACATCAATGCTTTGTCTAAGAAAATTTGTATTATTTACATTACGCACAATACTTAATGCAATTGTCTGTTGCTTGCAACTTAATACCAAAAGGGGTGCGGATGCTAACCCGAAGGTGGATTTTTTAGGCATAGATGCATGCTGGATGGCGGTCTATGTTCTTTGTCGTAATGCCCTAAGTAAATCTCATAGTAGTCATCATGATATGTATGTGTATTGTTATGCCCTCTCTATTTGTCAATTGCCCAACTGTAATTTGTTTACCCAACATGTTATTTATCTTATTGGAGAGACATCACCAGTGAACTGTGGACCCCGGTCCATTCTTTTACATCTGAAATACAACCTACTGCAATCATTGTTCTCTTTTGTTTTCTGCAAGCAAACATAATTTTCCACACCATACGTTTAATCCTTTGTTTTCAGCAAGCCGGTGAGATTGATAACCTCACTGTTAAGTTGGGGTAAAGTAGTTTGATTGTGTTGTGCAGGTTCCACGTTGGCACCGGAATCCCTGGTGTTGCGCCGCACTACACTCCTTCACCAACAACCTTCACGTGATCTTCATCTCCTACTGGTTCGATAACCTTGGTTTCTTATTGAGGGAAAACTCGCTGCTGTACTCATCATACCTTCCTCTTGGGGTTCCCAACGGACGTGTGCTTTACCGTCACAAGCACATCACGACGTCGTCATCGGACGACGAGTTCCTCCACACCGACAACTTCTTCCCGGACCTCAGCGACTTCTTCGGCAACCTCAACATGGGCGACAACGACGCTGCTTGCGAAGTATGTGATTTGGTCGTCTCTCTTTCAGTTTCTGTTAGAGTTTCTTCTTCTAGTTTATGTGGTAGATGCGATCGGTTTTTTTGTCTAGATGTGATCTGTTCATCTACCTTACTAGTCTGCACGATTAGTTTATCTGTTATTTTTATAGTCATGATTTATCAATTACTTGTACGGATTACTTCATATGGATATTTGCTATATTCCCAACATCTCCATCCGCGCTGCCTCCCCATCTGCCATGGTCGGCTGGAAACCGCTGGTCAGCTCGACTATGGCAACTGCCGATGCCCAGTGGAGCTTGCCGATCGTGCTGCTCGTGTTGGTTACCTCCTCCACCAATACAAAAGGTACGAGCCCTCCTATTCTCTTACTATATCCGCACGTCCTGCCTCAAATCTCCAAATCTTTCGCCTCCCTCCAGTCGGCGCCAGGAGGTCGCTGTGCCCGTGCTTTACGGCGATGGTACCGTGTACGTGTTCCTGCATAGCACGCACGACGGCGACGCCAACGCCCAAGCCCGTTGAACCATAAAAGTTGCTGCTATTTACTATAGTCTTCATCCAATTCTTGTGATTTGCGCGCTTTACAGGACTTGGAGATACTAGGCCTAGAGAAATCCATCGACTTGTTGAATCTCATCCAGAAGGTTCACCCTTCTGCCTTTGGGTGTGGTTAATGAGAATGGAACTGCACGTTTTTTGCGCTTTGTAGGATCGATTTGCTTGTGCCTGTGTTGTGTGTACTGTATCTGGCATGATTATGCTGAAACGTATGCCTTGATATCTTGGTACTTCCCTGTAACATGTAGAGATTCCATGAACTTGTTGTTCCATCTTATTCTGCATCCAGGTGGTCACTCTCTGAAATACTCAATTCAAATCTACTTTGCCTTTGATTCACTAAAACTTGTGCTTCATGCATTATAGCAGCAGTACAATCTTTGTTTTCTCGCTTGGTTCTTGCTAATAATGGAACCTACAAGGATTTCACGAATCAAATATAAGGACCTAAAGGACAAGTTAAATGCCACCTATGTAGAGCTTCTAGATTCGCTGCAGTTATGCTTAGGGAAAATGTTGTAGACCAACACTCGAGTTTCATTTATATCGGTAGCTCCATGTTTATAGTAGGTAAAAGACCATTCGACACACTAGACTTGCCTTCACTATTTTCAAAGTTTTTTCGGAATGACTAACTTCAAAAACCTTTCGTATCTGAAGCAACATGGGGGAATGCACTCTAAGTTGAAATGCCAATATTATGTTGTAACTCATGATTTTCCTATGTAATATATGCAGGTTTCAATCTCAATTCAATCCATCATTTTACATCGAGTTCATGTAGGACACGTTGGAGTAGGAGATGCTCTTTTCAAAACCAACACTACAGGTAGTTATTTGTTCAAAAAAATGGCTTTTATTTTCTGTTTGAGTGCCTTTTCACTACTTTTTCTCTCTTGCTAGGTTGTCATCTGAAGTTATCGCTTATTATTATTACCCAGTTTGAGCCACTACAGGTTACACTCCACAATACCCATTTTTTATGTTTGATACTTAAATTCTTGATGATTTGTTTTTGCTTCCTCTGAAAACTGATATTGCTCATCCGTAAATTATGAGGTTTGTTTAACTGCTTCAATCAATTTATTGTGTTGGCACATCAGCCTTCATGGTTCATTAAGTACACAGTAACTTCAGTGTTCTGACTATAAGACATCATGCTAAAAGAAAGTACCTCCCATGTCAGTTAAGGATGATTTAAATGGTGATAATCTGATATAATATTTAACAGGGCCATTCACTGGTTAAACTTCTCTGCCAGTTATTCATCTTTATTAATATCTATGTTGTTAGCGGTGCCAGGCCTATAATTTTTCTTATTTGGAATTAACCAGCTTTCTTCCTCATTATGCTCTTCTGTTACGAGGAAGCCTTTATTTTGGCTCACCTGAAAGCACATGATCCAGCATATATTAGGGCATCCAAGAAGAATGTCAAATTGATCAAAACATGTTATGTTGAGGTTAGCTCAGTAGAAGTGTCCACTGTGGACTAAAACTAAAAAAGAAATACTTTATCTAACAAGTAAAGATGATATGTACAGTACTGAAATATGGTCTCAAGCTACAAACATAGCGCTTCCACAATTATATCTCCCAATTGAACCATGTTAGTAACCCATAGAAGACGACTAAAGTGATATTATTGCTGTCTTCTTGATACCGCACCATTTATTTGACTAGATATTCGCTTTCATGCTAACGGCCTAAGATTTCCATTTCTAAAATCCTCTCTTCTAATGATCCTGACATTCTGTGGTAGTCACTGAAATTGCGTCTCCATTGAAAATATGATTTTATTCCATTAAAACACCTTGGATCCATCCAGACCGTATTACTTTTTATTATGTCGCAAGACAACATTTCTTTTTCTAAAGCAATTATTTGTTGAGAATGATGCACTGGGCTCCATGTTTATTCAGAACATATTTCTGCAACTATTAAACCTTTAGTACTTATGTAGATGGCACCCACTAACCGTATGAATAAGAGGATGTATGCGGACTTGACAAAAACCGCACGGACACCTAGGTTAGTTTAACTTACCTTCACATCATTCAAAAAAAAGTACTTGCCATCTTACACTGTCCACTATCTCTACTATATTAAATGACTAGAGGTGGTGGGATGGTTGGTACGTCCTCCTAATCCTAGATGTTACGTCCTCTCCTGCGCTCTCCCGCACGAAAAAAAACCGCTCCCAATGTCCCGCACCGCCGCACGCCTTATAACGCTAAAAAACCGGGGAAAAAACCCGAAAATCCGGATCCACCCGCTCCCAGTCTTCACTCCAAGATCCAACCGAGCCTCTATGGCCGTCCGCCGCCTCCGTCCCCTCCTCAACCTCTCGCTGCGCCGACCAACTCAGCCCCGTGAACCCCAGCTACATCGCGCAGCACCACCGGCACCACCCGATGGCCTGGCGCCAGTGGCGGAGCTTGGGAGAAAGTGCAAGGGGGCGAAATGCAAAATATGAGGATTTGGGGGGCAAAAGTCTAAGTTTTTTTTTCTTCCAAGCTGCTCCAAAACAGGACCCCTTCATAGTTTGCTAAAAAGCTGGGGGCGGTGCCCCCCCCCCCCACCCCCCCGGCTTACACTAAGCTACGCCCCTGCCTGGCGCTGCCGCCTTATTCCCCGCCTCGACTCCGACCAAATCCCCCGGTGCCCGCCTCACAACCACCGGTCTGCATCGTGCTGCTCGAATACGCTTCCTTCTACTTGTTGAGGAGGTAATAAACATATGTATATTCATTGGTCCTCAAGACTTGTGCTGTTAGAAGCATGGAAGCACATATCAGATCATCTTTTTTAAACTTAAGATATCATCTCATCTCACAGAGTACTTTCTGATTTGTGGACAAACTTGTCTGACAGAGAAGCTTACATGCTCAATAGGACCTACAACATAAATTCGAAATTAGAGATTGTAGTACACAATGGTACGCGAACAACTGAGTACACTGACAGATACATCACCCTTAATTGTCTGAGGCTTATGCTTACTAGATCAATTCTAGAATAGTTTTTCTTGATAAATTTGCTGCGATTTTTAGAAAGTACTCACTAGAGAGTATGTTTTCTTGAAAACCATCTCTCCCTCACATTCGATTTTTCAATTTTTCTTTTTTTCTTTTCAACTCCGTTTTAGTGCCTTTTCACTAATTATTATTTCTCTGTTGGTAGGTTACCATCTGAAGCTGCCTTTGATCACTCAATCCGAGCCAATATACAGGTTACACTCCAAAAAAAAAAACAGACCACATTTTTCTACCATCAGGAAGGGCTCACTTCCGATGTGTATTCTTTCAACCACAGTCTTTGATGTTTGACATTTTCATTTTCCCAAATAGACATATTGCAGAGTCAGACAAGCTTATGAATTGGTGTTTTCCTTTTTTTCTTCCAGATTCCGAACTGAAACTTCTTGATAATATATACATGTCCTTTATGACATAATTTTATTCAACCATTATTAAAAAAATACACCAATTCTTATTTTGTGCATACAAATGGTATTTCGATTAGGTCCATCAAGTAGATATGACTGTTTAATATTGTTGTCATATTATCATTGCTTATTTTCTATCTACACATTCATCCTATTATAATTGGAGATCACCTTATTGTTTGGTGAGATTTCTCTGTGTGCCACTCAGATTACAAAAACAGATATGAGCCCTTTGCCTCTTTCATAGATGAACTACAACGTGCCAGTCTTTATCTTGTATAGATGGTTATTGTACTGGGGTTGCTCAATATTAGGTTCAAGAAAGATAGGTTATTGTACCAAGTTACTTACGATTAGATTTATTTGATCATCTGACAGGGTTCAATAGCATTTTGAGTAGGCTATCACATTATCGAACCAACTTGGATGCGAAATTGCAATTTCTTCAAGGAATCTGATATGATATAAGAATCTTGAATCTGCAAAATTCACCAGTGAAGCATCGAACCTGTGACTGTGAGCATACTCTGGCCTCTTTGTATTATTTGCTTACCTTCTTGAGGACATTGTACAAGATGACATACTTTAATATCTCTTTGTGGTCTTGTTTTAATGTGGTTTTGGTGTGTTCCCCCGTCCCAGTCATAAGCCCGAGGACTATCTTAAGTCTGCTTGGTATCATGTTTTAGGATGGCTTCCCAATATGAGAAAAGATGGTTTACATCCATGATATTATCTGATTGCCTCCTAGAGCTTGTCGATTCATCATTTATAGTTCTATTTAGTTTTTAATGTTACATAAGAAACTCTGAAGTTTTCATACATTTTATCAAATATGTGCATACGCAGTCACTGTGCTTAATTCATTACCAAAATCCGGTTATGTCTTTCTGGTTTATACTCTTGTTGTTAATTGCAAATAATAAAATTACTGCACCATTTTGGCTACTATAGAGGATTAATATCATATTTTTGTGAACTGCTATACCACCATCTGTGAGCTGATCAAGTGTTTTTGATGGATCATCTTCGTCATCCATGCCTGAAGAAAACAAGAACTGATCAAGCGTACATGCATTTAAGAACTGGCATTGTTCTTTTCTTACAGGTGGAGGCGGTGGTTCTGGAGGGGTACATCTTAGCATCGCGAGGGCACTTGGCAGATATACATCACAATGTAAAGGTGTGCAACCTTCTGCTCAGATCCATTTCGTTGAGCTGGGTGACTAGGTAATTGAGATTTGCGTATTCATTACACCTCCAGTTAAGTATCAAAGTGCATACGTAACTGGGGTACACCTAAGTATATCTCATATAGAATTTTTGATGGCCATCTATTTTGCTTGCTGCATACACACAAGTTCTCATGTTGTATGTATGTCATATAGGTCTTACTTGAAATAATTCGAAATTGCCTGATGTGTTCTGGACGATGCATACCTTCAAACAGTTGGATGTGTTAAGAATGACTCCCTTGCTGCCATGTCAGTTATGAATGATCAAAATATAGTCTAATCTAATATTTAACAGGACCATTTATTGGTTAAACTGCTCTGCCACCTATTCTTCTTTATTATGTTGTCCGGTGCCAGGCCTCCAAACTTTCAGTTTAGATGTCAAGTGCTCCAATGAACAAAGCGAGAAATTAAAGTACAAGAATCTATTTATGTTTTATTTTGTGTGAACTTGTCCCATATAGGAATTTAAGAACAAGAGTGTCGTAGTGTTGCAGATATCTCGACTGTCTTGGGTGTAAATTTCTTACTGAAAACAGACAAATGGTCATGTATAGATTGGTAGCTGATCCATCACACAATTTTGTAAATTGCTATTTTTTTTTTTGGGATCAACTTGCTATATCTCTAGGTGTGTGTAATACTCGCCATCTTGTCTCATTGTCATGTCATCGTTCTTTTCTCTTGAAGTGGTTTGAACCAATTAGTTCATTGCTTAGGTAACTACGATTTTGATCACAATATGAAATTGATCTATTTTGCCGTCTTCATACACATGAGTGATTTCATGTTCGAAATTTTCAGCTTCCTGAATTTTCTATCATTATTTGTAGGTCCTCCTGCTAAGAAGCCATGGGGAACTCCTAAAGAAAAACAGTCATCAGTGAAAAGGGAAGGTAAAATATTTTACATTCCGTGTGCTGTTATTTGTTACAGGCATCTTATATTACAAGCTTTTGTGTGACAAAATGTCATGCAAGCTTCTAAAATGTTTGTGCATGATATCCTGATACCAATTCAGAGCAAACTAGATCATGGAAAAAAATTCTTCTTTGATGACATAGTACAAATGGTTTTACGAAAAAAGAAACTCTACATGTTTGTTAGCAGTCTAGGTTGGGTCCACTTCAGCCTCATAAATTGCAAGTATACCATTGGCAAACCTTTGCTAACCTCTGCGTATTTGTGTGTGAATGTAAAGTTAATGGGTGGACACATGTTGCTTAGTGAGTGATTACCTGCAAAGTATAGCAATACGAATACCTTTGCTAACCTCTGCTTATTCTCCTTGTTTAGCGTCGTCAGTAGTCAGAAGCACCCTGGAGAAATTTAATTTACTAGGTAACTTAATCATAGCGGCCATAGTATACACATGGAACATTTAAGAATGATTGGCATTGGTATTGATATACTAGACGCCAATAGTTATGATTTCAGAAACAGACTGAAAGATGGGCATAAATAATCATCTAACCCGCAAGCTTAATTGTTTTGGTGCTGCCATGCTATATTGTTGTTATGTTCACTAAAATGGAGCTGAGAATTCTAAATAGTGTTTTCCTATTTAGGAAAAACTTTTTCTTTGTCTAGCATATGCCTGTAAGTATGCCACAAATAAATTAGTGAAAACTGATAAATTATTTGTAGTGGAATGAGTGATGCAAACATGCAATATTAGTTGTCCAAGAAAAACTCTCTAGATTTGTTACATGTTTCCATATGGACATTTGTGTTACATGTTTCCATTTGTCATGCAGCCAATGGTTCGAAGAGAGTGCATCAAAATGCTATCCTTCTTAGCATCGTCAGACACGTGTAGGTCGAGGGCTAAACGATACGCTGAAACCTTGGCATCCATTGCGACTCTTGGGCATTCCTACATGCCGCATTCCCCATCCATGAAACACACACTTCATGCTTTTGATGATGAATGACTTCATGGAGGAAATATCACGTATGCGGCTGGAGTATGCTAGCTGTGTTGGTAAGTGATGCCCTTACACCAAGCCATTGCTGTGAAATTTTAGGTGTCTTTCCTAACTTAAACCGTTGTTTTCTACAGCCACTATCCACCATGAAGAAGAGAAGATGATGCTGGAACTGTTAATCGCCGCTTCACAAGAGCCCAACTAAGGAGAATGAGCGCTCAACGGTGTGACAATACGCGCTGAAGAAGTTATAGTGGTGGTGTTAAGTGTTGTGTTAAATGATACTCTCCTTTGATTCATATTAATTGACTCAACTTTATCTAGATATGGATGTAGATATATTTGTTAACTAGATACATCTAGATCTTGACAAAGTTGAGTCAATTAATATGAATCGGAGGGAGTAGATGATCATCTATCTCTCGTAAGATGATCATCTCTCTATCATAAGCTTAGTACTAAGAATCAGGAATATTGTTTAGGCATGATGTATGGATGTGTTATCGTGTCTCCTACCTATGATTGGAGCATAGGAATGATATGAAAGCTAAGTAGTGGTGACATCAATTTGTTTTTCCTTCTGTGTTTTCTACTTGGAATAATTGCACATGGCATTTTACCAAACTTTACATGTAACATGGTACATGGTTTTATCTGATCACGGGACAACGATGAATTATAGAATTACCTGGCATTGTGCTATAGTCCTATTTAAAATGATATTGACAATTGTATGAGAATTAAGCTCAATACTATCTACAAGAATTATAGTGTTCCTTTGATAAGTTAGTATTGCATGTGTTATATGCTAATCTTCCTCCTGGTTATTTTTTCCTCCATTTCTTCACAATTTTTTTTAGTTTCACTGTTAAATGTGCTCTCTTTTTAGTGTAAATTTGAATCAACATGTGAAGGAACTCATAAGATCTTGTAACATTTTTTTTTCTATTTTCTATGCATGCTGAATATGAGTTATAGGTTTATCTTTATGTATGTTCACTGAACCAAACTCAAATGCAGCAGCATGTGTTGTGATATGATGTGATGAGGAAACTTCTAGAAAACATCGTGTCAACGCACGAGCATTCAACTAGTAATTTAATAATAATCTGTAGCATTGTGATGTGTTCTTAACTGTGTGCACGCTTGCATAGAGCCTCTGCGTCTGTACCATATTTAGCAAAAAGAAAAACTCTGATTTGCATAGTCTATGGATCAAAACAAGATCCGTTATGGAGTGAAGCAAAATCAGGTTGATCTGGACATACTGGTGAGATAGTCTGGCCGGTCCACGTATCGCCGTTGCCGAACCTGATACATGATACAGTACATGTTTGTAACCGGACGTCTTGTGATTTCTGCTGCGGCAAGGACAACAAATTAAACCGATTGATCTGATTGGTGATCACAACCAAAAAGAACGTTCTCGTATCTGTACGTGAATCAAGCACTTAATTAGTAATATACGCGATCACGTTGATCGAGTAGTGTCCGACAAGGATGAGATAACCTATAGTACTACGCCGTTACATGCGAACTCCGAGTCGTCTGGGAAGACCGAACATCTCACGGCTCCTCCAGCGACCTGCCGGTGACTATATAAGGCAGACAGGGCCACGCCGCCACGGCAGAGCAATAGCAAACCACCTGACACAACTCACGAACCGCGATCGTAGTACAGACATAAGTTGATCGATACCTCGAATCGCCGGCAGCGAAGATGTCGTCGCCGGAATCGGATATCATGGAGGAGTACGTGGAGACGGTGAAGGAGCGGAAGGTGGAGGAGAAGCTCAAGGACGTGAACCTGGACAAGTGGCTCCCCATCACGTCGTCGCGCACCGCCAAGTGGTACTACTCGGCCTTCCACAACGTCACGGCCATGGTGGGCGCCGGTGTGCTCGGCCTCCCGTTCGCCATGTCTCAGCTGGGCTGGGGCCCCGGCGTCGTGGTGATCGTGTCGTCGTTTGGGATCACGCTGTACACGCTGTGGCAGATGGTCGAGATGCACGAGATGGTCCCCGGGAAGCGGTTCGACCGGTACCACGAGCTCGGGCAGCACGCGTTCGGCGACAAGCTGGGTCTCTGGATCATCGTGCCTCAGCAGCTCATCGTCGACGTGAGCACCGACATCGTCTACATGGTCACGGGCGGCCAGTCGCTCAAGAAGTTCCATGACCTCGTCTGCAACGGCCACTGCAAGGACATCAGGCTCACCTACTTCATCATGATCTTCGGCTCCGTCCACTTCCTCCTGGCCCAGATGCCCAATTTCAACTCCATCTCCGGCGTGTCCGCCGCTGCTGCCGTCATGTCCATCTGCTACTCCATGGTCGCCTTCTTCGCGTCGGTGTTGAAGGGGCACCCGGTTGGGGCTGCCGCCGTCGACTACGGGCTCAGGGCCACGTCCACGGCAGGGCAGGTGTTCGGCGTGCTCAACGCTCTCGGCGCTGTCGCGTTCGCCTTCGCCGGCCACAACGTGGTACTCGAGATCCAGGCCACCATCCCATC
The DNA here is from genome assembly GCF_019359855.2 of Lolium perenne. Classification (NCBI taxonomy): domain Eukaryota; kingdom Viridiplantae; phylum Streptophyta; class Magnoliopsida; order Poales; family Poaceae; genus Lolium; species Lolium perenne. Next base: position 71,757,511 of record NC_067244.2, read on the forward strand.
TACCCCGGAGCAGCCATCGAAGAAGCCCATGTGGCGTGGCGTGGTCGTCGCCTACACCATCGTCGCGCTCTGCTATTTCACCGTCGCCTTTGGCGGCTACTACGCCTTCGGCAGCTCCGTCAACCCCAACGTCCTCATCACGCTCGACAAGCCGCGCTGGCTCATCGCCGCCGCTAACCTCATGGTCGTCATCCACGTCATCGGCAGCTACCAGGTCTACGCCATGCCCGTCTACGACATGATGGAGACCGTGCTCGTCAAGAAGCTCAAGTTCGCCCCCGGCCTCCCTCTCCGCATCACCGCCCGCTCCGCCTACGTCGCCCTCACCATGTTCACCGGCATGACCTTCCCCTTCTTCGACGGCCTGCTCGGATTCTTCGGAGGCTTCGCCTTCGCGCCCACCACCTACTTCATTCCATGCATCATCTGGCTCATGCTTCGCAAGCCCGCACGATACAGCGCCACCTGGTTCATCAACTGGGTATTCATCGTCATCGGAGTCCTGCTCACGCTGCTCACTCCCATCGGTGGATTGCGCCAAATCATCCTTGATGCCAAGACTTTCAAGTTCTACTCTTAAGCTGCAACACAAGACATGAAGAATACAAACGATGCATGCTCCTATAGTCTTATACTAGTGGATAATTGTTTTGTACTCATTTTCTACAGTTCCTAATAATTCCTTTGTACATATTTACATTTTGTTAAATTATAAGTTTATATTGTTTTAAGGATATGTATTGCTATGAAAGAAACATAGGCGGGGGCAGGGCTAGGGTGGAAACCCTAGCAGCCGCCGCCATCTACCTTGTCCTCGTCGTCTTCTCTACCACCTACTTCATTCCATGCATCTACGACTAGGAATCGACGGGGCCCCGCCTTCTCTAGTTGCCACTCCGGCGGCTGGAGGAGGTGGGGACCATGGACCAAGGGTCTCTAAAGTTAGATTTAAGTCAACTCACATCATCATTATGGTGGCTATGATGACATTTTGCGGGAAAATAATAAGGTATACCCGCCTCCTCTTCCACCTCATCAGCGACGATCTCATCGGTGGCGTTGAGGAGCACGAGGAATTGTCTGGTCGCGCGCTTTCATGGAGTGGTGGATCTCATCCAGTCTACCTGTGTGATAGGTTTGGTGTGTTACAAGCTTCAAATCAATTGAAGGATCCAACGGTGACGACTTCAGCTCTAGGGCATTGGTTCCTAGGGGCACGTTCATGAAGACTTCCCTGCTGTCATGAACAATGTAAGGCCAAGTCCTGTAAGGGAGTGGCGACAGCGACGCATCGGCGGCTCGCTCCGCCGGCAGTAGTGGTCGTTTGGTGGTCCAAGGATCTTGGTGTAATTTTCATTATGTTTGGGTGCTTTGTACTTCTTGTGAACTCATGGAATAGATTTGGATCTTCTTCGCAAAAAAAAATGTATTAATACTTCTCCCTTTCAAATATATATGGCATATTTTGTTTCTTTAAGACATGGCATTGATCAAGCACTATTTTGCTGATATGTAATTGATGTGATACAAAATCATAATCCAGCATGTACTTTTGAAACGTTCAAGTCACATGCATAACCATAAGCTATTAACAAAGTAGTGCTTGGTGAAACCCCTGTCTTGTGGCGAAAGAAGCACACAATATTTTTTCTTCGTTTTCCATTTAGGTAACCAACTGTTTGCTTATAGGCAGTGGCAGAGCTTGGCAATCATCATAAATGGGCTAAAAGATTTAAATAAGAGTTGAGGGTGGCGATTTAATCGTACTCTGTCTCATAATATAAGATGTTATTACAACCAATATAGAAGGTAATATATGCCAAAAGAATAAACATATTTGTAGTATTGTGAAGTCTTTGAGTAGGGGTGTGTGGATGGCCCTCCTTGGCCCCACTGCCTATGTATGGCTATTTCTCATTGAAGATTATGTAACAAAGTTAAACACAACACAATTCAGCAATTTCTTCCAGATTCATGTCAGAATCGAAGTATCTGCTCTTAATTGTAAGTGTTTCATCTATGCCAAGCAAATGTTGAATACTACTTCGTATCCCTTATAAAAAAAACCAAGTTTTTGAGGACATCAATATAGTCTTCGGTATGATACTTTGACTGTCAATTTGTATCTAAACAAGTAAGTATGTCAAAATAATCCATACTATAATCATAACATATTTTAGTAGTTGACACTACACGTTTTTTCCCCTTAAAGATGGTCAAACTTCAACTCTTTTACCAGTATAAATTTCAGTCTGACGGTAGTAGGTTTTCTGGATCGTCGTGGCAATTGTGAACGGAGCCGCTTGTTTATCAACAAAAGTTCTCATGAAGATCTTATACTTTCAGCTACATCGGTCAAAACTAAATTAAACAATATGTAGCTGATCTTCTTTTGGTCTCCGGGTCATAATCGCAGACATCTAAAGGTGTATATGATGCCCCCCATAGGGGCTCTCACAGCGTTTTGGATTTTGAGCCGTCAGATCGAGCTGATGTGGCGCGATCTCGGCCGGCCGTTCGTCCAGGGCAGCGAGGCCCTCCCGCAGACCCGCATTTTATCCACGGGTCAGCCGGAAGCCCGCCCGGCCCGGCGTCGCTAGCGCTCCACCAATCCTTCGCACGCCTCCTCCTCTCCCAAATCCCCAATCCCGTCGCTCGGTTCCTCCTCCCCAATCCCAGGCCTCGCACGGCGCCCCATTCCCCGACGCTCCTCTCCATCGGCGGCATCCTCTGCTTCGCGCCGCCACCCCGTCGTCATCGCTAGGGCCGCCTCCCCTTCCCGCCCCTTCCTTCCTCAGCCGCGCGTCGTCGTCCCCACCCCGACGCTCGCCGTCATAGCCTTCTTCGTCGAGTCAGCGCTCGAGGACGCGGAGCAGAAGCCCTCCACAGGGGCACTCTTTTGCTTTCCATTGTCTGCCTAATCACCTTACTCCATCCTTGACCAGGAGAAGCACAAGACACCGCCTCTTCTCCCCCACCATACCCCAACAATATGCCCCCAATCCCATGTTGTTCCTCGTTTTTTCACCGTCGGCTGGATGCCTAGGAGGAAGGAGGACTGGTGGCCTGGCTTCAACGGGATTAGAAGGAGGCGGATTTTGGCATGGCCCGTACAATCGCCAAGATGGCGCCGATCGCCGGAGTTGCTGTTCGTTCTATCTCCCCAGGTGAGCTCTTCCTTCTCGTTCCTTCCTCCCAATTTCAGTTCCTCTTCCCATAGAGAAGAAGGAGGCTCTGCCAAGCCATGGACTTGCTGCCACCAACCCTCACCGGCCTCCTCCCTCCTCTCCCTACACCCTCGTGAGCTTTCCCTTTTTTATTTTGATTTACTCTCATGGTCACCTCCCTTTCAGTTTGTTGCCTGCCAACTGTTTGTTGTTATGCCCGTGCAAGTTGTCTTTTCATATATTTGTTGGTATACCCATGTAGGCCTGTATACTCCTAGTCATGTTGAAGATTGAGGGTTTGTGTAGCTTCTAGGCCAAGAAGCCGAGAGGGGTTTTCTTCTTTGAGTCGCCGGAACCAAGCGACAACGTGCTGCAGACTTTCTGGTCTTCTATACAAGAGAAATCAAATGAATATGTTTAGTTTCTAAACTTTTCTTCATTTTTAAATAGAACTGCTTACTTAGACGCCGATATATTTCTTTACATGAATCGGCACTATGCTCTTATGCTTTTAGTTATACATATTTTTTTTGTTGGTCAGGTTTTCAAGTTTCAACCATTCTTACTTTGAAATGATTCTTTAGTTAGTTATAAATATAGAAAATTTGATGCCTGGTATACATATTTTTTATGGTATATTGTGTCAGTTAAGGGATCTCTTATTTTTCTTGGTGTGCTACATAGGTATATGTAGATTTACTTTGTTCCAGTGCCTGCTTTTGATCACAGGAAACTAAAAAGACAAAAGATACTTCACATGCAACATCTTATACTATTTGAAGTTATTTTGCAGACATCGTTAGATATTTTTATTCGCTGTTCTGTTTAGATAAATAACCAATTAAATGATTTAATATACTTTTTTGTTTTTTGAACTGGGTAAAGAAAGTACGTTGCACTTTCTTATAGTCTATTGGCTGGCACTGCAAATTTTTTTGTCTTCTAGAGCGACATAGAACGTGATATGCTTCTTTAACTGTACATGTTGTCTATATTTTGCCTCTTTAACACCCTCTTTTTCTATCGATCCTCAGATGGTTCAGCTTCAAAAGCACCAAAAATTTATGTCAATACATGGGTGAGTGGAGATACTGCATATAATACTCATTTTCCCATCTTTATACAGCGATGTACCTGTAGCAACTGTCATTTTACTCTCCCACTTAGAAGGACTTCTCTGTATTTTGTCGACCCTTCCGGTCTTATGGTGACTTTTTTTTTTCCTGAAGCACTTCTTATGTCTTGCCTACGTTTGAAGTGTTGGAGTTCTTAAATTCTTGATGAAGAGGATTTTGGAGGTACGTGCCACCGGTGCTCGTGGCGCTTAATTAACTGCAGCAGCAGAACTTGGATTATTAATGGTATGCAATCTAGCTTGGTTACAAAGCCTCTTAATTCCTGGTCCTATGTTTCAAAGCACAGTGCTTAAATTTTGATTAGTGTGAGTGGCTGAATTCTTGTGGTCGTGCATAATGCAGCTGAAGTTTTTGAAATATGGTGGAAAAATTATTTGTATTTTTATCGATGTAGTTTATTACTGCTCAATTGGACATGTGAATTCAGACGGATTACCCCCACAAGGAACAGGCACAGTTCGTTTAATTACTTTACTATGAACCAGCTTCCATGGGCACGTTTTGATTCATTTCTTTGTTCACTTGCTCCTCTACTTTCACCTAGAATTGCTAGCACATCTCTTTTTGTGAGGAAAGCTTTTAGAATTATCCTTTTTATGCTATACGATTCAATGTTCAGTTTGCATTGCCAATCGTCTATATAAATGACCTTGCAACTTCTCTACATCAATTTTCATTAGAAAGATACCCTTAGCTTTCCTGTTTAGGATCTTTCATTTCTTTTTTGCATTTTGCATTTCAATCTTTGCTACATTTAACCTTAATAAAAGAGAAGGGAAACTCATGAGAAAACCTCACTATAAATTTCTCATTAGATAATATTCTTTATTCAGCAGATGAACCCTCTGTTTCAGAAAGCTATGGTTGGCTTCCTTTTGCATGAACAACATTCACTATCTTTTTCCATGCATCTATCTGCTCATGATTGTATATTCCAGGGACATGAGGAAACCTATTCAGCAATGGTTTGTTAGCTAAGCATCTAAATTCGCGCTAGAAAGCTAACGGAAACTTGCTGAATGTCCATCAGGTGTGAAAATCAAAAGAACCTCTACATAACATAATTTATAGTGGTATAATATAGAGGGGAGCTCATGGAGCCACCTGGTAAATCGGAATTTACCGATTGTAGGTCTCGCTTCCAAGTTCCAACAGAGGAGAGCTCATGTGATTTGACAATGCCCAAAAACGTTTTAACATTTTCCACATGATTTTTACTGCATAAAGTTTAAATCGGCGCGAACTTCACGGGATCGTGCGCCAAGGCGCACATCTATCTCTATGACATTCTTTACAAGCAGTTTATTGCATATTTTTGAATTCAGATTGTATCTGAACCCGCAAGCAATATGTCCATGCTTTTGAACCAGCAAGATGTTGTTAGTGTTGCTTTTGGACCTGAAGCTTGCTCTGTAATCTGTAGTAATAAGGCATTGCCAAATTTAGCACTGCTTTTACTGTAGAGTTTTTCTTAACCTGGCTATCAAATTTCAGTGTGTTTCTGTAAGTAACAATTAACAGTAGTAGTACCACTGTGTAAGTCACCATATTCTGTTGTAGGATTACTGTTCTTAGACCATCATTTTATCCATGCATCGGATCTTGGCTTTAAGCGGTTTCAGTCACAGAGTACTCGAAGCCAAGATCCGATGCGGATATTTGTGGTGGCCTGAAGATCCCCGTTGCAATAAAAACCACATCCTGTGGAAGTAAAGAATCTGATCAAATCACCGTTTCAATTCTTTTAGTAGCCTTTCATAGTTTTAAGAAACTCTTCCAGTTGGAAAAGCAAATGTTAAGTAAATGAACTGGGACAGTTTTCTATAGCAAACATTATGGGACCAAGTGCCAGATTTTACAGTACAAGTCAACCAATTTAATAAGTATGCAGCTCAAAACTTCATAACTGTTGCTTTTGTATCTTCTGTAATCCTTCATTGTGCATGCCAGATATTCTCTTTTGTTATTTTTATCGGATGGTTCTGTTGTATTGTGCATGCCAGATTATTTGTTATGTATGCCCGAGGTGATGAGAAAAAAAATCCAAGTAGGATGCATGGGAAATGAATTTATTCGTGTGCTTTGTTGTCTACATACTAATTCGTTTATTTCTGAAATTTAGCTCTGTTTTGTGACCTGTCCATGCATGGTATCATCGATAATATATGAGTAAACTCTAGGGAAAATATGTTTGTGTTGGATTGTTTTGAAGCTCATGTTTCTGTTAATTTTGTGAACATTCAGACTTTTGTCCGATGTTATATCTGAATGTGTTTATTTCATAAGGTCTTGCTATTTTCTGAAATCATTTGTCAGATTTGAAGTCAGTGGTCTAATTTCATATATGTTTATTGAAGAGAGACAAGTAAACAGAGCCAAGGAGAGATGCCACCGATTCGCACGTGTTGGAGCATTTCTCGGATGGCTTGACTATGAAGTCCACATTGTAGTGATTTTCCCTTCATGTATTATTGAAAATTGACCTTAGTGAATTGTAGCTTTGCAGATGTGCTTACCAAATCTGCAACAGGTAATGAATTTTACTTGGCATATAGATTCTGCTTATAGTAAGTATTCTCCTCATGATTTTCTTAGTATTTGACATGAAGTTCATGTTGAAAGAACTAAAGTGGTGATTTTAAATCCCTTCAAAAAGTGGTGATTTTAAAGCATAAGCTTTAATTTTCATCTGATGCACTCAAACTGTGTTTGGTTCTCTACATAGTTGTCGAAGCATATGAGGGGTGTGGTTATATATATAAGAAATTGATAGCATAGTTTATAGTTTTTTGCTTCTATTGTTTGTTCTTTTTATTTGAGGTAATCTCTCCCTTTCCTCTCCTTGTTTTGTCATGCTAGGTCTCCTAGGTCAGAGCCACGGTGCAGGAGCTCAGGTTTCGGTGGAGAGATGATACAGTGATGAGAAGATGTGCCCAGCAGCTAGCTATAGTGGAGAATTGATTCGTTCGATCTCCTCACCCCTGGCCTTCTACAGAGAAGGTGAGAAGGTGTTACTCTATATTCTCCTCAGCCGGCCAACTGCTACCTAATCTTAGAACGATGGGGTTGGGCTCGGTTGAATTGTAGCACACAATTGGTGCTGCTACAGTGTATGGTAATTAGGACAGGCTATTTATATGCATCAAGTAGCTGGTACATGGATCCCAACAATTGAATTCCTAGCTTCGCCAAACGAGATGATATAAATATTGATCTCGGTTCTAAAATTTATATTGGGAACAAATTAATTTTACAAGGAAGTTTCCATCACATATTATCTATATAGATTCTTCTGAATTCAATTATTATGATTCCTGATTTGGTGTCCATTTTCCTCGCGACTAGCTTTTCTCATAATTGTTATCCTATGAAAATTAAGATTTTAGTGAACCGTGTGGTCTTATTCAGGCGCTCTTGCTAACCCGCTGTTCCCTACCAAGGAAGCTCTCGGGAGGATTGGTCGTGGTGCCACTTGGATTCCTACTTTTTAAGTTCCTATTTTTTTTATCTTAAGTTCGTATTAGATGGTGTTTCTCACATCTACCATATAGTGTCTGTTATTCTGCAAGTACTCTGTACACATAAATATCAGCAGACACAACCAGCCTCTTGATATGAATTGCTCTGATGAGCATCTTATGTGGCGGATAAGACTCACTACAGTAGTACATTTCTACTACATTATTGGTATGGTATATAAGTTCAATTGAATGCTCCTTTCTAGGCCTTAACGACAACAATCAAATACCTGCAAAATAGTTTTTCCATATGTGCATTTCAATGATTAATATATTCAGGCGCTCTCGCGAACCTGCTGTTCCCTTCCAGTATTCCCTGTAGAAAGAAGATTGTAGAGCTTTCTTGTAAATCTTAACAATTAAAGCCATTTGCTATATAAATGTAGAGAGCATATTTATTACTGCAACAGGAATACTATACTGCTAACCTCTTGGTTTTAGCTGCATAAGGTGTGAACTCATTTTAGTCCTCAAATACATGCTCTTATAAAGAAAACAATCAGTTTATAGCCTGCCAATTTCTGACTCTGTTTGATTTCTTAGCTGACACTCGTGTACGAAGTCGGTGCCCTACCGACAAAGGTGGTACAACTCTCACCAGATGACCTTAGAGACGAGAGCACAATAACATACTGGAAGATATGACGCTAGAAGCACACAAATAAGGTGAACATCAGGCAGCCCTTGTTTTCTGAGCTCTATGCATACTCTGATTTACCTACGTGATTTGCCTTTTGCTCAGCTACTTAACGGGTTTTCTCTTGTGTTTTCTTTATTTATGTCTGTTTTATAGTGCTGCATAGTACTATTGCCCAGCCATTTATAATCTGACCACATGCAGAACTCGCAATGCGGCCTAACCTACAGAGACTATCATTTTTTTCAATTGGATTTGATTGGACAAATCTAATGTTTTCTTTTTTTCGTGTGCATGTTCTAACTGATAAACTTGGAACAGCTAACCTGGTGCAAGCTGTGATTCCATGACCCATCCCCACTGTTACCCTGTTCCTGGAATTGGCAAGGTCAGCCCTGTTTTACGCGCGATTTAGAATTGGTAAGGAATTTTCCCTGGAATGTATCCATCATTATGATTTTGTTTCTGGATTGCAGGTGTTTTTGAAGTATGCAGTCGCTTTCCTGCAGTCCTACACGCCTACCGACTCATACAAGACATATGATATGTTGTGTTCTTTTGCTCCGCTTCGTCAACTAATAATTTTTGAAATGGATAATTATTCAATTTTTATTTAGTACTTGCTGATGTTTCCAAATGTATATAAAATAAATATTGACACAATCTTTACGGGTTCGTGCGCCAAGGCGCACATCAAAATCTAGTAGTTTTGAAAACAGGACCGGTGACCGAAGCGGTGAGGCTATCGGTTCAAGTTTTTACCGATCGGACCACTGGTTCACCGGTTTGTTGTCTAGTTTTTTAAGATATAGAGTAGTATATTTTTACTTATAAATAGTGCAGTAAATAAATAATCATGTATACAAATATATTTTAGACTTTCAATTTGGCATAATAATCCACAAAGTAGTCAACAACTTGCAAACTTTGCCATATCTAGGGCCAAGCACCAAACTCAGGCATATATTTTTTCTCACAAAGTAATGCTTCTACCAGTTGGACCGACGATTCAATAGTTCCGGTTTTCTCCCGAAACCACCGGTTGAGCCGCAGTTCGTCTGGTCTTTACTGGGCAAGGTGCGCGAGCGGTCTAGTGCGCCTAAAAGACTGGTGGAGGCCCTGGTTCCGGTTTCTTTCGGTTCAACCGGCTGTCCTGTCTGGGTTTTTAAAACTATGATCGCAGGGTATGTTCAACATCCATGATACTCGTGCTTGTGCACTCTCTAGATGGACTTTCCAGACTCTAAATCCCGAGTTACAACATGATACCGTGCAATTATGACTCACGAAGGAGGATATATAATTATATATACATGAGGAAATAAGATGTACTACCTCGGTTCGGATTTAATCCATGTGGAACACTATATACGTGCTTTATTAGCTAGGCACCACTCCCCTCGACTAAAGGCAATCATAGAACATTCAAGTGTCGGTGGAACCTATTTCTTAATTATATTTTTCCCGCCTAAAAATAGATTTACTCCTGCAAAAAATAAAAGGTTCATCGAGTATGTTAGTCTCTTGCACCTTTGTGGGAGTAAATCTGTGCTTCGATGTTTATAGGCATCCTCCAAATTTGTTTAGGCAGTATATATGGGGTGGGCAAAAACTGAAATGTAAAAATCGTGGAAACCAGCTAGTGGGAAGCTAGCTCGTTTTCTTTCACAAACTCAATCCTAACTTTCAGTCTAGATCAATCCTAATTTTCAGTCTAGTTCAAAAAAAATTATGGACTAGCCCAAACCAGTCAAACTGTTTTTTCCCACCCCTAGATGCCAAGTGCACCCGCTAGCCCAGTCTAAATTAGAGGCGATAAACCAGAGTCACAAGGAGGACAACAAAAAGCATAATCATACCCACTCATGTGACATGCCTTAACCTCCACAACGAGGTGTTCACAAGTCCCAAACCGGTGAACATCAGTATTCGGCACCCAATTACTGCCGCTGGTGGTGCTTACACAAGATAGCATATACAACACCCAAAACTGCGTATCCCACAAAAACACAAATGAAATGAAGGAACAGTGGAACACCAAATAAAACAAGATGAAACATACAGCACAAACAAGATCACAATGCCATCCGGCCCTTGACGTCTTCTTCAACTAGCAGGTATACAAGGACAGCAGCCAGCATGGCTGCAAATGCCACGGCTACGTACTTCCAGTTGAGCAGCGAAGGCTTTATGGTTCGTGTTGCCTCCAGTGTGCCATCGCCAGAGGAGTCCCCCTCCTCTCGTGTGTATGTCTTGGTTTCCTCCTCGTTGATAGAATCTGCACGTTTCTCCACCTGCGGTAAAACATGGAGAGTTTGAGCAACTTAGCAATTGCATTCAGAATGTTAGCACCGTGCAAGTGTAAATATTTGGAAGGAGAGCGTGCTTATAATGCAGGCCGCGTCAGCGCAAAAAAGCAGCAATGCAAGAGTAGTTTGGTTCTTTAGCCACAAGTCAAGGTAGCATCTAATACCATGCGCTGCAACATCTTCCACCGTTAGCTGTTTGCATTCCTAAAGTCGGATCGGTGGAGCAATAGTTACGCATATATAACATTCGCAAGGGGAACTGTACAGAAGTCCTTTTCCAAAATTACTGACCAAACTGCATCGAACTATGGTCTGAAACTTTGCTAAAACGTTAAATTCTACAAATATGATACGAGATTTGGTGTTCCTTTCCATAGTAGTATATTACAATGTGCATTTAGTGTGACAAGATGATTGACCTAGAGTAACCAGCCTTTTGATCAAATCACATCTTTTGATTAATGGCATTGGCCTAGCCCAAGTTCTACCAGAGCCAGTCAGATCTGGTGCAACAGTTGATCTTATTAGAGCATCCGCATCCCATGATGCTAATGAGAGACTAAAGACGAATAAATAGTAGGCATCGACGCTAAGGGCAGACTGGCAACGAAGCTAAACTTAGCTGCTAAAGTTAAGTGACATAAATACTACTTCCTCTGTTCACTGAAAGACGTTTTAGCAAGCTAAAACATCTTGTATTAATGAACGGAGGGAGTATTTTAAATATGAAAAATTTAAGTTTTCTGCAAGCTTAGTAGGTAGTAGCAACTGTAGGTGGTGAAGTACAAGTAGCTCAAAATGGCACTGTTGAGAGAGAGGTTGTACATCCTCCTTAGCACATCATTATATGCTAAGGGATGTCGGTGCCCATGAATTCTACTTTGAAGAAGAGGTCAATTATAGAAGACTCTCACCTCATTTTGTGATGATGAAAAATCTGGAGCTATTCCCTCAGCCAATTTATTGAACTGAAGTTCAACATCTTTACCGGTAGTGTTTTTGTACAACTTCGTACCATCCTTAACACTTCCTTTGCACTTGTGAGCCAATATCTTGTTCTTCTTTGTTAACATAGAAATCTGCAGGCACAATGAAGACCAAACCAGCTAATGATTAGTGCACAATATAAGAACATATAAAGCAGTATCCAAATCTGTGATAATTTATGCTATCCAAATATCACATGGAACAACGATAATTAAGAAAAACCATTTGCAGAAACAGAGAACAACAATAGCTAAGTCAAAAGTTCGAAGCTACTTAAGGTACCTTAGCATGCAGACTGAAACCAGAAGCTCATAATTAATGTTTATTGAATATGTTTCAATCTAAAAGGGTCGACTGAATCATCATGTTAACATGTATGTACAGGACCCCTAAAAAAACATGTATGTACAGGAATGAGGAAGTAGCAATAAGAGTCAATAATGAAGAACTTTAATGGTGTGTATGCAATCGTGCATATACCTGGAGATGAAGTCGTTCTCTTTCCATTGCAAGTTTTGTGACCAAGTCAGTAATAACTTTAGTTCTGATACCAATGTCCTTGACAGTGGATATTTTCACATGGTTGGCTTCACGTAACGAGTTTTCTAGACTTTCAACTCGACCTCTCAGAAATGATAGCTCTTCACTAAGTTCCAAATTAGCGTCAGTTAATAATGTACACTTTGATTCAGCATTTAGAGCCCTGGTTTCAGCTTTAGAAAGCTTTCCTTTCAGATCTTCAATCATATGCTCCATGTCAGATATTGTAGATGTCAGCATAATCTTCTGTTCAACAATGGCATCAACTGATGCCTTTGCATGCTCCAACTGGGCATTTGACTCCATTAATTCCCTCTCCAGAAGACTGGCCTTGTCTGAATCCTGGCTTTTAAGAGAGCTTAGCTCCCCACTGAGCTCAATATTATCTTTGGTTAACTGCATGCACCTTACCTCAGCATTTTGTGCTCTATTTTCAGCTCTCAAGACATCATCTTTGAGATTCATAACAATAGTTTCCAGTGTGCTTAGCTCAGTGTGTAGCACATTCTGCTTTTCCTGACTTGCTTCTGATGATGCCTTTTCCAACAACAACTGTGAATCAGATTCCCTTATATGGTTTTCTAGTTCCTCCACCTTATGTTGCAAGGACAACAACGCCTGATTCTGCGCAGCTTCTTCAGCTCCAACTTTTTTACTATCTTCTTGCATCCTCGTCTCTTGGTTTGTTTTCAGAAAAGATAGTTCCATCAAGCTGTCTTCTAACTTCGAGTTGAGATCATCTTCTCTAGATATGGATGCACTTAAATGAAACTGTGTGGTATTAAGTCTACTTATAAGTTCCCTAGAAGTTCCCAAGAGTAAATCAGAAGCATTTTCTGCTTCAAACAATCTCCCCGAATTAGTTTCTGTTAATTCTTCTAGGAAATATATTTCTTGTTTACGGTGATGAAGCTTCATTTCAAGTTCTTCTACAACATATCTCGAATCAGAGAGCTTCTTTTCAAGATCTAGCTCACTTGCTATGGATTGTTCTAGCATCTGCAAAACATTTCTCCTTTGATCTTCAGTCTGCATACTAGTGTCGGATGACATATGACCATTTTCACACACACCGTGTTCAGTAATTCCTGTACAAGTGCAGTTAGAAAGGGATGCAGTTGAAGCATACAGAACATAGGGATAAGTGAGCATTACCTGCTTGGTCGCTAGAAAACTCAATGGCTTTCTCGAACTTTGCAGACTCCTTTCTGATATCAGCAATTAGATCCTGCATCTGTTTCAAAGAAGACATAGCAGCATCCAACTTAGCTTTAACCTTGCCTTCAGACTGTTCATCATAAACCTTGTGCTCCACATTTCTAGCGTCAATCTGAAGAGAACTAATCATGTCATCTAACTCTTGGACTTCTGCATCGAGGATACCGTACAAGAGGTCCAACTCGAAAGCATTTTCAGCAGTCTCGGAAGAAACAGATTCGTTTTCCCAGGTAAGAGGCTCAAAATCAGTAGCTCGGCGAGCTATTTCCATCACCAGCATCTCCAAATTTAGTAATTTCTCGGAGGCAAATGCAAGTTCGAGTTCTACTCTTGTAAGGCTTTCCATGTTGGTTCCTACTAAATTTATCCTATCTCCTCCAGGCAGGGTATTTTCTTGGACAGAAGCGCCATTTATGGTGCTATCGACATTCATCATTCCTTGTCTGCCTCCTGCACATGAGGTCGCATTAAAATTAGAGTAAATTCCAGTTTTTACCCTCTTGTTTGAGTTTTGTGACACATATTACCCCATTTAACATTCTTTCATCCGTATTACCCCATTTAGTGAATTTGTTTCCAGTTTTTACCCCTTATAAAAATTGGAGAGCAATCTGCTAGATGGGACTGACGTACAAATGGTATGCGACGTTGCTTTTCTTCTCCTGGCGTTTTCTCCATTCAGGAATTGATCTGATAGCTAATGTTTCCCGTTTTTCTACTCACATGCATCAGGTGCACATATGTATTTCTTCATCGGAGCAATCGATATTGGATGACAGTAGGTACGACTTGTCGAGGTGATCCGCTAGCTATTTCATAGTATAGGAGGCAGCGATCACATCGTACTAACTTGAGTGGCGCGTTTGGCTGATGGAAGTCACATGTATAAAGTTGCTGGCTCAGTTGAAATCTGGTAGCTAGTATGCAACGCACGAGAGGTGATCGGAATTGATTGACTACACACGTGTAACATGAGTACTTCTTATTTTGTGTTTCTTGCTATTTATCAAAATTATGATGTGACACGTGATATAACATACGGAAAAGCAGAGGCACAATACTATTTGATGGAATCTAGTTCAACTCAGACATATGCAAACTCACACATGCACACATAGTTGATGTCGTGATTATTTGCCACAACATGAAGGTTATGAACATATTGTTGGGTTCAAGTTTTTCTAGGTGCAGGAACAAACTCAAGGAAAGGTGCCAATTGGAACGCACATTTGCAAAATCTTAGGCAGGGTAAAATCTGGCAAAGGTTTCGTTAAATGGGGTAAAATGAATGAAAATATATTAAATGGGGTAATTAGTGTCAAAAATATTAAACTTGGGGGTAAAAATTGGAATTTACTCTTAAAATTAAGAAGACATTGATATGAGATACAAGCAACAGGTTATACAGAAGATTAATACATATAGTAATATAGATGAAATAGGGGAGGAAACCAAACCAAAAAACAAAAACCAGAGCACGAACAAAGTGTTTTAGCTTACGGGTCATACGATGGGTCGGCAGTTAAACATAGCTGATGGTATTCCAAACGTGATTAAGGGCGTTTACATCAGCATGCCAACGGCCCAATTGGACCAGAGCAATCTAGCAAAACTATGTGAGCTCATCGAATATTCAAGTATCAATCCAGCAGGACAGAACCCACATAACCAGCTCCTCCAGGTAGGCATCAGCACATTGGCAGTGTGCCGGCACGGGCGGAACTAGAGGTGTGCCTGAGTGTGGACCGGCGTACGCAGAAATCGCGGAGACCGGTGGGGTTGAAGTAATTACAGCTGAAAACAGGCTCATACCTCAAAAACCGATGGCCAGCAGGGATGCGATGTCGCGATGAGCGAAGAGCGAAGAGCTGGAACGGCGATGCTGGCGACGCGCCTGAGAGGCGGCGGAGGGGAGAGAAGCTTGAGGCGTCGGCGTCGGAGTCGACTGGAGAGGGAAGTCGGAACTCCAGGAGAGATTCAGATCGGCGTTGGGTCGGGTTGGTAAGTCAGGATTACGGAGAGGAAGAAAAATGTACCGGCCGGCGGAGACTCTGGAGAAGTGGAGAGGAAGTGGAGAGATCAGAGATTCAGAGATGTCTACAGCGTGGACTGGCTACACTTCTCTGTAGGGCATTTCTTTAAGTAGCTAGGTTAGATTTTCAGGTCTAAATTGTTTTACTCCCTCCAATCTACTCCTGAAAATCTAAAATGGTTGTATTTGTAACTAAAATATATCTAGATATATCTATATTAGTGTCAAGTAATATGATTTGGAGGAAGTAAAAAAAGTAAATATCTAACATTAAGAGCATCTCTAGCAGAGCCCGTAAAAAGTGGAACCGAAAAACACGAGTTCGGTGCACCGAACTCGTGTTTACGGGCCGAAAAATGGCATGCGCAACTGAATAACAGAAAAAAACAATTCATAGTTGAGAGTGGAATAGTAATAGGAAGATCCGTAAGCTCAAAAAAAAAAAAAAGTAATAGGAAGATCCTCTATCCATACTAAGACCAAAATGGTTTTTTTGATTGGGTTAGGAATTCCCTATTTTTTTAATCTTTTTCCACTTTTATTTTCTATACCTCTAATCCACGATCTTTCTTAATCTTATCTAATTCCCCCTCCTTTTTCTTATAGTTATACATACATAATTGTATGTATGTATTATATGACCAACTTTCTATGGGTCACATAGACATCCAAATATTCTGTTATTTAGTTTTCGTTACGGGCTCTGTTCTGCGCCTGCGGCTTCCGAACCCGTAAAAACAAGGTTTATGAAATTGATTTGCATATGATCGATCAAAGCTCAACGTTAAAACATAAACAAATCATGCATAGTTCATAGTGCAGACATTAAATGACACAACCAAATGACACAGTTCATAGTTCACCATCAGATCTAACCGCCGGCATCAAACAGAGGCAGTACCGCCATCAGCACCATCGGCAGTACCTCCTGGAGTCACATCGGCACCACCTCCTGGAGGCACATCGGCAGCAGCAGATGCCTCTTGACGAGCAGCTCTTCGCCTCGCCGTGATCTCCGTCGAGGTCTCCTTCCACCACTCCAGCTGAACCTCATTCATTTCCTTCGTGTTCATCATCAAGATTTCCCTCTCTTCGGCCAATAGTAACTTCGTTGCTATGGCCTTCTTCACATTGATCCTCATCTCCTCCAACTTGGCTTTGGTCTTTGCTTCCTCTCGGCTGGCTTCAAGCTTTGCAAGGCTCACCTCCTTCTTCGTCTCGATGATGACACGCTTGGTCTCCAAAGTCTTGGTCGCTATCACCTCCTTCGACTTCATCATTTGATCAAACTTGTCCCTCAACAATGCAGCCTCCTGTAAGAGCAAGATCCATATCCCGTGTTTTGTGTGTTTGATAACAACACTCGAACAATTCTAACCGTGCACAAAGTTTGTCATTGATAGGTTTGCAAGATGCACGGTACCCTCGCTGAGCACATTATGATCAGAAGACCGAAGCGTAGCTCATAGGGTTTCTGGTTTTGCGTGTGTGTCGTGAGGTGACTTGGTAGGAGAGGAAGAGAGGAAATCTGTTTTAGCCATAGCGGTACTACCGGTACCAGCAGCGGTAGTACCGCTACCCCTACTGGTACCGTCCGCGATACCGCTTGAGGGCGGTAGTACCATGGAATTTCCCCACAGTACACGTTGCGGTACCTTCACGGTACCTGGAGCGGTAGTACCGCTTGAGGGCGGTAGTACCGCCCACGGTACCGCGCGAAGTACCGTAACGCGTTACGGTAGTACTGCTCTGGTACCGCTCGGGTACCGCTTGGGATCCAGTAAGGTCTGGACCCTATTGCGGTACCGCAAGCGGTACCGCGAACGGTAGTACCGCAATGTGTCCACGTGGACAAGTTCAGTGGGGAATTCGAACTCAGAGCGGTAGTACCGCTTCTAGGAGCGGTAGTACCGCTTAGGCAAAAACAGAGGGCAACGGTTGGATTTGGAGGGACCTATATAAAGGGCCCTTCTTCTCCACCCAGCCTTAGCTCTTCTCTCTCTCTCCTCCATTTTTGTTGAGCTCAAAATTGAAGGGATCTCCTCACCCACCCAACCAATATTGCTCATACTTTGTGAGGTGGTGGAGGAGACCCCGATCTATCATTCCACCGAGAGAAAGTTCACCAATTCGTGGTAGTCCTTAGTGGATCTTGTTGTTAGGGTTCCTTGGTGGAAGAGCTTCTTGGTGGAGCACTGGAAGAGCTTCTTGGTGGAGCACTGGAAGAGCCTCTTGGTGGAGCACTGGAAGAGCTTCTTGGCGGAGTATTGGAGGGGTTCCTTTGGTGGAGCATTGGAGATGGGTTCCTATGGTGGAGCATTGGAGATGTGCAGCTATGGAGTCTAGCTTGGTGATGTACTAGCTCCATAGGGTGTTGGGAGCATCCTTGTGTGTGTGGAGCTCGCCCCAACCTTGTGAAGGAATCACCGCCTCGACCGGTGCCTTAGTGGAAGAGGGAGAGCACCTCCGTGGAGCTCTCTCGAGGAAGAGGGTGAGGCCTTCCTTCGTGGTGTGGCCGCCTAGTCTCTTGTGTGAGACTAGCACCTCCTCAACGCAGACGTACCTCCATTAGTGGAGGGAACTGCGGGAAACAAACCTCGACTCGCCTCACGCCCCCCCCCCGGTTGTCTCGCTCCTATCTCTTACTATCTTGTTGATTCCTTTACTTGTTGCACATGCTCTAGCTTCATTGTAGGAACACCGCTATAGCAAAAGTTATCACCTTTACCTTCCATTGCGCTAAAACTTGAAAAAGGTTAAAACTTGTTGTAGCGCCATTCACCCCCCCCCCTCTTGTTCGCTACGATCCATTCAAGTGGTATCAGAGCAAGGTTTTCTTGCTCGGGCTTTACCGCCTAAGAAATGGCCGAACAAGAGGTGGTTGTGAATGGAGCCCTTTCCCGTGAGCAATCATCTCCATCATCAAGTGCCGATAATACTCCGGCTACTTTGTATGACCTCAAGAAATTGGAGTCATCCATTGTATCTCAATTGAAGGCCATGATGATGGAGTTGATTACTCCAAAGACTAACCCCATCATGGATACTAATAGAGGTGTCAATGTTTCCCCATCACAAGTTGACTCTTTTCCTTGTGTTGAGATTGTTGAGCAATCAACAAATTCACACGCGGAAAAGGATCTTGAGGATGTTGACACCTCATCAAAGGGGAAGGATGCATCTCCATCAAGTGATTATGACTCTAATGCTCAATTGCCCATGCCTTGCATTATGACTCATGGTCCCCCACCATTACTTGCATCTAATAGCTATGGTGATTGGAAACTATTAATGCATTCTTATGTGCGCAGCTCCTCTACCGAGCTTTGGCGGATCATTCAAGAAGGGTATTCACCACAAGACCCAATGAACTTGACAAGACGGGAAGTGGTGGATCACCAACTCAACGCCATCGCCATCGACATGATTCATTCGGCTATTACTCCTAAGGAACGCGCTCATATCCAATCGCTCAAGACCGCCAAGGAAGCTTGGGACGAACTTGACAAGCTCTTCCTTGGAAATGGGGATATCCAATGCTCTCATCTTAGTGAAGCAATGGCAAATGACTTTGTCATGATAGAGGGAGAATCGCCCGAAGAGATGTATCAACGCCTTATTGCTCTCGCCATCCAAATGCAAGATCTTGGAGCGAATTTTGTGGATGACCGTTGTATCGAGAAAAAGTTCTACAATGCTCTACTTCCTTGGAGTGGAAACAAGAAACCAAACTCGAGATCAAGGAACTATTGCTACAATTGTCGCGACAAAGGTCACTTCGTTGCGGATTGCCTCTACAAGCAAAGGGACTTATATGGTGGATACCTCATTCGTAAGAGCAAGTTTCGACCCATTCCCAAGCGGCTCCCCAACAATCACATCACCAAGAGATCCTTCACCGACAAGCCTAGAAATAACATGCTTCAAGATGAAGACCATATAGTGGAAAATGAAGGACTTGAAAAGAAGAAGGAATTGGAGATTATCTCTCTCACCCAAGCTTATGAGGAAGAAGTGTGCATGCGTATGACTCTTGAAACTAGAGCTCTTATTCTTGAAGACTACAACAACTCTCTCATCTCCCAACTCAAGGATCGAGATCATGCTCTTGGTTGGTTGGACAAGCTCAAGACAAAGAAGAAAGAAGATGAAGGTCCTAATTCATGTTGTGACAAGCTCCTTGACGAAGTATGCTTCTTGAGAAAACACAATGCAAAGTTCTTGGATGTCATCTCAACTCAAGAGGAGGCCTTGGAAGAATACTATCGCTTGAGTAAAGAGAAGGTGCAATGTTGTGATCATGAAGAAGAGATTGCCACTCTAAAGAAACACAAGGCCAAGCTAGTTGAAGTCAATGAGAGGCAAAATGAGTCCTTGTTGGAGTGGATCCGTTCAAGCAAAGAAAAGGTCACTTGTTGTAACCATGAGGATGAAATTGCTTATCTTAAGAGGAGCAAGGACAAACTTATGGTGATCAAGCTTATGCAAGATGAAGCATTAGAAGAATACAAACGCTCAAGCAAGGACTACATTTGTCGCAATCATGAGGCGACATTGCCACCTTGGAGAGACACAAGCATGCACTCGAGAGAAGGAATTCTCTTTTTGAAGAAGCTCTAGTGGACCGAGAAGATGAAGCCAATGACTTGAGGTCCGAGATTGAGAGTCTCCAAATTCAAGTTCAATTCTTGGAAGGAGTCATTGAAGCCCACAAGGACTTATGCCATGAAGGAGAAGTGGAAATTATGCCAAAGACGATTGAGAGAGAAGGAAGGATCAATGAAGCAAAGGATATGAAGGTAGAGCCCATTGAAAAGTGGGCTCCTATCTCCAACTCTTGATCCATGAAGGGCCTTGCTTTCGGAAGTGCTTATTGGGTGGTTATCTTGAAGCCACAAGTCTTATGTCCGGAAGCAAGGAGTTTGTTGCCGTCATCAAGTCCTTATATCCATCTTTCTCATGATGACGACACAATCAAGCTTAAAGGTATTGGAGTCTTGACAAAGTGGTGATCAAAGTCCTATCTTGTCAAGACTCCTACATATGTACTCTTTGTTCATTGCTTTTCACTCTTGGGTCTTTGTACCTACTATTATGAACATGTTGTGGTCCTCTTGTGGAGCTAGTCTCCTCAAAGGGCCACGGTCTAGGACTAATGGAACTTGCTTCTTTGTGTAGAGATTGTGTTTTGTAGGAATTGTGTTGAAAGGAAATGCATCATGATGAAGCTTCCCAAACAATTTCGATACAAGTTCTATGTCATAATCCTTGCAAGAAGAGGCAACAATGGAACGGAGTTTGTTCTCAAGATCTTGGATTTCTTCATTGGCAAAGAAGGAATCCACCTTTTGCTCCTAGCCATACTCTTACCCTAACCTCATAGGGTTGCCGGAAGTGAGAGACAAATCCAAGAAGACACTCAAGCATAATGATGGAGCATGAGTCTATTGAGAGGCTTGTGGTATTGAGTGATTAGACTTCTCGATAGATATGATAGTTCTTTGGAGAAGGCGAAGTGCTTCTTGTGAGAAAGGAGATGTAATTCCCCCGATTACCATAGGAAGGATGAGTGTTGGCTCCCGCCAATCTCAAACGCTACCTTCTATGAGTACCGGGGAAGGACGAAGTTCCATCTATATGGAGCCATCTACACCACAAGGCCAAGTCTCTTCCATTGGACAACCAAGCGCTAAGTCACCTCTTCCACAACCTCAAGTTCGGCATCAACATCAATGACGTCAAGGCGAGGACCCAAATCTCGATGATGATCAAGGAGCCTCACACGAACCTATCCTTTTGATCTTCTCTCGCCGGGATGCTAATACTGTTGGAGATATGCCCAAGAGGCAATAATAAAATGGTTATTATAATATATCTTTGTGTTTATGATAATGTTTACATACCATGCTATAATTGTATTAACTGAAACATTGATACATGTGTGTTATGTGAACAACAAAGAGTCCCTAGTAAGCCTCTTGTATAACTAGCTTGTTGATTAATAGATGATCATAGTTTCATGATCATGAACATTGGATGTTATTAATAACAAGGTTATGTCATTGTATGAATGATGTAATGGACACACCCAATTAAGCGTAGCATAAGATCATGTCATTAAGTTATTTGCTATAAGCTTTTGATACATAGTTACCTAGTCCTTTCGACCATGAGATCATGTAAATCACTTATACCGGAAAGGTACTTTGATTACATCAAAGGCCACTGCGTAAATGGGTGGTTATAAAGGTGGGATTAAGTATCCGGAAAGTATGAGTTGAGGCATATGGATCAACAGTGGGATTTGTCCATCCCGATGACGGATAGATATACTCTGGGCCCTCTCGGTGGAATGTCGTCTAATGTCTTGCAAACATATGAATAAGTTCATAAGAGACCACATACCACGGTACAAGTAAAGAGTACTTGTCAGGAGACGAGGTTGAACAAGGTATAGAGTGATACCGATGATCAAACCTCGGACAAGTAAAATATCGCGTGACAAAGGGAATTGGTATCGTATGTGAATGGTTCATTCGATCACTAAGTCATCGTTGAATATGTGGGAGCCATTATGGATCTCCAGATCCCGCTATTGGTTATTGGTCGGAGAGAAGTCTCAACCATGTCTACATAGTTCGCGAACCGTAGGGTGACACACTTAAGGTTTGATGTCGTTTTAAGTAGATATGGAATATGGAATGGAGTTCGAAGTTTTTGTTCGGAGTCTCGGATGGGATCCAGGACATCGCGAGGAGTTCCGGAATGGTCCGGAGAATAAGATTCATATATAGGAAGTCATATTCCAAGTTTGGAAATGATCCGGTGCATTTATGGCAGGTTCTAGAAAGTTCTAGAAAAGTCCGGAAGAACGGCACTATGGAAGGTGGAGTCCCGGAGGGACTCCACTAGCATGGCCGGCCAAACCCTAAGGGGGAGGAGTCCCAGGTGGGCTCCACCTTGGTGGCCGGCCAGCCCCACCTCAAGGAAAGGTGGGAGTCCCACCTTGGGTAGGACTCCCCCCTTGAGTAGGTTTCCCACCTTTGGGAAGTTTTGGTGTTGGGGTCTTATTCGAAGACTTGGACCACAACTCTTGGGGCTTCCACCTATATAAAGAGGGGCAAGGGGAGGGTGTCCGGCCACTCTTGGCTCAGCCTTGGCCGCACCCCTTTGAGGGCCGATGCCCAAGCCCCCTCTCCCCAAACCCTAGCTACCTCTCCTCCACCACCTCTCCCGCATATGCTTAGCGAAGCTCCGCCGGAGATCTCCATCGACACCGCCACCACGCCGTCATGCTGTCGGGATTCCAAGGAGGATCTACTACTTCCGCTGCCCGCTGGAACGGGGAGAAGGACGTCGTCTTCATCAACACCGAACGTGTGACCGAGTACGGAGGTGCTGCACGATTGTGGCACCGTGATCAAGATCTTCTACGCGCTTTTGCAAGCGGCAAGTGATCGTCTACCGCAGCAATAAGAGCCTACTCTTATGGGCTTTGGAAATCTTCAAGGGTTAGTCTCGTTCATCCCCTCGTTGCTCCCATCTTCTAGATTGCATCTTGGCTTGGATTGCGTTCTCGCGGTAGGAAATTGTTTGTTTTCTATGCAACGAATCCCTACAGTGGTATCAGAGCCGTGTCTATGCATAGATGGTTGCACGAGTAGAACACAATGGTTTTGTGGGCGTTGATGCTCTTGTTGTCTTTAGTTTGAGTACTTTGCATCTTTGTGGCATAGTGGGATGAAGCGGCCCGGACTAACTTTACATGACCGCGTTCATGAGACTTGTTCCTCGTTCGACATGCAACTTGTATTGCATAAGAGGCTTTGCGGGTGTCTGTCTCTCCTACTATAGTGAAGATTCAATTTACTCTTCTATTGACAACACTAGTATCACCGTTGTGGTTCATGTTCGTAGGTAGATTAGATCTCTCTCGAAAACCCTAAACCACGTAAAATATGCAAACCAAATTAGAGACGTCTAACTTGTTTTTGCAGGGTTTGGTGATGTGATATGGCCATAATGTGATGATGAATATGTATGAGATGATCATTATTGTATTGTGGCAACCGGCAGGAGCCTTATGGTTGTCTTTAAATTTCATGTTGAGTAGTATTTCAAAGTAGTTGTAATAGTTGCTACATGAGGTGAACAACCATGAAGACGGCGCCATGGACCTTGACGCTACGCCGAAGATGATGGAGATCATGCCCGAAGATGATGGAGATCATGTCCGTGCTTTGGAGATGAAGATCAAAGGCGCAAAGACAAAAGGGCCATATCATATCACATATGAATTGCATGTGAAGTTAATCCTTTATGCATCTTATTTTGCTTAGAACGCGACGGTAGCATTATAAGATGATCCCTCACATTAATATCAAGATAATAAAGTGTTCTCCCCTCGTATGCACCGTTGCCAAAGTTCGTCGTTTCAAAGCATCTCGTGATGATCGGATGTGATAGACTCAACGTTCATATACAACGGGTGTAAGCCATGTTGCACACGCGGAATACTTGGGTTTGCTTGACGAGCCTAGCATGTACAGACATGGCCTCGGGACAACGGAAACCGAAAGGTTGAACACGAATCATATGGATGATATGATCAACATGTTGATGTTCACCATTGAAGCTACATCATCTCACGTGATGATCGGTTTTGGTGTAGTGGATTTGGATCGTTTACCACTTAACAACTATGAGGGATGCTGTATTAAGTGGGAGTTCATTAGTAATTAGATTAAGACATGAACTAATTATCATAAACATAGTTTGAGTAGTATTTTTAATTAATTTTGTAGTATTGGCATCCGTTTTCTACCATGCGCTAGTCTTGTGATTGAAATAGAAATACTGTTAAAATCTGACAAGAAACTTTACGGACTGGTACCGTATTGTTAAAGAATCAGAAATGATTAAGTCCTATTGCAAACTTTTAGTAAACCTCACATTGTTGATTCAAAGAGCTATGGTTTCAATTAGTACCTAAAGTTATCTTGTCTCCATGAAACTTGAAGTTCAAATCTGTTTGAAAAGTAAGGAGCTGAAAATTTAGTTTCCAGAAATAATCAAGGTATGAGATATATGTGATATCTAAGACCTTATTGCAAGATGATAGAATATAATTTGGTGAGACTACATAAACTCATAAGTTTTATGGGAATGTACGAAGGTTGAAGACGCAAGGCGTCCCAATCCTCCAACTATTGGGGCACTAACAATATTCGCATATCCATGAAGTAATCGTCCTTAGTATGCGCCGTTGCTAAGGACTCGTCGTTTCGAAACATCACGTGATGATCGGGTGTGATAGATTCTACGTGTGCATACAACGGGTGCAAGCCAGATTTGCACATGCGAATACCAAGGTTAAAAC
This sequence comes from Lolium perenne, assembly GCF_019359855.2. Lineage (NCBI taxonomy): Eukaryota > Viridiplantae > Streptophyta > Magnoliopsida > Poales > Poaceae > Lolium > Lolium perenne. Next base: position 71,782,434 of record NC_067244.2, read on the forward strand.
TTTACGAGCCTAGCATGTACAGACATGGTCTCGGAAAGTCGTCATGATATAATGGATAAAATTATGAATGAAATTGTTCATCATATTACAAAGTTACTAATAGTGAAATCTGAAACACTTGTCATATGATGATCAACTTAAAGTAAGAACCTCAAGGTTATTGGTATTTGACCAACAAACCTAGAAGTTAATAATGTTAAAGTGTTTTTCTGAATAATGAGGAAAGCTAAAAGAGAAACTGCAAAAGATATTTTGGCAAAAAAAAAAGAAAAGACTGGAAAGTCTAGCTCAGGTGTATATAAATGATATACATGTTATGGTTGTATTCCTAGTTAAGTCACACTATGAAATTCATGGGTATTTGTACTATATTGGTTGGTATGAAGTGTCATACAAAACAACGCAATACAAGAATACAATGGCCTAAGTGACTGACAAGGAATATGATAGGAATGCACGTCTGGAACAAAATAAAGTGTTATTATGTTCATCATTGGCATTCTATCTAGTCCTTAGAATTTATAATAAAGAACTTAATAATTGTTATTTTTCTCTTGTCAAATAAAAACAATGAGTTGTTCAAATTATGACATTACTCCATGTACGATGGATAAGTTATTATAAATTTTAATGGTGAAACACACATACATAACACTGACGCTAAAATACCGTAAGGCAAATGATTTGAATTCCACTTATTTGTGGAACCGCCATTTAGGTCATGTTGGAAAGGAACGCATGAAGAAACTCCATGCAAATGGATTATTGGAGTCATTTGATTTATGAATCATTTGGCGCTTGCAAATCTCTTCTAAAAGGAATGACTGAAATACCGTTCATAGGCCAAGTTTTGAACGGGCAACTAACTTAGTGGAAACATACATGATGATGTATATGGTTCACTGGGCATAGTTGTGTGCGGGAGATTCTTCTACCTCATGAAAACTTCAAACAATGAATTGAGTATATATATGTGGATATATTCGATAAGGAAGAAGTTTGAAATATTTGAATGGATTCAAATAAATTTCAGCATGAAGTGGAAATCATCGTAATAGAAAAGTCAAATATCTATGATTGGATCATAGTGGAAATATTTGAATTACGAGTTTTAGCGAACATCTAAGAGAGTTATGAAATTGTTCTACAACTCACATTTCTTGAAGTATCATAGTGATGATGAAGTATTCAAGAGATGTATCCAAACCTTGTTGGGTCAATGATGAGATAAAATATTAATGCCATTATAATTTTTGTGGATTATGCTTTAGAGACTACCGTTTTTACACTTAATAAGAGCATCATCATGATCCGTAGAAATGACACCATACGAGTTATGGCATGGGTATAAACCCTAATAGTCCTTTCTTTAAATTTTGGTTTAAAAGTTTACAACCGAAATCGGATAAATGTCTTTGTTGGTTATCCCAAAGAATTGATTGGGAATTCTTTCCACTATGAAGTAAAAGACAAAAGTGTTTGTTAATGTTACTTGCTTATTTCCAAGAAATTGTTTTCTAGCGAAATATTTGAGTGGGAGGACAATAGAACTTGATAAAGTTTATGAACCTGAGCATAATGATCAGAGTAGCGCAGCATCGGAATTGGTTCCGGAAGTGGCCACGACGATCATGGCTCCCATGACTACAAATTGTTTTAGCCATGGAGATCAAAGTACATATTGAACCTTGTAGGTATGGTTTACTTTGTGATCAAATAAATGATTTGTAGACAAAGGATTGATTTTGAACAATGATAAACCAACTACAAACAAAGAAGTTATGATGGGCCCTGACTCCGTTAAAATGGCTATACGCCATGAAATCCAAGATAGATGAATACTTTTTGAAAGTAAATGGATCTATAAAAATTGATGAAGCTTGACTTGTTGAAAAGTTGTTTACGACAAAGTTCAAAGAGTTGTTTACGACAAAGTTCAAAGAGTTGACTACGATAAGATTACAATCTATGTGGATTATTCTAGTAATCACTACATATTTCTTTTATGAGATATGCTAGTAGGATGGCAAAATACATTACTTATAAGAAGTGTGTATTAAAGGTGTATACAAGATACAACCAAAAGTTTTGCTAGTCCGTGGAATACTAGATAGATATACAAACTTCAATTAGATGAAGTAAGTATCACGGAGTTGGAATCTTCACCAGATGAAATAGTCAAAGAGTATTTGATTTCATCAGAGACGATGAAGAGGCTTGCATTTGCAAGAAATTAAGTGGGAGCGCTGAGACATATTTATAATACTTTATGTAGATGACATATAGTTGGTTATAAATGATGTAATTATATACTTGATTAAAAAGGTTTCATTGAGAATTAATTTCAATGAAAGGATATGGACTGAAACAAATTTAGTGTCAAGATCTATGAAGATAGATTGAAATACATAAATAAGTTTAAGTCAAAGTACATAGGATGGATATTGAAGTAGTTCAATATAGAAATATTAAGAAAATGTTCTTGTCATGTGAAGGTTTAACAAGACTTGAGTGTATCTGACACTCAATGAGTAAAAACACATGAGTGATTATAGATCACGAATAATATGTACACAATCAGATGTCCTATGCTCTAAAAGTGTTATGAGCATGTACAAGAATGATTCATGTGATGATCATTGAAAAACAGTAAGAATATTCTTGAGTACTTAAGAAGAACCAAGTATATATATATATATAGTTTTGTATGGAGAAATGACAAACAAATCGCTGTAAGATGTTGCACCGATATTTGTTTTGTCACATATGAAAATAAAATTTCAATCTCAAATTAGACTAAGTTTTGTTTAAAAGGTAGCAAAATGAGCTAGAAGTTGTCTATGCTAGATTTAGAAGAGTTCTAAATATTGTGACGGATTCTACAAACGAAGGCAGAGTATGTCATTGTTTTGACAATGACTAAGGATGTTAAGTCAAGAGGTTCTTTGAGAACTTGGTGTAGTTCCGATAGTGTCAGAACTTTGAAGCTATATTGTGTATGACAATATTAGTGACATATTTCAGACCACGGAATTAAGGTTCCACCAGAAGACCAAAACATATTTAATGCCGACTCATTTGGAAAATGAGTGATGCGTTAAGACGCAAATGAATTGCAAAATACATACGTTTCTGAGCATGTCAGAATCATTGACTACAACTTTTCCCATGAGCAAAACATGATAAAGCACCGGAAGGCCAAGGTGTTATATCTTTACAAATGTAAACTAGATTATTGACTCTAGTGCAAGTGGGAGACTGTTGGAGATATGCCCAAGAGGCAATAATAAAATGGTTATTATAATATATCTTTGTGTTTATGATAATGTTTACATACCATGCTATAATTGTATTAACCGAAACATTGATACATGTGTGTTATGTGAACAACAAAGAGTCCCTAGTAAGCCTCTTGTATAACTAGCTTGTTGATTAATAGATGATCATGGTTTCGTGATCATGAACATTGGATGTTATTAATAACAAGGTTATGTCATTGTATGAATAATGTAATGGACACACCCAATTAAGCGTAGCATAAGATCATGTCATTAAGTTATTTGCTATAAGCTTTTGATACATAGTTACCTAGTCCTTTCGACCATGAGATCATGTAAATCACTTATACCGGAAAGGTACTTTGATTACATCAAACGCCACTGCGTAAATGGGTGGTTATAAAGGTGGGATTAAGTATCCGGAAAGTATGAGTTGAGGCATATGGATCAACAGTGGGATTTGTCCATCCCGATGACGGATAGATATACTCTGGGCCCTCTCGGTGGAATGTCGTCTAATGTCTTGCAAGCATATGAATAAGTTCATAAGAGACCACATACCACGGTACGAGTAAAGAGTACTTGTCAGGAGACGAGGTTGAACAAGGTATAGAGTGATACCGATGATCAAACCTCGGACAAGTAAAATATCGCGTGACAAAGGGAATTGGTATCGTATGTGAATGGTTCATTCGATCACTAAGTCATCGTTGAATATGTGGGAGCCATTATGGATCTCCAGATCCCGCTATTGGTTATTGGTCGGATAGAAGTCTCAACCATGTCTACATAGTTCGCGAACCGTAGGGTGACACACTTAAGGTTTGATGTCGTTTTAAGTAGATATGGAATATGGAATGGAGTTCGAAGTTTTTGTTCGGAGTCTCGGATGGGATCCAGGACATCACGAGGAGTTCCGGAATGGTCCGGAGAATAAGATTCATATATAGGAAGTCATATTCCAAGTTTGGAAATGATCCGGTGCATTTATGGCAGGTTCTAGAAACTTCTAGAAAAGTCCGGAAGAAGGCACTATGGAAGGTGGAGTCCCGGAGGGACTCCACTAGCATGGCCAGCCAAACCCTAAGGGGTAGGAGTCCCAGGTGGGCTCCACCTTGGTGGCCGGCTAGCCCCACCTCAAGGAAAGGTGGGAGTCCCACCTTGGGTAGGACTCCCCCCTTGAGTAGGTTTCCCACCTTTGGGAAGTTTTGGTGTTGGGGTCTTATTCGAAGACTTGGACCACAACTCTTGGGGCTTCCACCTATATAAAGAGGGGCAAGGGGAGGGTGGCCGGCCACTCTTGGCTCAGCCTTGGCCGCACCCCTTTGAGGGCCGACGCCCAAGCCCCCTCTCCCCAAACCCTAGCTACCTCTCCTCCACCACCTCTCCCGCATATGCTTAGCGAAGCTCCGCCGGAGATCTCCATCGACACCGCCACCACGCCGTCATGCTGTTAGGATTCCAAGGAGGATCTACTACTTCTGCTGCCCGCTGGAACGGGGAGAAGGACGTCGTCTTCATCAACACCGAACGTGTGACCGAGTACGGAGGTGCTGCCCGATTGTGGCACCGTGATCAAGATCTTCTACGCGCTTTTGCAAGCGGCAAGTGATCGTCTACCGCAGCAATAAGAGCCTAATCTTATAGGCTTTGGAAATCTTCAAGGGTTAGTCTCGTTCATCCCCTCGTTGCTCCCATCTTCTAGATTGCATCTTGGCTTGGATTGCGTTCTCGCGGTAGGAATTTTTTTTGTTTTCTATGCAACGAATCCCTACAAATACGTCAAGACTCTCTCATAATCCAAGCAAAGCACAAGATATTCTCAAGAGCAAGATGTGATGGGATCCAACGGTATAGCAATCCCAAGGATCTATTCATCCCAATTGTGCCCAACAAGACAATGGACTCACTATCTATCGTTTATCGTCAAGGTTTGCCTCTCTACCCTTGTGCTTCTCATTTGGACATTGTGTCATAAGTGGATACCTATACCACTCTTGTGCCATGTGTCTAGATGTAAAGCACGCATGGACATAGGGGGAGTGCAGTTTAAATTATTGAGCTATCCCTCCCCCCATGATGCACAAAGAAACCCAAAGCATGTGCTATTCGTCAATCAAGTGACTATGAGCTTCATGTTGAGTAGTAGTCGTGAGTCCTAGGTCTCTACGCGATCTCACACTACCAAACTCTTACACGGTGGCCTCGGCCACCAAACCTTCTCTTTGAGGAGGTGTTGTTCTTTTTGATTTCTTTTTCTTTTCTCTTCGTGTTTTTGTTTGTCGTTTTTTTCCTCTTTGTTTCTTCTCGGGAGATTCACCCAAGCTTGGCTTTTCTAGCTTTGATTCTGTTGACTGCCAAAACCCACCGGCGGGCAGCGACCGTCAACACAGGTAGAGCCGGGAAGAGCCTAGAGCTGCGGCTGGCTGAGACCCCTCCGAGCGACGGCCCGCAATGCTCTTCTGGTCACACGTCCGATGCGAAGTGCAAGGGCGTGCCACCTGACCTATACCTGGTCAGGAAGGTGATGGGGATGCCTCGCTTAGTTTCCTGCATGGCATACACGTAAACATTAAATACGAGCCTCGATCGGCTCTCAGGTTATCCTGTGAATCGGCTCAAGGAGCCGATCCACCCATGATTCGTACGGGGTGCACGAATATATGGTGGTCCTGCTTGATCAAGATATAGCTAATTAGATCTACGACGATTTAGGGTTTTCACCGCATAATCGGATCATCCTACTCCAGGTTGGGCCTCGTGGCCACGCACGGTGATCATAAGCCGATCCTAAACAAGGCCTAAAAACCAACATGAAGTTGATCCTCGGAACATCCTGTTTAGGACTTGCGAACGCCACCCTACGTGCCGCTGGATCCTCCCCCCCTTTGTAAGGCCTAACTATTGCAGATATTAAACTAATCCTTGTAGAACAAGGAGCAATCGTAACGGATCAGATCTACTAAATAATGATCAAGCGGGGTGCCGCCCCCACACCTGAGACAGGTGTGAGGGCGGCTAGACATGCAAGGGTTGCACTACGTAAGCATGTTATACGAAGAACTATGCTAACCCTAACACATCTATGATAACTACGTTGCTCGCCATCAAAAACGCTTCAGTACGAGCAATGCCTAGATCGCAAGATGCGATCTAGGCAGCATGTCGCTTACCTGATAGAAACCCTCGAGACGAAGGAGTTGGCGATGCACCGAGATTGGTTTGTTTGGGTTGAACGTGAGTTGTTGTTTATTCCATAAACCCTAGATACATATTTATAGTCCAGGGGACTTTCTAACGTGGGAATATCCCCACCGTGTACGAGACAAACTCTTAACTTTTAATCTACGATACAATCTACTATAATTAAAGATACACGGGCAAACTAGCCCAAATTCTCCGTGCAAGGCCGCTTCAGAGATCTTCCACGTGTAATCTTCCAAACCCATCTCTCTGACGGCCCACCTCCTGATTTGATCAAAATCTGGTGATAACACATGCCCCCTGGTTTTGGAAATAACATTTCCAAAATCATTATGCTTTCCTTCGTCGGGTCATGTCATGGCAGAGCAGAGTCGTTGTAGCATCCGTCATCATTATGCCCTGTCTTCTCAGCTTCTCTGCAAAATTCGATAGCTCTGACATCACCCCCTCGGAAACTGTAGGGCAGTAAATCCCACCAGACTTCTCATTATTTAACCGTGCCGACTGATTAATTCTCTTTATCCCCTTCCTCTGTTCCAGCCATCGGCACCCCAAAAAACCCTCCTGCGCACCATGTCTTCTTCTTCCTCCGCCTCGTCGGGACTTTCCTTCGAGTCCTCTCCCTCCCACGAGCCGATGCCAGCACCGAGCCCACAAGAGGTCCATGCGGCCAACACCCGCCGCGCCATAGAGGCCGGGGAGGAGCCAGACCATGACTTCTCCATCTGGTCCGAGGACGACAAGTCCTCGACGGACGGGGAGAGCGACCTCCGCTTCCTTGCCGACGGGGAATCGGAGGAGGAGAGCGATGACGATCGCTTCTCCTGGGATGACTTTACCTCCTCCGAGGTGAAGGAGGAGGAAGAGGAGGAGGAGGACGACGACGACAGCCCCTCCGACGAGCCGCCGGCCAAGCTCCACTGCCCCTGGCCAGGGAATCTCAGTGACTACGATAGCGACGACGACGACGACGACGTAGAGGACGAGGACAACGAGGGTCCTGCCGGCGGCCGCTACAGCAGCGACGACGAGCCCGCCGGGAGCAGCGCCGACAGCGCTGACGAGGGTGACGACGAGGGCAGTGACGGCCCGTAGAATAGGACCTCTAGAATAGGATCGGCGACGATGAGACGGGGCAATGTATCCCCTTAGTACTCCCTTTTGAGAGCAATCAGCTCTTCTATGTAAGAAATCTGGTTTATCAATGAAGAAATTCCCCAATTTGATTTTGCCGATTTCTCTTATGCCAATTCAGCCGATTTCCTTTTATACTGACCCCGCCGATCGTCACTTAGCCAATGCCTAACGAGCCGATGACAACGCACCGGTCTCTCAATGTCCCATTCTTCATCCCTTTGACGTTGGAGCAATCGTGAATTTGATCAATGCCCGAGAGCTGACGTTAACATATCAATCCTTCACGATCCATTTTTTTGCTTTTCCCAACTGACGACTTTGAGCTCTGGCGGACAACTAGGCAGATCGACGTTCTTACGAGAGCCCCAGAACCACTGCTGAAACGACTTGATGCTGAAGTTGATACCTCTGGGCTTTCAGCCCGATGAAATCCCAATCGGCTTCTTAAGAACAGAAAATTCTACGCCATCAGTTGCCCCCCGAGCCTCTATCAAAGCGAGCATATTAGTGGACTAACCAAATGTGTCGCCATCGGTTCCCAAGTCATGATGCAGAACCAGCCGATTTCAGCAAAATCGGCTCTCCAGAGCAGAGAACCTTCAGGGCGAGCTGCCCCCCGAGCTTCTTCAGTCTACTTCTCGCGCCTTGCAGGTCAGATCGGCTCCTTTCCTTTGGTGGATCTGATGCAACCCATCCTTAACCTGATCTGCACATTACTCGCGAAAAGAAACCAGAGGTTCTTGAAGAGAAAATCGGAGTCATCAAGCCACTCCATTGAGGAGCTTTTCCATTAGAATCTCTCTTCGTGGCTCACTTCCTGCTCCATTGACCCTTCCTGCTCATAACAGTTGTACCTCTGGAGCTGATGGTCATGCATCAACTCTCTACCCTTAAGCCGATGTCTGCTGCGTCGGCTGTGCTTAAAAATTTTCGAATTTTTTTTTTTACGGCCGATTCATGTATGTATCGGCCCCCATACTTCAATACCCATCATCAAAGAATATCTTGGGCTGCTGGGCGTTCGAAAGATACTCCTTCTTCATATCCTCTTATTTTATCCACCTAGGTGCCCCCCGAGCCGATTCTGTCAAAAGATTTGATGGTATCGGCTCTTTAGGTACTCCCTGCTGGATCAAACGTCAAACCCAGGCGGAATGGATGGTGAGGATAATTTTGGCCGATTGCTGGAATCGGCCTCCATATCCATTAGAGTGCTGACTGAAGGTCCTGTAAAGCTCCTTCATAATTTACGGGGCCGATCACAAGGATCAGCCTCGCCTTGTTTCGCTTACTGGTGTGTTCTTGCTACTCGGTCAGGCTGGATAAAACCAACCCAACCTCTGACTTTATGCGCCTGCTGTCGTCCACCTTGAGCGCATCGTAGACTCGTGGAGCACTAAGCTCCGTCGGAAGGACGAGCACCATGTTTGTGCCAGCCGATGTTTCATCATCGGCTTTCCTTTGTTTGGGACGCCACTCCATTCTCCGTGGACGACCCTCTTCATCCAGGGTTCGCTGAACCTTTACAGCCAGATCAGGCCGTGCCTTCCTTAGCGTATGCAAGTATAACCTTTCGGCTTCCTCCAGGCCGCGCAAACGCTGAACCCTGCGCTTTTGTGAACGGCTGAGTCCGTCAGGGCACCACCTTGGACGGTGGTACCTGTCTTCTTCCTCTGGTCCCTCGTCTTCGGAATCCTCAAGATCTGCCCACCGAGGGGACTCAGCACGTTTGCTCTGTGGCGGGAGAGGCCCTAAGCGCTTGAACACAGATACGTTGGCTGCCTCCTTCTTCTTCTTGTTGCATTCTGGGCAATTGCCGATTGTGGGCAATCGGCTCATTCCTGAATCCCAGCAATGTCTGAAGAAAGGGCAGTCCCAGTGCCTGGCGTTGTCATCTTGCTCCCTTGATCCTTCCGTGGCGTGGCGCTCGTGCTCCTCCTCATCGCGATCATGCCGACGATGTCTTCTGGCTTCTCTAGCCAGACGATCTCCTTCATCATCATAGTTGGACCGTCGGCGTTGGTCATACTGACTCACATATTTGTTGAGGAGGTGATCAGAGAGAGGTCGTTGATATCTTATGTTCTTCACCTCTCCCTCTGTGACGTAGCGCTTGCCATCATGATGGAGCCGATCGCGTGGAGCGGCCTCCTCTGTGTCCTTGCTATGAGAGCAGCTGCCCTCATCTCCATCTTTGCCAGAGTGGTTCCCAGGTCCTACCATGTTGATGCTGAACGAGGGACCTGGCTGGCAACCCTCAGGGTAGGTGACTTCTACCATGTTAACGGCGGGGAAGGGTTGGGTGTCGACCTTCATGGCGTACTGGTTGAAAATTAGACGCCCCTTCTCTATCGCCGCTTGGATGTGCTGACGCCACACCCTGCAGTCGTCGGTGGCATGGGAGAGCGAGTTGTGCCATTTGCAGTATGGCTTTCCGTTCAGCTCTTGCGCCGTGGGGAACTTGAGACCTTCAGGAATCGTCAACTGTTTCTCCTTGAGCAGGAGGTCGAAGATTTGTTCAGTCTTGGTCACGTCAAAATCAAATCCCCTGGGCGGGCCTGGTGGCTTTACCCATTTGCAGGACACGGGGGTTCCTCCCCGAGTCCATTCAGCCACTGCTACCTCTTGGTCTCCCGCAGGAACTTCGTCTTCCTCTGCATCAACCAGGACTACTGCACGCTTGAACTTGTCTTGGTACAGGTCCGGGTGGCGCTGTTCATATGCTGACAGTTTCTGAACCATATGCGCCAGCGAGGGATAATCTGCTTGGGAGGCCATGTCCTTGAGCTGTGTTGCAAGGCCTGCTACTGCCAACTCGACTGCTTCTTTTTCAGTTATACGAACCGAATAACATCGGTTCCTAAGATTCCTGAAGCGCTGGATATATTCCGTCACAGTTTCTCCGCGCTTCTGACGTAGTTGTGCTAGATCGGCAATGCTAGACTCGGAAGCTTCTGAATGGTATTGCATATGGAACTGCTCTTCCAACTGCTTCCAAGACCGGATGGAGTCTGCCGGCAAAGAGGTGTACCATCCAAAAGCCGATCCCGTGAGGGACTGTGAAAAGAGCCTCACGCGTAGCGGATCCGACACTGAAGCCGGTCCTAGTTGCGCCAAATATCGGCCGACGTGCTCGATGGAGCTGGAGCCATCTGATCCACTGAATTTGGAGAAGTCAGGGAGCCGATATTTAGGTGGCAGCGGGATCATCTCGTACTCGTCGGGGTACGGCTTGGAATAGCCGATTGCCCTTCTTTTCGGCACCATGCCGAACTGGTCTCTCAGTATGGTACTGATCTGATCCGCTGTGCTGGCTGCAGGAGTTGCACTCTGAAGATTCGCCGGAGTGGCGTACTTAGCCAGCCATGCTTGCTTTTCCAGCTCTGAGCCAACTGCAGGAGCTGGGCTCTGGAGTTTCGTCGGGGTGGCGTACTTAGTTAGCCACGTCTGCTTCTCAAGCTCTGTCGCTGACGTTCCTCCTGTTTTCGCCAGAGTCCCTGATGTTGTGGCCTGGTTTGAGAGTACCCAGTTGCCACAATCTGGCACATACGTGCACGCGTATCCTTGAGGGATCTCCTTAGGCGCCTCAGCCAAGAACTGGTAGTCACTAGGGTCACCACCGATCTTGTAGACGACGAATGCCGGTGTAGCCGGCACTTCAGCTGGTGCTGCCAACGCATATGGCAGCGGTGGACGGGACTGGAGTGGCAACTCTCCTTGATGCGTCCCGAGAGCTGGTCCTGACGGCGAGTACTGGTGGCTCATGATCTCCTGGATCACGCGCAGAGCGACACGCTCCAACACGTTGACCAGGTTTTCAGAGTGGCGGTGTAGCGAGTGAGCCACCAAGTAGTTGATCTCCTGCCGCAGGCCCCTGGTGCGTTCCTCCGACGGGGCAGAGAGGTCTATCCCATCGAGTGCACCTTGCGGTGAGAATCCCTTCCATCTGATGCCATGGGAACGGGTTCTCTGAAAAGAGTCGATGAGGTCGGCTTCGAGGGTGGCCTTGATCTCGTCATATCTCTTCTTGAGCTCGTCAGGCAGCTCCTCGTAGGTGACTGGCGTGCCGTCTGCCATCTCAGATGTAGATGGCGATATGGTTGATGTAGACGATTGTCCCACCGGGTGTGCCAGAATGTGTTGACTGCCAAAACCCACCGGCGGGCAGCGACCGTCAACACAGGTAGAGCCGGGAAGAGCCGGGAAGAGCCTAGAGCTGCGGCTGGCTGAGACCCCTCCGAGCGACGGCCCGCAATGCTCTTCTGGTCACACGTCCGATGCGAAGTGCAAGGGCATGCCACCTGACCTATACCTGGTCAGGAAGGTGATGGGGATGCCTCGCTTAGTTTCCTGCATGGCATACACGTAAACATTAAATACGAGCCTCGATCGGCTCTCAGGTTATCCTGTGAATCGGCTCAAGGAGCCGATCCACCCATGATTCGTACGGGGTGCACGAATATATGGTGGTCCTGCTTGATCAAGATATAGCTAATTAGATCTACGACGATTTAGGGTTTTCACCGCATAATCGGATCATCCTACTCCAGGTTGGGCCTCGCGGCCACGCACGGTGATCATAAGCCGATCCTAAACAAGGCCTAAAAACCAACATGAAGTTGATCCTCGGAACATCCTGTTTAGGACTTGCGAACGCCACCCTACGTGCCGCTGGATCCTCCCCCCCTTTGTAAGGCCTAACTATTGCAGATATTAAACTAATCCTTGTAGAACAAGGAGCAATCGTAACGGATCAGATCTACTAAATAATGATCAAGCGGGGTGCCGCCCCCACACCTGAGACAGGTGTGAGGGCGGCTAGACATGCAAGGGTTGCACTACGTAAGCATGTTATACGAAGAACTATGCTAACCCTAACACATCTATGATAACTACGTTGCTCGCCATCAAAAACGCTTCAGTACGAGCAACGCATGAACAACGTGGAGCTTGTGCTGCCTAGATCGCAAGATGCGATCTAGGCAGCATGTCGCTTACCTGATAGAAACCCTCGAGACGAAGGAGTTGGCGATGCGCCGAGATTGGTTTGTTTGGGTTGAACGTGAGTTGTTGTTTATTCCATAAACCCTAGATACATATTTATAGTCCAGGGGACTTTCTAACGTGGGAATATCCCCACCGTGTACGAGACAAACTCTTAACTTTTAATCTACGATACAATCTACTATAATTAAAGATACACGGGCAAACTAGCCCAAATTCTCCGTGCAAGGCCGCTTCAGAGATCTTCCACGTGTAATCTTCCAAACCCATCTCTCTGACGGCCCACCTCCTGATTTGATCAAAATCTGGTGATAACAGATTCTTGCAAGCTTGGTTGGGTAGTACCTTAACAGTTCCGTAATCTAATCCCAAGCCATCATCTACCTCTTGAGCCAATTCCGTCTAAAAGCACAAGTCTACACCAAAATCTGAGCTCTTTTTGAATTTGAGGACGGTACTACCGCTTCTTGGGGCGGTACTACCGCTCTGGGGCAGTTCTCTAACGAAACTGACAGTTATCCCCAGAACGGTACTACCGCTCTAAGTACTGGGCTAGTACCGGTAAGCGGTACTACCGCTTCTAGGAGCGGTACTACCGCTTGCCCCTTTTGACAAGAGGTACCGGTTGGGGTCGGGTCATCCCCACTCACCACAAATCTTCCTCTTCCACCTCGAGTCAAAGGGCATCCCCAAGTTCAAGAGCTTGAGGAGATCGGCCCCGATCTCCTTTTCCAGCCGCCATCGGCCCAATCTCCTCCGTGGAGAAGCTTCCCCAACCCCTTCTCCGCCATGTCCTCCGGTATGAACCCTAACTTCTCTCTCTAGGGTGAGTTGATCTCCCTAGATGCATATGCTAGGGTTTGTTGGAGATTTGTGGTGGAGAAGCACTCTTGGAAGCTATTCATGTGTAAGGATACTAGCTAGCAACAATGTGTGACTCTAGAGTTGATTTTGCCATGGACCAACCTCGATCTGGTTGTGCGAGCTTGAGCGGTAGTACTGCCCATTCTTGGACGGTACTACCGGTCTGAGCGGCACTACCGGTTGAAAATTCCGGTACTACCGCTCTGCATAGAATCACCAATGTTGCTTGTTAGTGTCCATTTTGATCTCTAATTTCTTGGCTTGTGCACTCATCCCCTATTCCCTCCCAAACCTCTGCTGTTCACAGGTGCACCAAAGACCCGTGGTGGCAAAGTCAAGCCATCTTCTCGTCGTCATCGCGATGATGAGCAAGAGGAGATCATGTCGACAAGGACTGTGGGGACCCCGGACTAGCTGTCCAAAATACCCGTTATGTATATAGTTCACGATCCCATCATCAGTGCGCCGTGAACACATAACCGAACTGATATCAAAATTTCATTATCCTTTACAAAATGGAATAAGAAAATTACAACAAGGTCACATGACCAATCTTTACATACTAGCCTCGAAGGGCCTAATCTAATCATCAGAGTAGCGGAATCACTTCAGCAGCGTAGAGCCCAAGTCATCTGCCTTAACCCTACAGGCAGGCGGGCGGGAAGACGTTCCTAGCTCGCATAGACGTCGTCAACTCCTTCTTCACCTGTCGAGTTCCTCCAAGTCTGGCCAAGTAAATAGCCAGGGACAAAGCCGTGAGTACATTGGAATTGTACTCGCAAACCATCAAGAAGGTGATAACAATTCTACCTAAAGAAGACAAGAGAGAAATAATAGTTTCTCTTGTGGATATAGCATGTGGAAGAGAATCAGTTTCTCTTGTGGATATAGCATCCCAACTTCGCAGTTAAAGGGAACACTAAGAGGATTCTATGACATCTCTATATCTTTGTTGAAGAAGATACTCTAAAAGATATCCTATGACATCTCTATATCTTTGTTGAAGAAGTTACTTCAAAAGAGTTCCACAACATAAAACACTAGGATGGGGTAACCCAATTTTATTTATCCTTCCCGACCATCTCCATATGGTCGACACATCCTTTCCCGTACCCTTCCGGTACTTCAAAACAAGTTCTTTCCTTTCCTTTGTCAAACAATTTTGTAAAACAAAACTCATCAGGCTAAGCAACAGCCATTTCAACCGTCCATGACCGCGGACGCGGCTATTCGAATAGATTTTACTCTGCAGAGTTTGCACACTTTCCCCACCTCTATCCGGATACCTATCGTGTGGGCATCATCCCCGCATAACAACATATGCCACGACGGATACCCGAACATAGCCTTTCGCCCATTCGACTTAGCAAGAGGTCCTACCCTATGGAGTATGTACCTCCCCGGCACCGTGGCAGCTCACCTCCTCTTGAGCGTGGCTCCACCGCCAAGCCAGGAGACCCATAGTGTCTTCTGGACGGGTCAGCCCCGAAGGCCTCCCGTTATACTATTGTCCCAACAATGACAACCCGGACTCGGGGGTAACCGTACCCTTGTATAGTTGTGCGGTGCCTCATGCTAAGAAGAACAAACGTCAAGCTAAGCTCTGTGCCCACGTTGGAGTAGCTGTGGTTGCGCGGGTTAATTGTCACGGGTGAATACTTAGACGCCAAAGTTTTCATAAACAAGATTCTCTTTCCAACCATCTTTGCCAAGATCCTTTTCTTTCATAAACACACACTTAGGTAAGTCCAACTCACCCAAGGTTTTTCAGAAGTTCTTTTCAACAAGGTATTTTTCCAAGGGGTTCCCAACCTATAGTTTCATGTAAGAACTAAGAGACAACAATGGCGTGATGCTAGCCACCATACCACTAAGGAGATGATAATTGAGGTGTCAAGGGGATCATACATACTTAGGATAAGCATGCATAGGGACATCATAAATAGCATGATTCAACAAGGGTCATGATGTTAATCATCATACCACTAAGAAGATGATAATATAGGTGGTCAAGGGGGCATACATGCTTAGAGTAAGCATGCATAAGATCAACAAGGGGTTCAACACACTCGAGAGTAAGTATGTATAACAGCAACAAGGGGTTCACAAACTTGGGAGTAAGTATGCATGGCATCAACAAGGGGTTTAAGATACGACAAGGGCATGATGCTAACCACCATACCACTATGGGGTGCAAAAAGGGTGTCAAGAGGTCGACACACACAAGACAAGTGGGCGTACCCACCACACTTAGAGGGGTACACCAAGAACATGATGATGAAGACCACCATTTCACTAAAGGGGGTTGTAGGTGAGGTGTCAAAGAGAATAAACATGCTCATGGTGAGCATGCTCCATCAACATAAGTAGAAACAACACAAGATAGATCGAGAGACAAGAATAACAACAAAGTAACCACAATATGTGATTAAACATTCAGAGATCAAGAGATGGCTTGCCTTAGCTTATTTGTCCCTGGACTTCTTCAACTCCATCAATATAAGAATCCCAACAATAAAAATAAAATCCTCGCCCGAACCACTTCTCCTTCTTCTCTGAATTGTTCGCATCTAACGCCGGAAAATATAAAAGAACACAATCAACACATTGCACCAATCATAACAAGCATGCAACAATCAACAATCAAAAGCTAATCACTCTACTAAGTCTAACATATTAAGTACTTATATATACTACCAAGCAACTAAAAGAGAACCCATTTTATTTACCTAGTAAAGGTATGAGAGTATCACACTTAGCAAATGCCTCTCTCGGCATCACCATGGCATAAATTAATTATCCCCTGGCATATAACACCACAAATAAGACAAGTGCATTGGTTAGGTATCAAAAGCATTCATATTTTATTTTAAAACTTTTTTTTTTTGAAAAGTAGGAAATCATTTTCCTAGTTTATTTGGCTAATAGACACTATACAAAAATAGGAGGTAAACAATATGCTACACTCTTTTAAAACTTAAGCAAAACAATAGGACTAAGGTTAAGTTGCAGAGGTTTTGTTTTGCAAGAATAAAACATTGGTTGACCATTTTTAAATAAAAAGAGTTGGTTAAAGATTTTAAATAAACAAAAGTTTTGGTACAACATTTCATGTGACACACACTTAGCACAAATAGTAACCAAATTTTTTGAAAAGGGTCTAACAATAATTATTCTAGATGGTCAATATTAAAACGAGGCTAACAAAATTGGATTCACTCAAAAAGGTAAATGTTTCAAATTTAGAAATTAGAAATACTAAACAATAACCAGTGATCATGTTTAATACATTAAAAATCGCACAAAAATCCTAAAAATATGGGGCCTGTGGCATTGGAAAGGCAATAAAATTTCGGAACTAATGCAATTTGTTTCACTCGATTTGGGTCTGTAAAACTGGAGTTATTCATATTTTAAGCTCTCTGGTTTTTAGTCACTAATAACAGAATTTTGAAAATTTTAAATGGACTGTCAGGGCGGGAAAACACTGGGCCGTGCAAATTTGCAACATGGGCTGGCCCAGGAGAGAATTCCAGGTGGCGGTGGAAAATAAAAGGAGGAAAGGAAAAGGGAGGAGGGCCCGGGCGGGGCCCATGTGCATGGCCGACGTGGCCCATGCCAAGCAGCGCACGATCGGGAGGGCCTTCGTCCTCCTCCCGACCTGCACGTGAGCGGAGAAAAGACGGGCGACCAGGGGGCGTACCGGCGGAGGGCGGGGGTCGCTGGCGACGGCTGGGCGGGTGGCGGAGGGTCGAGGGCGTCCAGGCGTGCGTCTGGCGGCGTCCTCCCCTCCTGTAGCAATCTCCCCCGTCGGGTTCTTCTCCGCAGCACATCCCGGGCAGAGCTCGGCGGCGGCGGTCTCCGGCGGTTCTGGGCAGAGCAGGGCAGTAGGTTAGAATGGGGAGAAGATGAGGAACATTACGGAGCAAGAAGAAAAGGAACAGGACGCCGAGAACGAGCTCCATCTGCTTGCCATGCACGCGGTGACTACGGCAAGGCTACTGCTTTTTCCGGTGAGAGCGGCCAGAGCAGCGTTGTAGCACTTCTAGCGTGGAACCAGAGAGTGGGCGGAGTGGAGAGGAGAGTGTTTTGTGTGAGAGAAGAGGGCAGGGGCGGGGGCTTTTATAGGCCAGCGAGGAGCAACGGTGGTGTGTGGGCGGTGGCTTCAGCCAATGGAGGGGCGAAGGGTGACGTCGTGGGCGGTGGGAGGAGTGACGTAGGAGGGCAGACGTCAGCAGCAGAGGGTGCAAGCACGGGAAGAGAGAAAGGATCGAGCGGGCGGGTCAGGTGTCGAGCGGGAGGGCATCCAGAGCGTGCGTGCATTGGGTTTTATGGTTTGGGGACGTTGGGTTCCTTTGGGCCTGCGGCCTCGTGCATTTTGGAGAGGGAAGGAGGGTCCAGGGGTGGGGCTTTGAGGGTTTAAGGTCAGCTCATGGAGAGTGAAATGGATGGTGCCCAAGCAGATCTTGGTTCGGCCAAGTTTGATGCAAATTTGAGAGAGAGAGAGAGAGAGAGAGAGAGGGAGAGAAAGGAGAGGTAGTTCAAATGTGATTTATTTGGTGAGAAAAAAAATTAGGGAGGTGGTTACTAGATGGTGCAAGGTGGTGGTGTGGGGTTGAGCAAGGATTTCCAAAGGCATGAGCCGAAAGAAGATGATTGCACTCAAGTTGCAAAATTTTGATGAGAAGTAGAAATGGTGATACCTAAGGGGATTGTTGATTTTTGATACTCATGGCTAGCTAGGGTTTTGCAAACAAGAGGGAAGGAATAAGAAATAGAGAGGGGTGGATATGGTGATGGTGATAGTGCCAACTTGATATTTGAGAAAGCAAAAAGGTAGGGAGGTGAAGGAGTGGTGGTGATAGTCTAGAAGATTATCAGAATGGTTAGGACAAGTTGAAAATTTTCTTGCAGAGATAGGTATACCAATGGAGATTGATTTGTTAGACAAAAAGTAAATTTCCAAGGTCAAGACTATATGGAGGGGTGATCTTGATTGATGGATATGTGAGATGTATTAATGGCAAAGGCAATGCCATGGGTATTTGATCATATATTCAAATACCATTTAATTTGGTGTCTATGGATTTGATTTGATAGGATTACTTGGAAACTTTTGAAATGGTAGAGGGTTTTTAGAAGACTAGAATGATCCATAGTTGAAAAAGGATAAAATATGGGTCATTACATTTTATCTTAGGAAACCAAAATAGTATTTATAATATATTAAAAGTTACACATAGAAGTGTAAGGCATTTGGTAAATACTTTGGGCCAAAATAAAACTATTCCTTTTTAGAAACTCTTTTGTGATACCATGATCAAAGGTGATCATAGTCAAGTTTAAAAGAATGGTTTTTGACAAAATCCTTTAAATTAAGATTTTGAGTTGTAAAACAAAAAGTGTTTTTGGGGTTTAGGTCAAAAAGGTTCAATTATATGAAAGAGAGGAGGTTAAGGTAATACAAGGGGTACCATAGCTTCACTATTTTTCTGGAGACTAGAAATTGTGTGTTGAGGTACTTAATGGGATAACACCAAGCATAGGGTTTATGAAAGGAAAAGAATGTTCCGGGGTCACACATGTGTTTTACTTAGTGAGTTGCTTGTTTTACTACTAGGGGTGTTGTTCTTCAGGGTAGCTCAAGACAAAACTTAACAAGCATAACAAGACAATTCATCTACCAGCAGATCAAGGCAAATTCATCTTCAAGCAAAACAAGACAATTTATCTCAATTAGTCTTTTAGAAAAAAGTTTTTGTTCCCCCTGATTTTTACGCTATGGACAATTAAACATGGTTGCAAAAGTTGGGGTGTTACAGATCTTCCACCCTTAAAATAATCTCGTCCCGAGATTACTAAGCGTAGAAACTAGAGGGGTTGTAAAGTTAGACTCCATTCTTCTATGGATGTGCCATTGTTGAGAGGGTCGCAACTTCAGCTTCTGAGAGACACGGTAGATTTTCTGCCGAGGGCAAGCTTTGTGAAGAGGTTGACTACTCCATGAAGGTGTTAGATCCATAGTTTTCTTGACGGTCCTAGAGGAGTCCACGATTCTGGGAGTGTTAGTGCACCCAATGGTGCTTTAGCAGGGTCGAAAACCTTTTTTAGAGTTGGCTTAATTTTAGTGGAAGACGACCCTTAAGATTGTTCAACGGGGGTTCTGGAGAACTCAGAGCTTCTGCTACGGGTCTTGTCGGTGCTTTCGAAGAAGTGATATCTCTCGTCGTGAGTTGAAGGATCTTCAGGGGGCGATGTGTAGTCCATAACTCCAAGAGGTAAACATGGTGTTTACTAAACCATAGGACGCGTGGTAAGTGAGTAAGTTTATGGAACTCCTGGTTAATTGGTATCCATATGAAGCAGCAACAAAGGTCGTCGGAAACAATCATTAGCTCGAGGGTCGGTTCTAACTTATACCAGTTAAGAAGTGAACGGGTAAAATACACCTAATCTTGAGTCTTGAGGTATCTTCATGAGCTTCACTTGATGAGGACCAGATGAACCATGTGATGTAACATGACTTTGACGCTATTGTTGTTATCACCAGTATTTGACCGAGTCAGAGGTGGGCCGCGATCAAGATGGATTTGAAGAATATACATGGTAGAATTACGTGAATCGGCCTGTTATGCTGAGTTTGGGCTAGTTTGCCCTTGTATCTGTAATTATAGTAGATCGCATCTTAGGTTAGAAAATAGAGTTTTACCCGTGCACGGTTAGGTGCACGCCTGGATTAGAAAGTCCCTTGGACTATAAATATGTATCTAGGGTTTATGGAATAAACAACAACTCACGTTCAACCCAAAACAAACCAATCTCGGCGCATCGCCAACTCCTTCGTCTCGAGGGTTTCTATCCGGTAAGCGACATGCTGCCTAGATCGCATCTTGCGATCTAGGCAGCACAAGCTCCACGTTGTTCATGCGTTGCTCGTACTGAAGCGTTTTTGATGGCGAGCAACGTAGTTATCATAGATGTGTTAGGGTTAGCATAGTTCTTCATATAACATGCTTACGTAGTGCAACCCTTGCATATCTAGCCGCCCTCACACCTATCTTAGGTGTGGGGGCGGCACCCCGCTTGATCATTATTTAGTAGATCTGATCCGTTACGATTGCTCCTTGTTCTACAAGGATTAGTTTAATATCTGCAATAGTTAGGCCTTACAAAGGGGGGGAGGATCCAGCGGCACGTAGGGTGTCGTTCGCAAGTCCTAAACAGGATGTTCCGGGGATCAACTTCGTGTTGGTTTTTAGGCCTTGTTTAGGATCGGCTTACGAGCACCGTGCGTGGCCGCGAGGCCCAACCTGGAGTAGGATGATCCGATTATGCGGTGAAAACCCTAAATCATCGTAGATCTCATTAGCTTTATCTTGATCAAGCAGGACCACCATATATTCGTGCACCCCGTACGAATCATGGGTGGATCGGCTCCTTGAGCCGATTCACAGGATAACCTGAGAGCCGATCGAGGCTCATATTTAATGTTTACGTGTATGCCATGCAGGAAACTAAGCGAGGCATCTCCATCACCTTCCTGACCAGGTATAGGTCAGGTGGCACGCCCTTGCGATCAGCATCGGGTGTGTGACCAAAAGTGCTTTGCGGGCCGTCGCTCGGAGGGGTCTCAGCCAGCCGCAGCTCTAGGCTCTTCCCGGCTCTACGGTGTTGACCCGTCGCTGCCCGTCGGTGGGTTTCTGACGTCAACACATTCTGGCACGCCCGGTGGGATGATCTTCTACATCAACCACATCGCCATCTACATCTGAGATGGCGGACGGCACGCCAGTTACCTACGAGGAGCTGCCTGACGAGCTCAAGAAGAGATATGACGAGATCAAGGCCACCCTCGAAGCCGACCTCATCGGCTCTTTTCAGAGGACCCGTTCCCATGGCATCAGATGGAAGGGGTTCTCACCGGAAGGTGCACTCGATGGGATAGACCTCTCTGCCCCGTCAGAGGAACGCACCAGGGGCCTGCGGCAGGAGATCAACTACTTGGTGGCTCACTCGCTACACCGCCACTCTGAGAACCTGGTCAACGTGTTGGAGCGTGTCGCTCTTCGCGTGATCCAGGAGATCATGAGGCACCAGTACTCGCCGTCAGGACCAGCTCTCGGGACGCATCAAGGAGAGTTGCCACTCCAGTCCCGTCCACCGCTGCCATATGCGTTGGCAGCACCTGAAGTGCCGGCTACACCGGCATTCGTCGTCTACAAGATCGGTGGTGACCCCAGTGACTACCAGTTCTTGACCGAGGCGCCTAAGGAGATCCCTCACGGATACGCGTGCACGTATGTGCCGGATTGTGGTAACTGGCCACTCACAAACCAGGCCACAACATCAGGGACTTCTGGGAAAACAGGAGGAACGTCAGCAACAGAGCTTGAGAAGCAGACGTGGCTAACTAAGTACGCCACCCCGACGAACCTCCAGAGCTCAGCTCCTGCAGTTGGCTCAGAGCTGGAAAAGCAAACGTGGCTGGCTAAGTACGCCACCCCGGCGAATCTTCAGAGTTCAACTCCTATAGCCAGCACAGCGGATCAGATCAGTACTATACTGAGAGACCAGTTCGGCATGGTGCCGAAAAGGAGGGCAATCGGCTATTCCAAGCCGTACCCCGACGAGTACGAGATGATCCCGCTGCCACCTAAGTATCGGCTCCCTGATTTCTCCAAATTCAGTGGATCAGATGGCTCCAGCTCCATCGAGCACGTCGGCCGATATTTGGCACAACTAGGACCAGCTTCAGTGTCGGATCAGCTACGCGTGAGGCTCTTCTCACAGTCCCTCACGGGATCGGCTTTTGGATGGTATACCTCTTTGCCATCAAACTCCATCCAGACTTGGAAGCAGTTGGAAGAGCAGTTCCATATGCAGTACCATTCAGAGGCTTCCGAGTGCGGCATTGCCGATCTAGCACAACTACGTCGAAGCGCGGAGAGCGTGACAGAATACATCCAGCGCTTCAGGAATCTTAGGAACCGATGTTATTCGGTTCGTATAACTGAAAAGGAAGCAGTCGAGTTGGCAGTAGCAGGCCTTGCAACACAGCTCAAGGACATGGCCTCCCAAGCAGATTATCCCTCACTGGCGCATATGGTTCAGAAACTGTCGGCATGTGAACAGCGCCACCCGGACCTGTACCAAGACAAGTTCAAGCGTGCAGTAGTCCTGGTCGATGCAGAGGAAGACGAAGTTCCTGCGGGAGACCAAGAGGTAGCAGTGGCTGAATGGACTCGGGGAGGAACCCCCGTGCCCTGCAAATGGGTAAAGCCACCAGGCCCACCCAGGGGATTTGATTTCGACGTGACCAAGACTGAGCAAATCTTCGACCTCCTGCTCAAGGAGAAGCAGTTGACGATTCCTGAAGGTCTCAAATTCCCCACGGTGCAAGAGCTGAACGGAAAGCCATACTGCAAATGGCACAACTCGCTCTCCCATGCCACCAACGACTGCAGGGTGTGGCGTCAGCACATCCAAGCGGCGATAGAGAAGGGGCGTCTAATTTTCAACCAGTACGCCATGAAGGTCGACACCCAGCCCTTTCCCGCCGTTAACATGGTGGAGTGCACGTACCCTGAAGGTTGCCAGCCAGGATCCTCGTTCAGCATCAACATGGTAGGACCTGGGAACCACTCTGGCAAAGATGGAGACGAGGGCAGCTGCTCTCGTAGCAAGGACACAGAGGAGGCCGCTCCACGCGATCGGCTCCGTCATGATGGCAAGCGCTACGTCACAGAGGGAGAAGTGAAGAACATAAGATATCAGCGACCCCTCTCTGATCACCTCCTCAACAAATATGTGAGTCAGTATGACCAACGCCGACGGTCCAGCTATGATGATGAAGGAGATCTTCTGGCTAGAGAAGCCAGAAGACATCGTCGGCATGATCGCGATGAGGAGGAGCACGAGCGCCGTGCCACGGAACAATCAAGGGAGCAAGATGACAACGCGAGACACTGGGACTGCCCTTTCTTCAGACACTGCTGGGATTCAGGAATGAGCCGATTGCCCACAATCGGCAATTGCCCAGAATGCAACCAGAAGAAGAAGGAGGCAGCCAACGTGTCTGTGTTCAAGCGCCTAGGGCCTCTCCCGCAACAGAGCAAACGTGCTGAGTCCCCTCGGTGGGCAGATCTCGAGGATTCCGAAGACGAGGGACAAGAAGAAGAAGAAGACAGGTGTCACCGTCCAAGGTGGTGCCCTGACGGACTCAGCCGTTCACAAAAGCGCAGGGTTCAGCGATTGCGCGGCCTGGAGGAAGCTGAAAGGTTATACCTGCATACGCTAAGGAAGGCACGGCCTGATCTGGCTGCAAAAGTTCAGCGAACCTTGGATGAAGAGGGTCGTCCACGGAAAATGGAATGGCGTCCCAAGCAAAGGAAAGCCGATGATGAAACATCGGCTGGTACAAACATGGTGTTCATCCTCCCTTCGGAGTTCAGTGCTCCAGGATTAGATGAGATACCCGTGGCACAACTTGACTGCGGCCCACGGCCGGTTATCTTTGAGAAGCCACGAGAAAAGAGCTACAGACATCTGAAGGCCCTGTACTTGCGAGGATATATCGATGGGAGGCCTGTAAATAAGATGCTGGTGGACACCGGAGCGGCAGTCAACATCATGCTGTACTCTATGTTACGTCGGCTGGGATGCTCTAGCTCGGATCTAATCAAGACCAACGTGACATTGAGCGATTTCAACGGCCAAGCGTCTGAGGCACAAGGAGTTCTGAACGTGGATCTGACCGTAGGAAGGAAAACTATCCCTACAACGTTCTTCATCGTCGATAGCACGAGCACTTATGCTGTTCTGCTAGGAAGAGATTGGATCCACGCAAACTGCTGCATTCCCTCCACGATGCACCAATGCATAATACAGTGGGATGGAGATGAGGTAGAGGTCGTCCAGGCCGATGACTCAGCCGAAATTTCAACGGCTGGCATGAACGCATGGGAAGCAGCAGGCCAAGAACCCCTCTCAGGTATCAATTTGGATGACTGCGAGCGCATCGACGTGTCGAAGGGAAGGGTTAAGCTGGTTTTATCCACTGGCCTGACCATGTAGCTGAAGCGAAGCAATGATCAAACATGGCGAGGCTGATCCCTGTGATCGGCCCCAAAAATCTTTGAAGGGACATTACGGAACCTTCAGTCAATGCTTCAATCATCATGGAGGCCGATCCCAGCAATCGGCCAAAATTATCCTCACCACATGTTCTGCTTGTGTCCGTCCTTGTTCCTACCAGAGCCGACGTATGAATTACAGAGCCGATATCTGCCATGCCCTGACAGATTCGGCTCGGGGGGCACCTAAACACGATGAACTTGGGAAAAGATGCAGGAGGACATGCGTGCAATGAAATATTGGGGGCCGATAGGAGAAAATCGGCCAGTAAAAAACAATTTTTGGACAGCCGATGCAAGGGCATCGACTTTAGAATTGAGAAGCAGCCGATGTGCAGCCATCGACTTTAGTGGAATTATGCGAGGTTTACTGAATCTCCACCAAATCCCGGCCAACTATGGTGCCTTCTGCTTCGTCGCAAGAGTAAAACAATGGAAGTTGTTTCGAGCCGATCCGGGTTCCTGAAACTTTTTGTTGATATTAGTTCAGCCGTATTGACAGAGGGGGTATATCGGCTGTCTAAGGAAGAAAGGGGATCGGCTTTGGCGCATTCTCTCTGACATTCTCGCCTCGAGTAAGGCTCGGGGGGCAGCAGGCCTGGTGGATACTCTGTTTTGCTCTGTTTAATGAGCCGATTGGGATACCATCGGCTGATCCTTCATTGCAACCTTCTTCACAAATGATGAGTACTGAAGAGGATCATTGGGTTTGGTTGGAAAAGTTCAAAGGTTTTCCTGAAGATTCTGCATTTTCCACCAGATTTAGAAAATCATCAGTTGAAGAAGGGAAGGGTGAATTTCAAAGGACCGATGCGTTGCTATCGGCTCATTACGCATTGGCAAAGGGGACGAATCGGCAAGGTCAGTAGAAGAGGGAATCGGCTCAATTAAAC
Source organism: Lolium perenne (assembly GCF_019359855.2). NCBI lineage: Eukaryota > Viridiplantae > Streptophyta > Magnoliopsida > Poales > Poaceae > Lolium > Lolium perenne. The sequence continues at coordinate 71,807,946 of NC_067244.2, forward strand.
TCAGAAGAAATTGGCAAAATCGAATTGGGGAAAAGTTCTTCATTGATAGGCGAGATTTCTTGCATAAAGAGCTAATTGCTCTCAAAAGGAAATACCAGGGGATACATTGCCCCATCTACTACTACTGGCCCTATTCTAGAGGTCCTATCTACGGGCCATCACTGCCCTCGTCGTCGCCGTCGTCGCCGCTGTCGGCGCTGCTTCCGGCGGGCTCGTCGTCGCTCCAGTGGCCGCCGACCGGGCCCTCATTGTCCTCATCTTCTTCGTCAGCGTCATCGTCGCTGTCGAAATCGCTGAGGTTGCCCGGCCAGGGGCAGAACCGCTTGGCCGGCGGCTCGTCGGAGGAGGTGTCATCCTCCTCCTCTTCCTGCTCTTCCTCCTCCTCGGAAGAGGTGAAGTCGCAGGAGAAGCTGTCGTCGTCGCTCTCCTCCTCCGTTTCCCCAACGGCGAGGAAGCGGAGGTCGCTCTCCCCGTCGGTCAGGGACTTGTCGTCCTCTGACCAGATGGAGAAGTCGTGGCTAGACTCCTCCCCGGCCGCAATGGCGCGGCGGATGTTGGCCGCGTGGACCTCCGCCGGGTTGTACTCCGGCGTCGGCTCACGGGACGTGGAGGACTGGCTGGCAAGATCCGATGGGGCAGAGGAGGAAGAAGACATGGTGGCGCAGGAGGGTTTTTGGAGTGCTAATGCGAAGGAGATGCAGGGGAGAACTGTTCGTAGCGGTTAAATAAAAGGGGATATAGTGGAAATTCAATGCCACAGCAGTTTCTGAGGAAGTGGTGCCTAAAAAAAAAAAAACTGCCAAGTCACGCGGGGAAGTTGAGAAGGCAAGGCATCATGATGAAGGATATTGCAACGGTTCTGCCACGACATGACCCGACGAAAGAAAGCAGAGTGATTTTGGAATTACCAATTCCAAAACCAGGGGGGCATGTGTTATCACCAGTATTTGACCGAGTCAGAGGTGGGCCGCGATCAAGATGGATTTGAAGAATATACATGGTAGAATTACGTGAATCGGCCTGTTATGCTGAGTTTGGGCTAGTTTGCCCTTGTATCTGTAATTATAGTAGATCGCATCTTAGGTTAGAAAATAGAGTTTTACCCGTGCACGGTTAGGTGCACGCCTGGATTAGAAAGTCCCTTGGACTATAAATATGTATCTAGGGTTTATGGAATAAACAACAACTCACGTTCAACCCAAAACAAACCAATCTCGGCGCATCGCCAACTCCTTCGTCTCGAGGGTTTCTATCCGGTAAGCGATATGCTGCCTAGATTGCATCTTGCGATCTAGGCAGCACAAGCTCCACGTTGTTCATGCGTTGCTCGTACTGAAGCGTTTTTTATGGCGAGCAACGTAGTTATCATAGATGTGTTAGGGTTAGCATAGTTCTTCGTATAACATGCTTACGTAGTGCAACCCTTGCATATCTAGCCGCCCTCACACCTATCTTAGGTGTGGGGGCGGCACCCCGCTTGATCATTATTTAGTAGATCTGATCCGTTACGATTGCTCCTTGTTCTACAAGGATTAGTTTAATATCTGCAATAGTTAGGCCTTACAAAGGGGGGGAGGATCCAGCGGCACGTAGGGTGTCGTTCGCAAGTCCTAAACAGGATGTTCCGGGGATCAACTTCGTGTTGGTTTTTAGGCCTTGTTTAGGATCGGCTTACGAGCACCGTGCGTGGCCGCGAGGCCCAACCTGGAGTAGGATGATCCGATTATGCGGTGAAAACCCTAAATCGTCGTAGATCTCATTAGCTTTATCTTGATCAAGCAGGACCACCATATATTCGTGCACCCCGTATTTAATCATGGGTGGATCGCTCCTTGAGCCGATTCACAGGATAACCTGAGAGCCGATCGAGGCTCGTATTTAATGTTTACGTGTATGCCATGCAGGAAACTAAGCGAGGCATCTCCATCACCTTCCTGACCAGGTATAGGTCAGGTGGCACGCCCTTGCGATCAGCATCGGGTGTGTGACCAGAAGTGCTTTGCGGGCCGTCGCTCGGAGGGGTCTCAGCCAGCCGCAGCTCTAGGCTCTTCCCGGCTCTACGGTGTTGACCCGTCGCTGCCCGTCGGTGGGTTTCTGACGTCAACAATTGTTCTCTCAGCTTGTTAGACGATGTGCTAGAGGGTAGTTTCATGAAGATACCCTCAAGGTTAGCGCGATTTTGCTCTAAGGTAAGACTAAGTTAGTATGTCTTCTCGCAGAAGTGCAGTCACTCCTGAAGGTACGGGCTTCTTCTTTCTTGGCGTAGTAGAGATGCTTCAGCTGATCTTGGAAGTAGCCAGCGTTAATAGGGGTCTGGGTTAGTTTTTCTGACGGTTGAAAAACAACTACTAACGGGGTTAGAGTTAGAGCCTTTCGTTAACCTATCCAACTAACTAGATGTTAGCAATCCATCAGCGAGGTAGATGAGGGTGGAAACATGTTTGGGAGGCTTCCTAAGTTGGTTTATCACACTAAGAGGGTTTTTCACACCGAAAGACCAAGACAAACATACATACAACAAACAGACAAAAACACTCAAGGCAGCACACTAGGGAACTACAAGCAATCATCACACCAGACATGGTACTCTAAGTACCCAAGGGGACTAATACGCGGGGGTAGCTCAATCAAAGCGATTGAGTTTGTCCTATCCATCCTATAGGTTTGGGATTGGTCAAATATGTCGACCTCTTCATCTTGTTGACATCGACTTCAACATGGATTCTCGGAGCAGTTGGTGGTGAAGCAGGCCTGGTGTTGAGTCGTCGATGTTGAGGCGGAGGCGAAGACTGTGCAAGACTCTTAGTATCATCATCCTGGGAACGTGAGGTCTTCAGAGGGGTAGTTGTTGAGGAACTCTCAAGGTCAACAACTTCCTGCAGCTAGCCTAAAAATTACTAGTCAAGAACCGAGGACTTGATCCTTGACAACTGCAAAAAGTGCGAGTCCGTGGAGGAACAAGGTCATCTACTTGACATACTTTGGTGACAACCAAAGACATGATGTTATCATCCCTATAGGGGCACGGCTAAGTAGGCATCCAATCTTCAATAGCTGTCGTTGGAGATACATGAGACATCCTGGAAGGTTGATCCATCTTCGACTTCGAGTCTCCGGTTCTGGGTTGGGGCCATCGTCCAATATGTAGGTTTGAAGTGAATAAGACGATAGAGTAAGAATTTTCGAACATTTTTATAAAGCGGAGAGATAAGAATTTAGAAGTTTTGAAGAAATAAGAGGAGTAGAAGCTATGCTTTCGACTAAAGAAAGAATTTGTTTCGTAAATAGTTTTTCCCAAGTACTTGTTTCCTACCTAACGTCCATGCTAACTAAGGTCTCCTACAGTCAGGATGGCTCTGATACCAGCTCTGTGGGGACCCCGGACTAGCTGTCCGAAATACCCGTTATGTATACAGTTCACGATCCCATGATCAGTGCGCCGTGAACACATAACCGAACTGATATCAAAATTTCATTATCCTTTACAAAATGGAATAAGAAAATTACAACAAGGTCACATGACCAATCTTTACATACTAGCCTCGAAGGGCCTAATCTAATCATCAGAGTAGCGGAATCACTTCAGAACAGAGAGCCCAAGTCATCCGCCTTAACCCTACGTGCAACTGGCGATCGGGAAGACGTTCCTAGCTCGCATAGACGTCGTCAACTCCTTCTTCACCTGTCGAGTTCCTCCAAGTCTGGCCAAGTAAATAGCTAGGGACAAAGCCGTGAGTACATTGGAATTGTACTCGCAAACCATCAAGAAGGTGATAACAATTCTAACTAAATAAGACAAGAGAGAAATAATAGTTTCTCTTGTGGATATAGCATGTGGAAGAGAATCAGTTTCTCTTGTGGATATAGCATCCCAACTTCGCAGTTAAAGGGAACACTAAGAGGATTCTATGACATCTCTATATCTTTGTTGAAGAAGATACTCTAAAAGATATCCTATGACTTCTCTATATCGTTGTTGAAGAAGTTACTTCAAAAGAGTTCCACAACATAAAACACTAGGATGGGGTAACCCAATTTTATTTATCCTTCCCGACCATCTCCATATGGTCGACACATCCTTTCCCGTACCCTTCCGGTACTTCAAAACAAGTTCTTTCCTTTCCTTTGTCAAACAATTTTGTAAAACAAAACTCACCAGGCTAAGCAACAGCCATTTCAACCGTCCATGACCGCGGACGCGGCTATTCGAATAGATTTTACTCTGCAGAGTTTGCACACTTTCCCCACCTCTATCCAGATACCTATCGTGTGGGCATCATCCCCGCATAACAACATATGCCACGACGGATACCCGAACATAGCCTTTCGCCCATTCGACTTAGCAAGAGGTCCTACCCTATGGAGTATGTACCTCCCCGGCACCGTGGTAGCTCACCTCCTCTTGAGCGTGGCTCCACCGCCAAGCCAGGAGACCCATAGTGTCTTCCGGACGGGTCAGCCCCGAAGGCCTCCCGTTATACTATTGTCCCAACAATGACAACCCGGACTCGGGGGTAACCGTACCCTTGTATAGTTGTGCGGTGCCTCATGCTAAGAAGAACAAACGTCAAGCTAAGCTCCGTGCCCACGTTGGAGTAGCTGTGGTTGCGCGGGTTAATTGTCACGGGTGAATACTTAGACGCCAAAGTTTTCATAAACAAGATTCTCTTTCCAACCATCTTTGCCAAGATCCTTTTCTTTCATAAACACACACTTAGGTAAGTCCAACTCACCAAGGTTTTTCAGAAGTTCTTTTCAACAAGGTATTTTTCCAAGGGGTTCCCAACCTATAGTTTCATGTAAGAACTAAGAGACAACAATGGCGTGATGCTAGCCACCATACCACTAAGGAGATGATAATTGAGGTGTCAAGGGGATCATACATACTTAGGATAAGCATGCATAGGGACATCATAAATAGCATGATTCAACAAGGGTCATGATGTTAATCATCATACCACTAAGAAGATGATAATATAGGTGGTCAAGGGGGCATACATGCTTAGAGTAAGCATGCATAAGATCAACAAGGGGTTCAACACACTCGAGAGTAAGTATGTATAACAGCAACAAGGGGTTCACAAACTTGGGAGTAAGTATGCATGGCATCAACAAGGGGTTTAAGATACGACAAGGGCATGATGCTAACCACCATACCACTATGGGGTGCAAAAAGGGTGTCAAGAGGTCGACACACACAAGACAAGTGGGCGTACCCACCACACTTAGAGGGGTACACCAAGAACATGATGATGAAGACCACCATTTCACTAAAGGGGGTTGTAGGTGAGGTGTCAAAGAGAATAAACATGCTCATGGTGAGCATGCTCCATCAACATAAGTAGAAACAACACAAGATAGATCGAGAGACAAGAATAACAACAAAGTAACCACAATATGTGATTAAACATTCAGAGATCAAGAGATGGCTTGCCTTAGCTTATTTGTCCCTGGACTTCTTCAACTCCATCAATATAAGAATCCCAACAATAAAAATAAAATCCTCGCCCGAACCACTTCTCCTTCTTCTCCGAATTGTTCGCATCTAACGCCGGAAAATATAAAAGAACACAATCAACACATTGCACTAATCATAACAAGCATGCAACAATCAACAATCAAAAGCTAATAACTCTACTAAGTCTAACATATTAAGTACTTATATATACTACCAAGCAACTAAAAGAGAACCCATTTTATTTACCTAGTAAAGGTATGAGAGTATCACACTTAGCAAATGCCTCTCTCGGCATCACCATGGCATAAATTAATTATCCCCTGGCGTATAACACCAAAAATAAGACAAGTGCATTGGTTAGGTATCAAAAGCATTCATATTTTATTTTAAAACTTTTTTTTTTGAAAAGTAGGAAATCATTTTCCTAGTTTATTTGGCTAATAGACACTATACAAAAATAGGAGGTAAACAATATGCTACACTCTTTTAAAACTTAAGCAAAACAATAGGACTAAGGTTAAGTTGCAGAGGTTTTGTTTTGCAAGAATAAAACATTGGTTGACCATTTTTAAATAAAAAGAGTTGGTTAAAGATTTTAAATAAACAAAAGTTTTGGTACAACATTTCATGTGACACACACTTAGCACAAATAGTAACCAAATTTTTTGAAAAGGGTCTAACACTAATTATTCTAGATGGTCAATATTAAAACGAGGCTAACAAAATTGGATTCACTCAAAAAGGTAAATGTTTCAAATTTAGAAATTAGAAATACTAAACAATAACCAGTGATCATGTTTAATACATTAAAAATCGCACAAAAATCCTAAAAATATGGGGCCTGTGGCATTGGAAAGGTAATAAAATTTCGGAACTAATGCAATTTGTTTCACTCGATTTGGGTCTGTAAAACTGGAGTTATTCATATTTTAAGCTCTCTGGTTTTTAGTCACTAATAACAGAATTTTGAAAATTTTAAATGGTCTGTCAGGGCGGGAAAACACTAGGCCGTGCAAATTTGTAACATGGGCTGGCCCAGGAGAGAATTCCAGGTGGCGGTGGAAAATAAAAGGAGGAAAGGAAAAGGGAGGAGGGCCCGGGCGGGGCCCATGTGCATGGCCGACGTGGCCCATGCCAAGCAGCGCACGATCGGGAGGGCCTTCGTCCTCCTCCCGACCTGCACGTGAGCGGAGCAAAGACGGGCGGCCAGGGGGCGTACCGGCGGAGGGCTTGGGTCGCTGGCGACGGCTGGGCGGGTGGCGGAGGGTCGAGGGCGTCCAGGCGTGCGTCTGGCGGCGTCCTCCCCTCTTGTAGCAATCTCCCCCGTTGGGTTCTTCTCCGCAGCACATCCCGGGCAGAGCTCGGCGGCGGCGGTCTCCGGCGGTTCTGGGCAGAGCAGGGCAGTAGGTTAGAACGGGGAGAAGATGAGGAACATTACGGAGCAAGAAGAAAAGGAACAGGACGCCGAGAACGAGCTCCATCTGCTTGCCATGCACGCGGTGACTACGGCAAGGCTGCTGCTTTTTCCGGCGAGAGCGGCCAGAGCAGCGTTGTAGCACTTCTAGCGTGGAACCAGAGAGTGGGCGGAGTGGAGAGGAGAGTGTTTTGTGTGAGAGAAGAGGGCAGGGGCGGGGGCTTTTATAGGCCAGCGAGGAGCGACGGTGGTGTGTGGGCGGTGGCTTCAGCCAATGGAGGGGCGAAGGGTGACGTCGTGGGCGGTGGGAGGAGTGACGTAGGAGGGCAGACGTCAGCAGCAGAGGGTGCAAGCGCGGGAAGAGAGAAAGGATCGAGCGGGCGGGTCAGGTGTCGAGCGGGAGGGCATCCAGAGCGTGCGTGCATTGGGTTTTATGGTTTGGGGACGTTGGGTTCCTTTGGGCCTGCGGCCTGGTGCGTTTTGGAGAGGGAAGGAGGGTCCAGAGGTGGGGCTTTGAGGGTTTAAGGTCAGCTCATGGAGAGTGCAATGGATGGTGCCCAAGCAGATCTTGGTTCGGCCAAGTTTGATGCAAATTTGAGAGAGAAAGAGAGGGAGAGAAAGGAGAGGTAGTTCAAATGTGATTTATTTGGTGAAAAAAAAATTAGGGAGGTGGTTACTAGATGGTGCAAGGTGGTGGTGTGGGGTTGAGCAAGGATTTCCAAAGGCATGAGCCGAAAGAAGATGATTGCACTCAAGTTGCAAAATTTTGATGAGAAGTAGAAATGGTGATACCTAAGGGGATTGTTGATTTTTGATACTCATGCGTAGCTAGGGTTTTGCAAACAAGAGGGAAGGAAAAAAGAAATAGAGAGGGGTGGATATGGTGATGGTGATAGTGCCAACTTGATATTTGAGAAAGCAAAAAGGTAGGGAGGTGAAGGAGTGGTGGTGATAGTCTAGAAAATTATCAGAATGGTTAGGACAAGTTGAAAATTTTCTTGCAGAGATAGGTATACCAATGGAGATTGATTTGTTAGACAAAAAGTAAATTTCCAAGGTCAAGACTATATGGAGGGGTGATCTTGATTGATGGATATGTGAGATGTATTAATGGCAAAGGCAATGCCATGGGTATTTGATCATATATTCAAATACCATTTAATTTGGTGTCTATGGATTTGATTTGATAGGATTACTTGGAAACTTTTGAAATGGTAGAGGGTTTTTAGAAGACTAGAATGATCCATAGTTGAAAAAGGATAAAATATGGGTCATTACATTTTATCTTAGGAAACCAAAATAGTATTTATAATATTTTAAAAGTTACACATAGAAGTGTAAGCCATTTGGTAAATACTTTGGGACAAAATAAAACTATTCCTTTTTAGAAACTCTTTTGTGATACCATGATCAAAGGTGATCATAGTCAAGTTTAAAAGAATGGTTTTTGACAAAATCCTTTGAATTAAGATTTTGAGTTGTAAAACAAAAAGTGTTTTTGGGGTTTAGGTCAAAAAGGTTCAATTATATGAAAGAGAGGAGGTTAAGGTAATACAAGTGGTACCATAGCTTCACTATTTTTCTGGAGACTAGAAATTGTGTGTTGAGGTACTTAATGGGATAACACCAAGCATAGGGTTTATGAAAGGAAAAGAATGTTCCGGGGTCACACATGTGTTTTACTTAGTGAGTTGCTTGTTTTACTACTAGGGGTGTTGTTCTTCAGGGTAGCTCAAGACAAAACTTAACAAGCATAACAAGACAATTCATCTACCAGCAGATCAAGGCAAATTCATCTTCAAGCAAAACAAGACAATTTATCTCAATTAGTCTTTTAGAAAAAAGTTTTTGTTCCCCCTGATTTTTACGCTATGGACAATTAAACATGGTTGCAAAAGTTGGGGTGTGACAAGGACCACCAAGAGACAGAGAGATGCAGCAGCAGGGGCAAGGGGACCTCAACAGTCAATGCTCGATGTGAAGAAACGCCAATTCTTGGAGGTGCGGGGAGCCAATCCTTATTTGCTCCCAAGAAATGCTCGCCAATGCCCCAATGCCTACTTTCATCATATAAGTCAAGAGAAGATCTACTACGAGGTCTATGGGGCCAAAGAGTTCAAGTGCTGCCCCCAATACTCCATAAGCATGGACAAGCTCCGCTCCGACCTTGACTACTTTGGAGAAGCTTTGGAGATTTGTGAAGAACAAGGTCTCATTCCTATCATGACGTTCTCTCATGATTTCTCCCGGGAGGTGATTTGCCAATTCTATGCCACCGTGGTCTCCATCGCTCTTTGAAGTGGATGACCAAGGAGCATGTGATGGAGGCCTCATGGCAAGACTTTGCTCGATGCCTTGGTTATGAGATCCCCGAGAACGACTCCAACTACTTCCGCATTCATCTCCAAGCCAAGCCCATGGCCAAGGAGAAGATGGCCGACCTCTACATTCGAGGGAGGATGTTGTGTGGGAGCACCAAGGGCCTCCTGCCGGTCTATGATATCATGAACCGCATCTACCGCAGCACCATCAACCCCAAGCATACCAACCACGACGAGGTGCACAGATTCCTTGTGAATCTCCTTGTGCGCACTCATCAGCTGAGGGGCCGCGGCAAGCAACTGGACATCATGGACTACATGTGGCATGAGATGCGTGACTGTGCCTTCCTCCGCAAGCTTCCCCAATACGCTCCCTATCTCATGAGGCTCATTTGCCTTAAGTGGGATCAAGAAGGCCGTGGAGATCTTCTAGCGCAATGCCGCCCCAACGTCACCATTCACAAGGAGAAGAGCCCCCTTGTCAAGGACCATGACCTCCCAGGATTTGGCAAAGGAGCTCCAAGGGACAAGGACGAAGATGATGCCGACAGCGATGACTCCGACTATGTGCCCAACTCCATCAAGCAAAAGGGCCTCTTCGCCAAGCTCACCGCGTGCCTCAAGAAGTCCTTTTGCTTCAAGAGGGACCTCGAGGATAGGATGTACCAAGCCCATCACGACAACAAGAAGATCCGCCAACGCCAAAAGGCGATGATGAGGCACATGCAACTCCCGGTCTCCGAGGGCTCCGAGGACAACATCACTCCTCCCGGTGAGTGGAAGTCAAAGCTTGTTTGGTCTAGCTCCGAGGAGTCCATCCCCGAGCTACCTCATGGCAAAGGACTTGCCCAAGAGGAAGAGTATGAGGATGAAGAGGAGGAGGACGTCGAGGATGGAGGTTATGACGATGAGGGTGATGATGACGAGGAGGAGGATGACGACGACGAGTGATTCCCTTGGGACGCTAGTATGCTCCTTCTCCCTTTTTGGTGTCTCGATGCCAAAGGGGGAGAAGTTGATCTATTAGGACAGGAATTTGCATGGGGATGCCAAGGGCTTGGTGACTTCGTTTTGGTTCTTTCGGCCTTGGCATCAAAACTTTCCACTAGTTATTCAGAACTTATTCGTATGTGTTTGCTACTCTATTCGTGGGTCTCCCGACCCCCCGTTTGTATTAAGACTTAATCGTGCGTAGCTTTATGGTCATTGGTCTCCATTATTTATCCTTTGATTGGCCATATCATATCATTCCTATGGAGGCACTTAGTATTATGGTGGTGGCACTTATTAGTATGGTGAGTTTGGGTTTTTCTCAAGGCAAAGGTATGAAAAGGTTCACCCAAACTTCCCTATATACATATATTCGTGCCTCTATAGTGTACTCGTGCTACATTATCTTGTCATATGATCATCTTAGCACTTGTGCTTGGTTTGTGAAATTTAGAGGGAGTTCTCTCTAGGATGTGTGCATTTGTATACAAATGCATATTCTAAATATGCACACCTCTAGGGGGAGCTTCGCCTATACTTGCAAACCAAACTTTCTTATCACAATATCCTATGATTTATTACAAATTCGTGTGTTGTCATCAAACACCAAAAAGGGGGAGATTGTAAGAGCAAGATCCATATCCCGTGTTTTGTGTGTTTGATAACAACACTCGAACAATTCTAACCGTGCACAAAGTTTGTCATTGATAGGTTTGCAAGATGCACGGTACCCTCGCTGAGCACATTATGATCAGAAGACCGAAGCGTAGCTCATAGGGTTTCTGGTTTTGCGTGTGTGTCGTGAGGTGACTTGGTAGGAGAGGAAGAGAGGAAATCGGTTTTAGCCATAGCGGTACTACCGGTACCAGCAGCGGTAGTACCGCTACCCCTACTGGTACCGTCCGCGATACCGCTCCGAGACTTGCACATGGAATTTCCCCACAGTACACGTTGCGGTACCTTCACGGTACCTGGAGCGGTAGTACCGCTTGAGGGCGGTAGTACCGCCCACGGTACCGCGCGAAGTACCGTAACGCGTTACGGTAGTACTGCTCTGGTACCGCTCGGGTACCGCTTGGGATCCAGTAAGGTCTGGACCCTATTGTGGTACCGCAAGCGGTACCGCGAGCGGTAGTACCGCAATGTGTCCACGTGGACAAGTTCAGTGGGGAATTCGAACTCAGAGCGGTAGTACCGCTTCTAGGAGCGGTAGTACCGCTTAGGCAAAAACAGAGGGCAACGGTTGGATTTGGAGGGACCTATATAAAGGGCCCTTCTTCTCCACCCAGCCTTAGCTCTTCTCTCTCTCTCATCCATTGTTGCTGAGCTCAAAATTGAAGGGATCTCCTCACCCACCCAACCAATCTTGCTCATACTTTGTGAGGTGGTGGAGGAGACCCCGATCTATCATTCCACCGAGAGAAAGTTCACCAATTCGTGGTAGTCCTTAGTGGATCTTGTTGTTAGGGTTCCTTGGTGGAAGAGCTTCTTGGTGGAGCACTGGAAGAGCTTCTTGGTGGAGCATTGGAAGAGCCTCTTGGTGGAGCACTGGAAGAGCTTCTTGGCGGAGTATTGGAGGGGTTCCTTTGGTGGAGCATTGGAGATGGGTTCCTATGGTGGAGCATTGGAGATGTAAAGCTATGGAGTCTAGCTTGGTGATGTACTAGCTCCATAGGGTGTTGGGAGCATCCTTGTGTGTGTGGAGCTCGCCCCAATCTTGTGAAGGAATCACCGCCTCGACCGGTGCCTTAGTGGAAGAGGGAGAGCACCTCCGTGGAGCTCTCTCGAGGAAGAGGGTGAGGCCTTCCTTCGTGGTGTGGCCGCCTAGTCTCTTGTGTGAGACTAGCACCTCCTCAACGCAGACGTACCTCCTTTAGTGGAGGGAACTGCGGGAAACAAACCTCGACTCGCCTCGCGCCTCCCCGGTTATCTCGCTCCTCTCTCTTACTATCTTGTTGATTCCTTTACTTGTTGCACATGCTCTAGCTTCATTGTAGGAACACCGCTATAGCAAAAGTTATCACCTTTACCTCGCTAAAACTTGAAAAAGGTTAAAACTTGCCGTAGTGCCATTCACCCCCCCTCTTGTTCGCTACGATCGGTTCACCTCCCCTCGAGCCTTATCCTTTCCTTCGCTTTATTGTTCCCCTCCGGCTTGTCAGCGTTCCTTCCTTCCTTCTCGGCCTCGGTGTCGTCGAGCGCAACCATCGCAGCCTTCTTCGGAGCGACCTCTTCATCCCTCAACTTCCACTTGGGGAGGTGTTGGAGCACATCAAAACAATGACGCATGTTGAAGCTCTTGCCCTTACTGCCAGCCATGTATCTGTACCTAGCATCGGCAATGCGATCCTACATATGCAAAAGGAACCAACAAATCGTCAATATCTCACCGACGCTAAAACTACAATTAGCTTTATGAAATATACACTCACATATTCGTCGACAGTTGTGCCGCTAGGAGGATTGGACACCACTTGGTCCATTGCTGCTGCCCACCGGCTACACACCGGTTTGATCGCGTCCCAACGACCTTGGAGGGATCGATAGGTGCGATCGACATGATGGCGAACACGTGGCATGAGCTTGTGGAACTTGTCCTCGATGCGCTGCCAGTACCGTTTGCCTGTTTGATCCGTGCGGGAGACAGCATCCATCCCCACGGAGGCCCAAGCTCGGCACAAGGTGGCGTCTTCAATCTCCTTGTAGTTGTTGGCTCGCCTCTTCTTCCGATTTCCATCGGCCGTGACCTCCACCACATCGTCGTCCTCTTCCTCGTCCCCCTCGTCCCCTTCTTCCCTTTCTTCCCCGCAGTAGTTGTCGTTGCCGAATGGCGGGAGTGGGTTAATGTTCACCTCCCCCAACATCTCCATGTACGAGCTGGAATCGTTCCTAATTTGACAAGGCCTTAGTACGTACTTGCAATGGAAAAAACGGAGGAAGATTTCATGTGTACCTTGTTGCGCCATCGTCGAGCACGTCGTGGGCGGCGGTCACGGTGGCTTCCGGAGGCGGCGGCAGCGGCGTAGGCGGAGATGGGCAGGGAGGCGTGGGGCCACGGCCAGTCGCCGCCTTCACTTTGGTCCTTTTCGGACCCGAACTCTTCGGTCTCGCACGGACGGCCTTCGGCTTCACCGCCGACCCACCACCGGGGACCGCCGCGGCACCGTCTTGCGGGAGCAGATGCGTTCCCGCGCGCCGCCTCTTCGCCGCAGTCGTCGACGAGACCGCGGGGGTCACAGGGGTGGGAGCGGTGGCCAGGATTGTTGGTGGAGCGGCGGAAGCTCCGGCGACCACGGGAGAGGGTGCCGGCGCCGGCGCGGTAGCAACGGCAGTCGGCGGGGTAGCAACAGCGGCCGGCGGGGTCGATTCGAGACTCATCGGGGACAAGTCGGAGGGTGGCGGCGCAGAGGAAGCGAGGGCGCACAGATCCGCGGGGGCGGCGGCGGTTGGGACGAGCTGAAGGTTCCCTCGCGCGCAAATTAGGATTGTGTTCCGGCTGCGTTTGGCTCGCTCCGTCGGCCCCTACAAATACAGGCCTACGGAGTGAACCGAACGCAGCCCGAAAAATTATGTTCGTTTTGGGCCGTATACGGGCTCTGATCGGCGCCGTTTTCACCCCGAACCCGTAAAACGGCGGTTATTTTTCGGTTCCAGACCTTTTACGGGCTCTGTTAAAGATGCTCTAATATGGACATGCATACCGAGGTCGTTTTGCCTGCTGTAAACTGGGGCTGTTGCTGTCCTTGTTGTCCTTTTGCCTTTGTAAGGCCAATGGTCACTGTAAACTTCGTGTCTTCATCCATTCAAATACATGCAGCCCTTCTACATGTAATAAGCAGATAAAAAACAGCAAATGTTTCTAGAAGTTATTTTGGATCATGGTATCAGTGCTCTTGTCGTACTAAAAAATTCAAAAATTAGATTAATCTGTTTAAGAAAAAATATGTAACAAAACTCTAAAAGAAGTTGATGATGTATCTCACTAGCATACAAAATCACAATTACAAATGTTTTGTTTTCTAAGCTACACAAAAATGACCAAGTGATTTCTTTTTGAAGATTTGGATCACTATAATTAAATCCACACATTTGTTATTTTTGTGTAGCCCAAAATACAAATTATTTTCAGCTGAAAGTTTACACGTTTGTGGGATACAATACTGGCTACGTCATAATTTATTTTCAGTTTTTTCTGCAACTTAGAAATGTGATTTTTAATTAACTTTTTGAAAAGAGATCACTGGTGCCCATGTGCACCAAATCTCTGTCCCAAATGTTTTGTTGAAATAGAGGGGAGCATCTCCAAAAGAGTCCCTACTGAAAGTTCAGAGAGGGTAAACTCTACAAATTTTAATTCTTTCTTTGCAATATTAGGCTTTGCAGAATATAACGATGAGCCTAATGCAAACTAGGTGAAGCAACCTATATGAGGATACAAGTAACTTAAGCACGAAGGACATGCAGTTATATCACAAGTAAGGAGTTCGGTTAGAGATAACCGATAGCACGCGGAGACGAGGGTTTATTCTCGTGTTCCCTTCCTTTGCAAGAAGGTACGTCACGTTTGGAGGGGTGGAGGTCCCACGAAGGATTTCCACGCCACGAAGGTTCACCCTATTCTCCGGAGCCTATCCCACGAAGGAATAGCTCACTCACTTGTGGTAGACTTGAGGTAGCCTCCAAACCTTCACAATCTTGTCAGGAGCAAATCCACGGCCTGGATGCTTCCGGACCTCTCTTGCCCACCTGGGGTTTCCAAGGAACCCTAGAGAGCAAGTTTCTTGATGAATACAAGGAGGAATAAGATTTGGCTTGGTAGAACAGTAGATCGGGTCCTCCTCTATCATTTCCCCGGAGGGATTTGAGATTGGGTGGAGGAGGAGGGAGATCTGAGGCTTTTGGCGTTTCTAACAATGGAGTATGAGAGAGAGAGCATAAGAACAGCTTGTAGTGTAGTGCCTACCCCTTCAGAGGTAGAAGAAGGGGTATATATAGTGTCACTTGAAATATGACCATTGATGACTTGCCACCTCAGCTTTTCCTCGAGAAACCCGGTCAACCGGACCAGGGACCGGGCCGTTCGGCGCAGGGCCCGGTCAGACCGGGCCAGGGACCGGACCGGCCGGTCCAAACCGGAGCAGGGGCCGGATCCTGATCGGGCGGGCTCTTGAGGCATACTGGACTCCCCCGGCTGGCTCCGGCGTGGGGGCCGGTTGGGCACTCGGTCATCCACCCGGTCCGACCAGGCCTGGGACCGGATCGGCCGGTTCAAACCGGATCGGCGATCGGACCCCGACCGGACGTGCTCTCCTAGCATACTGGATATCACCCGGTTGGCTCCGGTCATGGGGCCGATCGGTGCCAGGCTGGCCGGTGCCAGGGCCGGTTTGACCGGGCCACAGACCGGCCAAGTGCTAAAACTGCCTTGTTAATTTTTCATCGAAGTGGGGGGTCTCCCATTGCCTTCTTGTTCCATCGATACACCATTATACCTCTTTGGCTAATACCTGGGAATCATCTTGTAGACATGTATTAGACCAAATACTCTAGCACGGTGTCATAGTTACCAAAATAATGGATAAGGGTAAAATACCCTTACAATCTCCCCTTTTTTGGTATACGATGACAAACCGAGCTAGAGTCACATATAGATATTATGATAAGCCTTAAACCTTGATTCCATATGAGATATTGAGACAGCTCCCCCATAATGTGTGCACTTGAAGAATTTGTGTTTCAATGCAAAGTGCACCATTTGTGGAATATGAGAAGCTCCCCCAATATCTTTAGGAAACAAGCATGGTATGGACATGAGAATATCAAGGTATATAAGCATAGCACATAATCATCCCAACATAGAGATTAAGCATATAAGTACATGTCCATACACGAATTATTTAATGTAGCAAATGGTTCTTGGAATGAAAAAGCAAACAAATAAGCCACAAGCCAAATAAGAAGCAAATAAACTGTCAAGCATGGCTTGTGCAACCAAAGAACCCCGTGATCCTAGACTCTACTCTCTTCTCCCCCTTTGGCATCGGAACACCAAAAAGGCGAGGAAAAGAGTAGTGATGTTAGCGGTCATGTCAATAGAACTGGGTCCCTGAGGGTGTAGAGCCAACATCACTAGCATCACCACCACCCTCTTCATCATCCTCATCCTCATCATACTGTTCGTTGCCATCACCATCATCTCCTCTATGTCCAGTAGTATCAGGGTCCTGAGCATACCGAGGAGGAAGATCACCATGAGTGTACATGGAGAGATCAAAGTCTGGAGCATCTCATCAGTAATGGGAGGCATCTCCCAATTAGGTGCATGCACAGGCTCCATCTCAAGTCAAGGAGGAGGAACATGAGTGTTTTCTGGCAGCCATGAACTCATTTTGGCGCCTCCTAGTTTCCTGGTTCAAGGCAAGGCTTTGATGAGCAACATCATTGGTGTTTTTGCACATCTGCCACAAGCTGGTCAAGAAACATGAGGCACCACGCTTGGGGCGCCTAGAGTAGCTGGAGCTAGCAGGGTCATGCCTTTCCTTGGACTGGCGCTCAGAGGGCATCATGGCAGGGATTTCCGGTCTATCTCCTTATGAAGGCATCTTCATGGCGTCCATCTTGACCCGTTGATCTTTCCTATTGTGAGGAGCTGGCACAACCTTACTGATGATCAGCTGAATGTACTGGGCATAGTTTGGAGTCATTCTTTCGCGAACAGAGAGCCTCAGTTCACAGTAGAGAAGATCACACCCATCAATGGTCTTATGGTTTTCAGGACGGCAGTAGTACATCAAGTTCAGATGGTATGCACGACATTCACTTGAATCTTCGGACTTGCTTATAAGATTCTCACGAAATAGCTTGGCAAGTACAAGGTAGGAGTAGTACATGCCAGAGATAGTGGGAGGTCCAGCTGTGGGTTCCGAAGGATAGCAGAAGGAAATGACCTCTTTTGTGAACTTGTTCTGGGAGTATATCTTGAAACCATGAGCACGGCCACCAGCAAACCCCATGGCTTCACAGAAATCAAGATAGTTGCAAGTATATTTTTCTTGTCATGTCATCCAAGTCATAGTGCGAGTGGGGTCATCATGAAAGAACACAGTGCAGTGAAATTGCCTCACAAGGATTGGACAATAGCACCCATCATCACGCGTCAAGCACATGAGATCAAACAGCCCCATCCTTTGCAAGGTATCAACCACAAAGCGATACTTGGTGGCTGCTGCTTGTGACGGTAAAGCACACGTCCGTTGGGAACCTGATACGTCTCCGACGTATCGATAATTTCTTATGTTCCATGCCACATTATTGATGATATCTACATGTTTTATGCACACTTTATGTCATATTCGTGCATTTTCTGGAACTAACCTATTAACAAGATGCCGAAGTGCCGATTCTTTGTCTGCTGTTTTTGGTTTCAGAAATCCTAGTAACGAAATATTCTCGGAATTGGACGAAATCAACGCCCAGGGTCCTATTTTGCCACGAAGCTTCCAGAAGACCGAAGAGGAGACGAAGTGGGGCCACGAGGTGGCCACACCCTAGGGCGGCGCGGCCCAGGCCTTGGCCGCGCCGGCCTGTAGTGTGGGCCCCTCGTGCCGCCTCTTGACCTGCCCTTCCGCCTACTTAAAGCCTCCGTCGCGAAACCCCCAGTACCGAGAGCCACGATACGGAAAACCTTCCAGAGACGCCGCCGCCAATCCCATCTCGGGGGATTCAGGAGATCGCCTCCGGCACCCTGCCGGAGAGGGGAATCATCTCCCGGAGGACTCTACGCCACCATGGTTGCCTCCGGAGTGATGAGTGAGTAGTTCACCCCTGGACTATGGGTCCATAGCAGTAGCTAGATGGTTGTCTTCTCCCCATTGTGCTTAATTGTTGGATCTTGTGAGCTGCCTAACATGATCAAGATCATCTATCTGTAATTCTATATGTTGCGTTTGTTGGGATCCGATGAATAGAGAATACTATGTTATGTTGATTATCAATTTATGTCTATGTGTTGTTTATGATCTTGCATGCTCTCCGTTACTAGTAGATGCTCTGGCCAAGTAGATGCTTGTAACTCCAAGAGGGAGTATTTATGCTCGATAGTGGGTTCATGTCTCCGTGAATCTGGGGGAGTGACAGAAACCTCTAAGATTATGGATGTGCTGTTGCCACTAGGGATAAAACATTGGTGCTATGTTCGAGGATGTAGTTACTGATTACATTACGCGCAATACTTAATGCAATTGTCTGTTGTTAGCAACTTAATACTGGAGGGGGTTCGGATGATAACCTGAAGGTGGACTTTTTAGGCATAGATGCATGCTGGATAGCGGTCTATGTACTTTGTCGTAATGCCCAATTAAATCTCACTATATTCATCATAATATGTATGTGCATTGTTATGCCCTCTTTATTTGTCAATTGCCCAACTGTAATTTGTTCACCCAACATGCTGTTTATCTTATGGGAGAGACACCTCTAGTGAACTGTGGACCCCGGTCCAATTCTCTATACTGAAATACAATCTACTGCAATACTGTTCTACTGTTTTCTGCAAACAATCATCTTCCACACTATACAACTAATCCTTTGTTACAGCAAGCCGGTGAGATTGACAACCTCACTGTTTCGTTGGGGCAAAGTACTTTGGTTGTGTTGTGCAGGTTCCACGTTGGCGCCGGAATCTCTGGTGTTGCGCCGCACTACATCCCGCCGCCATCAACCTTCAACGTGCTTCTTGACTCCTACTGGTTCGATTAAACCTTGGTTTCTTACTGAGGGAAACTTGCCGCTGTGCGCATCACACCTTCCTCTTGGGGTTCCCAACGGACGTGTCAACTGCACGCATCAAGCAAATTTCTAGCGCCGTTGCCGGGGAGATCAAGACACGCTGCAAGGGGAGTCTCCACTTCCCAATCTCTTTACTTTGTTTTTGTCTTGCTTAGTTTTATTTACTACTTTGTTTGCTGCACTAAATCAAAATACAAAAAAATTAGTTGCTAGTTTTACTTTATTTGCTATCTTGTTTGCTATATCAAAAACACAAAAAAAAAATTTAGTTACTTGCATTTACTTTATCTAGTTTGCTTTATTTACTACTGCTAAAATGGCCACCCCTGAAAATACTAAGTTGTGTGACTTCACAACCACAAATAATAATGATTTCTTATGCACACCTATTGCTCTACCTGCTACTACAGCAGAATTCTTTGAAATTGAACCTGCTTTACTGAATCTTGTTATGCGAGAGCAATTTTCTGGTGTTAGTTCTGATGATGCTGCTGCCCATCTTAATAATTTTGTGGAATTATGTGAAATGCAAAAATATAAAGATGTAGATGGTGACATTATAAAATTAAAATTATTTCCTTTCTCATTAAGGGGAAGAGCTAAAGATTGGTTGCTATCTCTGCCTAAGAATAGTATTGATTCATGGACTAAATGCAAGGATGCTTTTATTGGTAGATATTATCCCCCTGCTAAAATTATATCTTTGAGGAGTAGCATAATGAATTTTAAACAATTAGATACTGAACATGTTGCACAAGCATGGGAAAGAATGAAATCTTTGGTTAAAAATTGCCCAACCCATGGACTGACTACTTGGATGATCATCCAAACCTTTTATGCAGGACTGAATTTTTCTTCGCGGAATTTATTGGATTCAGCTGCTGGAGGTACCTTTATGTCCATCACTCTTGGTGAAGCAACAAAGCTTCTTGATAATATGATGATCAATTACTCTGAATGGCACACGGAAAGAGCTCCACAAGGTAAGAAGGTAAATTATTTAAGAAACCTCTTCCTTGAGTGATAAGATTGATACTATTATGTCTATGCTTGTGAATGATAGGACTAATATTGATCCTAATAATGTTCCATTAGCTTCATTGGTTGCACAAGAAGAACATGTTGATGTAAACTTCATTAAAAATAATAACTTCAACAACAATGCTTATCGGAACAATTCTAGTAATAACTATAGGCCATATCCTTATAATAATGGTAACGGTTATGCTAATTCTTATGGGAATTCTTACAATAATAATAGGAACAGACCCCCTGGACTTGAAGCTATGCTTAAAGAATTTATTAGTACACAAACTGCCTTTAACAAATCTGTTGAGGAAAAACTCAATAAAATTGATATTCTCGCTTCTAAGGTTGATAGTCTTGCTGTTGATGTTGATCTTTTGAAATCGAAAGTTATGCCTAATAGGGATATTGAAAATAAAATTGTTACTACAGCAAATGCCATCCAAGTTAGAATTAATGAGAATATAAGATTAATGGCTGAATTGCGTGCTAGGTGGGATAGAGAAGAAAATGAAAAACTAGCTAAAGAGAAAAATGTAGCTAAAGTTTGGACTATTACCACCACAAGTAATGCTAATGCTACACAAGTTGCTGCACCTCCTACTATTACTAATAAAAGAATTGGTGTTAGCAATGTTTCCACTTCTAATGCAAAGCGCGAGAAATTGCCTGAAATTGCTAAAACTGCTGAAACTGCCTATGATAAAACTGCTGAAATTTTTTCCAACCTTGGGGATGATGATCCCATTGCTGTAGCTCATAATGATTTAGATTTTGATGATTGCCACATCTCTGAAGTTATAAAGTTCTTACAAAAACTTGCTAAGAGTCCCAACGCTAGCGCTGTAAACTTGGCTTTCACAAAACATATTACAAATGCTCTCATAAAAGCTAGAGAAGAGAAATTAAAACTTGAAACTTCTATTCCTAGAAAGCTAGAGGATGGTTGGGAACCCATCATTAAAATGAGGGTCAATGATTTTGATTGTAATGCTTTATGTGATCTTGGTGCAAGTATTTCTGTTATGCCTAAAAAAGTCTATGATATGCTTGGCTTGCCACCATTGAAAAATTGTTATTTGGATGTTAATCTCGCTGATAATGCTAAAAAGAAACCTTTGGGGAAAGTTGATAATGTTCGCATTACCGTTAACAATAACCTTGTCCCCGTTGATTTTATTGTTTTGGATATTGAATGCAATGCATCATGTCCCATTATATTGGGAAGACCTTTTCTTCGAACTGTTGGTGCTATCATTGATATGAAGGAAGGTAATATTAAATATCAATTTCCTCTCAAGAAAGGTATGGAACACTTCCCTAGAAAGAGAATGAAGTTACCTTTTGATTCTATTATTAGAACAAATTATGATGTTGACACTTCGTCTCTTGATAATACTTGATACACACTTTCTGCGCCTAGCTGAAAGGCGTTAAAGAAAAGCGCTTATGGGAGACAACCCATGGTTTTTACTACAGTACTTTGTTTTTATTTTGTGTCTTGGAAGTTGTTTACTACTGTAGCAACCTCTCCTTATCTTAGTTTAGTGTTTTGTTGTGCCAAGTAAAGTCGTTGATAGTAAAGTTCATACTAGATTTGGATTACTGCGCAGAAACAGATTTCTTTGCTGTCACGAATCTGGGCCGTATTCTCTGTAGGTAACTCAGAAAATTATGCCAATTTACGTGAGTGATCCTCAGATATGTACGCAACTTTCATTCAATTTGAGCATTTTCATTTGAGCAAGTCTGGTGCCTCGATAAAATTCGTCAATACGAACTGTTCTGTTTTGACAGATTCTGCCTTTTATTTCGCATTGCCTCTTTTGCTATGTTGGATGAATTTCTTTGATCCATTAATGTCCAGTAGCTTTATGCAATGTCCAGAAGTGTTAAGAATGATTGTGTCACCTCTGAACATGTTAATTTTTATTGTCCACTAACCCTCTAATGAGTTGTTCTAAGTTTGGTGTGGAGGAAGTTTTCAAGGATCAAGAGAGGAGTATGATGCAATATGATCAAGGAGAGTGAAAGCTCTAAGCTTGGGGATGCCCCGGTGGTTCACCCCTGCATATATCAAGAAGACTCAAGCGTCTAAGCTTGGGGTGCCCAAGGCATCCCCTTCTTCATCGACAACATTATCAGGTTCCTCCCCTGAAACTATATTTTTATTCCATCACATCTTATGTGCTTTTCTTGGAGCGTCGGTTTGTTTTTGTTTTTGTTTTGTTTGAATAAAATGGATCCTAGCATTCACTTTGTGGGAGAGAGACATGCTCCGCTGTAGCATATGGACAAGTATGTCCTTAGGCTTTACTCATAATATTCATGGCGAAGTTTCTTCTTCGTTAAATTGTTATATGGTTGGAATTGGAAAATGATACATGTAGTAAATTGCTAAAATGTCTTGGATAATGTGATACTTGGCAATTTTTGTGCTCATGTTTAAGCTCTTGCATCATATACTTTGCACCCATTAATGAAGAAATACATAGAGCATGCTAAAATTTGGTTTGCATATTTGGTCTCTCTAAAGTCTAGATAATTTCTAGTATTGAGTTTTGAACAACAAGGCAGACGGTGTAGATTCTTATAATGTTTACAATATGTCTTTTATGTGAGTTTTGCTGCACTGGTTCATCCTTGTGTTTGTTTCAAATAAGCCTTGCTAGCCTAAGCCTTGTATCAAGAGGGAATACCTCTCATGCATCCAAAATACTTGAGCCAACCACTATGCCATTTGTGTCCACCATACCTACCTACTACATGGTATTTTTCCGCCATTCCAAAGTAAATTGCTTGAGTGCTACCTTTAAAATTCCATCATTCACCTTTGCAATATATAGCTCATGGGACAAATAGCTTAAAAACTATTGTGGTATTGAATATGTACTTATGCACTTTATCTCTTATTAAGTTGCTTGTTGTGCGATAACCATGTTTCTGGGGACGCCATCAACTATTCTTTGTTGAATATCATGTGAGTTGATATGCATGTCCGTCTTGTCTGAAGTAAGAGAGATCTACCACCCTATGGTTAAGCATGCATATTGTTAGAGAAGAACATTGGGCCGCTAACTAAAGCCATGATTCATGGTGGAAGTTTCAGTTTTGGACATATATCCTCAATCTCATATGAGAATAATAATTGTTGCCACATGCTTATGCATTAAAGAGGAGTCCATTATATGTTGTCCATGTTGTCCCGGTATGGATGTCTAAGTTGAGAATAATCAATAGCGAGAAATCCAAAATGCGAGCTTTCTCCTTAGACCTTTGTACAGGCGGCATGGAGGTACCCCATTGTGACACTTGGTTAAAACATGTGTATTGCGATGATCCGGTAGTCCAAGCTAATTAGGACAAGGTGCGGGCACTATTAGTATACTATGCATGAGGCTTGCAACTTGTAAGATATAATTTACATGATACATACGCTTTATTACTACCGTTGACAAAATTGTTTCATGTTTTCAAAATAAAAGCTCTAGCACAAATATAGCAATCGATGCTTTCCTCTATGGAGGATCATTCTTTTACTTTTATTGTTGAGTCAGTTCACCTATTTCTCTCCACCTCAAGAAGCAAACACTTGTGTGAACTGTGCATTGATTCCTACATACTTGCATATTGCACTTATTATATTACTCTATGTTGACAATTATCCATGAGATATACATGTTACAAGTTGAAAGCAACCGCTGAAACTTAATCTTCCTTTGTGTTGCTTCAATACCTTTACTTTGATTTATTGCTTTATGAGTTAACTCTTATGCAAGACTTATTGATGCTTGTCTTGAAGTACTATTCATGAAAAGTCTTTGCTTTATGATTCACTTGTTTACTCATGTCATTTACATTGTTTTGATCGCTGCATTCACTACATATGCTTTACAAATAGTATGATCAAGGTTATGATGGCATGTCACTCCAGAAATTATCTTTGTTATCGTTTTACCTGCTCGGGACGAGCAGAACTAAGCTTGGGGATGCTGATACGTCTCCAACGTATCGATAATTTCTTATGTTCCATGCCACATTATTGATGATATCTACATGTTTTATGCACACTTTATGTCATATTCGTGCATTTTCTGGAACTAACCTATTAACAAGATGCCGAAGTGCCAGTTGCTATTTTCTGCTGTTTTTGGTTTCAGAAATCCTAGTAACGAAATATTCTCGGAATTGGACGAAATCAACGCCCAGGGTCCTATTTTGCCACGAAGCTTCCAGAAGACCGAAGAGGAGACGAAGTGGGGCCACGAGCTGGCCACACCCTAGGGCGGCGCGGCCCAGGCCTTGGCCGCGCCGGCCTGTAGTGTGGGCCCCTCGTGCCGCCTCTTGACCTGCCCTTCCGCCTACTTAAAGCCTCCGTCGCGAAACCCCCGATGCGAGAGCCACGATACGGAAAACCTTCCAGGAGACGCCGCCGCCGCCAATCCCATCTCGGGGGATTCAGGAGATCGCCTCCGGCACCCTGCCGGAGAGGGGAATCATCTCCCGGAGGACTCTACGCCGCCATGGTTGCCTCCGGAGTGATGAGTGAGTAGTTCACCCCTGGACTATGGGTCCATAGCAGTAGCTAGATGGTTGTCTTCTCCCCATTGTGCTTAATTGTTGGATCTTGTGAGCTGCCTAACATGATCAAGATCATCTATC
Source organism: Lolium perenne (assembly GCF_019359855.2). Taxonomy (NCBI): domain Eukaryota; kingdom Viridiplantae; phylum Streptophyta; class Magnoliopsida; order Poales; family Poaceae; genus Lolium; species Lolium perenne. The sequence goes on from NC_067244.2 coordinate 71,832,604, forward strand.
TGTAATTCTATATGTTGCGTTTGTTGGGATCCGATGAATAGAGAATACTATGTTATGTTGATTATCAATTTATGTCTATGTGTTGTTTATGATCTTGCATGCTCTCCGTTACTAGTAGATGCTCTGGCCAAGTAGATGCTTGTAACTCCAAGAGGGAGTATTTATGCTCGATAGTGGGTTCATGTCTCCGTGAATGCGGGGAGTGACAGAAACCTCTAAGATTATGGATGTGCTGTTGCCACTAGGGATAAAACATTGGTGCTATGTTCGAGGATGTAGTTATCGATTACATTACGCGCAATACTTAATGCAATTGTCTGTTGTTACCAACTTAATATCGGAGGGTTCGGATGATAACCTGAAGGTGGACTCTTTAGGCATAGATGCATCTTTGGATAGCGGTCTATGTACTTTGTCGTAATGCCCACCAAATCTCACTATATTCATCATAATATGTATGTGCATTGTTATGCCCTCTTTATTTGTCAATTGCCCAATTGTAATTTGTTCACCCAACATGCTGTTTATCTTATGGGAGAGACACCTCTAGTGAATTGTGGACCCCGGTCCAATTCTCTATCTTGAAATACAATCTCTTGCAATACTGTTCTCTTGTTTTACGCAAACAATCATCTTCCACACTATACATCTAATCCTTTGTTCTGACAAGCGGTGAGATTGACAACCTCACTGTTTCGTTGGGGCAAAGTACTTTGGTTGTGTTGTGTAGGTTCACGTTGGCGCCGGAATCTGCGGTGTTGCGCCGCACTACATCCCGCCGCCATCAACCTTCAACGTGCTTCTTGACTCCTACTGGTTCGATTAAACCTTGGTTTCCTACTGAGGGAAACTTGCCGCTGTGCGCATCACACCTTCCTCTTGGGGTTCCCAACGGACGTGTCAACTGCACGCATCAGAACCCCAAGAGGAAGGTATGATGCGTACAGCGGCAAGTTTTTCCCTCAGTAAGAAACCAAGGTTATCGAACCAGTAGGAGTCAAGAAGCACGTTGAAGGTTGATGGCGGCGGAGTGTAGTGCGGCGCAACACCAGGGATTCCGGCGCCAATGTGGAACCTGCACAACTCAACCAAAGTACTTTCCCCAACTTAACAGTGAGGTTGTCAATCTCACCGGCTTGCTGTAACAAAGGATTAGATGTATAGTGTGGATGATGATGTTTGCAGAGAACAGTAGAACGAGTATTGCAGTAGATTGTATTCGATGTAAAAGAATGGACCGGGGTCCACAGTTCACTAGTGGTGTCTCTCCCATAAGAAATAGCATGTTGGGTGAACAAATTACAGTTGGGCAATTGACAAATAAAGATGGCATGACAATGCACATACATGTTATGATGAGTAGTGTGAGATTTAATTGGGCATTACGACAAAGTACATAGACCGCTATCCAGCATGCATCTATGCCTAAAAAGTCCACCTTCAGGTTATCATCCAAACCCTTCCAAAGATTAAGTTGCAAACAACAGACAATTGCATTAAGTATGGTGCATAATGTAATCAACAAATACATCCTTAGACATAGCATTGATGTTTTATCCCTAGTGGCAACAGCACATCCACAACCTTAGAACTTTTTGTCACTGTCCCAGATTTAATGGAGGCATGAACGCACTATCGAGCATAAATACTCCCTTTTGGAGTTACAAGTAACGACTTGGCCAGAGCCTCTACTAATAACGGAGAGCATGCAAGATCATAAACAAAACATAGATGATAGATTGATAATCAACATAACATAGCATTCAATATTCATCGGATCCCAACAAACGCAACATGTAGCATTACAAATAGATGATCTTGATCATGTTAGGCAGCTCACAAGATCCGATAATCATAGCACAATGAGGAGAAGACGACCATCTAGACACTGCTATGGACCCATAGTCCAAGGGTGAACTACTCACACATCACTCCGGAGGCGACCATGGCGGTGAAGAGTCCTCCGGGAGATGATTCCCCTCTCCGGCAGGGTGCCGGAGGCGATCTCCTGAATCCCCCGAGATGGGATTGGCGACGGCGGCGTCTCTGGAAGGTTTTCCGTATCGTGGCTCTCGGTGCTGGGGTATTCGCGACGAAGGCTATATGTAGGCGGAAGGGTAGGTCAGGGGGCGCCACGAGGGCCCCACATGCTAGGGCCGCGCGGCCCAAGCCTTGGCCGCGCCACCCTGTTGTGTGGGCGCCTCATCGCCCCACTTCTTTTCCCTTTCGGTGTTCTGGAAGCTTCGTGGAAAAATAAGCCCCTGGGCGTTGATTTCGTCCAATTCCGAGAATATTTCCTTACTAGGATTTCTGAAACCAAAAACAGCAAAAAACAGCAATTGGCTCTTCGGCATCTTGTTAATAGGTTAGTGCTGGAAAATGCATAAATATGACTTAAAGTATGTATAAAACATGTAGGTATTGTCATAAAACAAGCATGGAACATAAGAAATTATCGATATGTTGGAGACGTATCAGCATCCCCAAGCTTAGTTCCTACTCGTCCCGAGTAGGTAAACGATAACAAAGATAATTTCTGAAGTGACATGCTATCATAATCTTGATCAATACTATTGTAAGCACATGTAATGAATGCAGTGATTCGAAGCAATGGTAAAGACAATGATTAAACAACTGAACCATATAGCAAAGACTTTTCATGAATAGTACTTTCGAGACAAGCATCAATAAGTCTTGCATAAGAGTTAACTCATAAAGCAATAGATTCAAAGTAAAGGCATTGAAGCAACACAAAGGAAGATTAAGTTTCAGCGGTTGCTTTCAACTTGTAACATGTATATCTCATGGATAGTTGTCAATACAGAGTAATATGATGAATGCAAATATGCAAGCATGTAAGAATCAATGCACAGTTAACACAAGTGTTTGCTTCTAAGATGGAAGGAAGTAGGTAAACTGACTCAACATAAAAGTAGAAGAATGGCCCTTCGAAGAGGGAAGCATGGATTGCTATATTTGTGCTACAGCTTTTATTTTGAAAACAAGAAACAATTTCGTCAACGGTAGTAATAAAGCATATGTGTTATGTATAATATATCCTACAAGTTGCAAGCCTCATGCATAGATTACCAATAGTGCCCGCACCTTGTCCTAATTAGCTTGGATTTTCATGGATTATCATCGCAATACATATGTTTTAACCAAGAATCACAAAGGGGTACCTCTATGCCGCCTGTACAAAGGTCTAAGGAGAAAGCTCGCATTGGGTTTCTCGCTTTTGATTATTCTCAACTTAGACATTCATACCGGGACAACATAGACAACAGATAATGGATTCCTCTTTAATGCATAAGCATTCAACAACAAATAATATTCTCATAAGGGATTGAGGATTGTTGTCCAAAACTGAAACTTCCACCATGGATCATGGCTTTAGTTAGCGGCCCAATGTTCTTCTCTAACAATATGCATGCTCAAACCATTCAACTCATGATAAATCACCCTTACTTCAGACAAGACGAACATGCATAGCAACTCACATGATATTCAACAAAGGGTAGTTGATGGCGTCCCCAGGAACATGGTTATCGCACAACAAGCAACTTAATAAGAAATAAGATACATAAGTACATATTCAATACCACAATCGTTTTTAAGCTATTTTTCCCATGAGCTATATATTGCAAAGACAAAGGATAGAAATTTAAAGATAGCACTCAAGCAATTTACTTTGGAATGGCAGAGAAATACCATGTAGTAGGTAGGTATGGTGGACACAAATGGCATAGTTTTTGGCTCAAGGATTTTGGATGCACGAGAAGTAATCCCTCTCAATACAAGGCTTAGGCTAGCAAGGTTATTTGAAACAAACACAAGTATGAACCGGTACAGCAAAACTCACATAAAAACATATTGCAAGCATTATAAGACTCTACACTGTCTTCCTTGTTGTTCAAACCCTTACTAGAAAATATCTAGACCTTAGAGAGACCAATCATGCAAACCAAATTTTAGCAAGCTCTATGTATTTCTTCACTAATAGGTGCAAAGTATATGATGCAAGAGCTTAAACATGATCCTTATGAGCACAACAATTGCTAAGTATCAAATTATTCAAGACATTCTACCAATTACCACATGTAGCATTTCCCGTTTCCAACCATATAACAATTAACGAAGCAGTTTCAACCTTTGCCATGAACATTATGAGTAAAGCTAAGGACATATTTGTCCATATGCAACAGCGGAGTGTGTCTCTCTCCCACACAATGAATGCTAGGATCCAACTTTATTCAAACAAAACAAAACAAAAACATACAGACGCTCCAAGTAAAGCACATAAGATGTGACGGAATAAAAATATAGTTTCACTAGAGGAACCTGATAATGTTGTCGATGAAGAAGGGGATGCCTTGGGCATCCCCAAGCTTAGATGCTTGAGTCTTCTTGAAATATGCAGGGATGAACCACCGGGCATCCCCAAGCTTAGAGCTTTCACTCTCCTTGATCATATTGTATCATCATCCTCCTCTCTTGATCCTTGAAAACTTCCTCCACACCAAACTCAAAACAACTCATTAGAGGGTTAGTGCATAATCAAAATTCACATGTTCAGAGGTGACATAATCATTCTTAACACTTCTGGACATTGCACAAAGCTACTGAAAGTTAATGGAATAAAGAAATCCATCAAACATAGCAAAACGGGCAATGCGAAATAAAAGGCAGAATCTGTCAAAACAGAACAGTCCGTAAAGACGAATTTTTTAGGTGCACCAGACTTGCTCAAATGAAAATGCTCAAATTGAATGAAAGTTGCGTACATATCTCAGGATTACTCACGTAAATTGGCAGACTTTTCTGAGTTACCTACAGATACTACTGCTCAAATTCGTGACAGTAAGAAATCTGTTTCTGCGCAGTAATCCAAATCTAGTATGAACCTTACTATCAAAGACTTTACTTGGCACAACAATGAAAAAAAAATTAAGATAAGAAGAGGTTGCTACAGTAGTAACAACTTCCAAGACTCAAATATAAAACAAAAGTGCAGAAGTAAAATCATGGGTTGTCTCCCATAAGCGCTTTTCTTTAACGCCTTTCAGCTAGGCGCAGAAAGTGTGTATCAAGTAACATCAAGAGACGAAGCATCAACATCATAATTTTTTCTAATGATAGAATCAAAAAGTAACTTCATTCTCTTTCTAGGGAAGTGTTCCATACCTTTCTTGAGAGTAAATTGATATTTAATATTACCTTCCTTCATATCAATAATAGCACCAACAGTTCGAAGAAAAGGTCTTCCCAATATAATGGGACAAGATGCATTGCATTCGATATCCAAGACAACAAAATCAACGGGGACAAGGTTATTGTTAACCGCAATGCGAACATTATCAATCCTCCCCAAAGGTTTCTTTGTAGAATTATCAGCAAGATTAACATCCAAATAACAATTTTTCAATGGCGGCAAGTCAAGCATATTATAGATTTTCCTAGGCATAACGGAAATACTTGCACCAAGATCACATAAAGCATTACAATCAAAATCATTGACCTTCATCTTAATGATGGGCACCCAACCATCTTCTAACTTCCTAGTAATAGAAGTTTCAAGTCTTAGTTTCTCTTCTCTAGCTTTTATGAGAGCATTTGTAATATGTTTCGTAAAGGCCGAATTTATAGCACTAGCATTAGGACTTTTAGCAAGTTTTTGTAAGAACTTTATAACTTCATAGATGTGACAATCATCAAAATCTAAACCATTATGATCTAAAGCAATGGGATCATTATCCCCAATATTGGAAAAAAATTCAGCAGTTTTATCACGATTTCAAATAGCTTTTAGCAGCTTTCAGTGCTTTTGCACACTTTGCATTAGGAGTAGAAACATTGCCAACATCAATTATTTTACCATTGATAGTAGGAGGTGTAGCAACATGTGAAGCATTAGCATTGCTAGTGGTGGTAATAGTCCAAACTTTAGCTATATTGTTATCTTTAGCATTTTCTTCTTTTTCCCACCTAGCACGCAATTCGGCCATCAATCTTATATTCTCATTAATTCTAACTTGGATGGCGTTTGCTGTAGCAAATGACTTAATATCTTTAGTTTCATTAGGCATAACTTTCGATTTCAAAAGATCAACATCAGCAGCAAGACTATCAACTTTAGAAGCAAGTATATCAATTTTCCCAAGCTTTTCTTCAACAGATTTGTTAAAAGCAGTTTGTGTACTAATAAATTCTTTAAGCATGGCTTCAAGACCAGGGGGTGTATTCCTATTATTGTTTTAAGAATTCCCATAAGAATTACCATACCCGTTACCATTATTATAAGGATATGGCCTATAGTTGTTACTAGAATTGTTCCGATAAGCATTGTTGTTGAAATTATTATTTTTAATGAAATTCACATCAACATGTTCTTCTTGGGCAACCAATGAAGCTAACGGAACATTATTAGGATCAACATTTGTCCTACCATTCACAAGCATAGACATAATAGCATCAATCTTATCACTCAAGGAGGAGGTTTCTTCGACATAATTTACCTTCTTACCTTGTGGAGCTCTTTCCGTGTGCCATTCAGAGTAATTAATCATCATATTATCAAGAATCTTTGTTGCGGAGCCTAGAGTGATGGACATAAAAGTACCTCCAGCAGCTGAATCGAATAGGTTCTGTGAAGAAAAATTCAGTCCTGCATAAAAGGTTTTGATGATCATCCAAGTAGTCAGTCCATGGGTTGGGCAATTTTTAACCAAAGATTTCATTCTTTCCCATGCTTGGGCAACATGCTCATTATCCAATTGTTTAAAATTCAATATGCTACTTCTCAAATATATAATTTTAGCAGGAGGATAATATCTACCAATGAAAGCATCCTTACATTTAGTCCATGAATCAATACTATTCTTAGGCAGAGATAGCAACCAATCTTTAGCTCTTCCTCTTAATGAGAAAGGAAACAATTTTAATTTTATAATGTCACCATCTACATCCTTATACTTTTGCATTTCACATAGTTCAAAAAAATTATTAAGATGGGCAGCAGCATCATCAGAACTAACACCAGAAAATTTCTCTCTCATAACAAGATTTAGTAAAGCAGGTTTAATTTCAAAGAATTCAACTGTAGTAGCAGGTGGAGCAATAGGTGTGCAAAATCATTATTATTTGTGTTTGTGAAGTCACACAACTTAGTATTTTCAGGAGTACCCATTTTAGCAATATTAAATAAAGCAAACTAGATAAAGTAAATGCAAGTAACTAATTTTTTTGTGTTTTTAATATAGAGAACGCAAACAAGATAGCAAATAAAGTAAAGCTAGCAACTAATTTTTTTGTATTTTGATATAATGCAGCAAACAAAGAAGTAAATAAAATAAAGCAAGACAAAAACAAAGTAAAGAGATTGGAAGTGGAAGACTCCCCTCGCAGTGTGTCTTGATCTCCCCGGCAACGGCGCAAGAAAAAGCTTTGCTGCTTGTGACGGTAAAGCACACGTCCGTTGGGAACCCCAAGAGGAAGGTATGATGCGTACAGCGGCAAGTTTTTCCCTCAGTAAGAAACCAAGGTTATCGAACCAGTAGGAGTCAAGAAGCACGTCGAAGGTTGATGGCGGCGGAGTGTAGTGCGGCGCAACACCAGGGATTCCGGCGCCAACGTGAAACCTGCACAACTCGACCAAAGTACTTTGCCCCAACTTAACTGTGAGGTTGTCAATCTCACCGGCTTGCTGTAACAAAGGATTAGATGTATAGTGTGGATGATGATGTTTGCAGAGAACAGTAGAACGAGTATTGCAGTAGATTGTATTCGATGTAAAAGAATGGACCGGGGTCCACAGTTCACTAGTGGTGTCTCTCCCATAAGAAATAGCATGTTGGGTGAACAAATTACAGTTGGGCAATTGACAAATAAAGATGGCATGATAATGCACATACATGTTATGACGAGTAGTGTGAGATTTAATTGGGCATTACGACAAAGTACATAGACCGCTATCCAGCATGCATCTATGCCTAAAAAGTCCACCTTCAGGTTATCATCCGAACCCCTTCCAGTATTAAGTTGCAAACAACAGACAATTGCATTAAGTATGGTGCGTAATGTAATCAACAAATACATCCTTAGACATAGCATTGATGTTTTATCCCTAGTGGCAACAGCACATCCACAACCTTAGAACTTTCTATCACTGTCCCAGATTTAATGGAGGCATGAACCCACTATCGAGCATAAATACTCCATCTTGGAGTTACAAGTAACGACTTGGCCAGAGCCTCTACTAATAACGGAGAGCATGCAAGATCATAAACAACACATAGATAATAGATTGATAATCAACATAACATAGCATTCAATATTCATCGGATCCCAACAAACGCAACATGTAGCATTACAAATAGATGATCTTGATCATGTTAGGCAGCTCACAAGATCCGACAATGATAGCACAATGAGGAGAAGACGACCATATAGCTACTGCTATGGACCCATAGTCCAGGGGTGAACTACTCACACATCACTCCGGAGGCGACCATGGCGGTGAAGAGTCCTCCGGGAGATGATTCCCCTCTCCGGCAGGGTGCCGGAGGCGATCTCCTGAATCCCCCGAGATGGGATTGGCGGCGGCGGCGTCTCTGGAAGGTTTTCCGTATCGTGGCTCTCGGTACTGGGGTATTCGCGACGAAGGCTATATGTAGGCGGAAGGGTAGGTCAGGGGGCGCCACGAGGGCCCCACACACTAGGGCTGCGCGGCCCAAGCCTAGGCCGCGCCGCCCTGTTGTGTGGGCGCCTCGTCGCCCCACTTCGTTTCCCTTTCGGTGTTCTGGAAGCTTCGTGGAAAAATAAGCCCCTGGGCGTTGATTTCGTCCAATTCCGAGAATATTTCCTTACTAGGATTTCTGAAACCAAAAACAGCAGAAAACATCAACTGGCTCTTCGGCATCTTGTTAATAGGTTAGTGCCGGAAAATGCATAAATATGACATAAAGTATGTATAAAACATGTAGGTATTGTCATAAAACAAGCATGGAACATAAGAAATTATCGATACGTTGGAGACGTATCAGCATCCCCAAGCTTAGTTCCTACTCGTCCCGAGTAGGTAAACGATAACAAAGATAATTTCTGAAGTGACATGCTATCATAATCTTGATCAATACTATTGTAAGCACATGTAATGAATGCAGTGATTCGAAGCAATAGTAAAGACAATGATTAAACAACTGAACCATATAGCAAAGACTTTTCATAAATAGTACTTTCGAGACAAGCATCAATAAGTCTTGCATAAGAGTTAACTCATAAAGCAATAGATTCAAAGTAAAGGCATTGAAGCAACACAAAGGAAGATTAAGTTTCAGCGGTTGCTTTCAACTTGTAACATGTATATCTCATGGATAGTTGTCAATACAGAGTAATATGATGAATGCAAATATGCAAGCATGTAAGAATCAATGCACAGTTAACACAAGTGTTTGCTTCTAAGATGGAAGGAAGTAGGTAAACTGACTCAACATAAAAGTAGAAGAATGGCCCTTCGAAGAGGGAAGCATGGATTGCTATATTTGTGCTAGAGCTTTTATTTTGAAAACAAGAATTTTTTTGTCAATGGTAGTAATAAAGCATATGTGTTATGTATAATATATCCTACAAGTTGCAAGCCTCATGCATAGATTACCAATAGTGCCCGCACCTTGTCCTAATTAGCTTGGATTTTCATGGATTATCATCGCAATACATATGTTTTAACCAAGAGTGTAAGTGGGTTCCTCGAATCGATAGGGGTTCTCCTCTCGAAGTCTTCTCCAGGCACTAATATGTATTGTGCCAACATTAAACATCGGAAGTCTCTCAATAAGGTCATCATCTTGTGCTGCTTGTTTATCTTTCTTTCTATTGCCAACTGACTTTCTTCTTCCCCCAGTTGAGCTACCTGTAGGGCCCTAGCTACCTGGAACACTGCCCTGAGCTGCTTTGGTGGGTACCCGAGAGCTAGTGTGGCACCCCTGAGGCCTCGCATGCCTTCCTCTCTTGGCAAGGGTACCACGGTCATCACCACTCGAACCACCTGTGAATCAGCAAATAGATCGAGGATAGCAGTGGGGTAAGTGTACATGTCATCAGGAAATAGGGAGGCAAAAAGCATAGTATATATTCAAGTGTTGTGATGAAGTTGTGCGAAAAACTGGGCGATCCGGCGTACGGTCCGGTCCAACCGTACGAGAGACCGGATAAGCCGGTCTGTCATCCGGTCGACTGGGCCACGCGCCGGACCGGCCGGTTGAGAGGCCGGTTGACCGGGCCAGGGGCCGGGTCCTGTCGATTTGTGAGATTTGCCCAGAATTTCAACCATAAAAACATCCAAAAACTCATAAACTTGAACGTATACTATAGCAGTAGAGTGGAATAGGTGCATAGTGGTGTGAGACACTCTAATGACATGAGGAATTACAAACCCTAACCCTAAATTTTCTCAACTCTTCCTCAAGAATATGAAATGGGGAGGAGGACATAGAGATAGAGGGAAAGAGAGAGGAATTTACCCGAAGACATGGTCCTCCTTGCTCAAAGGAACAAAGAGAACACTAGGGAGGGCTTGAGAGCTAAATCCTCAAGATCTCCAAATGTAGCTTGAGAGGGACTAAATCCCTTGGCGGAGATGATGCAAGTGTCTCGATCTATGATTTGGTGAAGTTTGAGAGGATTCTAGTGGTGGGAAGGCCCTAGGAAAAGGTGGGGATGATGGAGGCGGCGGCCATGGTGTTTGTGGTGGTGGGGGAAAGTGAGGAAGAAGACCCCCAAGGGGTAACCTCCTCCCCACTTAACCAGTCGCCCGACCGGCGCACGGCCCGGTCGACCGGGCTAGGGATCGAGTGGCCCGGCGCAGAGGCCGGTCCAACTGGGCCACAGACCGGTGAATGGATCGTAGCGAACAAGAGGGGGGGTGAATGGCGCTACGGCAAGTTTTAACCTTTTTCAGTTTTAGCGCAACGGAAGGTAAAGGTGATAACTTTAGCAATAGCGCAGTTCCTACAATGAGGCTAGAACATGTGCAACAAGTAAAGGAATCAACAAGAGAGTAAGAGTGAGGAGCGAGACAACCGGAGGGCGCGGAAGCGAGGCGAGATTTGTTTACCGCAGTTCCTTCCACAACAGGAAGTACGCTGCGTTGAGGAGGTGCTAGTCTCACACAAGAGACTAGACGGCCACACCACGAAGGAAGGCCTCACCTTCTTCCTCGAGAGAGCTCCACGGAGGTGCTCTCCCTCTTCCACTAAGGCACCGGTCGAGGCGATGATTCCTTCACAAGGTTGGGGCGAGCTCCACACACAAGCATGCTCCCAACACCCTATGGAGCTAGTACATCACCAAGCTAGACTCCATAGCTGCACATCTCCAATGCTCCACCATAGGAACCCATCTCCAATGCTCCACCAAAGGAACCCTTCCAATGCTCCACCAAGAAGCTCTTCCAGTGCTCCACCAAGAAGCTCTTCCAGTGCTCCACCAAGAAGCTCTTCCAGTGCTCCACCAAGAAGCTCTTCCACCAAGGAACCCTAACACCAAGATTCACTAAGGACTACCACGAATTGGTGAACTTTCTCTCGGTAGAATGATAGATCGGGGTCTCCTCCACCACCTCTCAAAGTATGAGCAAGATTGGTTGGGTGGATGAGGAGATCCCCTCAATTTTGAGCTCAGCAACAATGGAGGAGAGAGAGAGAAGAGCTGAGGTGAGCTGGAGAAGAAGGGGCCTTTATATAGGTCCCTCCAAATCCAACCGTTACCTGCTGTTTCTGCCTAAGCGGTACTACCGCTTCTGGAAGCGGTACTACCGCTCTGAGTTCGAATCCCCACTGAACTTGTCCACGTGGACACATTGCGGTACTACCGCTTGCGGTACCGCTTGAGGTACCGCAATAGGGTCCAGACCTTACTGGATCCCAAGCGGTACCCGAGCGGTACCAGAGCGGCACTACCATAACGTGTTACGGTACTTAGCGCGGTACCATGGGCTGTACTACCGCTCTCAAGCGGTACTACCGCTCAAGGTACCGTGAAGGTACCGCATCGTGTTTTGTGGGACATTTTCGCGTGCAAACCTCAGAGCGGTATCTCAGGCGGTACCAGTAGGGGTAGCGGTACTACCGCTCCTGGTACCGGTAGTACCGCTATGGCTGAAACAGCTTTTTCCTCTTTTCCTCTCCTACCATGTTACCTCACGATACACACACAAAACCAGAAAGTCTAAGAACTACGCTTCGGTCTTCTGATCATAATGTGTTCAGCGAGGGTACCGTGCAACCTGCAAACCTATCAATGACAAACTTTGTGCACGGTTAGAATTGTTCGAGTGTTGTTATCAAACACACAAAACACGGGATATGGGTCTTGCTCTTACAATCTCCCCCTTTTTGGTGTTTGATGACAACACACGAATTTGCAATAATTCATAGGATATTATGATAAGGTATTTGGTTTGCAAGAATAGGCGAAGCTCCCCCTAGATGTGTGCATATTTAAAATATGCATTTGTATACAAATGCACACATCCTAGAGAGAACTCCCCCTAAATTCTACAAACCAAGAACAAGTGCTAAGAAGAACATATGACAAGATTATATAGCACAAGTACACTATAGAGGCAAGAGCATTTGTATATAGGGGAGTTTGGGTGAACCTTTTCATACCTTTGCCTTGAGAAAACCCAAACTCATCATAATAATAAGTGCCTCCATAGGAATGATGTGGCCAATCAAAGAATAAATAATGGAGACCATTGACCATTAAGCTACGCACGATTAAGTCTTAATACAAACGGGGGGGATCGGGAGATCCACGAATAGAGTAGCAAACACACATACGAATAAAGTTTCGAATAACTAGGGGAAAGATTTGATGCGAAGGCCGAAAGAACCAAAATGAAGCCACCAAGCCCTTGGCATCCCCTTGCAAATTCCCGTCCTAATAGATCAACTTCTCCCCCTTTGGCAACGAGACACCAAAAAGGGAGAAGGAGCATACTAGCGTCCCAAGGGAATCACTCGTCGTCGTCATCCTCCTCATCATCATCACCTTCATCCTCGACATCCTCCTCCTCTTCATCATCGTCCTCTTCATCTTGGGCAAGGCCCTTGCCATGAGGTGGCTCGGGGATGGATTCCTCGGAGCTTGACCAAACGAGCTTTGACTTCCACTCACCGGGAGGAGTGATGTTGTCCTCGGAGCCCTCGGAGACCGGAAGTTGCATGTGCCTCATCATGGCCTTTTGGCGTTGGCGGATCTTCTTGTTGTCGTGATGAGCTTGATACATCCTATCTTCGAGATCCCTCTTGAAGCAAAAGGACTTCTTGAGGCGAGCGGTGAGGTTGGCGAAGAGGCCCTTGGTCTTGATGGAGTTGGGCACATAGTCGGAGTCGTCGCTATCGGCTTCTTCTTCATCCTTGTCCTTGGGAGCTCCTTTGCCAAACCTTGGAAGGTCATGGTCCTTGACAAGAGGACTCTTCTCCTTGTGAATGGTGACGTTGGGGCGGCATTGTTCCAGAAGATCTCCGCGGCCTTCTTGATCCCACTTGATACAAATGAGCCTCATGAGGTAAGGAGCGTACTGAGGGAGCTTGCGAAGGAATGCACAATCACGCATCTCATGCCAAATGTAATCCATGACATCCAGTTGCTTGCCGCTGCCCCTCAACTCATGTGTGCGCACAAGGAGATTCACAAGGAACCCATGCACCTCATCGTGGTTGGTATGCTTGGGGTTTATGGTGCTGCGGTAGATGCGGTTCATGATGTCGTAGACGGGTAGAAGGCCCTTGGTGCTTCCACACAACATTCTCCCTCGAATGTAGAGATCGGCCATTGTCTCCTTGGCCATGGGCTTGGCTTGGAGATGAATGTGGAAGGTGTTGGAGTCGTCTTCGGGGAGCTCATAACCAATGCCTCTAGCAAAGTCTTGCCATGAGGCCTCCATCAGATGCTCCTTTGTCATCCACTTCAAGGAGCGATAGCCTCCTTCATCCTCAAGAAAGACAACCGTGGCATAGAATTGGCAAATCACCTCCCGGGAGAAATTATGAGAAAAGGTCATTATAGGAATAAGGCCTTGTTCATCACATATCTCAAGTGCTTCTCCAAAGTAGTCGGGGTCGGAGTTGAGCTTGTCCATGCTTATGGAGTATTGGGGGCAACACTTGAACTCTTTGGCCCCATAGACCTCAGTGTAGATCCTCTCTTGATTGACATGATGAAAATAAGCATTGGGGCATTGACGAGCATTTCTTGGGAGCAAATAAGGATTGGCCCCCCGCACCTCCAAGAAATGGCCTTTCTTTACATCAAGCATTGATCTTTGAGGTCCCCTTGCCCCTGCTGCTGCTTCTCTCTGTCGCTTAGTGGTCCTTGTTGGCATGATCTCCTCTTGCTCTTCCTCTCGATGACGACGAGAGGATGGCTTGACCTTGCCACCACGGGTCTTAGGTGCTCCTGTGAATAGCAAAGGTTTGGGAGGGAATAGGGGATAAGTGCACAAGCCGAGAAATTAAAGATCAAATTGGACACTAACAAGCAACATTGGTGACTCTAGACAGAGCGGTAGTACCGCAAATTCAGTCCGGCAGTGCCGCTTTGACCGGTAGTACCGCCCGAGGTTGAGCGGTACTACCGCTTAAGCTCTGCACAGCCAAATCGAGATCGAGTCCATGGTAAAATTGATCTAGAGTCACACATTGTTGCTAGATAGTATCCCTGCACATGAATAGCTTCCAGGAATGCTTCTCCACCACAAAACTCCAACAAACCCTAGCATATGCATCTAGGGAGTTCAACACACCCTAGAGAGAGAAATTAGGGTTCATACCGGAGGACATGGCGGAGAAGGGGTTGGGGAAGCTTCTCCATGGAGGAGATTTGGCCGACGGCGGCTGGAAAAGGAGATCGGGGCCGATCTCCTCGAGGTCTTGAGCTTGGGGGAACTTTTGACTTGAGGTGGAAGAGGAGATGTGGAGATTTGGGGTAATCCCGACCCCAACCGGTACCTCTTGTCAAAAGATGCAAGCGGTAGTACCGCTTCTAGAAGCGGTAGTACCGCTTACCGGTACTGGCCCGGTACTTAGAGCGGTAGTACCGTTCTGGGGATAATTGTCCAGTTTTGTCAGAGAAATGCCCCAGAGCGGTAGTACCGTCCTAAGAAGCGGTAGTACCGTCCTCCAAATTCAAAGACATCAGATTTTGGTGTAGACTTGTGCTTTTAGACTGAGTTGGCTCAAGAGATAGATGATGGCTTAGGATTAGATTACGAAACTGTTAAGGTACTACCCAACCAAGCTTGCAAGAATCAAAGCAATAAAAGCCAAGCTTGGGTGAATCTCCCGTGAAGAAACAAAGAGAAAAGAAGAAACGACAAACAAAAACAAGAAGAGAAAAGTAAAAGAAAACAAAAAGAACAAAAACTCCTCGAGGAGGAGGTTTGGTGGCCGAAGCCACCGTGTACGAGTTTCGTAGTGTGAGGTCGCATAGAGACCTAGGACTCACGACTACAACTCAACATGAAGCTCATAGTCACTTGATTGACGAATGGCATATGCTTTTGGGTTTCTTTGTGCATCATGGGGGGAGGGATAGCTCAATAATTTAAACCGCACTCCCCCTATGTTCATGTGTGCTTTACACCTAGACATATGGCACAAGAGTGGTATAGGTATCCACTTATGACACAATGTCCGGATGAGAAGCACAAAGGTAGAGAGGCAAACCTTGACGATAATCGATAGAGAGTGAGTCCATTGTCTTGTTGAGCACATTCGGGAAGAATTGATACTTGGGATTGCTATACCATTGAATCCCATCATATCTTGCTCTTGAGTATGTCTTGTTCTTTGCTTGAATTATGAGATAGTCTTGATGCTTTAGCACCCCGGCGAGAATCGATCAAGAGGATAGGTTCTTGTGAAGTTCCTTGATCTTCATCATGATCTGGGTCCTCGCCTTGACCTCATTATTGTTGATGCCGAACTTTAGGTTGTGGAATAGGTGACCTAGCACTTGGTTGTCCAATGAAAAAGACTTGGCCTTGTGGTGTAGATGGCTCCACATAGGTGGAACTCCGTCCTTCCCCGGTACTCATAGAAGGTAGCTTTTGAGATCGGCGTGTGCCAACACTCATCCTTCCTATGGTAATCGGGGGAATTGCATCTCCTTTCTCACAAGAAGCACTTCGCCTTCTCCAAAGAACTATTATCTCCATCGAAATGTCTCATCACTCAATACCGCAAACTTCACAGTAGACTCATACTCTATCATCATGCTTGAGTGTCTTCTTAGGTTTGTCTCTCACTTCCGGCAACCCTATGAGGTTAGGGTAAGAGTATGGCTAGGAGCAAAAGGTGGATTCCTTCTTTGCCAATGAAGATATCCAAGATCTTGAGAACAAACTCCGTTCCATTGTTGCTTCTTCTTGCAAGGATTATGTCATAGAACTTGTATCGAAATTGTTTGAGAAACTTCATCATGATTCATTTCCTTTCCACGCAAATCCTACAAAACACAATCTCTACACAAAGAAGCAAATTCCATTAGTCCTAGACCGTGGCCTCTTGAAGAGACTAGCTCCACAAGAGGACCACTACTGTAGGGATTCGTTGCATAGAAAACAAAAAATTTCCTACCACGAACACGCAATCCAAGCCAAGATGCAATCTAGAAGACGGTAGCAACGAGGGGATTATCGAGTCTCACCCTTGAAGAGATTCCAAAGCCTACAAGATGAGGCTCTTGTTGCTGCGGTAGACGTTCACTTGCCGCTTGCAAAAGCGCGTAGAAGATCTTGATCACGGTGCCACGAACGGGCAGCACCTCCGTACTCGGTCACACGTTCGGTTGTTGATGAAGACGATGTCCACCTCCCCGTTCCAGCGGGCAGCGGAAGTAGTAGCTCCTCTTGAATCCGACAGTATGACGGCGTGGTGTCGGTGGTGGTGGAGAAACCCGGTGGAGCTTCGCTAAGCATGCGGGAAGTGGAGGAGCGGGGCGGCTAGGGTTTGGGGAGAGGGGGGCGCCGGCCACTTGAGGTGGTGCGGCCACCTTGTGCTTGTTGGGGTGGCCGGCCCCCTCCCCTTGGCCCTCATTATATAGGTGGAAGCCCCAAGTGTTGGACTACAAGTCTCCGAATAAAACCCGAACCCAAAACCTTCCATGTGATAGGGAAACCTACCCAAGGTGGGAATACCACTTGGGGTGGGATTCCCCCTTTCCATGTGGGGGGGTGGCCGGCCCCCTTTGGGGGAGTCCACTTGGGACTCCTCCCCCTCTAGGGTTGGCCGGCCATGGAGGTGGACTCCCTTTGGGACTCCGCCTTCCTTAGTGGTTTCTTCCGGACTTTTCTAGAACCTTCTAGAACCTTCCATAGAACCTTCCGGATCATTTTAAATCTTATAAAATGACTTCCTATATATGAATCTTATTCTCCGGACCATTCCGGAACTCCTCGTGATGTCCGGGATCTCATCCGGGACTCCGAACAAATATTCGAACTCCATTCCATATTCAAGTTCTACCATTTCAACATCCAACCTTAAGTGTGTCACCCTACGGTTCGTGAACTATGCGGACATGGTTGAGTACTCACTCCGACCAATAACCAATAGCGGGATCTGGAGATCCATAATGGCTCCCACACATTCAACGATGACTTTAGTGATCGAATGAACCATTCACATACGATACCAATTCCCTTTGTCACGCGATATTTTACTTGTCCGAGGTTTGATCATCGGTATCACTCTATACCTTGTTCAACCTCGTCTCCTGACAAGTACTCTTTACTCGTACCGTGGTATGTGGTCTCTTATGAACTCATTCATATGCTTGCAAGACATTAGACGACATTCCACCGAGAGGGCCCAGAGTATATCTATCCGTCATCGGGATGGACAAATCCCACTGTTGATCCTTATGCCTCAACTCATACTTTCCGGATACTTAATCCCACCTTTATAACCACCCATTTACGCAGTGGCGTTTGATGTAATCAAAGTACCTTTCCGGTATAAGTGATTTACATGATCTCATGGTCATAAGGACTAGGTAACTATGTATCGAAAGCTTATAGCAAATAACTTAATGACGTGATCTTATGCTACGCTTAATTGGGTGTGTCCATTACATCATTCATACAATGATATAACCTTGTTATTAATAACATCCAATGTTCATGATTATGAAACTAATCATCCATTAATCAACAAGCTAGATAAGAGGCATACTAGGGACTCTTTGTTGTTTACATATCACACATGTATCAATGTTTCGGTTAATACAATTATAGCATGGTATATAAACATTTATCATAAACGTAAAGATATATAATAACCACTTTTATTATTGCCTCTTGGGCATATCTCCTTCAGTCTCCCACTTGCACTAGAGTCAATAATCTAGATTACATTGTAAGGTACCTAACACCCATGGCATTCTGGTGTTGGTCATGCTTTGCCCTAGGGAGAGCTTTAGTCAACGGATCTGCTACATTCAGATCAGTGTGTACTTTGCAAATCTTTACTTCTCCATCTTCGATGTACTCGCGAATCGAGTGGTAACGCAGCTTGATATGCTTCACCTCTTGTGTGACCTTGGTTCTTGTGCATTGGCGATGGCACCCATGTTGTCACAGTATATGACTAGTGGGTCCAATGCACTAGGAACCACACCGAGCTCTACAATGAACCTCTTCATCCATACCGCTTCTGATGAAGCCTCTGAAGCCGTTATGTACTCTGATTCTGTTGAAGACTTCGCCACCGTGTACTGCTTCGAGCTTGCCCACCATCGCACACCATTCAATATAAACACATACCCAGACTGTGACTTAGAGTCATCAGGATCAGTGTTCCAACTTGCATCGGTGTAACCACTTACAACGAGCTCTTGGTCAACTCCATAACAAAGAAACATATCCTTAGTTCTTTTCAAGTACTTCAGGATATTCTTGACCGCTGTCCAGTGTTCCATTCCTGGATCACTTTGATATCTGCTAGTCAAACTAACAGCATGTGCTATATCCGGTCTAGTACATAGCATGGCATACATGATAGATCCCATGCACGAGGCATAGGGGATATTACTCATCCTTTCTCTTTCTTCTGCCGTAGCCGGTCCTTGAGTCTTAGTCAAGACCTTGCCTGGTAACATAGGTAAGAACCCTTTCTTACTTTCGTCCATTCTAAACTTCTTTAGAATCTTGTCCAGGTATGTACTCTGTGATAGCCCTATTAGGCGTCTTGATCTATCTCTATAAATCTTGATGCCTAATATATACGATGCTTCACCAAGGTCTTTCATTGAAAAACTATTATTCAAATAACCTTTTACACTGCTTAATAGTTCTATATCATTCCCAATCAATAATATGTCATCTACATATAATATCAGGAATGCTACAGAGCTCCCACTCACTTTCTTGTAAATACAGGCCTCTCCATGACACTGTATAAACCCGAAGTCTTTGATCACTTTATCAAAGCGTCGGTTCCAACTTCTTGATGCTTGCTTCAGTCCATAGATTGAACGCTGAAGTTTGCATACTTTGTCAGCATTTTTAGGATCGACAAAACCTTTGGGTTGTACCATATACAACTCTTCCTCAATGTCTCCATTAAGGAACGCCGTTTTGACATCCATCTGCCAAATCTCATAATCGAAAAATGCAGCTATTGCTAACAAAATCCTCACAGATTTTAGCTTCGCTACAGGTGAGAAAGTCTCATCGTAGTCAACTCCTTGAATTTGTCGGAAACCCTTTGCGACAAGTCGAGCTTTATAGACAATAATATTACCATCAGCATCTGTTTTTCTCTTGAAGATCCATTTATTCTCGACAGCCTTGCGGCTATCAGGTAAGTCAACCAAAGTCCACACTTTGTTATCATACATGGATCCCATTTCGGATTTCATGGCTTCTTGCCATTTGTTGGAATCTGGGCTTCATCATCGCTTCTTCATACGTCGCAGGGTCCTCATCATTGTTATCCACAATCATGACATTTAGACAAGGATCATACCAATCAGGAGTGGCACGTTCCCTTGTCGATCTGCGAGGTTCAGTAGTTTCCTCGTTCGAAGTTTCATGATCATTATCATTAGCTTCCTCTGTTGCCGGTGTAGGCGGTACATGTACAACTTCCGCATCGCGCTACTCTGATCAACGAGTATAGATTCATCAATCTCATCGAGTTCTACTTTTCTTCCAGTCACTTCTTTAGTGAGAAATTCTTTCTCAAGAAAGGTTCCGTTCTTAGCAACAAAGATTTTGCCTTCGGATCTGTGATAGAAAGTGTACCCTATAGTTTCCTTAGGGTATCCTATGAAGACGCATTTCTCCGCTTTGGGTTCTAGCTTGTCCGGTTGTAACTTCTTTACATAGGCTTCGCAACCCCAAACTTTAAGGAACGACAGCTTAGGTTTCTTATTAAACCATAATTCATATGGTGTCGTTTCTACGGATTTTGATGATGCTCTATTTAAAGTGAATGCGGCTGTCTCTAATGCATAACTCCAAAATGATAACGGCAAATCAGTAAGAGACATCATAGAACGAACCATATCTAAGAGAGTTCGATTACGACGTTCGGACACACCGTTTCGTTGTGGTGTTCCCGGCAGTGTCAATTGTGAAAGTATTCCGCATTTCTTTAAATGCATGCCAAACTCATAACTCAGATATTCACCTCCACGATCAGATCGTAGAAATTTAATCTTCTTGTTACGTTGATTTTCTACTTCACGTTGGAATTCCTTAAACTTCTCGAAAGTTTCGGATTTATGTTTCATGAAATAGATATACCCCTATCTACTCAGATCATCTGTGAAGGTTAGAACATAACGATAACCACCGCGCGATGCTACGCTCATTGGTCCGCACACATCGGTATGTATGATTTCCAATAAGTCAGTAGCTCGCTCCATCATCCCAGAAAATGGAGTCTTAGTCATTTTTCCATTAGACATGCTTCGCATCTATCAAGTGACTCAAAGTCAAGTGATTCAAGTAATCCATCGGTATGGAGTTTCTTCATGCGTTTCAGTCCAATATGACCAAGACGACAGTGCCACATATAAGTAGAATTATCATTCAATTTAATTCGCTCAGCATCAATGTTATGTATATGCGTATCACTACTATCGAGATCTAACAGAAATAAGCCATTCTTTTCAGGTGCTCGACCATAAAAGATATTATTCATAAAAATAGAACAACCATTATTCTCAGACTTGAATGAATAACCGTCTTGCATTAAACAAGATCCAGATATAATGTTCATGCTCAACGCGGGTACAAAATAACAATTATTTAGGCTTAAAACTAATCCCGAAGGTAGATGTAGAGGAAGTGTGCCGACAGCGATTACATCGACTTTGGATCCATTTCCAACGCGCATCGTCACTTCATCTTTCAGTAGTCTTCGTTTATTCTTTAGTTCCTGTTTCGAGTTACAAATATGAGCAACCGAACCAGTATCAAATACCCAGGTACTAGAACGAGAACCAGTGAGATAAACATCTATAACATGTATATCAGATATACCTTCTTTCTTCTTCTTGACAAGGCCGCTCTTCAGATCAGCCAGATACTTGGAGCAATTACGCTTCCAGTGTCCCTTCTCCTTGCAGTAATAGCACTCAGCATCAGGCTTAGGGCCGTTCTTAGGTTTCATAGGAGGAGTGGCAGCTTTCTTGCCACCCTTCTTGAATTTTCCCTTAGACTTGCCCTGTTTCTCGAAACTGGTGGTCTTGTTGACCATCAACACTTGGTGCTCTTTCTTGATCTCAATCTCAGCAACTTTTAGCATGCCAAAGATTTCAGGTAACTCCTTGTTCATGTTCTGCATATTGTAGTTCATCACAAAGTTCTTGTAACTTGGTGGCAGTGATTGAAGGACACGATTAATCCCCAGTCTGTTAGGAATCACTATTCCCAAGTCACTGAGTTTCTTCGCATGCCCGGTCATGGCGAGCATGTGCTCGCTAACGGAGCTGCCTTCTACCATCAAGCAACTGAAGAAGTGTTTCGATGCTTCATAGCATTCCACGGCCGCATGAGTTTCAAATATAGCTTTCAGCTCATTGACCAACTCATGAGGATCGTGGTGCTCAAAACGTTTTTGAAGATCGGCTTCCAGACTGCACAGGAGGGCACACTGAACTTGAGAGTACCGAGTTTTCCGAGTTGCGTAAACATTCTTTACTTCCTCGGTTTCAGTTTCTGCAGGAGGGTCACCTAGCGGTGCATCAAGCACAAATTGCAGATTTCCGCCAGAGAGGAAGATTCTCACATGACGGAACCAGTCGGTGAAGTTGCTACCGTTGCTCTTAAGCTTTTCTTTCTCTAGGAACTGGTTAAAATTGATTGGGGACGCCATCTCTACAACATATATTTGCAAAAGTTTAGACTAAGTTTATGACAAATTGAGTTCAAATTTTAATTCAACATAATTAAAAATCTAGGTGAACTCCCACTCAAAACAATATCCCTCGCATTGTCTTAGTGATCACACGAACCAAATCCACCGCACCTAAGTCCGATCATCACGAGACAAGGTGTAGTTTCAATGGCGAACACTCAAAGTGTTCATCATATCAACCATATGATTCATGCTCTACCTTTCGGTATCACGTGTTCCGAGACCATGTATGTACATGCTAGGCTCGTCAAGGCCACCTTAGTATCCGCATGTGCAAAACTGTCTTGCACCCGTTGTATGCACTTGTTGATTCTATCACACCCGATCATCACGAGATGCTTCGAAATGACAAGTCTTGGCAATGGTGCTACTAAGGATGAACACTTTATTATCTTGAGATTTTAGTGAGGGATCATCTTATAATGCTACCGTCGCGATCTAAGCAAAATAAGATGCATAAAAGGATTAACATCACATGCAGTTCATATGTGATATGATATGGCCCTTTTTGTCTTTGCGCCTCTGATCTTCATCTCCAAAGCACGGACATGATCTCCATCATCTTCGGGCATGATCTCCATCATCGTCGGTGTAGCGTCAAGGTCAATGGCGCCGTCTTCATGATTGTCCTCCATGTAGCAACTATTACAACTACTTTGAAATACTACTCAACATGAAATTTAAAGACAACCATAAGGCTCCTGCCGGTTGCCACAATACAATAATGATCATCTCATACATATTCATCATCACATTATGGCCATATCACATCACCAAACCCTGCAAAAACACGTTAGACGTCTCTAATTTGGTTTGCATATTTTACGTGGTTTAGGGTTTTCGATAGAGATCTAATCTACCTACGACCATGAACCACAACGGGTGATACTAATGTTTTCAATAGAAGAGTAAATTGAATCTTTACTATAGTAGGAGAGACAGACACCCGCAAAGCCTCTTATGCAATACAAGTTGCATGTCGAACGAGGAACAAGTCTCATGAACGCGGTCATGTAAAGTTAGTCCGAGCCGCTTCATCCCACTATGCCACAAAGATGCAAAGTACTCAACTAAAGATAACAAGAGCATCAACACCCACAAAACCATTGTGTTCTACTCGTGCAACCATCTATGCATAGACACGGCTCTGATACCACTGTAGGGATTCGTTGCGTAGAAAACAAAAAATTTCCTACCGCGAACACGCAATCCAAGCCAAGATGCAATCTAGAAGACGGTAGCAACGAGGGGATTATCGAGTCTCACCCTTGAAGAGATTCCAAAGCCTACAAGATGAGGCTCTTGTTGCTGCGGTAGACATTCACTTGCCGCTTGCAAAAGCGCGTAGAAGATCTTGATCACGGTGCCACGAACGGGCAGCACCTCCGTACTCGGTCACACGTTCGGTTGTTGATGAAGACGACGTCCACCTCCCCGTTCCAGCGGGCAGCGGAAGTAGTAGCTCCTCTTGAATCCGACAGCACGATGGCGTGGTGTCGGTGGTGGTGGAGAAACCCGGCGGAGCTTCGCTAAGCGTGCGGGAAGTGGAGGAGCGGGGCGGCTAGGATTTGGGGAGAGGGGGGCGCCGGCCACTTGAGGTTGTGCGGCCACCTTGTGCTTGTTGGGGTGGCCGGCCCCCTCCCCTTGGCCCTCATTATATAGGTGGAAGCCCCAAGTGTTGGACTACAAGTCTCCGAATAAGACCCGAACCCAAAACCTTTCATGTGATAGGGAAACCTACCCAAGGTGGGAATCCCACTTGGGGTGGGATTCCCCCTTTCCATGTGGGGGGGTGGCCGGCCCCCTTTGGGGGAGTCCACTTGGGACTCCTCCCCCTCTAGGGTTGGCCGGCCATGGAGGTGGACTCCCTTTGGGACTCCGCCTTCCTTAGTGGTTTCTTCCGGACTTTTCTAGAACCTTCTAGAACCTTCCATAGAACCTTCCGGATCATTTTAAATCTTATAAAATGAGTTCCTATATATGAATCTTATTCTCCGGACCATTCCGGAACTCCTCGTGATGTCCGGGATCTCATCCGGGACTCCGAACAAATATTCGAACTCCATTCCATATTCAAGTTCTACCATTTCAACATCCAACCTTAAGTGTGTCACCCTACGGTTCGTGAACTATGCGGACATGGTTGAGTACTCACTCCAACCAATAACCAATAGCGGGATCTGGAGATCCATAATGGCTCCCACACATTCAACGATGACTTTAGTGATCGAATGAACCATTCACATACGATACCAATTCCCTTTGTCACGCGATATTTTACTTGTTCGAGGTTTGATCATCGGTATCACTCTATACCTTGTTCAACCTCGTCTCCTGACAAGTACTCTTTACTCGTACCGTGGTATGTGGTCTCTTATGAACTCATTCATATGCTTGCAAGACATTAGACGACATTCCACCGAGAGGGCCCAGAGTATATCTATCCGTCATCGGGATGGACAAATCCCACTGTTGATCCATATGCCTCAACTCATACTTTCCGGATACTTAATCCCACCTTTATAACCACCCATTTACGCAGTGGCGTTTGATGTAATCAAAGTACCTTTCCGGTATAAGTGATTTACATGATCTCATGGTCATAAGGACTAGGTAACTATGTATCGAAAGCTTATAGCAAATAACTTAATGACGTGATCTTATGCTACGCTTAATTGGGTGTGTCCATTACATCATCATACAATGATATAACCTTGTTATTAATAACATCCAATGTTCATGATTATGAAACTAATCATCCATTAATCAACAAGCTAGATAAGAGGCATACTAGGGACTCTTTGTTGTTTACATATCACACATGTATCAATGTTTCGGTTAATACAATTATAGCATGGTATATAAACATTTATCATAAACATAAAGATATATAATAACCACTTTTATTATTGCCTCTTGGGCATATCTCCTTCAACTAAATGTTCATAATAGTAGGTACAAAGACCCAAGAGTGTAGAGCAAAGAACAAAGAGTACATATGTAAGAGTCTTGACAAGGTAGGACTTGATCACCACCTTGTCAAGGCTCCAATACCTTTAAGCTTGCTTGTGTTGTCGTCATGAGAAAGATAGATATAAGGACTTGATGACGACAACAAATTCCTTGCTTCCGGACATAAGACTTGTGGCTTCAAGATAACCACCCAATAAGCACCTCCGAAAGCAAGGCCCTTCATGGATCAAGAGTTGGAAATAGGAGCCCACTTTTCAATGGGCCCTACCTTCATATTCTTTGCTTCATTGATCCTTCCTTCTCACTCAATCTTCTTTGGCATAATTGCCACTTCTCCTTCATTGCATAAGTCCTCGTGGGCTTCAATGACTCCTTCCAAGAATTGGACTTGAATTTGGAGACTCTCAATCTCGGACCTCAAGTCATTAGCTTCATCTTCTCGGTCCACTAGAGCTTCCTCAAGAAGAGAATTCCTTCTCAAGAGTGAATGCTTGTGTCTCTCCAAAGTGGCAATGTCATCCTCATGGTTACGACAAATGTAATCTTTGCTTGAGCGTTTGTATTCTTCTATGGCTTCATCTTGCATAAGCTTGATCACCATAAGTTTGTCCTTGCTTCTCTTAAGATAAGCAATTTCATCCTCGTGGTTACAACAAGTGACCTTTTCTTTGCTCAAACGGATCCACTCCAACAAGGACTCATTTTGCCTCTCATTTACTTCGACTAGCTTGGCCTTGTGTTTCTTTAGAGTGGCAATCTCTTCTTCATGATCACAACATTGCACCTTCTCTTTACTCAAGCGATAGTATTCATCTAAGGCCTCCTCTTGAGTTGAGATGACATCCAAGAACTTTGCATTGTGTTTTCTCAAGAAGCATACTTCGTCAAGGAGCTTGTCACAACATGAATTAGGACCTTCATCTTCTTTCTTCTTGGCAAAGGTTGCAACATCCTCAATTGACCAATCATGATCTTCTTCAAGATAATCCTTCTTTGTCTTGATCTTGTCCAACCAACCAAGAGCATAATCTCGATCCTTGAGTTGGGAGATGAGAGAGTTGTTGTAGTCTTCAAGAATAAGAGCACTAGTTTCAAGAGTCATACGCATGCACACTTCTTCCTCATAAGCTTGGGTGAGAGAGATAAGCTCCAATTCCTTCTTCTTTTCAAGTCCTTCATTTTCCACCATATGGTCTTCATCTCCAAGCATGTTAGTTCTAGGCTTCTCGGTGGAGGAGATCTTGGTGACGTGGTTGTTGGGGAGTAGCTTGGAGAGCCGTTTCGGAAGGAATCTAAACTTGCTCTTACGAATGAGGTATCCACCATATAAATCCCTTGGCTTGTAGAGACAATCCGCAACAAAGTGACTTTTGTCGCGACAATTGAAGCAAGAGTCCCTTGATCTCGAGTTTGGTTTCTTGTTTCCACTCCAAGGAAGTAGAGCATTGTAGAACTTTTTCTCGATCCAACGGTCATCCACAGAAGTCGCTCCAAGGTCTTGCATTTGGATGGTGAAAGCAATAAGGCATCGGTACATCTCTTCGGGCGATTCTCCCTCTATCATGACAAATTCATTGTCCATCGCTTCACTAAAATGAGAGCATTGGATACTCCCATTTCCAAGGAAGAGCTTGTCAAGATTGTTCCAAGCTTCCTTGGCGGTCTTGAGCGAGTGGATATGAGCGCGGTCCTTGGGAGGAATGGCCAAGTGAATCATGTCGATGGCGATGGCGTTGAGTTGGTGGTCCACCACTTCCCTTCTTGTCAAGTTCATTGGGTCTTGTGGTGAATATCCTTCTTCAATGATACGCCAAAGCTCGGTAGAGGTGCTGCGCACATGACAACGCATTAAGATTTTCCAATCACCAAAGCTATTAGATTCAAGTAATGGTGGTGGACCATGAGTCAAGATGCAAGGCATGGGCATTGGAACATTTGAGTCATAATCACTTGATGGAGATGCATCCTTCCCCTTTGATGAGGTGTCAACACCCCCAAGATCCTTTTCCCGATGTGAATTTGTTGATTGCTCAACAATCTCAACACAAGGAAAAGAGTCGACTTGGGATGGGGAAACATTGACACCTCTATTAGTATCTATGATGGGGTTAGATTTTGGAGTAATCAACTCCATCATCATAGCCTTAAATTGAGATACAATGGATGACTCCAATTTCTTGAGGTCATGCAAAGTAGCCGGAGTATTATCGGCACTTGATGATGGAGATGATTGCTCACGGGGAAGAACTCCATTCACAACCACCTCTTGTTGGGCCATTTCTTAGGCGGTAAAGCCCGAGCAAGAAAACCTTGCTCTGATACCACTTGAATGGATCGTAGCGAACAAGAGGGCGGGTGAATGGTGCTACGGCAAGTTTTAACCTTTTTCAATTTTAGCGCAACGGAAGGTAAAGGTGATAACTTTAGCAATAGCGGAGTTCCTACAATGAGGCTAGAACATGTGCAACAAGTAAAGGAATCAACAAGATAGTAAGAGTGAGGAGCGAGACAACCGGAGGGCGCGGAGGCGAGGCGAGGTTTGTTTACCGCAGTTCCTTCCACAACAGGAAGTATGTCTGCGTTGAGGAGGTGCTAGTATCACACAAGAGACTAGACGGCCACACCACGAAGGAAGGCCTCACCTTCTTCCTCGAGAGAGCTCCACGGAGGTGCTCTCCCTCTTCCACTAAGGCACCGATCGAGGCGGTGATTCCTTCACAAGGTTGGGGCGAGCTCCACACACAAGGATGCTCCCAACACCCTATGGAGCTAGTACATCACCAAGCTAGACTCCATAGCTGCACATCTCCAATGCTCCACCATAGGAACCCATCTCCAATGCTCCACCAAAGGAACCCTTCCAATGCTCCACCAACAAGCTCTTCCAGTGCTCCACCAAGAAGCTCTTCCAGTGCTCCACCAAGAAGCTCTTCCAGTGCTCCACCAAGAAGCTCTTCCACCAAGGAACCCTAACACCAAGATCCACTAAGGACTACCACGAATCGGTGAACTTTCTCTCGGTAGAATGATAGATCGGGGTCTCCTCCACCACCTCTCAAAGTATGAGCAAGATTGGTTGGGTGGATGAGGAGATCCCCTCAATTTTGAGCTCAGCAACAATGGAGGAGAGAGAGAGAGAAGAGCTGAGGTGAGCTGGAGAAGAAGGGGCCTTTATATAGGTCCCTCCAAATCCAACCGTTACCTGCTGTTTCTGCCTAAGCGGTACTACCGCTTCTGGAAGCAGTACTACCGCTCTGAGTTCGAGTCCCCACTGAACTTGTCCACGTGGACACATTGCGGTACTACCGCTTGCGGTACCGCTTGAGTACTGCAATAGGGTCCAGACCTTACTGGATCCCAAGCGGTACCCGAGCGATACCAGAGCGGCACTACCGTAACGCGTTACAGTACTTAGCGCGGTGCCGTGGGCGGTACTACCGCTCTCAAGCGGTACTACCGCTCAAGGTACCGTGAAGGTACCGCATCGTGTTCTGTGGGACATTCTCGCGTGCAAACCTCAGAGCGGTATCTCGGGCGGTACCAGTAGGGGTAGCGGTACTACCACTCCTGGTACCGGTAGTACCGCTATGGCTGCAACAGCCTTTTCCTCTCCTACCATGTTACCTCGCGACACACACACAAAACCAGAAAGTCTAAGAACTACGCTTCGGTCTTCTGATCATAATGTGTTCGGCGAGGGTACCGTGCAACCTGCAAACCTATCAATGAAAAACTTTGTGCACGGTTAGAATTGTTCGAGTGTTGTTATCAAACACACAAAACACGGGATACGGGTCTTGCTCTTACATCCGGTCCAGCTGTTTTTGCCACGTTTTGTCTCGTTTTGCCTCGTTTTGCCCCTATTCTTTATGCAATTGTGTGTGAATGCTCAGATGATGACATGTACATATAGATAGATAGATGATGATGAGATGAGCATAAACATGGGGTTGGAAACACAAGGTTCTCTAGGCATACCCATTGGAGTGAAAATCCAAACAATATGAAAATAGCAACAAATGGCATGATTCGAAATATATATTAAGAATCATAAATCATTTTGAAGTGATTTTTGCAATAAGATCATTTAGCCTTATATAGTCAAGTCAATTTGCAATTGAGGCTTAATGAGGGGCGGGGGATTACTCCCCCTATGTGAAGCGCAAATGTCATGAGACCTCGAAGAGACGTGCTTGGGTCCATATAATGACATTGGGTCTATTTATGTTGCACACATAGGTATGCATCATACCAAGATATGGTAAGTTGACTATCCCCATATGTGTTGTTCCTCTAAGATAGATAGCTAGATAAATGCAAGAATATAGTGCAAGAAGTTATTCAATCTAAGTTTTTAGGATCAAGAATCTCAAGTTCTCCTCTTAAGTTTACAAACCAGGCTTCATCCAAAGGCTTAGTGAAAATATCCGCCAATTGGTATGTTGTCCCCACATGAGTGAGATCAATGTCCCCATTGGCAACATGGTCACGTAGGAAGTGATGGTGAATGTCAATGTGTTTGGTGCGACAATGTTGAACCGGGTTATTGGCGATCTTTATTGCACTTTCGTTGTCACATAGAAGAGGCACCGTACCAAGAGACATACCATAGTCTCTTAAGGTTTGCTTCATCCATAACAACTGAGTGCAACAAGATGCCGCAAATATATATTCGGCTTCGGCGGTGGATAAAGCGGTGGAGTTTTGTTTCTTAGATGACCAACTCACCAATGACCGGCCAATAAATTGGCAAGCCCCGGAGGTAGACTTCCGGTCAACCTTATCACCGGCCCAATCGGAATCGGAATAGCCAATGAGTTCAAAGGTTGACCCCTTTGGATACCATAGCCCGAGAGTAAGAGTGAGAACAAGGTATCTTAGAATCTGTTTGACCATGATACGTCTCCGACGTATCGATAATTTCTTATGTTCCATGCCACATTATTGATGATATCTACATGTTTTATGCATACTTTACATCATATTTATGCATTTTCTGGAACTAACCTATTAACAAGATGCCGAAGAGCCGATTCTTTGTTTCTGCTATTTTTGGTTTCAGAAATCCTAGTAAGGAAATATTCTCGGAATTGGACGAAATCAACGCCCAGGGGCCTATTTTCACACGAAGCTTCCAGAAGACCGAAGAGTCAACGAAGTGGGGCCACGAGGTGGCCAGGAGGTAGGGCGGCGCGGCCTAGGTCTTGGCCGCGCCGGCCTGTCTCCTGGGCCCCTCGCGACGCCCCTTGACCTGCCCTTCCGCCTACAAATAGCCTTCATCGCGAAACCCCCAGTACCGAGAGCCACGATACGGAAAACCTTCCAGAGACGCCGCCGCCGCCAATCCCATCTCGGGGGATTCATGGGATCGCCTCCGGCACCCTGCCGGAGAGGGGATTCATCTCCCGGAGGACTCTACACCGCCATGGTCACCTCCGGAGTGATGAGTGAGTAGTTCACCCCTGGACTATGGGTCCATAGCAGTAGCTAGATGGTTGTCTTCTCCTCATTATGCTTCATTGTCAGATCTTGTGAGCTGCCTAACATGATCAAGATCATCTATCTGTAATGCTATATGTTGTGTTTGTTGGGATCCGATGAATAGAGAATACTATGTTATGTTGATTATCAATTTATACCTATGTGTTGTTTATGATCTTGCATGCTCTCCGTTATTAGTAGAGGTTCTGGCCAAGTTTTTACTCTTAACTCCAAGAGGGAGTATTTATGCTCGATAGTGGGTTCATGTCTCCGTGAATCTGGGGGAGTGACAGAAACCTCTAAGGTTATGGATGTGATGTTGCCACTAGGGATAAAACATTGATGCTATGTCCGAGGATGTAGTTATTGATTACATTACGCACCATACTTAATGCAATTGTCTGTTGTTTTCAACTTAATACTGGAAGGGGTTCGGATGATAACCTGAAGGTGGACTTTTTAGGCATAGATGCATGCTGGATAGCGGTCTATGTACTTTGTCGTAATGCCCAATTAAATCTCACAATACTCATCATATCATGTATGTGCATTGTCATGCCCTCTCTATTTGTCAATTGCCCAACTGTAATTTGTTCACCCAACATGCTATTTATTTTATGGGAGAGACACCACTAGTGAACTGTGGACCCCGGTCCAATTCTTTACATCTGAAATACAATCTACTGCAATTGTTCTACTGTTTTCTGCAAACAATCATCATCCACACTATACATCTAATCCTTTGTTACGGCAAGCCGGTGAGATTGACAACCTCACTGTTTCGTTGGGGCAAAGTACTTGGTTTGTGTTGTGCAGGTTCCACGTTGGCGCCGGAATCCCTGGTGTTGCGCCGCACTACATCTCGCCGCCATCAACCTTCAACGTGCTTCTTGGCTCCTACTGGTTCGATAAACCTTGGTTTCATACTGAGGGAAAACTTGCCGCTGTACGCATCACACCTTCCTCTTGGGGTTCCCAACGGACGCGTGCTGTACGCGTATCAGACCACCATCAAATGGCTCTCCTTATGAGCAGATTGAAAACGAGCACACATCCCTACACTTAGCATGATATCCGGCCTAGAGGCACAAAGGTAGAGAAAGGATCCTATCATGGAACGGTATACGTTTATATCCACATCCTTCTCACCATCACATGAGCCAAGTTGCCCCTTCGGGCATGGGTGTCTTCATTGGGCTTGCATTGGTCATGTTGAACTTCTTGAGCATGTCCTACACATTCTTTTCTTGGGAGATGAAGGTGCCTTTTGCAAGTTGCTTCACTTGGAAGCCTAGAAAGAACTTCAACTCTCCCATCATGGACATCTCAAATTTCCTAGTCATCAATAGCTCAAAAGCTTTGTTATGATTGGGGTTAGTTCCACCAAATATAATATCATCAACATATATTTGACATACAAATAAGCCACCCCCTTTAACCCGTTTGGTGAAAAGGGTGGAATCGACCGTACCCATGCAAAACCCATCATGTAGTAAGAAATCCCTAAGGAACTCATACCAAGCACGTGGAGCTTGCTTTAGACCGTAGAGTGCTTGATGTCTACGCACGCTTCTATTCCTGTAGACAGTGTTTGGCCTCCAAGAGCAGAGGTTTGTAGAACAGCAGCAAGTTTCCCTTAAGTGAATCACCCAAGGTTTATCGAACTCAAGGAGGTAGAGGTCAAAGATATCCCTCTCAAGCAACCCTGCAATTACTATACAAGAAGTCTCTTGTGTCCCCAACACACCTAATACACTTGTCAGATGTATAGGTGCACTAGTTCGGCGAAGAGATAGTAAAATGCAAGTGATATGGATGAATATGAGTGGTAATAACAATCTGAAATAAATATGGCAGCAAGTAAACATGCAGTAGAACAGTAAATAAATGGTGATTCGATATTTGGAAACAAGGCCTAGGGATCATACTTTCACTAGTGGACACTCTCAACAATGATCACATAAATAAATAACTTCTCTTCACTCGTGCTACTTCTCACACTCTCTTGTTGGATAACAAACATCATTCATTGTGCAGGGCTACAAAAGCACACCTCAAGCCGGAGTAAACAAGCTCCACAACATCCGGAGTTCATATTAAAGTAACCTCTAGAGTGCATAATAGACCGTTGCAATTTAGACCGAGTACTAACATAGCATACACACTGTCAACAATAGCTATGAAAGGGGGAATAGATCGCATCAATACTATCATAGTAATAGTTAACTTCATAATCGACAAGAGATTACAATCATAACCTACGCCAAGTACTACATGATGCACACACTGTCAACATTACATCATGGAGGAGGAATAGACTACTTTAATAACATCACTAGAGTAGCACATAGATTAATAGTGATACAAAGCTCATGATCACATAAAGATCACATGGAGAGAGATGAACCACATAGCTACCGGTAGAGCCCTCAGCCTCGGGGGAGAACTACTCCCTCCTCATCATGGGAGACAGAAACGGCGATGAAGATGGCGGTGGTGTCGATGGAGATGACTCCCGGGGCAATTCCCCGTCCCGGCGGTGTGCCGAAACAGAGACTTCTGTCCCCCGAAACGGAGTTTCGCGATGGCGGCGGCGTCCCTGGAGTCTTTCTGGAGTTTCGTCAATTGGTATCGAGGTTTTAGGTCACGAGGGACTTTATAGGCGAAGAGGCGGCGCGAGGGGATGCCTGGGGGGCCCACCCCATAGGGCGGCGCGCCCCCCCTCTTGGCCGCGCCGGCCTATGGTGTGGGGGCCCTGGGCCTCCACTCCGTCTCCCCTTCGGTGTTCTGGTCCGTCTCGGTGAAATATGATGTTTGGCCTTTGTTTCGTCGAATTCCGAGAATATTGCCCGAACAGCCTTTCTAGGACCAAAAAGAGCAGAAAACAGGAACTGGCACTCTGGCATCTTGTTAATAGGTTAGTTCTGGAAAATGCGTAAAATCATTATAAAGTGTATATAAAACATGTGAGTATTGTCATAAAACTAGCATGGAACATAAGAAATTATAGATACGTTTGAGACGTATCAAGCATCCCAAGCTTAGTTCCTACTCACCCTCGAGTAGGTAAACGATAACAAGGATAATTTCTGAAGTGACATGCTATCATAATCTTGATCAATACTATTGCAAAGCATATGAAATGAATGAAGTGATTCGAAGCAATGGTAAAGACAATGACTAAACAACTGAATCATATAGCAAAGAATTTTCATGAATAGCACTTTCAAGACAAGCATCAATAAGACTTGCATAGGATTTAACTCATAAAGCAATAAATTCTTAGTAGAAAGTTTTGAAGCAACACAAAGGAAGATATAAGTTTCAGCAGTTGCTTTCAACTTCAACATGTATATCTCATGGATAATTTTCAACACAAAGTAATATGATGAATGCAAATAAGAAAGTATGTAGGAATCAATGCACACAGTTGACTCAAGTGTTTGCTTCTAAGATAGAAAGAAGTAGGTAAACTGACTCAACATAAAGTAAAAGAAAGGCCCTTCGCAGAGGGAAGCAGGGATTATTCTTTGTGCTAGAGCTTTTTATTTTGAAAACATAGAAACAATTTTGTCAACGGTAGTAATAATTCATATGTGTTATGCATAAGACATCCTATAAGTTGCAAGCCTCATGCATAGAATACCAATAGTGCTCGCACCTTGACCTAATTAGCTTGGATTTCCATGGATTATCATTGCATTACATATGTTTCAACCAAGTGTCACAAAGGGGTACCTCTATGCCGCCTGTACAAAGGTCCAAGGAGATAGATCGCATTAGATTTCTCGTTTTTGATAGATCTCAACTAAGGACATCCATACCAGGACAACATAGAAAACAGATAATGGACTCCTCTTTAATGCATAAGCATTCAACAACAGATAATATTCTCATAAGAGATTGAGGATTAGTGTCCAAACTGAATCTTCCACCATGATTCATGGCTTTAGTTAGCGGCCCAATGTTCTTCTCTAACAATATGCATACTCAAACCATTTGATCATGATAAATCACCCTTACTTCAGACAAGACGAACATGCATAGCAACTCACATGATATTCAACAAAGGTGTAATAGTTGATGGCGTCCCCAGAAACATGGTTACCGCTCAACAAGCAACTTATAAGAAATAAGATACATAAGCTACATATTCTTTACCACAATAGTTTTTAAGCTATTTTCCCATGAGCTATATATTGCAAAGACAAGGAATGAAATTTTAAAGGTAGCACTCAAGCAATTTACTTTGGAATGGCAGGGAAATACCATGTAGTAGGTAGGTATGGTGGACACAAATGGCATAGTTTTTGGCTCAAGGATTTGGATGCACGAGAAGTATTCCCTCTCAGTACAAGGCTTGGGCTAGCAAGGTTGTTTGAAGCAAACTCAAGTATGAACCGGTACAGCAAAACTTACATAAGAACATATTGCAAGCATTATAAGACTCTACACTGTCTTCCTTGTTGTTCAAACACCTCACCAGAAAATATCTAGACTTTAGAGAGACCAATCATGCAAACCAAATTTCAACAAGCTCTATGGTAGTTCTTCATTAATGGGTGCAAAGTACATGATGCAATAGCTTAAACATGATCTATTTGAGAAAAACAATTGCCAAGTATCAAATTATTCAAGACCATATACCAATTACCACATGAAGCATTTTCTGTTTCCAACCAAATAACAATGAACGAAGCAGTTTCAACCTTCGCCATGAACATTAAAAGTAAAGCTAAGAACACCTGTGTTCATATGCAACAGCGGAGCGTGTCTTTCTCCCACACAAATAATGCTAGGATCCGATTTTATTCAAACACAAACAAAAACATACAGACGCTCCAAGTAAAGCACATAAGATGTGACGGAATAAAAATATAGTTTCACTAGAGGTGACCTGATAAGTTGTCGATGAAGAAGGGGATGCCTTGGGCATCCCCAAGCTTAGATGCTTGAGTCTTCTTGAAATATGCAGGGATGAACCACGGGGGCATCCCCAAGCTTAGAGTTTTCACTCTTCTTGATCATATTGTATCATCCTCCTCTCTTGACCCTTGAAAACTTCCTCCACACCAAACTCAAAACAAACTCATTAGAAGGTTAGTACTCAAAAAACTTTAATCCACTTTGGTCCTGTAGTGACACATTGCAAAAACTCAATAAAACATTAGCTACAGCTCTCCACGTCTAGAAAGCCTTGCTTAAAGTCCACAAGAGACAATGCAAAAAAAAGAGACAGAATCTGTCAAAACAGAACAAGCAGTAAAGACGAATTTTTAAGAGGTACTTCCGTTGCTCAAATCAGAAAACTCAAAACTAATGGAAGTTGCGTACATATCTGAGGAACACGCATGAAAATTGGCAAATTTTTCTGAATTTCCTACAGAGAGACCTACCTAAATTCGTGACAGATAGAAATCTGTTTCTGTGCAGAAATCCAAATCTAGCATCAACCTTCTATTAGAGACTTTACTTGGCACAACATTGCAATAAAATAAAGATAAGGAGAGGTTGCTACAGTAGTAACAACTTCCAAGACACAACAAAACAGTAGCAAAATAAAACATGGGTTATCTCCCAAGAAGTGCTTTCTTTATAGCCATTAAGATGGGCTCAGTAATTCAATGATGCTCACATAAGGATGAGAGTTGAAGCAAAGAGAGCATCAAAAAGCAAGTATGAAACAAATTTAAGCCTAACCCACTTCCTATGAAAAGGAATCTTGTAAATAAACAAGTCATGCAAGCATAA
Source organism: Lolium perenne (assembly GCF_019359855.2). Classification (NCBI taxonomy): domain Eukaryota; kingdom Viridiplantae; phylum Streptophyta; class Magnoliopsida; order Poales; family Poaceae; genus Lolium; species Lolium perenne. The sequence goes on from NC_067244.2 coordinate 71,869,239, forward strand.
CGCAACAAGCATAGAAAGGCAACACAAGCGCAACTTCAAGATTCTCAACATAAAGAGGGGAAACTTAATACTATTAAGATGCATATAACCACGTTTCCCTCTCTCATAATAACTTTCAGTAGCATCATGAACAAACTCAACAATATAACTATCACATAAAGCATTCTTATGATGAGTCTCATGCATAAAATAATTACTACTCCCAACATAAGCATAGTCATTCTTATTAATTATAGTGGGAGCAAATTCAACAAAGTAACTATCATTATTATTCTCATAACCATAATCATCAAATATATGAGGCATAGTATAATCATAATAAACTTTATCCTCCATAGTAGGTGGCACCAAAATACCACTATCATTATAATCATCATAAATGGGAGGCAAAGTATCATCAAGGTAAATTTTATCCTCCATTCTTGGGGGACTAAAAATATCACAACCAGCTTCCCCAAGCTTAAATTCTTCCATAGCATTATCAATAATAGTGTTCAAAGAGTTCATGCTAATAACATTGCTACAACTATTTTGCAAACAAAGTTCCATGGGTTTTTTAATTCTCTCTTCAAACACCTCATGTCCTAACTCAAGATAAATTTCATAAAGATCTCTAATTTTTTTTGTTGTTTTCCATTAAGCCTAACTAGTGAAAATAAAAACAAGAAACAAAAAGATGCAATTGCAAAATCTAAAGGAAATAACTTTGAGCACTCACACACCGGCAACAATGCTAGGAAATAGCTTAGTAGTCGGAGGATGCGAATACCTTTTACCTTACCCCCCGGCAACGGCGCCAGAAAATAGCTTGATGTCTACGCACGCTTCTATTCATGTAGACAGTGTTGGGCCTCCAAGAGCAGAGGTTTGTAGAACAGCAGCAAGTTTCCCTTAAGTGAATCACCCAAGGTTTATCGAACTCAGGGAGGTAGAGGTCAAAGATATCCCTCTCAAGCAACCCTGCAATTATGATACAAGAAGTCTCTTGTGTCCCCAACACAACTAATACACTTGTTAGATGTATAGGTGCACTAGTTCGGCGAAGAGATAGTAAAATGCAAGTGATATGGATGAATATGAGTGGTAATAACAATCTGAAATAAATATGGCAGCAAGTAAACATGCAGTAGAACAGTAAATAAACGGTGATTCGATATTTGGAAACAAGGCCTAGGGATCATACTTTCACTAGTGGACACTCTCAACAATGATCACATAAATAAATAACTTCTCTTCACTTGTGCTACTTCTCACACTCTCTTGTTGGATAACAAACACCATTCATTGTGTAGGGCTACAAAAGCACACCTCAAGCCGGAGTAAACAAGCTCCACAACATCCGGAGTTCATATTAAAGTAACCTCTAGAGTGCATAATAGACCGTTGCAATTTAGACCGAGTACTAACATAGCATACACACTGTCAACAATAGCTATGAAAGGGGGAATAGATCGCATCAATACTATCATAGTAATAGTTAACTTCATAATCTACAATAGATTACAATCATAACCTACGCCAAGTACTACATGATGCACACACTGTCAACATTACATCATGGAGGAGGAATAGACTACTTTAATAACATCACTAGAGTAGCATATAGATTAATAGTGATACAAAGCTCATGATCACATAAAGATCACATGGGAGAGAGAGATGAACCACATAGCTACCGGTAGAGCCCTCGGCCTCGGGGGAGAACTACTCCCTCCTCATCATGGGAGACAGCAACGGCGATGAACATGGCGGTGGTGTCGATGGAGATGACTCCCGGGGCAATTCCCCGTCCCGGCGGCGTGCCGGAACAGAGACTTCTGTCCCCCGAAACGGAGTTTCACGATGGCGGCGGCGTCCCTGGAGTCTTTCTGGAGTTTCATCAATTGGTATCGAGGTTTTAGGTCACGAGGGACTTTATAGGTGAAGAGGCGGCGCGAGGGGGTGCCTTGGGGGCCCACCCCATAGGGCGGCGCACCCCCCTCTTGGCCGCGCCGGCCTATGGTGTGGGGGCCCTGGGCCTCCACTCCGTCTCCCCTTCGGTGTTCTGGTCCGTCTCGGTGAAATATGATGTTTGGCCTTTGTTTCGTCGAATTCCGAGATATTGCCCGAACAGCCTTTCTGGGACCAAAAACAGCAGAAAACAGGAACTGGCACTCCGGCATCTTGTTAATAGGTTAGTTCCGGAAAATGCATAAAATCATTATAAAGTGTATATAAAACATGTGAGTATTGTCATAAAACTAGCATGGAACATAAGAAATTATAGATACGTTTGAGATGTATCAGTGCCTTATGGAGTAAATACACGTGGTTGGGTCGGCGTGGGGTCTTCGAAACCCGGGGGTTGAGCCACATAAGAGGTTTCTTTTAAGGGACCATTCAAAAATGCACTTTTCACATCCATTTGATATAGTTTGAAATTGTGGAAAGATGCAAATGTAGGATAACGTTGCATAGAAAACAAAAAATTTCCTACCGCGAACACGCAATCCAAGCCAAGATGCAATCTAGAAGACGGTAGCAACGAGGGGATTATCGAGTCTCACCCTTGAAGAGATTCCAAAGCCTACAAGATGAGGCTCTTGTTGCTGCGGTAGACGTTCACTTGCCGCTTGCAAAAGCGCGTAGAAGATCTTGATCACCGGCGCCACGAACGGGCAGCACCTCCGTACTCGGTCACACGTTCGGTTGTTGATGAAGACGACGTCCACCTCCCCGTTCCAGCGGGCAGCGGAAATAGTAGCTCCTCTTGAATCCGACAGCACGACGGCGTGGTGTCGGTGGTGGTGGAGAAATCCGGCGGAGCTTCGCTAAGCGTGCGGGACTCCACCTTCCTTGGTGGTTTCTTCCGGACTTTTCTAGAACCTTCTAGAACCTTCCATAGAACCTTCCGCATCATTTTAAATCACATAAAATGACATCCTATATATGAATCTTATTCTCCGGACCATTCCGGAACTCCTCGTGATGTCCGGGATCTCATCCGGGACTCCGAACAAATATTCGAACTCTATTCGATATTCAAGTTCTACCATTTCAACATCCAACTTTAGGTGTGTCACCCTACGGTTCGCGAACTATGCGGACATGATTGAGTACTCACTCCGACCAATAACCAATAGCGGGATCTGGAGATCCATAATGGCTCCCACATATTCAACGATGACTTTAGTGATCGAATGAACCATTCACATACGATACCAATTCCCTTTGTCACGTGATATTTTACTTGTCCGAGGTTTGATCATCGGTATCACTCTATACCTTGTTCAACCTCGTCTCCTGAGAAGTACTCTTTACTCGTACCGTGGTATGTGGTCTCTTATGAACTTATTCATATGCTTGCAAGACATTAGACGACATTCCACCGAGAGGGCCCAGAGTATATCTATCCATCATCGGGATGGACAAATCCCACTGTTGATCCATATGCCTCAACTCATACTTTCCGGATACTTAATCCCACCTTTATAACCACCCATTTACGCAGTGGCATTTGGTGTAATCAAAGTACCTTTCCGGTATAAGTGATTTACATGATCTCATGGTCATAAGGACTAGGTAACTATGTATCGAAAGCTTATAGCAAATAACTTAATGACGAGATCTTATGCTACGCTTTGATTGGGTGTGTCCATTACATCATTCATATAATGATATAACCTTGTTATTAATAACATCCAATGTTCATGATTATGAAACTAATCATCCATTAATCAACAAGCTAGTTAAGAGGCATACTAGGGACTCTTTGTTGTTTACATATCACACATGTACTAATGTTTCGGTTAATACAATTATAGCATGACATATAAACATTTATCATAAACATAAAGATATAAATAATAACCACTTTATTATTGCCTCTAGGGCATATCTCCTTCAGTCTCCCACTTGCACTAGAGTCAATAATCTAGTTTACATTTGTAAAGATATAACACCTTGGCCTTCCGGTGCTTTATCATGTTTTGCTCACGGGAGAGGTTTTAGTCAACGGATCTGACACGCTCAGAAACGTATGTATTTTGTAATTCATTTGCGTCTCAACGCATCACTCATTTCCAAATGAGTCGGCATTGAATATGTTTGGTCTTCTGGTGGAACCTTAATTCCGTGGTCTGAAATATGTCACTAATATTGTCACACACAATATAGCTTCAAAGTTCTGACTCTGTCGGAATTACACCAAGTTCTCTAAGAACCTCTTGACTTAATATCCTTTGTCATTGTCAAAACAATGACATACTCTGCCTTCTTTTGTAGAATCCGTCACAATATTTAGAACTCTTCTAAATCTAGCATAGACAACTTCTAGCTCATTGTGCTACCTTTTAAACAACACTTAGCCTAATTTGAGATTGAAATTTTACTTTCATATGTGACAAAACAAACATCAGTGCAACATCTTACAACAATTTGTTTGTCATTTCTCCATATAAAATTATATATATATATCCTTGGTTCTTCTTAAGTACTCAAGAATATTCTTACTTTTTTTCAATGATCATCACATGAATCATTCTGGTACATGCTCATAACACTTTTAGAGCATATGACATCTGATTGTGTACATATTATTCGTGATCTATAATCACTCATGTCTTTTACTCATTGAGTGTCAGATACACTCAAGTCTTGTTAAAACTTTACATGACAAGAACATTTTCTTAATATTTCTATATTGAACTATTTCAATATCCATTCTATGTACTTTGACTTAAACATATTATGTGTTTCAATCTATCTTCATAGATCTTGACACAAAATTTGTTTCAGTCCATATCCTTTCATTGAAATTAATTTCTCAATGAAACCTTTTAATCAAGTATATAATAACATCATTTATAACCAACTACATGTCATCTACATAAGTATTATAAATATGTCTCAGCGCACCCACTTAATTTCTTGCAAATGCAAGTCTCTTCATCGTCTCTGATGAAATCAAAAACTCTTTGATTATTTCATCTGGTGAAGATTCCAACTCCGCGATACTCACTTCATCTAATTGAAGTTTGTATACCTATCTAGTATTCCATGGACCAGCAAAACTCTTGGTTGTATCTTGTATACTCCTTTAATACATACTTCTGATAAGTAATGTATTTTGCCATCCTACTATCATATCTTATAAAAGAAATATGTAGTGATTACTAGAATAATCCACATAGACTATAAGCATTGCTACGGAAGATCTAATCTTGTCGTAGTCAACTCTTTGAACTTTGTCGTAAACAACTTTTCGACAAGTCAAGCTTCTTCAATGATATTTCATCCAAGTCCATCAATTTTATAGATCCATTTTACTTTCAGGAAGTATTCATCTATCTTGGATTTCATGGCGTATAACCATTTTAACGGAGTCAGGGCCCATCATAACTTCTTTTGTTTGTAGTTGGTTTATCATTGTTCAAAATCAATCCTTTGTCAACAAATCATTTTATTTGATCACAAAGTAAACCATACCTCCAAGGTTCAATATGTAATTCGATCTCCATGGCTAAAACACTTTGTAGTCATGGGAGCCATGATCGTCGTGGCCGCTTCCGGAACCAATTTTCCGATGCTGCGCTACTCTGATCATTATGCTCAGGTTCATAAACCTTATCAAGTTCTATTGTCCTCCCACTCAAATACTTCGCTAGAAAACTATTTCTTGGAAATAAGCAAGTAACATTAACAAACACTTTTGTCTTTTACTTCATAGTGGAAAGAATTCCCTATCAATTCTTTGGGATAACCAACAAAGACATTCATCTGATTTTGGTTGTAAACTTTTAGACCAAAATTTAAAGAAAGGACTATTAGGGTTTATACCCATGCCATAACCTGTATGGTGTCATTTCAACGGATCATGATGATGCTCTATTTAGTGTAAAAGCGGTAGTCACTAAAGCATAATCCACAAAAATATAATGGCATCAATATTTTATCTCATCATTGATCCAACAAGGTTTGGATACATCTCTCGGATACTATATCATCATCATGATACTCCAAGAAATGTGAGTTGTAGAATAATTTCATGACTCTCTTAGATGTTCGCTAAAACTCGTAATTCAAATATTTTCCCAATGATCCAATCATAGATATTTGATTTTTCTATTACGATGATTTCCACTTCATGCTAAAATTTATTTGAATCCATTCAAATGTTTCAAACTTCTTCCTTATCGAATATATCCACATATATATACTCAATTCATTGTTTGAAGTTTTCATGAAGTAGAAGAATCTCCCGCACACAACTATGCCCAGTGAACCATATACATCATCATGTATGTTTCCACTAAGTTAGTTGCCCGTTCAAAACTTGGCCTATGAACGGTATTTCAGTCATTCCTTTTAGAAGAGATTTGCAAGCGCCAAATGATTCATAAATCAAATGACTCCAATAATCCATTTGCATGGAGTTTCTTCATGCGTTCCTTTCCAACATGACCTAAATGGCGGTTCTACAAATAAGTGGAATTCAAATCATTTGCCTTACGGCATTTTAGCGTCAGTGTTATGTATGTGTGTTTCACCATTAAAATTTATAATAACTTATCCATCGTACATGGAGTAATGTCATAATTTGAACAACTCATTGTTTTTATTTGACAAGAGCAAAATAACAATTATTAAGTTCTTTATTATAAATTCTAAGGGCTAGATAGAATGCCAACGATGAACATAATAACACTTTATTTTTGTTCCAGACGTGCATTCCTATCATATTCCTTGTCAGTCACTTAGGCCAGTGTATTCTTGTATTGCGTTGTTTTGTATGACACTTCATACCAACCAATATGGTACAAATACCCAAGAATTTCATTGTGTGACCAAACGAGGAATACATCCATAATATGTATATCATTTATATACACCTGATCTAGACTTTCTAGTCTTTTCTTTTCTTTCTGCCAAAATATCTTTTGTAATTTCTCTTTTAGCTTTCCTCATTATTCAGAAAACATTTCTCCTTCAATAACTTCTAGGTTTGTTGGTCAAATACCAATAACCTTGAGGTTCTTAATTTGAAGTTGATCATCATATGACAAGTGTTTCAGATTTCACTATTAGTAACTTTGTAATATGATGAACAATTTCACTCATAATTTTATCCATTATATCATGACGACTTTTCGAGACCATGTCTGTACATGCTAGGCTCGTAAAGTTTAACCTCAGTATTCGCATGTGCAAATCTGGCTTGCACCCGTTGTAAGCACACGTAGAATCTATAACACCCGATCATCACGTGATGCTTCGAAACAACGAGTCTTGGAAACGGTGCATACTAAGTACAATCACTTCATGGATATGCGAATATCGTTAGTGCCCCAATAGTTGGAGGATTGGGACGCCTTGCGTCTTCAACCTTCGTACATTCCCATAAAACTTATGAGGTTAAGTAGTCTCACCAAATTATATTCTATCATCTTGCAATAAGGTCTTAGATATCACATATATCTCATACCTTGATTATTTCTGAAAACTAAATTTTCAGCTCCTTACTTTTCAAACAGATTTGAACTTCAAGTTTCACGGAGACAAGATAACTTTAGGTACTAATTGAAACCATAGTTCTTTGAATCAACAATGTGAGGTTTACTAAAAGTTTGCAATAGGACTTAAACATTTCTTGACTCATTAGCAATACGGTACCAGTCCGTAAAGTTTATTATCAGATATTAATAGTATTTATATCTCAATTATAAGACTAGCGCATGGTAGAAAACGGATGCCAATACTACAAAATTAATTCAAAATACTACTCAGACTATGTTCATGATAATTAGTTCATGTTTTAATCTAATTACTAATGAACTCCCACTTAATACAACATCCCTCATAGTTGTTAAGTGGTACACGATCCAAATTTACTACACCAAAACCGATCATCACGTGAGATGATGTAGCTTCAATGGTGAACATCAACATGTTGATCATATCATCCATATGATTCGTGTTCAACCTTTCGGTTTCCGTTGTCCCGAGGCCATGTCTGTACATGCTAGGCTCGTCAAGCAAACCCAAGTATTCCGCGTGTGCAACATGGCTTACACCCGTTGTATGTTGAGTTTATCACACCTGATCATCACGAGATGCTTCAAAACGACGAACAATGCAACGGTGCATACGAGGGGAGAACACTTTATTATCTTGATATTAATGTGAGGGATCATCTTATAATGCTACCGTCGCGTTCTAAGCAAAATAAGATGCATAAAGGATTAACATCACATGCAATTCATATGTGATATGATATGGCCCTTTAGTCTTTGTGCCTTCGATCTTCATCTCCATAGCACGGACATGATCTCCATCATCAACGGGCATGATCTCCATCATCGTCGGCGTAGCGTCAAGGTCCATGGCGCCGTCTTCATGATTGTTCACCTCATGTAGCAACTATTACAACTACTTTGAAATACTACTCAACATGAATTTTAAAGACAACCATAAGGCTCCTGCCGGTTGCCACAATACAATAATGATCATCTCATACATATTCATCATCACATTATGGCCATATCACATCACCAAACCCTGCAAAAACAAGTTAGACGTCTCTAATTTGGTTTGCATATTTTACGTGGTTTAGGGTTTTCGAGAGAGATCTAATCTACCTACGAACATGAACCACAACGGTGATACTAGTGTTGTCAATAGAAAGAGTAAATTGAATCTTCACTATGGTGGGAGAGACAGACACCCGCAAAGCCACTTATGCAATACAAGTTGCATGTCGAACGTGGAGCAAGTCTCATGAACGCGGTCATGTAAAGTTAGCCCGAGCCGCTTCATCCCACCATGCCACAAAGATGCAAAGTACTCGAACTAAAGACAACATAAGCATCAACGCCCACAAAACAATTGTGTTCTACTCGTGCAACCATCTATGCATAGACACGGCTCTGATACCACTGTAGGATAACGTTGCATAGAAAACAAAAAAATTTCTACCGCGAACACGCAATCCAAGCCAAGATGCAATCTAGAAGACGGTAGCAACGAGGGGATTATCGAGTCTCACCCTTGAAGAGATTCCAAAGCCTACAAGATGAGGCTCTTGTTGCTGCGGTAGACGTTCACTTGCCGCTTGCAAAAGCGCGTAGAAGATCTTGATCACCGGCGCCACGAACGGGCAGCACCTCCGTACTCGGTCACACGTTCGGTTGTTGATGAAGACGACGTCCACCTCCCCGTTCCAGCGGGCAGCGGAAGTAGTAGCTCCTCTTGAATCCGACAGCACGATGGCGTGGTGTCGGTGGTGGTGGAGAAATCCGGCGGAGCTTCGCTAAGCGTGCGGGATGCGGTGGAGGAGAGAGGCCGCTAGGGTTTGGGGAGAGGGGGCGCCGGCCACTATAGGGGTGCGGCCACCTTGTGGTTCTTGGGTGGCCAGCCCCCTCCCCTTGGCCCCTCATTATATAGGTGGAAGCCCCAAGTGTTGGACTACAAGTCTCCGAATAAGACCCGAACCCAAAACCTTCCATGTGATAGGGAAACCTACCCAAGGTGGGAATCCCACTTGGGGTGGGATTCCCCCCTTCCATGTGGGGGGGTGGCCGGCCCCCATAGGGGGAGTCCACTTGGGACTCCTCCCCCTCTAGGGTTGGCCGGCCATGTAGGTGGAGTCCCTCCGGGACTCCACCTTCCTTGGTGGTTTCTTCCGGACTTTTCTAGAACCTTCTAGAACCTTCCATATAACCTTCCGCATCATTTTAAATCACATAAAATGACATCCTATATATGAATCTTATTCTCCGGACCATTCCGGAACTCCTCGTGATGTACGGGATCTCATCCGGGACTCCGAACAAATATTCGAACTCCATTCCATATTCAAGTTCTACCATTTCAACATCCAACTTTAAGTGTGTCACCCTACGGTTCGCGAACTATGCGGACATGGTTGAATACTAACTCCGACCAATAACCAATAGCGGGATCTGGAGATCCATAATGGCTCCCACATATTCAACGATGACTTTAGTGATCGAATGAACCATTCACATACGATACCAATTCCCTTTGTCACGCGATATTTTACTTGTCCGAGGTTTGATCATCGGTATCACTCTATACCTTGGTCAACCTCGTCTCCTGACAAGTATTCTTTACTCGTACCGTGGTATGTGGTCTCTTATGAACTTATTCATATGCTTGCAAGACATTAGATGACATTCCACCGAGAGGGCCCAGAGTATATCTATCCGTCATCGGGATGGACAAATCCCACTGTTGATCCATATGCCTCAACTCATACTTTCCGGATACTTAATCCCACCTTTATAACCACCCATTTACGCAGTGGCGTTTGGTGTAATCAAAGTACCTTTCCGGTATAAGTGATTTACATGATCTCATGGTCATAAGGACTAGGTAACTATGTATCGAAAGCTTATAGCAAATAACTTAATGACGAGATCTTATGCTACGCTTTAATTGGGTGTGTCCATTACATCATTCATATAATGATATAACTTTGTTATTAATAACATCCAATGTTCATGATTATGAAACTAATCATCCATTAATCAACAAGCTAGTTAAGAGGCATACTAGGGACTCTTTGTTGTTTACATATCACACATGTACTAATGTTTCGGTTAATACAATTGTAGCATGACATATAAACATTTATCATAAACATAAAGATATAAATAATAACCACTTTATTATTGCCTCTAGGGCATATCTCCTTCAGCAAATGCAAGCAAAAGGCGAATAGCTTCAAGACGGGCTACCGGTGCAAAGGTATCCTCAAAATCCATACCTTCTATTTGGGCAAACCCTTGCGCCACTAACCTTGCTTTATTCCTTATTACTATGCCATTCTCATCTTGCTTGTTCCTGAATACCCATTTGGTCCCAATAACATTGATGCGATGATCCTTGGGTCTCTCAACTAGAGACCATACTTCATTACGAGTGAAACGCTCCAATTCTCCTTGCATGGCAATTACCCAATCCGGATCAACCAAGCCTTCATGTACCTTGAGTGGTTCAAAACTAGACACAAAAACATGGTGTTGACAATAAGGAGAAAGACCCAAGAGTATCTTGAGTAATCATCAACAATGACAAGTCCATACTTGTTCCCACCTAGAGTATCATAATGTGATGGCCCAAAGAGATCCAAATGAAGGAGCTCCAAAGGCCTAGATGTGGTGACGATGCTCTTGGTAGGATGATTCTTCTTGAGTTGCTTTCTAGCTACACATGCACTGCATACACGATCTTTCTCAAAAGAAATGCCGGTTAGTCCAACAATGTGCTCACCCTTTAGGAGTTGTTTAAGATTTCTCATGTTAACATGACCAAGGCGGCGATGCCACGACCAACCTTCATCGTGTTTGGCCGCCATTAGACATGTGGAGGGAGAGGGGCTCTCTTTCGAGAGGTCAACCACATAAAGGTTATTCTCCACATATCCAACAATGACCAATTTGAGATTTTCACTCCAAAAGACTTTCACACAATAATTAATAAAATATGAATTATAACCGGCATCCGCAAGGTGATATATAGAAAGCAAGTTATAGCCAAGGGATTCAACAAGCATGACCGTCTCATGGCACAAGTCCTTAGAGATTGCCACCTTGCCATACCCAAGTACCTTTCCCTTTGAATTGTCACCAAAGGTGATGCTTGACTTCTTGTTTACATCTTCAATGAATTGGTCAAGCACACCTCTTCCTCCGGTCATATGATTGGTGCATCCACTATCAAACACCCATTTTGGACCACCGGAGGAATACCCCTACAAAATCAAGTAGAGGATTTAGGAGCCCATAGATTAATGGGTTCCCTAGACATGGCAACAAGATCTTTTGGTACCCAAATTGAGTACCCTCTATAAGCATAGCCATCACGAGGTCCCCAACATAGTTACCATAAACATCATCATAATAATCAATAAATAAAGCATAGTGATTGTTTGGCCCCGTGCGGTCACCACTAATGGCTTTGCCCTTTGAGGCTTTGCCATCATTAGTGACCTTCTTGTTCTTTTCTTTAGAGGGCTTCTCCCTCTTGTAGTTGTTCTTCTTGTAGGACTTGGGAACTTATCCAAGTCCAAACTTTTGATTGTTTGACCTTTGCTTACTCAAGAGGTCATCCAATCCCATCTTATTCTTGGCGGTGGTGAAATTTGCAAGTTCCTTTGTTAACCTAACATTTTCCTCAAGAATAGTTGCTTGCTCACAAGAAGATTCATTAGGATGATAGTCGAGACCATATTTGGTCACCAAGGATTCAAGATATGCATTGGTCTCAACATGCAAAGATAATTCCTCTTGTAAACGAACATGTTCCTCTACAAGTTTAGCATGCTCATGAGTAAATGAGGTGGAGGAACTAGCAACATCTTTAGCAACAATGGGATCATTCATTGATCCAAGAGCCTTTTTGTAGGTTTCTTGAAGTAGGTCATGGTTCTCTCCAAGTTTCTTGAGCTCATCCTTAGCAAGCTTATTAGCTCTTTCAAGATGGTCAGGATCCCTAGTGAGAGAAGCATGAGCAACTTCAAGATCCTTCTTTGAAGCATCGAGCTCTTGGGCCAATAATTGAGCCATTTCAATAGTTTCAAGATCCTTAACTTTATCTAGTTCATAGGTTTCAATTTGTTGCTTAAGGCCTTGAGATATGCACATTTCGGTTTTTAGCTCTTGTCTTAGGAGATTGAATCTCCGTTCTTTATCATTCAAATGATATTCTAATTCCTCAATGGACTCATCCTTTTCTTTGACGGAGTCCATCAAGAAATCAAACATGACAAGAGCTTCACTACGAAGGGTGCATCTAACTTTGTAAAGTTCCTTAAGCATAGCTAACTCTTCTTGATTTTCAGTTTCATCATCAAGAACACTAGATAAGGAAGGTGGGGATTCCATTACCATTGTTTCTCTTGCCATTAGACAAGAGCCAACGATTGTAGAGGAGGGAGAGTCATCGGAGTCATCATCTTGAGTTGTTCTTGCCATGAAGGAAGAACCACCATCATTCTCCGTGGAGTAATCCTTGGAGTAGTCATATGTGAAGAGTGACCCGGGCTTGGAGAAAGCCAAACCGGCCACTCCGGCCTCCTTCTCCTCATATTTCTCTTCTTCATCGGACATGTACTCGGCCCCAACAAAGGCTCTTCCCTTGTTCTTCTTGTATCGATCGTTGATTGGGTTTGGCTTCAACCTTGGCTTTACCCCTTTGACAAACTTTGGCTTGTCTACCCTTTTCTCATAAGGGCACTCATTTGCAAAGTGGCTATCTTCATCACAGTTGTAGCAGATTCTCTTCTTCTTCTCATTGAGGAGCATTGGAAACTTTGCCTTGTACTTCTTGGCAAAGAAAGCAAAGTCTGTGGCGATGTCACTAGTTTTTTTTTGAAGCTAATGGCGATGTCACTAGTTGAAGTCATCTCTTCATCTTCTTCAATTTCATAGACTTCTTCTCTTTCATAGTCAGCTCTAGCCTTGAGGGCAAGGTTGTGTGAGGCTTCATGTTTGCGTGAGGCTTCATCAACATGGTCCATTGCCATGAGCCTTTCTCTTGTCTTGGCCATGTTCTCATTGGCAACCACATAGGAGACTAGGTCATCGGCGTTCAGATCGGCACTCTTGGTAATGATTTGCAAGTTGAGTGCAAGGTTGGTGTCCTGTTGCTTGACGGCAATCATGGCAATGACCTTGGACTTTATGAATGCTTCATTCATGTCAAAGCCGTCATTGTATTTCTCACATCCAAGTCCCTTGACCTTCACTCTAAGAGCACCAAGCCTTGCATAGGCATCGTCCACGGATTCTCCTCCTCTAATCATGAACATAGTGGCCTCTTGCTTTGTGGAATCGTAAAGAGCTAATTGGATCAAATCGGTTCCCTCTTGGAGTAGTACGATTCGATCCCACAACTCTTTAGCGGAGTCAATGCCATTGACTTGATCAAGGAGCTTGCGGTTGATGCCACTCCTAATCTTGTCACATGCGGAGGCATTGAGTTGACGGTTGTAGAATTCGGTGGAGGTCAACCGAGCGGGATCTTGTGGCTTCCGTTATCCATCAACAATGATCTCCCATAACTCCACACTGCAGCTGTGAATATGAGATTTCATAGAAGATTTCCAAAAAGGAAAGTGAGTTCCATAAAAATGGGGAACATTCCCACTATGGTTTATATGAGGCATGGGTGAAGTGTTTTTGGGATAGTCATGATTGACTTGATGGAAACCTTCCGGAGGAACCGAAGTCCCACTAGAAGTTCCACTAGTCAGGCTCTTAAGCATGGCAATCATTTGTGCCATTTGGCTTTGGACTTCATCCTCCTTTTTATTTTTCTCGGCATCATATGCCAAGAATCTGGATTTCATCTCCTTAACCGAAAGGTTAGAATCATCATCCAGACCCTCGAATAGTTTATCCATCTCACTCTTAAGGCTGTGAGGCCCTTGAAAAGAGTCCAGGCTCTGATACCAATTGAAAGTTCAGAGATGGTAAACCTAGAGGGGGTGTGAATAGGTTTCTACAAATTTTAATTCTTTCTTTGCAATATTAGGCTTTGCGGAATATAACGATGAGCCTAATGCAAACTAGGTGAAGCAACCTATATGAGGATACAAGTAACTCAAGCATGTAGGCTCTCACAGGCAGTTATATCACAAGTAAGGAGTTCAGTTAGAGATAACCGATAGCACGCGGAGACAACGGTTTATTCCCGTGTTCCCTTCCTTTGCAAGAAGGTACGTCACGTTTGGAGGGGTGGAGGTCCCACGAAGGATTCCCCACGCCACGAAGGCTCACCCTATTCTCCGGAGCCTATCCCACGAAGGAATAGCTCACTCACTTGTGGTAGACTTTGAGGTAGTCACCAAACCTTCACAATCTTGTCAGGAGCAAATCCACAACCCGGATGCTTCCAGACCTCTCTTGCCCACCTAGGGTTTCCAAGGAACCCTAGAGAGCAAGTTTCTTGATGAATACAAGGGGAATGAGATTTGGCTTGGTAGAACAGTAGATCAGGTCCTCTTCTATCATTTCCCCGGAGGGATTTGAGATTGGGTGGAGGAGGAGGGAGATCTGAGGCTTTTGGTGTTTCTAATAATGGAGTATGAGAGAGAGAGAGAGCTCAAGAACAGCTTGTAGTGTAGTGCCTACCCCTTTAGAGGTAGAAGAAGGGGTATATATCGTGTCACTTGAAATATGGCCGTTGATGACTTGCCACCTCAGCTTTTCCCCGAGAAACCCGGTCAACCGGACCAGGGACCGGGCCGTCCGGCGCAGGGCCCGGTCAGACCGGGCCAGGGACCGGACCGGCCGGTCCAAACCAGAGCAGGGGCCGGATCCTGACCGGGCGGGCTCTTGAGGCATACTGGACTCCCCCCGGCTGGCTCCGGCGTGGGGGCCAGTTGGGCGCCCGGTCATCCACCCGGTCCGACCGGGCCTGGGACCGGATCGGCCGGTTCAAACCGGATCGGCAACCGGACCCTGACAAGCGTATAGCACGCGACCGTTGGGAACCCCAAGTGGAAGGTGTGATGCGTACAGCAGTAAGTTTCCCTCAGTTAGAAACCAAGGTTTATCGAACCAGTAGGAGTCAAGAAGCACGTTGAAGGTTGATGGCGGCGAGATGTAGTGCGGCGCAACACCAGGGATTCCGGCGCCAACGTGGAACCTGCACAACACAACCAAAGTACTTTGCCCCAACGAAACAGTGAGGTTGTCAATCTCACCGGCTTGCTGTAATAAAGGATTAGATGTATAGTGTGGATGATGATTGTTTGCAGAAAACAGTAGAACAAGTATTGCAGTAGATTGTATCGATGTAAAAGAATAGGACCGGGGTCCACAGTTCACTAGAGGTGTCTCTCCCATAAGATAAATAGCATGTTGGGTGAACAAATTACAGTTGGGCAATTGACAAATAGAGAGGGCATGACAATGCACATACATGATATGATGAGTATTGTGAGATTTAATTGGGCATTACGACAAAGTACATAGACCGCTATCCAGCATGCATCTATGCCTAAAAAGTCCACCTTCAGGTTATCATCCGAACCCCTTCCAGTATTAAGTTGCAAACAACAGACAATTGCATTAAGTATGGTGCGTAATGTAATCAATAACTACATCCTCGGACATAGCATCAATGTTTTATCCCTAGTGGCAACAGCACATCCACAACCTTAGAACTTTCTCACATTTGTCCTGCATTTAATGGAGGCATGAACCCACTATCGAGCATAAATACTCCCTCTTGGAGTTAAGAGTAAAAACTTGGCCAGAGCCTCTACTAATAACGGAGAGCATGCAAGATCATAAACAACACATAGGTAATAGATTGATAATCAACATAACATAGTATTCTCTATCCATCGGATCCCAACAAACACAACATATAGCATTACAGATAGATGATCTTGATCATGTTAAGCAGCTCACAAGACCCGACAATGAAGCATAATGAGGAGAAGACAACCATCTAGCTACTGCTATGGACCCATAGTCCAGGGGTGAACTACTCACTCATCACTCCGGAGGCGACCATGGCGGTGTAGAGTCCTCCGGGAGATGAATCCCCTCTCCGGCAGGGTGCCGGAGGCGATCTCCTGAATCCCCCGAGATGGGATTGGCGGCGGTGTCTCTGGATGTTTTCCGTATCGTGGCTCTCGGTACTGGGGGTTTCGCGACGAAGACTATATGTAGGCGGAAGGGCAGGTCAGGGGGCCACATGGGGGCCCCACACGCTAGGGCCGTGCGGGCCCCCCTGGGCTGCGCCGCCCTAGTGTGGCGGCGCCCCGTGGCCCCACTTCGTCTTCCCTTCGGTCTTCTGGAAGCTTCGTGTGAAAATAGGCCCCCGGGCGTTGATTTCGTCTAATTCCGAGAATATTTCCTTACTAGGATTTCTGAAACCAAAAACAGCAGAAACAAAGAATCGGCTCTTCGGCATCTCGTTAATAGGTTAGTGCCGGAAAATGCATAAATATGACATAAAGTATGCATAAAACATGTAGATATCATCAATAATGTGGCATGGAACATAAGAAATTATCGATACGTCGGAGACGTATCAGCATCCCCAAGCTTAGTTTCTGCTCGTCCCGGCGGTAAACGATAACAAAGATAATTTACGAGTGACATGCCATCATAACCTTGATCATACTATTGTAAGCATATGTAATGAATGCAGCGATCAAAACAATGTAAATGACATGAGTAAACAAATGAATCATAAAGCAACGACTTTTCATGAATAGTACTTCAAGACAAGCATCAATAAGTCTTGCATAAGAGTTAACTCATAAAGCAATAATTCATAGTAGAGGTATTGAAGCAACACAAAGGAAGATTAAGTTTCAGCGGTTGCTTTCAACTTGTAACATGTATATCTCATGGATAATTGTCAATGCAAAGTAATATAACAAGTGCAATATGCAAGTATGTAGGAATCAATGCACAGTTCACACAAGTGTTTGCTTCTTGAGATGGAGAGAGATAGGTGAACTGACTCAACAATAAAAGTAAAAGAAAGGTCCTTCAAAGAGGAAAGCATCGATTGCTATATTTGTGCTAGAGCTTTGATTTTGAAAACAAGAAACAATTTTGTCAACGGTAGTAATAAAGCATATGTGTTATGTAAATTATATCTTACAAGTTGCAAGCCTCATGCATAGTATACTAATAGTGCCCGCACCTTGTCCTAATTAGCTCGGATTACCTGGATTATCATTGCAATGCATATGTTTTAACCAAGTGTCACAAAGGGGTACCTCTATGCCGCCTGTACAAAGGTCTAAGGAGAAAGCTCGCATTGGACTTCTCGCTATTGATTATTCTCAACTTAGACATCCATACCGGGACAACATAGACAACAGATAATGGACTCCTCTTTTATGCATAAGCATTCAACAACAATTAATTTTCTCATATGAGATTGAGGATGTTTGTCCAAAACTGAAACTTCCACCATGGATCATGGCTTTAGTTAGCGGCCCAATGTTCTTCTCTAACATTATGCATGCTCTAACCATTCTAGCGGTAAATCTCCCTTACTTCAGACAAGACGGACATGCATAGCAACTCACATGATATTCAACAAAGAGTAGTTGATGGCGTCCCCAGGAACATGGTTATCGCTCAACAAGCAACTTAATAAGAGATAAAGTGCATAAGTACATATTCAATACCACAATAGTTTTTAGGCTATTTGTCCCATGAGCTATATATTGCAAAGGTGAAGAATGGAAATTTTAAAGGTAGCACTCAAGCAATTTACTTTGGAATGGCGGAGAAATACCATGTAGTAGGTAGGTATGGTGGACACAAATGGCATAGTGGTTGGCTCAAGGATTTTGGATGCATGAGAAGTATTCCCTCTCGATACAAGGTTTAGGCTAGCAAGGCTTTTTGAAACAAACACAAGGATGAACCGGTGCAGCAAAACTCACATAAAAGACATATTGTAAATATTATAAGACTCTACACCGTCTTCCTTGTTGTTCAAACTCAATACTAGAAATTATCTAGACCTTAGAGAGACCAATTATGCAAACCAAATTTAGCAAGCTCTATGTATTTCTTCATTAATAGGTGCAAAGTATATGATGCAAGAGCTTAAACATGAGCACAACAATTGCCAAGTATCACATTATCCAAGACATTTTAGCAATTACTACATGTATCATTTCCCGATTCCAACCATATAACAATTTAACGAAGAAGATTCAACCTTCGCCATGAATACTATGAGTAAAGCCTAAGGACATATTTGTCCATATGCAACAGCGGAGCGTGTCTCTCTCCCACACAAAGAATGCTAGGATCCATTTTATTCAAACAAAACAAAAACAAAAACAAACCGACGCTCCAAGCAAAGTACATAAGATGTGATGGAATAAAAATATAGTTTCACTAGAGGAACCTGATAATGTTGTCGATGAAGAAGGGGATGACTTGGGCATCCCCAAGCTTAGACGCTTGAGTCTTCTTGAAATATGCAGGGGTGAACCACCGGGGCATCCCCAAGCTTAGAGCTTTCACTCTCCTTGATCATATTGTATCATCTCCCTCTCTTGATCCTTGAAAACTTCCTCCACACCAAACTCAAAACAACTCATTAGAGGGTTAGTGCACAATCAAAATTTACATGTTCAGAGGTGACACAATCATTCTTAACACTTCTGGTCATTGCATAAAGCTACTGAAAGTCAATGGAATCGAAAAATCCATCAAGCATAGCAAAACAGGCAATGCGAAATAAAAGGCAGAATCTGTCAAAACAGAACAGTTCGTAAAGACGAATTTTATTGAGGCACCAGAGTTGCTCAAATGAAAATACTCAAATTGAATGAAAGTTGCGTACATATCTGTGGATCACTCACGTAAATTGGCAGAATTTTCTGAGTTAGCTACAGAGAATTAGTCCCAGATTCGTGACAACAAAGAAATCTGTTTCTGCGCAGTAATCCAAATCTAGTACGAACCTTACTATCAACGACTTTACTTGGCACAACAATGCACAAAACTAAGATAAGGAGAGGTTGCTACAGTAGTAACAACTTCCAAGACTCAAATATAAAATAAAAGTACTGTAGTAAAAACATGGGTTGTCTCCCATAAGCGCTTTTCTTTAACGCCTTTCAGCTAGGCGCAGAAAGTGTGTATCAAGTATTATCAAGAGACGAAGCATCAACATCATAATTTTCACAATTTGCCCCATTGGGGATCTTAGATGCTCCCTTATCTGTAGTGGT
Source organism: Lolium perenne (assembly GCF_019359855.2). NCBI lineage: Eukaryota > Viridiplantae > Streptophyta > Magnoliopsida > Poales > Poaceae > Lolium > Lolium perenne. Next base: position 71,888,971 of record NC_067244.2, read on the forward strand.
TTTAAGAGATTTATCAATTTTAGGCCTATAATAGCTTTTTGGTTTAGGCCCCTTAGAGACATACATGAACTTTTGCTCCTTACCCACATAAACTTTCTCTCTAAACTTTATAGATGAAAAGGTTGAACCCAATGTTCCCATAGCCTCTTCAAGTTCACTAATCCTTTGGGTTTGATTATCATGGATAGCACAAGATTCTAAGATGGCGATTCTCTCATTAATTCCACCTAGAGATTTATCAAGTTTATCAGTGCTATCAAGTAATGCTCCCAAAGTAGTATCAATACTTGGAAGGTTTTGCTCTATGGTTTCCAACTTTTTCATGACATCTTCAAGAGAGGTTTCAATTTTAACTTCATTAACAGGTGGTATTCCAAATAAACTCTCAATAATGCAACTAGCTTCTAAGGCAGGAGTACCCATTTTAGCAATAGTAAATAAAGCAAACTAGATAAAGTAAATGCAAGTAACTAATTTTTTTGTGTTTTTGATATAAAGTGCAAGATAACAAATAAAGTAAAACTAGCAACTAATTTTTTTGTGTTTTGATTTAGTGCAGCAAACAAAGTAGTAAATAAAATAAAGCAAGACAAAAAACAAAGTAAAGAGATTGGGATGTGGAGACTCCCCTTGCAGCGTGTCTTGATCTCCCCGACAACGGCGCCAGAAATTTAGCTTGACACGCGTACAGCACGCGACCGTTGGGAACCCCAAGTGGAAGGTGTGATGCGTACAGCAGTAAGTTTCCCTCAGTTAGAAACCAAGGTTTATCGAACCAGTAGGAGTCAAGAAGCACGTTGAAGGTTGATGGCGGCGAGATGTAGTGCGGCGCAACACCAGGGATTCCGGCGCCAACGTGGAACCTGCACAACACAACCAAAGTACTTTGCCCCAACGAAACAGTGAGGTTGTCAATCTCACCGGCTTGCTGTAACAAAGAATTAGATGTATAGTGTGGATGATGATTGTTTGCAGAAAACAGTAGAACAAGTATTGCAGTAGATTGTATCGATGTAAAAGAATAGGACCGGGGTCCACAGTTCACTAGAGGTGTCTCTCCCATAAGATAAATAGCATGTTGGGTGAACAAATTACAGTTGGACAATTGACAAATAGAGAGGGCATGACAATGCACATACATGATATGATGAGTATTGTAAGATTTAATTGGGCATTACGACAAAGTACATAGACCGCTATCCAGCATGCATCTATGCCTAAAAAGTCCACCTTCAGGTTATCATCCGAACCCCTTCCAGTATTAAGTTGCAAACAACAGACAATTGCATTAAGTATGGTGCGTAATGTAATCAATAACTACATCCTCGGACATAGCATCAATGTTTTATCCCTAGTGGCAACAGCACATCCACAACCTTAGAACTTTCTGTCCTTGTCCTGCATTTAATGGAGGCATGAACCCACTATCGAGCATAAATACTCCCTCTTGGAGTTAAGAGTAAAAACTTGGCCAGAGCCTCTACTAATAACGGAGAGCATGCAAGATCATAAACAACACATAGGTAATAGATTGATAATCAACATAACATAGTATTCTCTATCCATCGGATCCCAACAAACACAACATATAGCATTACAGATAGATGATCTTAATCATGTTAAGCAGCTCACAAGACCCGACAATGAAGCATAATGAGGAGAAGACAACCATCTAGCTACTGCTATGGACCCATAGTCCAGGGGTGAACTACTCACTCATCACTCCGGAGGCGACCATGGCGGTGTAGAGTCCTCCGGGACATGAATCCCCTCTCCGGCAGGGTGCCGGAGGCGATCTCCTGAATCCCCCGAGATGGGATTGGCGGCGGCGGCGTCTCTGGAAGGTTTTCCGTATCGTGGCTCTCGGTGCTGGGGGTTTCGCGACGAAGACTATATGTAGGCGGAAGGGCAGGTCAGGGGGCCACACGGGGGCCCCACACGCTAGGGCCGCGCGGGCCCCCCTGGGCCGCACCGCCCTAGTGTGGCGGCGCCCCGTGGCCCCACTTCGTCTTCCCTTCGGTCTTCTGGAAGCTTCGTGTGAAAATAGGTCCCTGGGCGTTGATTTCGTCCAATTCCGAGAATATTTCCTTACTAGGATTTCTGAAACCAAAAACAGCAGAAAACAACAACTGGCTCTTCGGCATCTCGTTAATAGGTTAGTGCCGGAAAATGCATAAATATGACATAAAGTATGCATAAAACATGTAGATATCATCAATAATGTGGCATGGAACATAAGAAATTATCGATACGTCGGAGACGTATCAGACCCCGACCGGACGTGCTCTCCTAGCATACTGGATATCACCCGGTTGGCTCCGGTCCTGGGCCGGTCGGCACCGGGCTGGCCGGTGCCAGGGCCGGTTTGACCGGGCCACAGACCGGCCAAGTGCTAAAACTGATTTGTTAATTTTTCATCGAAGTGGGGGGTCTTCCACTGCCTTCTTGTTCCATTGATACACCATTATACCTCTTTGGCTAATACCTAGGAATCATCTTGTGGGCATGTATTAGACCAAATATTCTAGCACGGTATCATAGTTACCAAAATAATGGATAAGGGTAAAATACCCAAACCCAAATGAATAAGTTTTTTAGGATTTTGGTACAGAAAGGCTCCACCAACCGCATTTTTTGAACAGTGTCCTATATCCTCCCCTAGCACTGCCATCAAGTGGTGTCAGCTAGCACGCCGATGCTTTTGGCATTTAGGTTTATTATGATAGTCTAGTATTTTTAGATAGCTTTTCCATCTTTTTCATTTGGATAGCCAATTTTGGATCGCGCTTAAGGTTATGTTAGTGAAAAAGTTCACTACAACACAAGTACAAAAATATGTTCACTACAACACAACTCAGAAATCATAGATAGAGCTCTATTATGCATAGGACCCTCATTCCATTGTCGAAGATGCTAGTCAGCATGTTTGTGCCACTACGGTACTAGAGTTTCCGATCCCCCATCTCACACATGGTTTAGCAATAATCTACCACGCTTGAGCCAATTTGGTGTTATAACATCAAAGCATATAACCTCGACTACGGTATCATAGCACATGCGATTATTACTTCATCGGCATCTCATTTTTTTCATGACTTCTTTTATTCTGCATCATTTGGAACTCCAAGTGCCCATTTTTGAGGGTGATAATAAACATGATTTCTTACACGTGTAGTGGAGGTGTTCCTAGTAGTTAGCACTTGAGAAATACAATAATAAATAATAAAATGGTATCGGCACAAACATGATGACGGTTAGTCTCTACAACAAACGATCACAAATGGTGAATGCGCACATCATTCTCGTGTATAGCATATTTCTTATTGTGCTCTTTTTCTAAGAGGGACACTTAAGATATAGAAATATTGATGTTAATAACACATGTTGAATTTGGTTCACCATCACGTTCAAATACCATGGAAATAAATGACATTAGGACTGAAAGAGGATAATCTATATGAAACAAGAAAAGGCCGATCTCATTACTGAAATGGCATTATGATCAATAGAGAAACTGGAGTTAAAAGCTAAAAACAAAAACAAAAACAAAAAACACGTCGGCCTCCTTTGATTTATAGGATAGGAAAAAAGTACTAATAAAAAAATAGGATTAGGATGTCATGTCTAAGTACAATCATCCTATAGAAAGAGGAATTCTCTTTGATTGTGGTTAAGAAATCTTCCATGCGGTCTAACCTCATGCTTTTTTCCTAAGAAATTTAGGGCATGCTTGATTTGCATGATTCTTAGACAGTCCACATCAAACAAACCCTAACCCTAAGTACTAGGCCAGTGGAACGAGGCCCTCCTCCCTCCTACCGCGGGAGCAACAAGTGAAGGGAGATGGGACCAATGGTTTGCCGGTGGAGATGGGAGGGAGAGTAGCCCCGCCTTGTTGCCTTAGAGCAACTCTAACAGAGCGTGTAAAACGGGCTGGAACCAAAAAAAAAAGTCCAGCGACAATAAGGGTTCAGGCCGAAAGAGGCCCGGAACGGAGCACGAACTCGCGGTCTAGCCTGTAAAACGAGTTCAGGGGCCTGAGTAACTCGGCGGCCGCCCCGTATTAAAACGGGCCGCAGAGGGGAGTTCGGTTTCCAAACCCTACTCCCCTCAGCCGCTACCACTCCCTCCGCCGCCGCCTGCCTCCTCTCCGGCGAGCAATTCCGCCACCGCTCCGCCGCTGCCGTCACCACCCCTCCGTCCGCAATGGGGCGCTTAAGACGGAGCGGAGGGGAGGAGGCCGAATCGACGATGGGAAGTCCGCAACGCGTCAATCCGGGAGGGTGGTCGAAGGCGGACCGCGCGAGTCGGTCGCGCTCTGACGGCGCTTGGAAGCGGGCGGCACGGAAGTGGCCGCGTGCTTTCGCACGCCGGGCAGCGCGCGAGGAGGCGCGTGATGTCTACGGGTGCTTCTATTCTTGTAGACAGTGTTGGACCTCCAAGAGCAGAGGTTTGTAGAACAGCAGCAAGTTTCCCTTAAGTGGATCACCCAAGGTTTATCGATCTCAGGGAGGAAGAGGTCAAAGATATACCTCTCAAACAACCCTGCAACCACAAAGAAAGAAGTCTCTTGTGTCCCCAACACACCTAATACACTTGTTAGATGTATAGGTGCACTAGTTCGGCGAAGAGATAGTGAAATACATGTGGTATGAATGAATATGAGCAGTAGTAACGGCACCAGAAAATAGCTTGATGCTACAACTGGCGTGTGGTTGATGGTGGTAATATTGCAGGCAGTACAAATGCAGTAGAACAGTAAACAAGCAGTGATAGCAGTATTTGGGAACAAGGCCTAGGGATCATACTTTCACTAGTGGACACTCTCAACATTGATCACATAACAGAATAAATAGATAAATGCTATACTCTACACTCTCTTGTTGGATGATGAACACCACTAATTGTGTAGGATTACACGAACCCTCAATGCCAGAGTTAACAAGCTCCACAATATTCGATATTCATATTTAAATAACCTTAGAGTGCAAGATAGATCAACACAATTACACCGAGAACTAACATAGCATGCACACTGTTACCATCACACTATGAAGGAGGCATAGATCACATCAATACTATCATAGCAATAGTTAACTTCATAATCTACAAGAGATTACAATCATATCCTACGCCAAGTACTACACGATGCACACACTGTCAACATTACACCGTGCAGGAGGAATAGAGTAATTTAATAACATCACTAGAGTAGCACATAGATGATATTCAACTAGATCACATAAAGAGAGAGATGAACCACATAGCTACAGCGGAGCCCTCAGCCCCGGGGGTGAATTACTCCCTCCTCATCATGGAGACAGCGATGGCGGTGAAGATGGCGGTGGAGACGGCGGTGGAGATGACTCCGGGGGCAATTCCCCGTCCCGGCGGCATGCCGGAACAGAGACTTCTGTCCCCCGAATTGGAGTTTCGTGATGGCGGCGGCTCTGGATGGTTTTCTCTGGTTTCGTCGAACGGGGTCGAGGATTTAGGTCAGGGACGACTAAATAGGCGAAGAGGCGGAGTCGGAGGGGCCACAGGGGGCCCACACACTAGGGGGGCGCCCCCCCTTGGCCGCGCCGCCCTGTGGGGTGGGCCCCCTGGCTCCCCTCTGGCCCTTCTTCGGTGCTCTGGAAGCTTCCGGGAATTCTAAGATCTTCGGTGTTGATTTCGTCCGATTCCGAGAATATTTCCTTACTAGGATTTCTGAAACCAAAAACAACAGAAAACAACAACTGGCCCTTCGGCATCTCGTCAATAGGTTAGTTCCGGAAAACGCATAAATATGACATAAAGTATGCATAAAACATGTAGATATCATCAATAATGTGGCATGGAACATAAGAAATTATCGATACGTCGGAGACGTATCAGCATCCCCAAGCTTAGTTCCTGCTCGTCCCGAGTAGGTAAACGATAACAAAGATAATTTCTGGAGTGACATGCCATCATAATCTTGACCATACTATTGTAAGCACATGTAATGAATGCAGCGATCAAAGCAATGGTAAATGACATGAGTAAACAAATGAATAATATAGCAAAGACTTTTCATGAATAGTACTTCAAAACAAGCATCAATAAGTCTTGCATAAGAGTTAACTCATAAAGCAATAATTCAAAGTAAAGGTATCGAAGCAACACAAAGGAAGATTAAGTTTCAGCGGTTGCTTTCAACTTATAACATGTATATCTCATGGATAGTGTCAATGTAAAGTAATATAACAAGTGCAATATGCAAGTATGTAGGAATCAATGCACAGTTCACACAAGTGTTTGCTTCTTGAGATGGAGAGAAATAGGTGAACTGACTCAACATAAAAAGTAAAAGAATGGCCCTTCGCAGAGGGAAGCATTGATTGCTATATTTGTGCTAGAGCTTTGGTTTTGAAAACAAGAAACAATTTTGTCAACGGTAGTAATAAAGCACATGCATCATGTAAATTATATCCTACAAGTTGCAAGCCTCATGCATAGTATACTAATAGTGCCCGCACCTTGTCCTAATTAGCTCGGATTACCTGGATTATCATCGCAATGCATATGTTTTAACCAAGTGTCACAAAGGGGTACCTCTATGCCACTTTGTACAAAGGTCTAAGGAGAAAGCTCGCATTGGATTTCTCGCTATTGATTATTCTCAACTTAGACATCCATACCGGGACAACATAGACAACAGATAATGGACTCCTCTTTAATGCATAAGCATTCAACAACAATTAATTTTCTCATATGAGATTGAGGATATTTGTCCAAAACTGAAACTTCCACCATGGATCATGGCTTTAGTTAGCGGCCCAATGTTCTTCTCTAACATTATGCATGCTCTAACAATTTTAGCGGTAAATCTCCCTTACTTCAGACAAGACGGACATGCATAGCAACTCACATGATATTCAACAAAGAGTAGTTGATGGCGTCCCCGGGAACATGGTTATCGTACAACAAGCAACTTAATAAGAGATAAAGTGCATAAGTACATATTCAATACCACAATAGTTTTTAGGCTATTTGTCCCATGAGCTATATATTGCAAAGGTAGAGAATGGAAATTATAAAGGTAGCACTCAAGCAATTTACTTTGGAATGGCGGAGAAATACCATGTAGTAGGTAGGTATGGTGGACACAAATGGCATGGTGGTTGGCTCAAGGATTTTGGATGCATGAGAAGTATTCCCTCTCGATACAAGGTTTAGGCTAGCAAGGCTATTTGAAACAAACACAAGGATGAACTGGTGCAGCAAAACTCACATAAAAGACATATTGTAAACATTATAAGACTCTACACCGTCTTCCTTGTTGTTCAAACTCTTTACTAGAAATTATCTAGACCTTAGAGAGACCAATTATGCAAACCAAATTTTAGCAAGCTCTATGTATTTCTTCATTAATGGGTGCAAAGTATATGATGCAAGAGCTTAAACATGAGCACAACAATTACCAATTATCACATTATCCAAGACATTATAGCAATTACTACATGTAGCATTTCCCGTTTCGAACCATATAACAATTAACGAAGCAGTTTCAACCTTCGCCATGAAAATTAAAAGTAAAGCTAAGAACACATGTGTTCATATGAACCAGCGGAGCGTGTCTCTCTCCCACACAAGCATTTATTCAAACAAAAACAAAAACAAAAACATACAGACGCTCCAAGTAAAGTACATAAGATGTGACCGAATAAAAATATAGTTTCAAGAGAAGGAACCTGATAATTTGTCGATGAATATACAGGGGTGAACCACCGGGGCATCCCCAAGCTTAGACTTTTCACTCTTCTTGATCGTAGTATATCATCCTCCTCTCTTGACCCTTGAAAACTTCCTTCACACCAAACTCGAAACAAACTCATTAGAGGGTTAGTGCATAATCAAAAACTCACATGTTCAGAGGTGACACATTCATTCTTAACACTTCTGGACATTGCACAAAGCTTCTGAAAGTTAATGGAACAAAGAAATCCATCCAACATAGCAAAAAAGGCAATGCGAAATAAAAGGCAGAATCTGTAAAAACAGAACAGTCCGTAAAGACGAATTTTATTGAGGCACCAGACTTGCTCAAATGAAAATGCTCAAATTGAATGAAAGTTGCGTACATATTTGAGGATCACTCACGTAAATTGGCATAATTTTCTGAGTTATCTACAGAGAATTAGGCCCATATTCGTGACAGCAAGAAATCTGTTTCTGCGCAGTAATCCAAATCTAGTATGAACCTTACTATCAAAGACTTTACTTGGCACAACAGTGCAATAGAATAAGATAAGGAGAGGTTGCTACAGTAGTAACAACTTCCAAAACACAAATATAAAACAGAAGTACTGTAGCAAAATAAACACATGGGTTATCTCCCAAGAAGTTCTTTCTTTATAGCCATTAAGATGGGCTCAGCAGTTTTAATGATGCACACGCAAGAAATAGTATTTGAAGCAAAAGAGAGCATCAAGAGGCAAATTCAAAACACATTTAAGTCTAACCCACTTCCTATGTAAAGGAATCTTGTACACAAATGAATTCATGAAGAACAAAGTGACAAGCATAAGAGGATAAAACACGAGTAACTTCAAGATTCTCAACATAAAGAGGGGAAATTTAATATTATTAAGATGCATATAACCATGTTTCCCTCTCTCATAATAACTTTCAGTAGCATCATTGATGAAATCCACAATATACCCATCACTTAAAACATTCTTATCATGGTTCATATGCATAGAAGTATCATTAATTTTGGCATAAGAAGAGTTCTTCTCATTAATAGTAATTGGAGCAAGATTATTATCAAGAATTTGAACATGGTAAACAAGTTGCATATTAAGGGAATTGTTTTTGGTAATCCAATCATGACTATGAAAAGTTTCATAAGGATAGTTATAACCTATATCATAGCATTCTTTATAATAATCATCAAAAGTCGGAGGCACGGTGTCATCATAAGAAATAGGATAGTTATCTTTCACAGTTGGTTTATCTGTGACCATACCATCATTGTTATTAGAAGGAGATGTATCAAACACATAATGATCAGTAGCAAAAGGATTTTCAAACACCTCTTCCCCAAGCTTAGAGCTTTCTATATCATTATGGGAGGAAGCATGGATAGCACTGATACTATGGCAATTATTATCATCATCATTTTCAGAATTAGTTTCCCAGAGATTTGCAATATCAAAAGTAGTGTGCTCATTCAAATCATGATCACTAATGTATGTAAAGGGCATAGGAAGATCATTGTATTCAGATTCATTGTCATAATAATCATTAGGAGCAACATACTTACGGTTACCTAGCGTTATCTCATTCACGCGGGGATATGCCGTTACCTCTTTCTCTTTATTCTCCTTCTCCTTCTTCTTCTTCTTCTTCTTCGTTCCCTTCTTCTTCTTCTTCTTCTTCTTCTTCTCTTCCTTCTCCTCGTTCCCTTCTTTAGGAGGAAGAGGCTTGAAGGGTGGCTTGTCCGCATAACCTGATTTACTTTCAGAAACAATAGAAGAAACTTGGGACGATTCCTCCTTTTCATTAATTAGTTCAAAACACACAGCTGTCCTATCATATTTTGGCAAGGTGTCATCTTCTAAAATATTTTGTATGTAAGTATTTGTATGGCTATTATCAATGCAATAAGAAAAACACCCATGCAGGACGTCATCAATATCAAGATCACTCATATGTAACAAAGAGATTTTTCTTGAGAGCTCTTCACACCACAAAACTAAAGTAAGTTCATCATGCTGATTAGGAGTAATTTCATCATCACAATACCAATTTGTAGCACTCATGGGGTTCAAATTATCATTGGAGGAGCATTGAAAATTAAAATGACCCACTCCATGGCAAAGTTCACAAATAAAAGGATAGAGGGCACACACTTTTTTACCAAGATCATCTAGAGCCCTAAACCACTTTCTAGTTTTTTTATTAATATGATGGATACAATATTCATCTTTGATTTGATTAATTCCACAAGGTCTATGCATTCCACAAAAATTAACATGCTTATAGGAAATAGCATTCTTAGGAGTTTGAGCATGCTTATTGCAATCATTAACAACAATTTCATTCTTCATGCAAGCCTCTTTAAAAGGTTCGTGATACTTATCAAAATTCTTCTTAGGCAATCCAAAATGAGAAGCAAAGGCTTTATAAAGATTTGCAGCAACTTGAGAGTCAAGACCATAAGTAGCGCTCAGATTTCGAAATTTATCAGTATCCATAAAGGCTTCAATGCATTCATAATCATAATTTATACCTGACTCTTTACCTTTGTTGTTCTCCCATCCTTCAACATTCTCCTCAATCCGATCAAGAAGATCCCACCTAGCTTCAACCTCCTTGCTTGTGAAAGATCCCTCCGAACAGGCATCCAGATAGTCCTTGTGTTGTCCTGAAAGCCTCGTATAAAAATTGTTAACAATAACATTACGGGGGAGCTTATGAATGGGACAGTTGAGCATTAGTGACTTCAATCTCCCCCACGCTTGAGAAATACTCTCTCCATCACGAGGATAAAAGTTATAAATATAATTCCTATCAATATGCACTTCATGAGGAGGATAAAATTTAGAATAAAAGAGAGATACAATTTCCTCCCAACCAAGAGAATGACTATCCTTCAACAATTTATACCAATGCGCCGCTTTACCAGACAGCAAAACAGAGAATAGCTTCTTCCTCACTTCATCCATAGAGATACCTGCACACTTGAATAACCCGCATAATTCATGCAAAAACAGTAAATGATCTCCAGGATGGACAGTTCCATCCCCTTCATAGCGGTTATCTATAACATGTTCAATAATTTTCGTGGGTATCTTGAAAGCAGTACTTGCAGTAGGTGGATTTAAAATATCACAAGCATCATTAGAGTTATCGCATATGGGAGATAAAGTATTATCAGAACAAATTTTCTCCCCTAAAGATGGGAAGCTAAAAAGATCACAGAAACTAGCTTCCCCAAGCTTAGACTTATCCATAGCATTAGCAGTGATTGCGTTCATACCAATAACATTGCTACTAGCATGCAATTGAGGCTCCATAGGTTCTTTAATTTTCGCATCACACAATTCATGTCTTAACTTAGGAAATAAATTAAAAAGCTCATAGTTGTATTCCATTATGCCTAACTAGTGTAAACAAGAAACAAAAAGATGCAATTGCAGGATCTAAAGGAAATAGCTTCGAGTACTTACAACGACGAAAATAGCTTAGTAGCCGAGATCCGGAGTGTGAGTACCTTTTACCTTTCCTCCCCGGCAACGGCGCCAGAAAAGTGCTTGATGTCTACGGGTGCTTGTTGGGCCTCCAAGAGCAGAGGTTTGTAGAACAGCAGCAAGTTTCCCTTAAGTGGATCACCCAAGGTTTATCGATCTCAGGGAGGAAGAGGTCAAAGATATCCCTCTCAAGCAACCCTGCAACCACAAAGAAAGAAGTCTCTTGTGTCCCCAACACACCTAATACACTTGTTAGATGTATAGGTGCACTAGTTCGGCGAAGAGATAGTGAAATACAGGTGGTATGAATGAATATGAGCAGTAGTAACGGTACCAGAAAATAGCTTGATGCTACAACTGACGTGTGGTTGATGGTGGTAATATTGCAGGCAGTACAAATGCAGTAGAACAGTAAACAAGCAGTGATAGCAGTATTTGGGAACAAGGCCTAGGGATCATACTTTCACTAGTGGACACTCTCAATATTGATCACATAACAGAATAAATAGATAAATGCTATACTCTACACTCTCTTGTTGGATGATGAACACCACTAATTGTGTAGGATTACACGAACCCTCAATGCCAGAGTTAACAAGCTCCACAATATTCGATATTCATATTTAAATAACCTTAGAGTGCAAGATAGATCAACACAATTACACCGAGAACTAACATAGCATGCACACTGTTACCATCACACTATGAAGGAGGCATAGATCACATCAATACTATCATAGCAATAGTTAACTTCATAATCTACAAGAGATTACAATCATATCCTACGCCAAGTACTACACGATGCACACACTGTCAACATTACACCGTGCAGGAGGAATAGAGTACTTTAATAACATCACTAGAGTAGCACATAGATGATATTCAACTAGATCACATAAAGAGAGAGATGAACCACATAGCTACAGCGGAGCCCTCAGCCCCGGGGGTGAATTACTCCCTCCTCATCATGGAGACAGCGATGGCGGTGAAGATGGCGGTGGAGACGGCGGTGGAGATGACTCCGGGGGTAATTCCCCGTCCCGGCGGCGTGCCGGAACATAGACTTCTGTCCCCCGAATTGGAGTTTCGCGATGTCGGTGGCTCTGGATGGTTTTCTCTGGTTTCGTCGAACGGGGTCGAGGATTTAGGTCAGGGACGACTAAATAGGCGAAGAGGCGGAGTCGGAGGGGCCACAGGGGACCCACACACTAGGGGGGCGCGCCCCCCCTTGGCCGCGCCGCCCTGTGGGGTGGGGCCCCCCTGGCTCCCCTCTGGCCCTTCTTCGGTGCTCTGGAAGCTTCCGGGAATTCTAAGATCTCCGGTGTTGATTTCGTCCGATTCCGAGAATATTTTCTTACTAGGATTTCTGAAACCAAAAACAACAGAAAATAGCAACTGGCCCTTCGGCATCTCGTCAATAGGTTAGTTCCGGAAAACGCATAAACATGACATAAAGTATGCATAAAACATGTAGATATCATCAATAATGTGGCATGGAACATAAGAAATTATCGATACGTCGGAGACGTATCAGCGCGCGAAGGAGAAGCCGAGGCGCCTCCCGCCGGCTTGTGCAGCCCGCTGCTACCGGCGCTTCCCCTGCGCGGAGACGGCAACGACAATGGCGCAGACGGGCTGCCTCTCACCTGCGGGAGCTCGATGGCGTTCGAGGTGGCCACGCTTGTCGTCGTATAGGAGTCGCCGGCACGGAAAAACCCTCCGCCGCCGCAAGAACTGCCCCGGTGACAATCCGAGGCCTAATATAGTAGTTTAGGTAGTCAAATTAAGGAGCGCGGTAGGGGAAGTCAAGTATTTTGGCTAGTTTATGTAAATTATCTTCGAATTCTGCCGTCAAGGTTGCGAGGGCGAGGGGTTAAACCATTTTCACGTGGCTTAACGGCAAAAACAATAATTAAGCCCAATCAATGATCCCCTTAGAAGAGTTCCACAGAAAACAAAATCCAGAAAAGAATCAGCTCAAAGAAAAAACTCGTGAAAAATATCTGCTGTCCATCCATCCACAGTTGCACACTCAGATCCATCTCCTCCACCTAGGTTCCTTTCTTTCCTCTCCCTCCTCCTCTCCCTAGTGACCTACCAATCTCGTCCTACAGCCTACAGTCGTGCGTCTTCCACCGCGCGCCGTACAGCCCCCGCCGCGCCTCAGCTTAGCGTCAACGCCGTCGCCTGAATCCGCCATCCCCACCCGGTTTCCTCCGACGGCTTGTCACGCGCGTCCGCGCCATCGCCTTTCCCGTTCTTCGCCATCGCGCGTCATCGCGGCCCCGCGGTCTTCCGCCCCGGCAGCAACCTCTTGCCATCAGGTTTTGAGGTATGAGCTTGTTTACATCCTGGGATTAGTTCCTACTGACCTCCACTATTTCTGGGTGGCCGGTGCACACCAGGCAGCCATCGAGATCTAGATCCGCTGTAGATCCGGTACCTTCCTGATTGACATTCTATTAATAATAAAGTAAACTATGCTAAAACCTTTTAATTGATGTTTAATGGCAACCGTACAAAAAATAACATCATAACTTGATAATCTGCTCGACTGCATGCAATCAGTGTTAAACATAGATAGAATGGTATTCGTGCTATGATTGTAGTATTACTCCTTCCTTCACCATTGCATGGCACACACATATTCTGAGGTTCAGTTTTGACCAACAAAATATGGCTTATGTGCAATAAAAATTATACCGCTGAATTTGTATCAGATAAAGTTTCTAATGGTATAATTTAAATGCCATAATCCTTGTTTATTATTGGTCAAATTTAGAGCATGCAAAAGAAGGACGCCGTGTAAATGTGGACCGAGGGAGTATTGCAGTTGCTGCCACCTACTACCTCTGTCCGATTTTAATTGACATCTATCAATACGTTATTTGTTCATTAGCTTTCTCTCCCCCGCGTCGATTAAATAGGAACGGAGGGAGTATTTCTGTAGAATACAGCAGATACCTCTGTTTTAGTAGTAACTGACACATTTTTACAACAAATTTGATCAATGTTAAAGGTGGCAGTTGGTACAATACTGAATCAGTTGCATGCTGTTTGAATTTGGGTGGCACTGTGTCATTTTTCAGTGGAAGTGGGTGATTAAGGAAGCCCATTCTTTGCCAAAATAAAAGGAACTGCGGTCCTGTTTTGTGTTCTCCTTCATTTATAGGCCCTGGGATATTTTTTTTTTCCAAAATGTTGTTTAGTTGGTCAATATTGCAAGTTTTTTTTTTCATTTTGGTGTTCAACCTGACTCCTACCACCTTGAGTAGGTAATGCACCAATGAAGACGGAGATTGAGGAGGAAGGCACGGGAGGGTCCTGGACTCAGGAGGACAAATCCCTTTGTGCTTCTGTGCTTGGCTCAGATGCCCTTGCATATCTGACAAAAGGTGGTGGTGCCATATCTGAGGGTCTTGTAGCAGCGTCTGTTTTGGTGGGCTTGCAAAATAAACTCCAGGATCTGGTTGAAGCTGATAGCCAAAGCCTTTGTTGGAACTATGCCATCTTCTGGCAGCTCTCCCGGACCAAGTCTGGTGACCTTGTCCTTGGCTGGGGTGACGGATCTTGTCGGGAACCCCATGATAACGAGATGAACTCAACTGTTCACAGTGGTGTTCATGATGCATCTTCAGTGACCCGGCAGAGGATGCGTAAGCGGGTATTGGAGCGACTGCATACAGCATTTGGTGGGGCTGATGAGGAGGACTATGCTCCGGGAATCGACCAGGTGACTGACACTGAGTTGTTCTTCCTAGCATCTATGTACTTTGCATTTCCACGTCATGTAGGTGGCCCTGGCAAAGTGTTTGCAACAGGTGCACCCCTTTGGATTCCAAACAATCCGCACAAGGTTTCCCCGTCAAATTATTGCTATAGGGGATTCCTTGCAAGTGCAGCAGGATTTAGGACTATTGTTCTACTGCCATTTGAAACTGGTGTACTTGAGTTAGGCTCAATGCAGAATGTTGCTGAGAGTGCTGAAGCTCTGGAAATCATAAGGTCTGTGTTTCTAGGGGCAAGCAGTAAGAAGGCAGCAACTGAGAATCATCAGGGGAATGGCTCTGCTCAAGTATCACCTGGTTTGGCCAAGATTTTTGGGAAGGATTTGAATCTCAGTCGACCTTTATCCAACACGGCAGCAGGTCCATCAAAGCTGGATGAAAGGTCATGGGATATGCAGAAGCATTGTGGTGGTGAGAGCCTGTTGCTCCCCAATGTCCGTAAAGGTTTGCAGAACTTCACATGGAGTCAAGCTCGAGGCCTGAATTCTCATAACCAGAAATTTGGCAATGGCATACTAGTTGTGAAAAATGAGGCTGCGCATCGCAGTAATGGAGCTCCACATAGCCCTGGATTGAGCCCGTTTCAGGTTCAGAAGCCACTGCAGATACTGACGCAGCCACCATCTCAGCCACAAACACCAACACATATAGATTTTAGCGTAGGCTCTAGTTCAAAATCTGGTATCTTGACTTCACAGTCAGCTTTGTATGATGGGGAGAATGGCAGTGTGGATGGCTTTAAGGAGCAAGGGGGGCATGCAACGGATGAACGGCAACCAAGAAAGAGGGGAAGAAAACCAGCAAACGGGAGGGTGGAGGCACTTAACCATGTTGAGGCTGAGCGCCAAAGGAGGGAAAAGCTCAATCAGAGGTTTTATGCACTGAGAGCTGTTGTTCCCAACATCTCGAAAATGGACAAGGCATCTCTTCTAGGAGATGCCATAACGCACATCACTGATCTCCAGAAGAAGCTCAAAGAGATGGAGACGGAGAGAGAGATGTTCTATGAGTCTGGTGCAGTAGACCAAAGGGTCCGAACACCTCGGCCAGAAATCGATATCCAGGTGGTCCGAGACGAGGTTCTAGTTCGTGTAATGTCTCCTATGGACAACTATCCGATAAAGAATGTGTTCCAAGCTTTTGAAGAGGCAGAAGTCAAAGTGGGTGAATCAAAGATCGCATCTAACAACGGCACTGTTGTGCATTCCTTCGTTATCAAGTCCCCTGGCTCTGAACAGCAAACAAGAGAGAAACTGATTGCTGCTATGTCTCGTGCAATGCGTCCCACGTAGAATTGGCCGATTACTTGATGCACTAGAGGGCGTACTGCTTTTCTGGCTCTGAACAGGTAGCTACGGAAACTGGTAGCGCTATATTGTCCATGTAATTGCTACATGGCCACAGAAATCTCAGATTCTGACTTAGTAAAGATATCTGTAAGTGCAACTCACTGCTGTAAATCTTTAACCGTTTGTCCTGTGGTTGATTCAGTTTTGATGTCTACTGGAGGGAGATTATAGCCATGATGTTCTTAGCTATTTATTATGAATCAATAAACACTACCATCAGAGATGGGATTTTTGTTTCTCCCTTTACTTTCAAAGATACCACCATTTAGAAATGTGGAATTTTATTCATGTTGATATGTTATGTACAAGGCTGAATAATGTCGAAGGTGTGGAAATAATTCTTTCCATTGTCCGTGCACGGTGTAAAAGGGAGGAAATACATAAATATAGTTTTGTGTCTTCTTTCTTCACAAATGTTGAGGGTCGGGGCGAGGAAGCAGACATCTTTTTGTTAATCACTCAGCAAATGAGTTATGTTTTCTAACTTCTGAAAGAAATTGGCAGAATTAGGGTACGTTTGGTTTGTGCCTGTGCGTGCCTTGCCAACATTGGCGAGCCAATTATTTGCCTTTGGAAAAAAATTCTAGAGAAGGCTTAAGAATAAGTACAATAAATCCTAGTCAGCTGCTTATAAGGATTAAAATAGTATATTATTGCTTAGTTGGAGGAGAGAGAAGGAGAGTGGGCTCTTATGCAAGAGCCAGCTTTAGCACGTGCTCTAGGCATTTTGTGAGAGTGAAAGGTGGATCACAATTAATTAAGTACTCCTTCCGGTCCGAAAAAAGAGTCGGAAAGGCGATTTTACAAAATAACCCCCGATCTTCTTTCTTTGTCAACCCGCACTCCCAAGTCCTGACGGGCCGATGGCCGCGTCCCACCCCCACCCGCATCCCATCCCCACTCGCTCTGCTCTTCTCTCCCTGCCTCGTGTCGCCGCCGCGCTCCCCTCGCCTCACCGTGTTTTCCCTCCACCTTCCATATGCTCGCTTCAAGCCCCCTCCATCTTCCACCGGCTCGGCGCGAGCCCCATCGTCCGCCAAAAAAGTTTGCCTTTTTATCCAACCGGTGATGAATCACCGGATCCGGCGTCGGCGAGGCTTGATCCGGTGGATACGAGTCCGGAGGCGCCGGATCCGGTGGCCGCGAGGCCGGACGTGCTGGATCCTGCTCCCGCAACGACATGATCGTGGGCAGGTCCAAGGCGTCGGTGCCGGTGATTGAGGTGGTTGCACCCACATCAATCGAGAGAGCGCTCCGCCACGCTGTGATCGTCGTCCGCGAGTGGCGCCTCTGGCGCAAGTTCCGGGAGCTCTGCATGCGCTACTTCCCCACGCTGCTCGACATGGCTGACCCCGCCGGCTGCGCACGCAAGTTCGCACCAGACTATCTTGGCCCGCTCATGGCTCTCGCCGACACCATCATCTTCAAAGATTGATCCATGCGGGGGCCTGCTGCACCATAGCTACACGCGCGAGTAAGATTATTATTGCTTCTTGGTTATGCCCCCGCAGCTCCTCCTTGTACTCCACCATCTCCGTCATTTTCTCAAATTCCTGCAGCACAATTTCACAAAAACGAGTTAGATTGATGCTGGAGTTTCCTTGACAAAGGCCCAGACTCTGATCTTTCCATCAAAAATTACTTCGCCATCAGCATTGAACCTTGGCATGGCCACTGCGCAACTTTGCCTATGCTATTTTTGTTTTGAACACTG
Source organism: Lolium perenne (assembly GCF_019359855.2). NCBI lineage: Eukaryota > Viridiplantae > Streptophyta > Magnoliopsida > Poales > Poaceae > Lolium > Lolium perenne. The sequence continues at coordinate 71,907,041 of NC_067244.2, forward strand.
CGCTCAGGACCAGCTTCTTCAGGCAGTAGGTAATATGTTCTTCTTCTCTTGGTCATGTCAAACCATTTTTCATCTATGTGTACAATGTTCTCCATATCAGTAAAGGTGGGCTCAGCATTAGATAGTGATCCTGGATCCAGCATTTTGATGCAAAAGTTGAGCCTATCAATTTTGTTTGCTGGTTTCAAATAAGGCTTTAAACTGTTAGTGACTCGCTTAATTTCACCCCATTGGAACCTTCTCTGCAATGTTGTATACGGGACGTTCAAAGACAGGGCCAGTGCCCTCATGGTAGACCGTTTGTTGAAAGGAATTGTCGTTATCCTTGATAGACCAAGGTCTTTCCTCTTGCGACCAGATCTCGCTTTCTTTTTATTAGACACATCGACTTCTTCTCCTCTTGCAATCTGCTCATTTGCCTTCCTCCATATTCGCTCGACTGTTTTTACACTTGTTTTCAGTAGATTAGCTACAAGTTCTTTATCTTTTGGTTGTACTGCTGTGCCTTTGTCTTTACTGAGAGCTTCTAATGCAAGATAAGCTCCAAACTTATGATCATCTGGCATGTTTCTCTTCCGCTTAGCTGTAAAATAATGAAACTATGTTAGATGCAGCTATAACAATATGCATTTCTATGATATGCAGGTACAACTGAAGCAAAATGATGAAAAAATCAGTAGGTGTAAAATGATGAGTAGCTGCAAAATGACTAGGTGCTGGAGTTCAGCTATCTCCAAGCATGTGTACAGCAAAATGACTAGGTGCTGCAAAATGGAGCAGCAAGTAGAGTTGAAAGATGGTGAGTTTGCTTGGTTGCTTTCAAGCATTTATGTTCATCTCTTGAGTTGTCAAAAATATAGATAGTGCATGGCAGTATAGGTCAGCATATGTATGCTGCTACTTCAGTTAGGCACATTAAAACATGGTTTGTGTATGTTTAGTTTAATTTTTTGATTAACTTTAGTTTAACCAACTGTGGTAACCATGAGTGTAGACTGATGTGGTGCAGGAGTACCTGATGCTGATCTGGAGGAGGATGATGATCCGGAGGCAGAGGAGGAAGATGATGATCCGGAGGTGGAAGAAGATCCGGAAGTGGAGGAGGAAGATGATGATCCGGAGGTGGAAGAAGATGATCCAGAGGTGGACGAGGAAGAACTTGATGCCTCCATCATTGGTGGAGGACGAGCTGGCCGGAGTAGGCGCTGGCGTGGAGGAGGCGCTGGCATGGAGGAGCTGGCGGGAGCCGCGGAGGAAATCTTGGCCGGAGGAGGGGCCATGAAGTAGTCTGGAGGAACTAGCTCGAAGAACTGGCCGGAGGAGGAGGAACTGGCTGGAGGAGGGAGAAGGAACTGCGGAGGAGCTCGCGATCTGGCTAGAGGAGACGCCGGCTAGGATCCGGAGCTGGTACCTCCTCCAGCCATGGCTGGAACAGATTGTTCCGGCCAGGACAGCGAGCTGATCAGCTACGTGGGGAGGAAGAAGACATCACGGGAGCTGCGCGGAGGTGCTGCGTGAAGCTGCTGATCATGGGAGCTGGCTGGATGGAGCGCGGAGGCGAACGAGCTAGGCGATCCGCGAGCTGCACGATCGATCAGATCGCGAGCGGGAAGGCCGAAGGCGAGCGAGTTGGGCGATCAGATCGCGAGGGCGGAGGGCCGGAGGCAAGCGAGCTGGGCGAGCGATCCGCGAGCTACGCGATCGATCAGATTGCGAGCTAGGTGGTGGAGCTCTTTTTGAAATTTGAATTCCCGATCGGGAGGGGTTGTGCTTCTTTTCATTAGTTTAGAAGGGGTTAATTGTAAAAATTAATTAGACTGTGCCATCAGACACTTTTTTCGGACCGGAGGGAGTACTATATTCTTATAGCTCACTATTGTATATGTTGGCTCTAAATTGGTTATAGATGATATGGCACTTGGCTTATACGTAGCAGCTGCCTACACTATTAAAATTGGTCTAAAGAATTGGCATCAGTTTGTGAAGGCCCAAACCCGCAAACCATCCATTGGCCACCAAAAAATTGGCAATGAACCAAACAAGAGTGAGAGGCTTCCACGTGACTAAAATTTTGATATGCGTGGAGGCACAAACCAGACAGACCAACCATTCGTATTTTTTTTTATCGTTCTTCCTCCTTGCCCATATGATTTGTCATATGAGTAACTTTCATGTAATTCTCTAGTGTTCTTGTTTAGCTCCGTACAATAAGATGATTTCACTTGATAGTTGCATTCTTTCACCGGAATAGTGTTTTGTCTAGTGAAACCAATTTCTTCTTCGGAATTTTTTCATTAGTTCGCAGATGTAGATGTTAGATTATTAGGCAATTTTTGTGTGAGTTTAATTACCGAAAACAACATTACAGATGCACAAGCATACTTAACTACACACATCAGACTAAGCACATGCATCGGATCTGAACATGAAATAAGTAGCAGTGCAAGGTAGGAGAGAAAAAACACGTACATCGCGACCGGGAAGGTCGCACCTGCACCACTATAGGAATTGTTGATGTCATGGTGTAGTTGGAGTCGTCGATGAAGCAGTCGAACCGGCGAAAAAGAGCACGAACAGCAGCGAGCAGTCGCGCCGAGACGCTCCCAAAAAACCTTATCGCCCGCCTCCCGGTGCAGGATTTCAACGGACGGGGTTTCGGAGGCCTGCTCTCCCGGACGGCTGTGCACGTAGTCGCCGGGATGGGGATGACTAGAGAGTAGCGCAGCAAAAGGAACTTCGTAAGAGAGACGGACTAGAGAATTTTGAGAGTTGTAGACTCCATATCTGATTTGTCTCCTTGTATAGCCTCGGAGGAGAGCCGACCTGACCACGTTGCCACGCGTAGGAAGCCAGGGACACGCGGCGAGCATGCACATGCAGGTATGTACCCAACTCAGTTGGTGCACCAAGCAAAAATTTAGGCTTCCTTGAGTGTGTCTCGAACTCGAACTCGAGTCACGAAACACGACGTGCATGCGTGACGAGCCAAGCCGAGGCGGGGCGGGCGAAGGAGGAGTAGTGCGCGAGGGCTCCTTCTATTCTCACTCACTTAGAAGGACTAGAACATCAACCTTTATATACCACTCCAACTCTCTCCCAACTAGCAATGTGGGACTAAACTTTGTCCCCCAAGGCTATCCCAAGCTGCCAATGTGATGGACCTTGAGATTTCAGGAATTGTAGACTATATGGGTTGCCTTACTGGGCTGCAGCCCATCTACATTCAATAATCCCCCACCATATCTCATATGCATATCAGATGACACATTAGTTCTATTCACTGTTTAATATACGTGCACTTCAGTGGAGACTGTTAAGTTGAACTTCCACCTAGACAAGGAGCTACACTTGACTACAAGTGAACAATGGACTATGCCTTGAATTGTCAGTCTTTGTGCAACAAGTTTCAGCCGGCACGATACTTGACTACGATAGCCTTCCCCTCGGGTGGAGCTTATAAGTCATACTCCTCGGCCCTTCATGAGCTTACTAGAGATTCACTCAAATCTCCCACACTGTGACCAGCAGTGTTACTCATATAGGTGTGCTCTTTAAAGATCGCCCTGTAGGACAACGTCTTCGCTCATCAAGAGCCGCTCAGAACACATTAAGACATTGTCAACCTGCCTTACTGTAACTATGAGAGAATTGCATCTGCAGCGGAGTAGGAGTATTAAATTTTCTCTCAACTCAGTTGCTCCGGTTTGTTTTCCCAAGTCCTAGTTCACGGAATTTCCGATCACATAGGTTGGGTTACCCCCTCGGCAACTCAAGTGGGTCTCAAACCCATCTCCCTCAATGCAAGGTCTATCATGTTTCTTGATAGTCCTTTTGTGAAAGGATCTGCCAGATTTTTAGCACCTTGGACATAATCCAATGCTATCACTCCAGAGTTCTTCAGTTTTCTGACAGACTTCAATCTCCTCTTGATATGTTTGGAACTTTTCATATTATCCTTGGAACTTTTCACTTTAATAATAACAGTTTGATTATCACAGTTCATGAGGATTGTCGGTATTGGTTTTTCAACCATAGGCAAGTCCATCAAGAGCTCACGAAGCCATTCCTCTTCGACAGTAGCTGTATCTAATGTTGTGAGTTCTGCTTTCATAATTGACCTCATTAAGATGATTTGCTTGCAATACTTCCAGGAAACAGCGCCACTGATGTCTACGCACGCTTCTATTCCTGTAGACAGTGTTGGGCCTCCAAGAGCAGAGGTTTGTAGAACAACAGCAAGTTTCCCTTAAGTGAATCACCCAAGGTTTATCGAACTCAGGGAGGTAGAGGTCAAAGATATCCCTCTCAAGTAACCCTGCAATTACGATACAAGAAGTCTTTTGTGTCCCCAACACACCTAATACACTTGTCAGATGTATAGGTGCACTAGTTCGGCGAAGAGATAGTAAGATGCAAGTGATATGGATGAATATGAGTGGTAATAACAATCTGAAATAAATATGGCAGCAAGTAACATGCAATAGAACAGTAAATAAACGGTGATTCGATATTTGGAAACAAGGCCTAGGGATCCTACTTTCACTAGTGGACACTCTCAACAATGATCACATAAATAAATAACTTCTCTTCACTTGTGCTACTTTCTCACACTCTTTTGTTGGATAACAAACACCATTCATTGTGTAGGGCTATAAAAGCACACCTCAAGCCGGAGTAAACAAGCTCCACAACATCCGGAGTTCATATTAAAGTAACCTCTAGAGTGCATAATAGAACGTTGCAATTTAGACCGAGTACTAACATAGCATACACACTGTCAACAATAGCTATGAAAGGGGGAATAGATCGCATCAATACTATCATAGTAATAGTTAACTTCATAATCTACAAGAGATTGCAATCATAACCTACGCCAAGTACTACATGATGCACACACTGTCAACATTACATCATGGAGGAGGAATAGACTACTTTAATAACATCACCAGAGTAGCACATAGATTAATAGTGATACAAAGCTCATGATCACATAAAGATCACACCATGGGAGAGATAGATGAACCACATAGCTACCGGTAGAGCCCTTAGCCTCGGGGGAGAACTACTCCCTCCTCATCATGGGAGACAGCAATGGCGATGAAGATGGCGGTGGTGTCGATGGAGATGACTCCGGGGGCAATTCCCCGTCCCGGCGGCGTGCCGGAACAGAGACTTTTGTCCCCCGAATTGGAGTTTCGCGATGGCGGCGGCGTCCCTGGAGTCTTTCTGGAGTTTTGTCAATTGGTGTCGGGTTTTTAGGTCACGAGGGACTTTATAGGCGAAGAGGCGGAGTTGGAAGGGCCACGGGGCTCCCTCCCCATAGGCTGGCGTGGCCAGGGGGCCACCCGCGCCGCCATATGGTGTGGGCCCCTGCTGCCCGCCTCCGACTCTCCTTCGGTGTTCTGGAACCTTCCGGGGAAAATAAGATATTTGGTCTTTGTTTCGTCGAATTCCGAGAATATTTCCCGAACAGCCTTTCTGGAACCAAAAACAACAGAAAATAGGAACTTGCACTGTGGCATCTTGTTAATAGGTTAGTTCCAGAAAATGCATATAAATGATGTAAAGTGTGTATAAAACATGTGAGTATTGTCATAAAACTAGCATGGAACATAAGAAATTATAGATACGTTTGAGACGTATCAAGCATCCCCAAGCTTAGTTCCTACTCGCCCTCAAGTAGGTAAACGATAACAAGGATAATTTCTGAAGTGACATGCTACTATCATAATCTTGATCAATACTATTGTAAAGCATATTAGATGAATGAAGTGATTCGAAGCAATGATAAACACAATGATTAAACAACTGAATCATATAGCAAAGACTTTTCATGAATAGTACTTTCAAGACAAGCATCAATAAGTCTTGCATAGGAGTTAACTCATAAAGCAATAAATTCTTAGTAGAAGGTTTTGAAGCAACACAAAGGAAGATATAAGTTTTAGGAGTTGCTTTCAACTTCAACATGTATATCTCATGGATAATTGTCAACACAAAGTAATATGATGAGTGCAAATAAGCAAGTATGTAAGAATCAATGCACACAGTTGACACAAGTGTTTGCTTCTAAGATGGAAAGAAGTAGGTAAACTGACTCAACATAAAGTAAAAGAAAGACCCTTCGCAGAGGGAAGCAGGGATTACTCATGTGCTAGAGCTTTTTATTTTGAAAACATGGAAACAATTTTGTCAACGGTAGTAATAATTCATATGGGTTATGCATAAAACATCCTATAAGTTGCAAGCCTCATGCATCGAATACCAATAGTGCCCGCACCTTGTCCTAATTAACTCGGATTTCCATGGATTATCATTGCATAACATATGTTTCAACCAAGTGTCACAAAGGGGTACCTCTATGCCGCCTGTACAAAGGTCCAAGGAGATAGATCACATTTGATTTCTCGTTTCTGATAGATCTCAACTCGAGGACATCCATACCGGGACAACATAGAAAACAGATAATGGACTCCTCTTTAATGCATAAGCATTCAACAACAGATAATAATCTCATAAGAGATTGAGGATTAATGTCCAAACTGGAACTTCCACCATGATTCATGGCTTTAGTTAGCGGCCCAATGTTCTTCTCTAACAATATGCATACTCAAACCATTTGATCATGATAAATCACCCTTACTTCAGACAAGACGAACATGCATAGCAACTCACATGATATTCAACAAAGGTGTAATAGTTGATGGCGTCCCCAGAAACATGGTTACCGCTCAACAAGCAACTTATAAGAAATAAGATACATAAGCTACATATTCTTTACCACAATAGTTTTTAAGCTATTTTCCCATGAGCTATTTATTGCAAAGACAAGGAATGAAGTTTTGAAGGTAGCACTCAAGTAATTTACTTTGGAATGGCAGAGAAATACCACATAGTAGGTAGGTATGGTGGACACAAATGGCATAGGTTTTGGCTCAAGGTTTTGGATGCACGAGAAGCATTCCCTCTCAGTACAAGGCTTTGGCTAGCAAGGTTGTTTGAAGCAAACACAAGTATGAACCGGTACAGCAAAACTTACATAAGAACATATTGCAAGCATTATAAGACTCTACACTGTCTTCCTTGTTGTTCAAACACCTCACCAGAAAATATCTAGACTTTAGAGAGACCAATCATGCAAACCAAATGTCAACAAGCTCTATGGTAGTTCTTCATTAATAGGTGCAAAGTACATGATGCAAGAGCTTAAACATGATCTATTTGAGCAGAAAAATTGCCAAGTATCAAATTATTCAAGACAATATACCAATTACCACATGAAGCATTTTCTGTTTCCAACCATATAATGATGAACGAAGCAGTTTCAACCTTCGCCATGAACATTAAAAGTAAAGCTAAGAACACCAGTGTTCATATGAACGAGCGGAGCGTGTCTCTCTCCCACATAAGCATGAATTTATTCAGAGAATGAAAATAACAAAACGAAAATAAAAGCACACAGACGCTCCAAGTAAAGCACATAAGATGTGACGGAATAAAAAGATAGTTTCACTAGAGGTGACCTGATAGGTTGTTGATGAAGAAGGGGATGCCTTGGGCATCCCCAAGCTTAGATGCTTGAGTCTTCTTGAAATATGCAGGGATGAACCACGGGGGCATCCCCAAGCTTAAACTTTTCACCTTCTTGATCATATTGTATCATCCTCCTCTCTTGACCCTTGAAAACTTCCTCCACACCAAACTCAAAACAAACTCATTAGAGGGTTAATGCATAATCAAAAATTCACATATTCAGAGGTGACATAATCATTCTTAACACTTCTGGACATTGCACAAAGCTACTGAAAGTTAATGGAACAAAGAAATCCATCCAACATAGCAAAAGAGGCAATGCGAAATAAAAAGGCAGAATCTGTCAAAACAGAACAGTCCGTAAAGACAAAATTTTTAGAGGCACTTAACTTGCTCATATGAAAAAGCTCAAATTGAATGAAAGTTGCGTACATATCTGAGGATCACACACAAAAATTGGAAGATTTTTCTGAGTTACCTACAGAGGGGCCTACTCAAATTCGTGACAGCAAGAAATCTGTTTCTGCGCAGTAATCCAAATCTAGTATCAACCTTACTATCAAAGACTTTACTTGGCACAACAATGCAATAAAATAAAGATAATGAGAGTTTGCTACAGTAGTAACAACTTCCAAGACACAACAAAACATTAGCAAAATAAAAACATGGGTTATCTCCCAAGAAGTGCTTTCTTTATAGCCATTAAGATGGGCTCAGTAATTTTAATGATGCTCTCGTAAGAAATAAGAATTGAAGCAAAGAGAGCATCAAAAAACAAGTATGAAAAAAATTTAAGCCTAACCCACTTCCTATGAAAAGGAATCTTGTACACAAATAAATTCATGAAGGTCAAAGTGACAAGCATAGGAAGATAAAACACGAGTAACTTCAAGATTCTCAACATAAAGAGGGGAAACTTAATATTATTAAGATGCATATAACCATGTTTCCCTCTCTCATAAGAACTTTCAGTAGCATCATGAACAAACTCAACAATATAACTATCACATAAAGCATTCTTATCATGAGTCTCATGCATAAATTAATTACTACTCCCAACATAAGCATAGTCATTCTTATTAATTGTAGTGGGAGAAAATTCAACAAAGTAGCTATCATTATTATTCTCATCACCATAATCATCAAATGTAGGAGGCATAATATAATCATAATAAACTTTATCCTCCATAGTAGGTGGCACCAAAATACCACTATCATTATAATCATCATAAATGGGAGGCAAAGTATCATCAAAGTAAATTTTCTCCTCCATGCTTGGGGGACTAAAAATATCATGCTCATCAAAACCAGCTTCCCCAAGCTTAGAATTTTCCATAGCATTAGCAACAATGGTGTTCAAAGCATTCATACTAATAACATTGTCATTAGCATGCATACAAAGTTCCATAGGTTTTTTAATTCTCTCTTCAAACACATCATGTCCTAATTCAATATAAATTTCATAAAGATCTCTAATTTTCTTGTTGTTTTCCATTAAGCCTAACTAGTGAAATAAAAATAAGAAACAAAAAGATGCAATTGCAGCATCTAAAGGAAATAGCTTCGAGCACTCACACACCGGCAACAGTGCTAGGAAATAGCTTAGTAGTCGGAGGATGTGAATACCTTTTACCTTACCTCCCCGGCAACAGCGCCAGAAAATAGCTTGATGTCTACGCACGCTTCTATTCCCTCAGAGATGTTGTTGGGCCTCCAAGAGCAGAGGTTTGTAGAACAGCAGCAAGTTTCCCTTAAGTGAATCACCCAAGGTTTATCGAACTCAGGGAGGTAGAGGTCAAAGATATCCCTCTCAAGCAACCCTGCAATTACGATACAAGAAGTCTCTTGTGTCCTCAACACACCTAATACACTTGTCAGATGTATAGGTGCACTAGTTCGGCGAAGAGATAGTAAGATGCAAGTGATATGGATTAATATGAGTGGTAATAACAATCTGAAATAAATATGGCAGCAAAGTAAACATGCAGTAGAACAGTAAATAAACGGTGATTCGATATTTGGAAACAAGGCCTAGGGATCCTACTTTCACTAGTGGACACTCTCAACAATGATCACATAAATAAAAAACTTCTCTTCACTTGTGCTACTTTCTCACACTCTTTTGTTGGATAACAAACACCATTCATTGTGTAGGGCTATAAAAGCACACCTCAAGCCGGAGTAAACAAGCTCCACAACATCCGGAGTTCATATTAAAGTAACCTCTAGAGTGCATAATAGACCGTTGCAATTTAGACCGAGTACTAACATAGCATACACACTGTCAACAATAGCTATGAAAGGGGGAATAGATCGCATCAATACTATCATAATAATAGTTAACTTCATAATCTACAAGAGATTACAATCATAACCTACGCCAAGTACTACATGATGCACACACTGTCAACATTACATCATGGAGGAGGAATAATCTACTTTAATAACATCACTAGAGTAGCACATAGATTAATAATGATACAAAGCTCATGATCACATAAAGATCACACCATGGGAGAGATAGATGAACCACATAGCTACCGGTAGAGCCCTTAGCCTCGGGGGAGAACTACTCCCTCCTCATCATGGGAGACAGCAATGGAGATGAAGATGGCGGTGGTGTCGATGGAGATGACTCCGGGGGCAATTCCCCGTCCCGGCGGCTTGCCGGAACAGAGACTTCTGTCCCCCGAATTGGAGTTTCGCGATGGCGGCGGCGTCCCTGGAGTCTTTCTGGAGTTTCGTCAATTGGTGTCGGGTTTTTAGGTCACGAGGGACTTTATAGGCGAAGAGGCGGAGTCGGATGGGCCACGGGGCTCCCTCCCCATAGGCTGGCGCGACCAGGGGGCCACCCGCGCCGCCATATGGTGTGGGCCCCCTGCTGCCCGCCTCCGACTCTCCTTCGGTGTTCTGGAACCTTCCGGGGAAAATAAGATATTTGGTCTTTGTTTCGTCGAATTCCGAGAATATTGCCCGAACAGCCTTTCTGGAACCAAAAACAACAGAAAACAGGAACTGGCACTGTGTCATCTTGTTAATAGGTTAGTTCCGGAAAATGCATATAAATGATGTAAAGTGTGTATAAAACATGTGAGTATTGTCATAAAACTAGCATGGAACATAAGAAATTATAGATACGTTTGAGACGTATCAGCCACCATCAAGAGTGAAAACATATCCACTTGTGGCCTTCATCTTAGCATCTGAAATCCAACTGGAATCACTATACCCTTCAAATCCTCTTGGATACCCGGTATAATGAATTCCATAACTTATGGTTCCCTTTAGATAGCGCATCACTCTCTCAAGAGCATGCCAATGATCATCTCCCGGGTTAGCCACAAACCGGCTAAGTTTGCATACAACAAACGTGATATCAGGCATCGTAGCGCAAGCTAAATACATGAGTGAATCAATGATTTGGGAGTATCTTAATTCATCTCTAGTTTCCCTTTCATTCTTTCGAAGCAAGACACTAGGATCATAAGGTGTGAGAGAAGATTTGCAATCAGCAGAGCCAAATCTGCTCAACACCTTCCCAACATAATGAGATTGCACAAGTGTAATCTCATTATTCTCATCTCTCAGTAACTTGATGTTTCATATAACATCAGCTTCTCCAAGATCTTTCATCTCGAAACACTGAGATAAGAAGATTTTGACCTCCTCAATCACTTTGAGACTTGTCCCAAGAATTAGTATGTCATCCACATACAAACATAGGACAACTCCCTCACCCCCACCATGGCGGTAGTACACACATGTGTCTGCTTCATTAACAACAAAGCTCACATATGTCAGGGTTCTTTCAAACTTCTCATGCCATTGTTTGGGTGCTTGTTTGAGATCATACAAAGATTTCTTTAATTTACACACCTTTCTTTCTTGACCTTCTAGTACGAAACCATCGGGTTGTTCCATGTAAATTTCCTCATCTAACTCTCCATTTAGGAAAGCCGTCTTAATGTCCATTTGATGAATGAGAAGACCGTGTGAGATAGCTAATGGCAATAGTACTCGAATGGTGGTCAATCTCGCCACATGTGAGTAGGTATCGAAGAAATCTTTGCCTTCCTTTTGGGTATAGCCTTTGGCTACAAGCCGAGCTTTGTACTTCTCAATAGTACCATCAGCTCGAAGCTTCTTCTTAAATACCCATTTACATCCTACAGGTTTGCACCCATAAGTACGCTCATTTAACTCCCACGTTCCATTAGCCAAGATGGAGTCCATCTCGCTTTGAACCGCTTCCTTCCAGTAGTCTGCATCAGGAGATGCGAGAGCTTATGAAATGGTAGTGGGAGTATCATCCACAAGATACACAATGAAATAGTTACCAAAAGACTTTGCAATCCTTTGTATCTTGCTCCTTGTGGGAACTTCATTGTCATCTTCATTAGAATCTGAACTCTCATCATCAGATTCCTCATTAGACTCCATAGGAGTTTCATGTATTGGACCAGATTCCCAACTAGACATGCCATGCATATCTCTCATAGGAAATATATCCTCAAAGAATGTAGCATCTCTTTACTCAAAGATAGTGCCAACATTCATGTCGTCCACTCCAGATTTCACCACAAGAAATCTATAAGCAATGCTATGGGCAGCATAGCCAAGAAAGACACAGTCCACGGTTTTTGGTCCAAGCTTTCGCTTCTTGGTGATTGGCAAATTCACTTTAGCCAAACAACCCCAAGTTCGTAGGTAGGAGAGTGATGGCCTTTTCTTTTACCATTCCTCATAAGGGGTAATCTCTTTATTCTTGGTTGGAACACGGTTTGGGACATGACACGAAGTCAATATAGCCTCCCCCACCATTCCTTGGATAGACCCGAAACATCTAACATGGCGTTAACCAAATCTGATAGAGTACGATTTTTCCTTTCCGCAATCCCATTGGATTGTGGGGAATTGGGAGGCGTCATCTCATGGATTATACCATGTTCCGCACAGAATAAATTGAACTCATTAGAAAAGTACTCTCCACCACGATCGGACCGAACCCTTTTTATCTTTCTTTCAAGTTGGTTCTCAACTTCAGTCTTATAGATTTTAAAGAAATCAAGAGCCTCATCTTTAGTTTTCAGGAGATACACATAACAGTACCTAGTGGAATCATCAATCAAAGTCATGAAATATTTCTTTCCACCTCTTGTCAACTCACCATTCATCTCACATAGATCTGAATGTATGAGCTCTAGTGGTGCCAAGTTTCTTTCCTTCGCAGGCTTGTGAGGCTTGCGGGGCTGCTTTGCTTGCACACAAGCATGACACTTAGAGCCTTTGACAAAGGTGAATTTCGGAATTAAACTCATATCAGCAAGCCGCGACATACAACCGAAATTAACATGACAAAATCGTGAAGGCCAAACATTAGTTTCATTAACACTAGTGCTTACATGGTTCACAACATTATCACAGAAGTCTTCTAGAGAGAAGCGAAACATTCCATCACATTCATAGCCCTTTCCAACAAAAGTTCCATACTTAGACAGTATAACTTTATTGGACTCAAACACCAACTTAAACCCATCTTTCATAAGACGGGAGCCACTAACGAGATTCTTCTTGATAGAAGGGACTGAAGGAGATATGCCCTAGAGGCAATAATAAAGTGGTTATTATTATATATATCTTTATGTTTATGATAAATGTTTATATACCATGCTATAATTGTATTAACCGAAACATTAGTACATGTGTGATATGTAAACAACAAAGAGTCCCTAGTATGCCTCTTAACTAGCTTGTTGATTAATGGATGATTAGTTTCATAATCATGAACATTGGATGTTATTAATAACAAGGTTATATCATTGTATGAATGATGTAATGGACACACCCAATTAAGCGTAGCATAAGATCTCGTCATTAAGTTATTTGCTATAAGCTTTCGATACATAGTTGTAGTATAACGTTGCATAGAAAACAAAAAATTTCCTACCGCGAACACGCAATCCAAGCCAAGATGCAATCTAGAAGACGGTAGCAACGAGGGGTTTATCGAGTCTCACCCTTGAAGAGATTCCAAAGCCTACAAGAGGAGGCTCTTGTTGCTGCGGTAGACGTTCACTTGCCGCTTGCAAAAGCGCATAGAAGATCTTGATCACGATCCCTCCGGCGCCACGAACGGGTAGCACCTTCGTACTCGGTCACACGTTCGGTTGTTGATGAAGACGACGTCCACCTCCCCGTTCCAGCGGGCAGCGGAAGTAGTAGCTCCTCTTGAATCCGACAGCACGACAGCGTGGTGTCGGTGGTGGTGGAGAAGTCTGGCGGAGCTTCGCTAAGCGTGCGGGAAGTGGAGGAGCGGGGCGGCTAGGGTTTGGGGAGAGGGGGGCGCCGGCCACTAAGGGGTGCGGCCACCTTGGTGGTTCTTGAGGTGGCCGGGCCCCTCCCCTTGTCCCTCATTATATAGGTGGAAGCCCCAAGGGTTGGACTACAAGTCTCCGAATAAGACCCGAACCCAAAACCTTCCATATGATGGGGAAACCTACCCAAGCTAGGACTCCCACTGGAGGTGGGAGTTCCACCTTCCATATGGGGGGGGGTGGCCGGCCCCCATAGGGGGAGTCCACTTGGGACTCCTCCCCCACTAGGGTTGGCCGGCCATGGAGGTGGAGTCCCTCCGGGACTCCACCTTCCTTGGTGGTTTCTTCCGGACTTTTCTAGAACCTTCTAGAACCTTCCATAGAACCTTCCGCGTCATTTTAATTCACATAAAATGACATCCTATATATGAATCTTATTCTCCGGACCATTCCGGAACTCCTCGTGATGTCCGGGATCTCATCCGGGACTCCGAACAAATATTCGAACTCCATTCCATATTCAAGTTCTACCATTTCAACATCCAACTTTAAGTGTGTCACCCTACGGTTCGCGAACTATGCGGACATGGTTGAGTACTCACTCCGACCAATAACCAATAGCGGGATCTGTAGATCCATAATGGCTCCCACATATTCAACGATGACTTTAGTGATCGAATGAACCATTCACATACAATACCAATTCCCTTTGTCACGCGATATTTTACTTGTCCGAGGTTTGATCTTCGGTATCACTCTATACCTTGTTCAACCTCGTCTCGACAAGTACTCTTTACTAAATCTTGTGGTATGTGGTCTCTTATGAACTTATTCATATGCTTGCAAGACATTAGACGACATTCCACCGAGAGGGCCCAGAGTATATCTATCCGTCATCGGGATGGACAAATCCCACTGTTGATCCATATGCCTCAACTCATACTTTCCGGATACTTAATCCCACCTTTATAACCACCCATTTACGCAGTGGCGTTTGGTGTAATCAAAGTACCTTTCCGGTATAAGTGATTTACATGTTCTCATGGTCATAAGGACTAGGTAACTATGTATCGAAAGCTTATAGCAAATAACTTAATGACGAGATCTTATGCTACGCTTAATTGGGTGTGTCCATTACATCATTCATATAATGATATAACCTTGTTATTAATAACATCCAATGTTCATGATTATGAAACTAATCATCCATTAATCAACAAGCTAGTTTAAGAGGCATACTAGGGACTTCTTGTTGTCTACATATCACACATGTACTAATGTTTCGGTTAATACAATTATAGCATGATATATAAACATTTATCATAAACATAAAGATATAAATAATAACCACTTTATTATTGCCTCTAGGGCATATCTCCTTCAATAGTTACCTAGTCCTTATGACCATGAGATCATATAAATCACTTATACCGGAAAGGTACTTTGATTACACCAAACGCCACTGCGTAAATGGGTGGTTATAGATGTGGGATTAAGTATCCGGAAAGTATGAGTTGAAGCATATGGATCAACAGTGGGATTTGTCCATCCCGATGACGGATAGATATACTCTGGGCCCTCTCGGTGGAATGTCGTCTAATGTCTTGCAAGCATATGAATAAGTTCATAAAGAGACCACATACCACGGTACGAGTAAAGAGTACTTGTCAGGAGACGAGGTTGAACAAGTTATAGATTGATACCGATGATCAAACCTCGGACAAGTAAAATATCGCGTGACAAAGGGAATTGGTATCGTATGTGAATGGTTCATTCGATCACTAAAGTCATCGTTGAATATGTGGGAGCCATTATGGATCTCCGGATCCCGCTATTGGTTATTGGTCGGAGTGAGTACTCAACCATGTGAGATTTAAAATGATCCGGAATGTTCTATGGAAGGTTCTAGAAGGTTCTAGAAAAGTCCGGAAGAAACCACTAAGGAAGGCGGAGTCCCGGTGGGACTCCACCTCCCATGGCCGGCCAACCCTAAGGGGGAGGAGTCCCAAGTGGACTCCCCAAGGGGGGCCGGCCACCCCCTCCCAAGGAAGGTGGAACTCCCACCTCTAGTGGGAGTCCTAGCTTGGGTAGGTTTCATGAGTTATGGAAGGTTTTGGTTTGGGGTCTTATTCGAAGACTTGTAGACCAACTCTTGGGTGTTCCACCTATATAATGAGGGCCAAGGGGAGGGGGCTGGCCACCTCAAGAACCACCAAGGTGGCCGCACCCCTTAGTGGCCGGCGCCCCCCCTCTCCCAAACCCTAGCAGCCTTTCTCCTCCACCACATCCCGCACGCTTAGCGAAACTCCGCCGGATTTCTCCACCACCACCGACACCACGCCGTCGTGCTGTCGGATTCAAGAGGAGCTACTACTTCCGCTGCCCGCTGGAACGGGAGGTGGACGTCGTCTTCATCAACAACCGAACGTGTGACCGAGTACGGAGGTGCTGCCCGTTCGTGGCGCCGTGATCAAGATCTTCTACGCGCTTTTGCAAGCGGCAAGTGAATGTCTACCGCAGCAACAAGAGCCTCATCTTGTAGGCTTTGGAATCTCTTCAAGGGTGAGACTCGATAATCCCCTCGTTGCTACCGTTTTCTAGATTGCATCTTGGCTTGGATTGCGTGTTCGCGGTAGGAATTTTTTTGTTTTCTGTGCAACGTTATCCTATAGTGGTATCAGAGCCGTGTCTATGCATAGATGGTTGCACGAGTAGAACACAATGGTTTTGTGGGCGTTGATGCTCTTGTTATCTTTAGTTTGAGTACTTCGCATCTTTGTGGCATAGTGGGATGAAGCGGCTCGGACTAACTTTACATGACCGCGTTCATGAGACTTGTTCCTCGTTCGACATGCAACTTGTATTGCATAAGAGGCTTTGCGGGTGTCTGTCTATCCTACTATAGTGAAGATTCAATTTACTCTTCTATTGAAAACACTAGTATCAACGTTGTGGTTCATGTTCGTAGGTAGATTAGATCTCTCTCGAAAAACCTAAACCACGTAAAATATGCAAACCAAATTAGAGACGTCTAACTTGTTTTTGCAGGGTTTGGTGATGTGATATGGCCATAATGTGATGATGAATATGTATGAGATGATCATTATTGTATTGTGGCAACCGGCAGGAGCCTTATGGTTGTCTTTAAATTTCATGTTGAGTAGTATTTCAAAGTAGTTGTAATAGTTGCTACATGGAGGACAATCATGAAGACGGCGCCATTGACCTTGACGCTACGCCGACGATGATGGAGATCATGCCCGAAGATGATGGAGATCATGTCCGTGCTTTGGAGATGAAGATCAAAGGCGCAAAGACAAAAGGGCCATATCATATCACATATGAACTGCATGTGATGTTCATCCTTTTATGCATCTTATTTTGCTTAGATCGTGACGGTAGCATTATAAGATGATCCCTCACTAAAATCTCAAGATAATAAAGTGTTCATCCTTAGTAGCGCCGTTGCCAAGACTTGTCGTTTCGAAGCATCTCGTGATGATCGGGTGTGATAGAATCAATAAGTGCATACAACGGGTGCAAGACAGTTTTGCACATGCGGATACTAAGGTGGCCTTGACGAGCCTAGCATGTACAGACATGGTCTCAGAATACGTGATACCGAAAGGTAGAGCATGAATCATATGGTTGATATGATGAACACTTTGAGTGTTCACCATTGAAATCACACCTTATCTCGTGATGATCGGACTTAGGTGCGGTGGATTTGGTTCGTGTGATCACTAAGACAATGCGAGGGATATTGTTTTGAGTGGGAGTTCACCTAGATTTTTAATTATGTTGAATTAATATTTGAACTCAATTTGTCATAAACTTAGTCTAAACTTTTGCAAATATATGTTGTAGAGATGGCGTCCCCAATCAATTTTAACCAGTTCCTAGAGAAAGAAAAACTTAAGAGCAACTGTAGCAACTTCACCGACTGGTTCCATCATGTGAGGATCTTCCTCTCTGGCGGAAATCTGCAATATGTGCTTGATGCACCGCTAGGTGACCCTCCTGCAGAAACTGAAACCGATGAAGTAAAAGCTGTTTACGAGACTCGGAAAACTCGGTACTCTCAATTTCAGTGTGCCATCCTGTGCAGTCTGGAATCCGATCTTCAAAAACGTTTTGAGCACCACGATCCTCATGAGTTGATGAAAGAGCTGAAAGCTATTTTTGAGACTCATGCGGCCGTAGAGTGCTATGAAACATCGAAACATTTCTTCAGCTGTATGATGGAAGAAGGCAGCTCCGTTAGTGAGCATATGCTCGCCATGACCGGGCATGCGAAGAAACTTAGTGACTTGGGAATAGTGATTCCTAACAGACTGGGGATTAATCGTGTCCTTCAATCACTGCCACCAAGTTACAAGAACTTTGTGATGAACTACAATATGCAGAACATGAACAAGGAGTTACCTGAACTCTTTGGCATGCTAAAAGCTGCTGAGATTGAGATCAAGAAAGAGCACCAAGTGTTGATGGTCAACAAGGCCACCAGTTTCAAGAAACAGGGCAAGTCTAAGGGAAAATTCAAGAAGGGTGGCAAGAAAGCTGCCACGCCTCCTATGAAACCTAAGAACGGCCCTAAGCCTGATGCTGAGTGTTATTACTGCAAGGAGAAGGGACACTGGAAGCATAATTGCTCCAAGTATCTGGCTGATCTGAAGAGCGACCTTGTCAAGAAGAAGAAAGAAGGTATATCTGATATACATGTTATAGATGTTTATCTCACTGGTTCTCGTTCTAGTACCTGGGTATTTGATACTGGTTCGGTTGCTCATATATGTAACTCGAAACAGGAACTAAAGAATAAACGAAGACTACTGAAAGATGAAGTGACGATGCGCGTTGGAAACGGATCCAAAGTCGATGTGATCGCTGTCGGCACACTTCCTCTACATCTACCTTCGGGATTAGTTTTAAGCCTAAATAATTGTTATTTTGTACCCGCGTTGAGCATGAACATTATATCTGGATCTTGTTTAATGCAAGACGGTTATTCATTCAAGTCTGAGAATAATGGTTGTTCTATTTTTATGAATAATATCTTTTATGGTCGAGCACCTGAAAAGAATGGCTTATTTCTGTTAGATCTCGATAGTAGTGATACGCATATACATAACATTGATGCTAAGCGAATTAAATTAAATGATAATTCTACTTATATGTGGCACTCGCTGCCTTGGTCATATTGGAGTGAAACGCATGAAGAAACTCCGTACCGATGGATTACTTGAATCACTTGACTTTGAGTCACTTGATAGATGTGAAGCATGTCTAATGGGAAAAATGACTAAGACTCCATTTTCTGGTATGATGGAGCGAGCTACTGACTTATTGGAAATCATACATACCGATGTGTGCGGACCAATGAGCGTAGCATCGCGCGGTGGTTATCGTTATGTTCTAACCTTCATAGATGATCTGAGTAGATATGGGTATATCTATTTCATGAAACATAAATCCGAAACTTTCGAGAAGTTTAAGGAATTCCAAAGTGAAGTAGAAAATCAACGTAACAAGAAGATTAAATTTCTACGATCTGACCGTGGAGGTGAATATCTGAGTTATGAGTTTGGCATGCATTTAAAGAAATGCGGAATACTTTCACAATTGACACCGCCGGGAACACCACAACGAAACGGTGTGTCCGAACGTCGTAATCGAACTCTCTTAGATATGGTTCGTTCTATGATGTCTCTTACTGATTTGCCGTTATCATTTTGGAGTTATGCATTAGAGACAGCCGCATTCACTTTAAATAGAGCACCATCAAAATCCGTAGAAACGACACCGTATGAATTATGGTTTAATAAGAAACCTAAGCTGTCGTTCATGAAAGTTTGGGGTTGCGAAGCCTATGTAAAGAAGTTACAACCGGACAAGCTAGAACCCAAAGCGGAGAAATGCATCTTCATAGGATACCCCAAGGAAACTATAGGGTATACTTTCTATCACAAATCCGAAGGCAAAATCTTTGTTGCTAAGAACGGAACCTTTCTTGAGAAAGAATTTCTCACTAAAGAAGTGACTGGAAGAAAAGTAGAACTCGATGAGATTGACGAATCTATACTCGTTGATCAGAGTAGCGCAGTACCGGAAGTTGTACCTGTACCGCCTACACCGGCAACAGAGGAAGCTAATGATAATGATCATGAAACTTCGAACGAGGAAACTACTGAACCTCGCAGATCGACAAGGGAACGTGCCACTCCTGATTGGTATGATCCTTCTCTAAATGTCATGATTGTGGATAACAATGATGAGGACCCTGCGACGTATGAAGAAGCGATGACGAGCCCAGATTCCAACAAATGGCAAGAAGCCATGAAATCCGAAATGGGATCCATGTATGATAACAAAGTATGGACTTTGGTAGACTTACCTGATAGCCGAAAGGCTGTCGAGAATAAATGGATCTTCAAGAGAAAAATAGATGCTGATGGTAATATTACTGTCTATAAAGCTCGACTTGTCGCAAAGGGTTTCCGACAAATTCAAGGAGTTGACTACGATGAGACTTTCTCACCTGTAGCAAAGCTAAAATCTGTGAGGATTTTGTTAGCAATAGCTGCATTTTTTGATTATGAGATTTGGCAGATGGATGTCAAAACGGCGTTCCTTAATGGATACATTGAGGAAGAGTTGTATATGGTACAACCCAAAGGTTTTGTCGATCCTAAAAATGCTGACAAAGTATGCAAACTTCAGCGTTCAATCTATGGACTGAAGCAAACATCAAGAAGTTGGAACCGACGCTTCGATAAGGTGATCAAAGACTTTGGGTTTATACAGTGTCATGGAGAGGCCTGTATTTACAAGAAAGTGAGTGGGAGCTCTGTAGCATTCCTGATATTATATGTAGATGACATATTATTGATCGGAAATGATATAGAACTATTAAGCAGTGTAAAAGGTTATTTGAATAATAGTTTTTCAATGAAAGACCTTGGTGAAGCATCGTATATATTAGGCATCAAGATTTATAGAGATAGATCAAGACGCCTAATAGGGCTATCACAGAGTACATACCTGGACAAGATTCTAAAGAAGTTTAGAATGGACGAAAGTAAGAAAGGGTTCCTACCTATGTTACCAGGCAAGGTCTTGAGTAAGACTCAAGGACCGGCTACGGCAGAAGAAAGAGAAAGGATGAGTAATATCCCCTATGCCTTGGCAGTAGGATCTATCATGTATGCCATGCTATGTACTAGACCGGATATAGCACATGCTGTTAGTTTGACTAGCAGATATCAAAGTAATCCAGGAATGGAACACTGGATAATGGTCAAAAATATCCTGAAGTACTTGAAAAGAGCTAAGGATATGTTTCTTTGTTATGGAGGTGACCAAGAGCTCGTTGTAAGTGGTTACACCGATGCAAGTTGGAACACTGATCCTGATGACTCTAAGTCACAGTCTGGGTATGTGTTTATATTGAATGGTGCTTTGCGATGGTGGGCAAGCTCGAAGCGGTGCACGGTGGCGAAGTCTTCAACAGAATCGAGTACATAGCGGCTTCGGAGGCTTCATCGGAAGCGGTATGGATGAAGAGGTTCATTGTAGAGCTCGGTGTGGTTCCTAGTGCATTGGACCCATTAATCATTTACTGTGATAACATGGGTGCCATCGCCAATGCACAAGAGCCAAGGTCACACAAGAGGCTGAAGCATATCAAGCTGCGTTACCACTCGATTCGCGAGTACATCGAAGATGGAGAAGTAAAGATTTTCAAAGTACACACTGATCTGAATGTAGCAGATCCGTTGACTAAAAGCTCTCCCTAGGGCAAAGCATGACCAACACCAGAATGCCATGGGTGTTAGGTATATTACAATGTAATCTAGATTATTGACTCTAGTGCAAGTGGGAGACTGAAGGAGATATGCCCTAGAGGCAATAATAAAGTGGTTATTATTATATATATCTTTATGTTTATGATAAATGTTTATATACCATGCTATAATTGTATTAACCGAAGCATTAGTACATGTGTGATATGTAAACAACAAAGAGTCCCTAGTATGCCTCTTAACTAGCTTGTTGATTAATGGATGATTAGTTTCATAATCATGAACATTGGATGTTATTAATAACAAGGTTATATCATTGTATGAATGATGTAATGGACACACCCAATTAAGCGTAGCATAAGATCTCGTCATTAAGTTATTTGCTATAAGCTTTTGATACATAGTTACCTAGTCCTTATGACCATGAGATCATATAAATCACTTATACCGGAAAGGTACTTTGATTACACCAAACGCCACTGCGTAAATGGGTGGTTATAAAGGTGGGATTAAGTATCCGGAAAGTATGAGTTGAAGCATATGGATCAACAGTGGGATTTGTCCATCCCGATGACAGATAGATATACTCTGGGCCCTCTCGGTGGAATGTTGTCCAATGTCTTGCAAGCATATGAATAAGTTCATAAAGAGACCACATACCACGGTACGAGTAAAGAGTATTTGTCAGGAGACGAGGTTGAACAAGGTATAGATTGATACCGATGATCAAACCTCGGACAAGTAAAATATCGCGTGACAAAGGGAATTGGTATCGTATGTGAATGGTTCATTCGATCACTAAAGTCATCGTTGAATATGTGGGAGCCATTATGGATCTCCGGATCCCGCTATTGGTTATTGGTCGGAGTGAGTACTCAACCATGTCCGCATAGTTCGTGAACCGTAGGGTGACACACTTAAAGTTGGATGTTGAAATGGTAGAACTTGAATATGGAATGGAGTTCGAATATTTGTTCGGAGTCCCGGATGAGATCCCGGACATCACGAGGAGTTCCGGAATGGTCCGGAGAATAAGATTCATATATAGGAAGTCATTTTATGAGATTTAAAATGATCCGGAATGTTCTATGGAAGGTTCTAGAAGGTTCTAGAAAAGTCCGAAAGAAACCACTAAGGAAGGCGGAGTCCCGGTGGGACTCCACCTCCCATGGCCGGCCAACCCTAAGGGGGAGGAGTCCCAAGTGGACTCCCCAAGGGGGGCCGGCCACCCCCTCCCAAGGAAGGTGGAACTCCCACCTCTAGTGGGAGTCCTAGCTTGGGTAGGTTTCATGAGTTATGAAGGTTTGTGTTTGGGGTCTTATTCGAAGACTTGTAGACCAACTCTTGGGTGTTCCACCTATATAATGAGGGCCAAGGGGAGGGGGCCGGCCACCTCAAGAACCACCAAGGTGGCCGCACCCCTTAGTGGCCGGTGCCCCCCCCTCTCCCAAACCCTAGCAGCCTTTCTCCTCCACCACATCCCGCACGCTTACCGAAGCTCCGCCGGATTTCTCCACCACCACCGACACCACGCCGTCGTGCTGTCGGATTCAAGAGGAGCTACTACTTCTGCTGCCCGCTGGAACGGGAGGTGGACGTCGTCTTCATCAACAACCGAACGTGTGACCGAGTACGGAGGTGCTGCCCGTTCATGGCGCCGTGATCAAGATCTTCTACGCACTTTTGCAAGCGGCAAGTGAACGTCTACCGCAGCAACAAGAGCCTCATCTTGTTGGCTTTGGAATCTCTTCAAGGGTGAGACTCGATAATCCCCTCGTTGCTACCGTCTTCTAGATTGCATCTTGGCTTGGATTGCGTGTTCGTGGTAGGAATTTTTTTGTTTTCTATGCAACGTTATCCTACAGGGACATGCAGCACGTTTCTTCAGTTGCACGATCTTTCACGAGGTAAACTTCACATCTACCGTGCCAACACCATGAACAGTAACATGTAACCCATTCCCCATCATTACTGAGGAACCTCAGGCCTGATAAGAGGTAAACATGGAGATGTCAGCACACACATGAACATTAGCACATGTATCAATCCACTATTTTGTGGGCTGAAACATCGAAAGAACAGTAGGTAATATATTACCATAGCTTGTAGTTCCTTCACCTGTGTTGCCAATGACCATGTCGACAGAATTTGAGTTCTATCCAGCCTGACCTTTCTTTCCTTTGCTTTGTGGACAGCGATTAGCCTGTCTCGCCACACACCCAGCAAGGATCTTTGTTCTCCGTTTTCCCCTTCTTCTTGAAGTTTGTGGTCTAGGATACTCCCTTGTTCTTTCCCTTGGATTTGTGGACATTTTTCTGCACCATATTGGCAGCAGAATGTCCCTCGGTTCCTCCAGTGTGTTTGTCTTTTGCCCTCTCGTTCTCCTAAACATCTAGAGAGCCCATGATATTCTCAACAAAGTACTCATGCCTCTGATGTTTCAGAGAAGTGGCAAAGTTCCTCCATGAAGGGGAAAGCTTAGCGACAATGCATCCCGCGACAAAATTGTCCGGTAGCACACACTTGAG